>NC_056536.1:4467728-5104690 GCF_910596095.1 Thunnus maccoyii | reverse complement strand
CCGAAAAATGAGTAAAACGAGCAAGGGCCGGCGGTTACCGAAAAATGGCAGAAAAATGATTAAAATTAAAATGGCGTTGCATCTTCCAAAAAACGTGATAGAGTGAATACAGGATGGGTGTTTATGGAGAAATGGGTAGAATTAGTAAGATTGGTCGTGAACGAAAAATGAGTAAAACGCGTAAGAGCCGGGGGTTACTGGAAAAATGGCAGAAAAATGGTAAAAATTAAAATGGCGTCTGATCTTCCCGAAAACTTGATAGAATGAATACGGGGTGGGTTTTCATAGAGAAATGGGAAGAATTAGTAAATTGGTCGTCGGCCGAAAAATTTGTAAAACGAGTAAGGGCCGGGGGTTACCGAAAAATGGCAGAAAAATGGTTAAAATTAAAATAGCGTCGGATCTTCCCGAAAACATGATAGAATGAATACAGAATGGGTGTTTATGGAGAAATGGGTAGAATTAGTAAGATTGGTCGTCGGTCGAAAAATGGGTAAAACGAGTAAGGGCCGGGGGGTCACCCGAAAAATGGCCGAAAAAGGGTGAAAATAAAAACAGCATCGGATCGTCCAAAAAACGTGATAAAATGAATACGGGGTGGGTTTTCATAGAGAAATGGGTAGAATTAGCAAGATTGTTCGTCGGCCGAAAAATGACTAAAATGAGTAAGGGCCGGGGGTTACCCGAAAAATGGCAGAAGAACGGTGAAAATGAAAATGGCGTCGGATCCTCACGAAAACATGATAGAATGAATACGGGATGGGTGATTATGGAGAAATGGCTAGAATTAGTAAGATTGGTCGTCTAGGGTAGAACAAATAAGGGCCGGGGGGTCACCCGAAAAACGGTGAAAATAAAAACAGCATCGGATCTTCCACCGAACATGATAAAATGAATAAGGGGTGGGTGTTTATGGAGAAATATGTAGAATTAGTAAGATTTGTTTTCGGTCGAAAAATGGGTAAAATTACTAATATTGGGTGTCGGACGAAAAATGGGTAAAACGAGTAAGGGCCGGGGGTTACCCGACAAATGGCCGAAAAAGGGTAAAAATAAAAACAGCATCGGATCTTCCAAAAAACGTGATAAAATGAATACGGGGTGGGTTTTCATAGAGAAATGGGTAGAATTAGTAAGATTGGTCGTCGGCCGAAAAATGAGTAAAACGAGTAAGGGCCGGGGGTTACCGAAAAATGGCAGAAAAATGGTTAAAATTAAAAAAGCGTCGGATCTTCCCGAAAACATGATAGAATGAATACGGGATGGGTGATTATGGAGAAATGGCTAGAATTAGTAAGATTGGTCGTCTAGGGTAGAACAAATAAGGGCCGGGGGGTCACCTGAAAAAGGGTGAAAATAAAAACAGCATCGGATGGTCCAAAAACCGTGATAAAATGAATACGGGGTGGGTTTTCATAGAGAAATGGGTAGAATTAGTAAGATTGGTTGTCGGCCGAAAAATGAGTATAACGAGCAAGGGCCGGCGGTTACCGAAAAATGGCAGAAAAATGATTAAAATTAAAATGGCGTTGCATCTTCCAAAAAACGTGATAGAATGAATACAGGATGGGTGTTTATGGAGAAATGGGTAGAATTAGTAAGATTGGTCGTGAACGAAAAATGAGTAAAACGCGTAAGAGCCGGGGGTTACTGGAAAAATGGCAGAAAAATGGTAAAAATTAAAATGGCGTCTGATCTTCCCGAAAACTTGATAGAATGAATACGGGGTGGGTTTTCATAGAGAAATGGGAAGAATTAGTAAAATTGGTCATTGGCCGCAAAATGGGTAAAATTAGTAGCATTGTGTGTCGGCCGAAAAATGGGTAAAACGAGTAAGGGCAGGGGGTTACCCGAAAAATGGCAGAAAAATGTTTAAAATTAAAATGGCGTCGGATCTTCCTGAAAACATGACAGAATGAATAAGAGATGGGTGTTTATGGAGAAATAGGTAGAATTAGTAAGATTGGTCGTCAGTTGAAAAATGGCTGAAAAAGGGTAAAAATAAAAACAGCATTGGATCTTCCAAAAAACGTGATAAAATGAATACGGGGTGGGTTTTCATAGAGAAATGGGTAGAATTAGTAAGATTGGTCGTGGGCCGAAAAATGGGTAGAACGAATAAGGGCCGGGGGGTCACCCGAAAAAGGGTGAAAATAAAAACAGCATCGGATCTTCCACAGAACATGATAAAATGAATAAGGGGTGGGTGTTTATGGAGAAATATGTAGAATTAGTAAGATTGGTCGTCGGTCGAAAAATGGGTAAAATTAGTAATATTGGGTGTCGGTTGAAAAATGGGTAAAACGAGTAGGGGCCGGGGGTTACCCAAAAAATGGCCGAAAAAGGGTAAAAATAAAAGCAGCATTGGATCTTCCAAAAAACGTAATAAAATGAATACGGGGTGGGTTTTCATAGAGAAATGGGTAGAATTAGTAAGATTGGTCGTCGGTCGAAAAATGGGTAAAACAGGTAAGGGCCGGGGGGTCACCCGAAAAATGGGTAAAACGAGTAAGGGCCGGGGGTTACCCGAAAAATGGCCGAAAAAGGGTAAAAATAAAAACAGCACTGGATCTTCCAAAAAACGTGATAAAATGAATACGGGGTGGGTTTTCATAGAGAAATGGGTAGAATTAGTAAGATTGGTTGTCGGCCGAAAAATGAGTAAAACGAGCAAGGGCCGGGGGTTACCGAAAAATGGCAGAAAAATGATTAAAATTAATATGGCGTTGCATCTTCCAAAAAACGTGATAGAATGAATACAGGATGGGTGTTTATGGAGAAATGGGTAGAATTACTAAAATTGGTCGTCAGCCGAAAAATGAGTAAAAAGAGTAAGGGCCGGGCGGTCACCCGAAAAATGGCCGAAAAAGGGTGAAAATAAAATCAGCATCGGATGGTCCAAAAAACATGATAAAATGAATACGGGGTGGGTTTTCATAGAGAAATGGGTAGAATTAGCAAGATTGGTCGTCGGCCGAAAAATGGGTAAAATTAGTAATATTGGGTGTCGGCCGAAAAATGGGTAAAACGAGTAAGGGCAGGGGGTTACCCGAAAAATGGCAGAAAAACGATAAAAATGAAAATGGCGTCGTACATTCCTGAAAACCTGATATAATGAATACGGGATGGGTGTTTATGGAGAAATGGGTAGAATTAGTAAGATTGGTTGTCGGTCGAAAAATGGGTAAAATTAGTAAGGGCCAGGGGTTAACGGAAAATTGTCAGAAAAACAGTGAAAATGAAAATGGTGTCGGATCTTCCCGAAAACCAAATAGAATGAATACGGGATGGGTGTTCATGGAGAAATGGGAAGAACTAGTCAGATTGGTCGTCGGCCGAAAAATGGGTAAAACGAGTAAGGGCTGTGGGGTCACCCGAAAAAGGGTGAAAATAAAGTCAGCATCGGATCTTCCACAGAACATGATAAAATGAATAAGGGGTGGGTGTTTATGGAGAAATATGTAGAATTAGTGAGATTAGTCGTCGGTCGACAAATGGGTAAAATTAGTAATATTGGGTGTCGGCCGAAAAAGGGTAAAATGAGTAAGGGCCGGGGGTTACCTGAAAAATGTCAAAAAAACGGTGAAAATGAAAATGGTGTCGGATCTTCCCGAAAATGTGATAAAATGAATACAGGGTGGGTTTTCATAGAGAAATGGGTAGAATTAGTAAGATTGGTCGTCGGCCGAAAAATGTTTAAAACGATTAAGGGCCGGGGGTTACCCGAAAAATGGCAAAAAAACGATAAAAATGAAAATGGCGTCGCAAATTCCTGAAAACCTGATATAATGAATACGGGATGGGTGTTTAAGGAAAAATGGGTAGAATTAGTAAGATTGGTGGTCGGTCGAAAAATGTGTAAAATTAGTAAGGGCCGGGGGTTACCGGAAAAATGTCAGAAAAACGGTGAAAATGAAAATGGTGTCGGATCTTCCCGAAAACAAGATAGAATGAATACGGGATGGGTGTTTATGGAGAAATGTGTAGAAGTAGTCAGTTTGGTCGCCGGCCGAAAAATGGGTAAAACGAGTAAGGGCTGGGGGTTCACCTGAAAAATGGCAGAAAAAGGGTGAAAATAAAAACAGCATCGGATCTTCCAAAAAACGTGATAAAATGAATACGGGGTGGGTTTTCATAGAGAAATGGGTAGAATTAGTAAGATTGGTTGTCGGCCGAAAAATGAGTAAAACGATGAAGGGCCGGGGGTTACCGAAAAATGGCAGAAAAATGGTTAAAATTAAAATAGCGTCGGATCTTCCCAAAAACATGATAGAATGAGTACGGCATGGGTGTTTATAGAAAAATGGGTAGAATCAGTAAAATTGTTCGTCGGCCGAAAAATGACGAAAATGAGTAAGGGCCGGGGGTTACCCGAAAAATGGGTAAAACGAATAAGGGCCAGGGGGTCACCCGAAAAAAGGTGAAAATAAAAACAGCATCGGATCTTCCAAAAAACGTGATAAAATGAATAAGGGGTGGGTGTTTATGGAGAAATGGGGGAAATTAGTAAGATTGGTCGTCGGTCGAAAAATGGGTAAAATTAGTTATATTGCGTGTCAGCCGAAGAATGGGTAAAACGAGCAAGGGCCGTGGGTTTCCCAAAAAATGGCAGAAAAACAATGAAAACGAAAATGGCATCGGATCTTCAAGTAAACATGATAAAATGAATACGGGGTGGGTATTTATAGAGAAATGGGTAGAATTAGTAAGATCGGTCGTCGGCTGAAAAATGGGTAAAACGAGTAAGGGCCGGGGGTTACCCGAAAAATGGCAGAAAATTGGTAAAAATTAAAATGGCGTCGTATCGTCCCGAAAACATGATAGAATGAATACGGGATGGGTGTTTATGGAGAAATAGGTAGAATTAGTAAGATTGGTCGTCGGTCGAAAAATGGCCGAAAAAGGGTAAAAATAAAAACATCATCGGATCTTCCAAAAAACGTGATAAAATGAATACGGGGTGGGTTTTCATAGAGAAATGGGTAGAATTAGTAAGATTGGTCGTCGGTCGAAAAATGGGTAAAATTAGTAAGATTGGGTGTCGGCCGAAAAATGGGTAAAACGAGTAAGGGCCGGGGGTTACCGGAAAAATGGCAAGTAAACGATAAAAATGAAAATGACGTCGCTTCTTCGTGAAAACATGATAAAATGAATATGAGATGGGTGTTTATGGAGAACTAGATAGAATTAGTAAGATTGGTCGTCGGTCGAAAAATGGATAAAACGAATAAGGGCCAGGGGGGTCACCCGAAAAATGGCAGAAAAATGGTAAAAATGAAAACAGCATCGGATCTTCCAAAAAACGTGATAGAATGAATACTGGGTGGGTGTTTATGGAGAAATGGGTAGAATTAGTAAGATTGGTCGTCGGCCGAAAAATGAGTAAAACGAGTAAGGGCCGGGGGTTACCGGAAAAATGGCAGAAAAACGATAAAAATGAAAATTGCGTTGCACCTTCCTGAAAACATGATATAATGAATACGGGATGGGTGTTTATGGAGAAATGGGTAGAATTAGTAAGATTGGTCGTCGGTCGAAAAATGGGTAAAACGAGTAAGGGCCAGGGGTTACCCGAAAAATGGCAGAATAACAATAAAAATGAAAATGGTATCGCACCTTCCTGAAAACATGATAGAATGAATACGGGATGGGTGTTTACGGAGAAATGGGTAGAATTAGAAAGATTGGTCGTCGGTCAAAAAATGGGTAAAATGATCAGGGGCCGGGGGTTACCCAAAAAATGGGTAAAACGAATAAGGGCCAAGGGGTCACCCGAAAAAGGGTGAAAATAAAAACATCATCGGATCTTCCAAAAAACGTGATAAAATGAATAAGGGGTGGGTGTTTATGGAGAAATGGGTAGAATTAGTAAGATTGGTCGTCGGTCGAAAAATGGGTAAAATTTGTAATATTGTGTGTCGGCCAAAAAATGGGTAAAACGAGCAAGGGCCGGGGGTTACCCGAAAAATGGCAGAAAAACAATGAAAACGAAAATGGTGTCGGATCTTCCCGAAAACATGATAAAATGAATACGGGGTGGGTATTTATAGAGAAATGGGTAGAATTAGTAAGATTGGTCGTCGGCCGAAAAATGGGTAAAACGAGTAAGGGCCGGGGGTTACCCGAAAAATGGGTAAAACGAGTAAGGGCCGGGGGTTACCCGAAAAATGGCAGAAAAACGATAAAAATGAAAATGGCGTCGTACATTCCTGAAAACCTGATATAATGAATACGGGATGGGTGTTTAAGGAAAAATGGGTAGAATTAGTAAGATTGGTCGTCGGTCGAAAAATGGGTAAAATTAGTAAGGGCCAGGGGTTAACGGAAAATTGTCAGAAAAACAGTGAAAATGAAAATGGTGTCGGATCTTCCCGAAAACCAAATAGAATGAATACGGGATGGGTGTTCATGGAGAAATGGGAAGAACTAGTCAGATTGGTCGTCGGCCGAAAAATGGGTAAAACGAGTAAGGGCTGTGGGGTCACCCGAAAAAGGGTGAAAATAAAGTCAGCATCGGATCTTCCACAGAACATGATAAAATGAATAAGGGGTGGGTGTTTATGGAGAAATATGTAGAATTAGTGAGATTGGTCGTCGGTCGACAAATGGGTAAAATTAGTAATATTGGGTGTCGGCCGAAAAAGGGTAAAATGAGTAAGGGCCGGGGGTTACCGGAAAAATGTCAAAAAAACGGTGAAAATGAAAATGGTGTCGGATCTTCCCGAAAATGTGATAAAATGAATACAGGGTGGGTTTTCATAGAGAAATGGGTAGGAATTAGTAAGATTGGTCGTCGGCCGAAAAATGTTTAAAACGAGTAAGGGCCGGGGGTTACCCGAAAAATGGCAAAAAAACGATAAAAATGAAAATGGCGTCGCAAATTCCTGAAAACCTGATATAATGAATACGGGATGGGTGTTTAAGGAAAAATGGGTAGAATTAGTAAGATTGGTCGTCGGTCGAAAAATGTGTAAAATTAGTAAGGGCCGGGGGTTACCGGAAAAATGTCAGAAAAACGGTGAAAATGAAAATGGTGTCGGATCTTCCCGAAAACAAGATAGAATGAATACGGGATGGGTGTTTATGGAGAAATGTGTAGAAGTAGTCAGTTTGGTCGTCGGCCGAAAAATGGGTAAAACAAGTAAGGGCCGGGGGTTACTGGAAAAATGGCAGAAAAAGGGTGAAAATAAAAACAGCATCGGATCGTCCAAAAAACGTGATAAAATGAATACGGGGTGGGTTTTCATAGAGAAATGGGTAGAATTAGTAAGATTGGTCGTCGGCCGAAAAATGAGTAAAACGAGTAAGGGCCGGGGGTTACCGAAAAATGGCAGAAAAATGGTTAAAATTAAAATAGCGTCGGATCTTCCCAAAAACATGATAGAATGAGTACGGCATGGGTGTTTATAGAAAAATGGGTAGAATCAGTAAAATTGTTCGTCGGCCGAAAAATGACGAAAATGAGTAAGGGCCGGGGGTTACCCGAAAAATGGGTAAAACGAATAAGGGCCAGGGGGTCACCCGAAAAAAGGTGAAAATAAAAACAGCATCGGATCTTCCAAAAAACGTGATAAAATGAATAAGGGGTGGGTGTTTATGGAGAAATGGGTGAAATTAGTAAGATTGGTCGTCGGTCGAAAAATGGGTAAAATTAGTTATATTGTGTGTCAGCCGAAGAATGGGTAAAACGAGCAAGGGCCGTGGGTTTCCCAAAAAATGGCAGAAAAACAATGAAAACGAAAATGGCATCGGATCTTCAAGTAAACATGATAAAATGAATACGGGGTGGGTATTTATAGAGAAATGGGTAGAATTAGTAAGATTGGTCGTCGGCTGAAAAATGGGTAAAACGAGTAAGGGCCGGGGGTTACCCGAAAAATGGCAGAAAAATGTTTAAAATTAAAATGGCGTCGGATCTTCCTGAAAACATGATAGAATGAATAAGAGATGGGTGTTTATGGAGAAATAGGTAGAATTAGTAAGATTGGTCGTCGGTCGAAAAATGGCCGAAAAAGGGTAAAAATAAAAACAGCATTGGATCTTCCAAAAAACGTGATAAAATGAATACGGGGTGGGTTTTCATAGAGAAATGGGTAGAATTAGTAAGATTGGTCGTGGGCCAAAAAATGGGTAGAACGAATAAGGGCCGGGGGGTCACCCGAAAAAGGGTGAAAATAAAAACAGCATCGGATCTTCCACAGAACATGACAAAATGAATAAGGGCTGGGTGTTTATGGAGAAATATGTAGAATTAGTAAGATTGGTCGTCGGTCGAAAAATGGGTAAAATTAGTAATATTGGGTGTCGGCCGAAAAATGGGTAAAGCGAGTAAGGGCCGGGGGTTACCCGAAAAATGGCCGAAAAAGGGTAAAAATAAAAACATCATCGGATCTTCCAAAAAACGTGATAAAATGAATACGGGGTGGGTTTTCATAGAGAAATGGGTAGAATTAGTAAGATTGGTCGTCGGTCGAAAAATGGGTAAAATTAGTAATATTGGGTGTCGGCCGAAAAATGGGTAAAACGAGTAAGGGCCGGGGGTTACCGGAAAAATGGCAAGTAAACGATAAAAATGAAAATGACGTCGCTTCTTCGTGAAAACATGATAAAATGAATATGAGATGGGTGTTTATGGAGAACTAGATAGAATTAGTAAGATTGGTCGTCGGTCGAAAAATGGATAAAACGAATAAGGGCCAGGGGGGTCACCCGAAAAATGGCAGAAAAATGGTAAAAATGAAAACAGCATCGGATCTTCCAAAAAACGTGATAGAATGAATACTGGGTGGGTGTTTATGGAGAAATGGGTAGAATTAGTAAGATTGGTCGTCGAACGAAAAATGAGTAAAAAGAGTAAGGGCCAGGGGTTACCGGAAAAATGGCAGAAAAACGATAAAAATGAAAATTGCGTTGCACCTTCCTGAAAACATGATATAATGAATACGGGATGGGTGTTTATGGAGAAATGGGTAGAATTAGTAAGATTGGTCGTCGGTCGAAAAATGGGTAAAACGAGTAAGGGCCAGGGGTTACCCGAAAAATGGCAGAATAACAATAAAAATGAAAATGGTATCGCACCTTCCTGAAAACATGATATAATGAATACGGGATGGGTGTTTACGGAGAAATGGGTAGAATTAGAAAGATTGGTCATCGGCCAAAAAATGACTTAAATGAGTAAGGGCCGGGGGTTACCCGAAAAATGGGTAAAACGAATAAGGGCCAAGGGGTCACCCGAAAAAGGGTGAAAATAAAAACATCATCGGATCTTCCAAAAAACGTGATAAAATGAATAAGGGGTGGGTGTTTATGGAGAAATGGGTAGAATTAGTAAGATTGGTCGTCGGTCGAAAAATGGGTAAAATTTGTTATATTGTGTGTCGGCCAAAGAATGGGTAAAACGAGTAAGGGCCGGGGGTTACCCGAAAAATGGCAGAAAAACAATGAAAACGAAAATGGTGTCGGATCTTCCCGAAAACATGATAAAATGAATACGGGGTGGGTATATATGGAGAAATGGGTAGAATTAGTAAGATTGGTCGTCGGCCGAAAAATGGGTAAAATGATCAGGGGCCTGGGGTTACCCAAAAAATGGGTAAAACGAGTAAGGGCCGGGGGTTACCAGAAAAATGGCAGAAAATTGGTAAAAATTAAAATGGCGTCGGATCTTCCCGAAAACATGATAGAATGAATACAAGATGGGTGTTTATGGAGAAATAGGTAGAATTAATAAGATTGGTCGTCGGTCGAAAAATGGAAAAAACGAGTAAGGGCCGGGGGTTACCAGAGAAACGGCAGAAAAATGGTAAAAATTAAAATGGCGTCAGATCTTCCCGAAAACGTGAAAGAATGAATATGGGGTGGGTTTCAATAGAGAAATGGGTTGAATTAGCAAGATTGGTCGTCCGCCGAAAAATGGGTAAAATTAGTAATATTGGGTGTCGGCCGAAAAATGGGTAAAACGAGTAAGGGCCGGGGGTTACCCGAAAAATGGCCGAAAAAGGGTGAAAATAAAAAAAGCATCGGATCTTCCAAAAAACGTGATAAAATGAATACGGGGTGTGTTTTCATAGGGAAATGGGTAGAATTAGCAAGATTGGTCATCGGCAGAAAAATGGGTAAAACGATTAAGGGCCGGGGGGTCACCCGAAAAATGGCCGAAAAAGGGTGAAAATAAAAATAGCGTCGTATCTTCACGAAAACATGGTAGAATGAATACGGGATGGGTGATTATGGAGAAATGGGTAGAATTAGTAAGATTGGTCGTCGGCCGAAAAATGGGTAGAACGAAAAAGGGCCGGGGGGTCACCCGAAAAAGGGTGAAAATAAAAACAGCATCGGATCTTCCACAGAACATGATAAAATGAATAAGGGGTGGGTGTTTATGGAGAAATATGTAGAATTAGTAAGATTGGTCGTTGGTCGAAAAATGGGTAAAATTAGTAGTATTGGGTGTCGGCCGAAAAATGGGTAAAACGAGTAAGGGCCAGGTGGTACCTGAAAAATGGCCGAAAAAGGGTGAAAATAAAAACAGCATCGGATCTTCCAAAAAACATGATAAAATGAATACAGGGTGGGTTTTCATAGAGAAATGGGTAGAATTAGTAAGATTGGTCGTCGGCCGAAAAATGTTTAAAACGAGTAAGGGCCGGGGGTTACCTGAAAAATGGCAGAAAAATTGTCAGATCTTTCCGAAAACATGATAGAATGAATACGGGATGGGTGTTTATGGAGAAATGGGTAGAACTAGTCAGATTGGTTGTCGGCCGAAAAATAGGTAAAACGAGTAAGAGCCGGGGGTTACCAGAAAAATGGCAGAAGAACAGTGAAAATGAAAATGGCGTCGGATCTTCACGAAACCATGACAGAATGAATACGGGATGGGTGATTATGGAGAAATGGGTAGAACTAGTAAGATTGGTCGTCGGCCGAAAAATGGGTAGAACGAATAAGGGCCGGGGGGTCACCCGAAAAAGGGTGAAAATAAAAACATCGTCGGATCTTCCAAAAAACGTGATAAAATGAATAAGGTGTGGGTGTTTATGGAGAAATGGGTAGAATTAGTAAGATTGGTCGTCGGTCGAAAAATGGGTAAAATTAGTTATATTGTGCGTCGGCCGAAGAATGAGTAAAACGAGAAAGGGCCGGGGGTTACCCGAAAAATGCCAGAAAAACAATGAAAACGAAAATGGCATCGGATCTTCCCGTAAACATGATAAAATGAATATGGGGTGAGTATTTATAGAGAAATGGGTAAAACTAGTAGTATTGTGTGTCGGCCGAAAAATGGGTAAAACGAGTAAGGGCCGGGGGTTACCTGAAAAATGGCCGAAAAAGGGTAAAAATAAAAACAGCATCGGATCTTCCAAAAAACGTGATAAAATGAATACGGGGTGGGTTTTCATAGAGAAATGGGTAGAATTAGTAAGATTGGTCGGTGGTCGAAAAATGGGTAAAATTAGTAATATTGGGTGTCGGCCGAAAAATGAGTAAAATGAGTAAGGGCCGGGAATTACCCGAAAAATGGCAGAAAAACGATAAAAATGAAAATGGCGTCGCACCTTCCTGAAAACGTGATATAATGAATACGGAATGGGTGTTTACGGAGAAATGGGTAGAATTAGTAAGATTGGTCGTCGGTCGAAAAATGGGTAAAATTAGTTATATTGTGCGTCGACCGAAGAATGGGTAAAACGAGCAAGGGCCGGAGGTTACCCGAAAAATGGCAGAAAAAAAATGAAAATTAAAATGGCGTCAGATCTTCCCGAAAACATGATAGAATGAATACGGGGTGGGTTTTAATAGAGAAATGGGTAGAATTAGTAAGATTGATCGTCGGCCGAAAAATGGGTAAAATTAGTAATATTGGGTGTCGGCCGAAAAATGGGTAAAACGAGTAAGGGCCGGGGGTTACCCGAAAAATGGGTAAAACAAGTAAGGGCCGGGGGTTACCCGAAAAATGGCAGAAAAACGGTGAAAATGAAAATGGCGTCGGATCTTCACGAAAACATGATAGAATGAATACGGGATGGGTGTTTATGGAGAAATGGGTAGAATTAGTAAGATTGGTCGTCGGCTGAAAAATGAGTAAAACGAGTAATGGCCGGGGGTTACCCGAAAAATGGCAGAAAAATGGTAAAAATTAAAATGGCGTCGGATCTTCACGAAAACATGATAGAATGAATACGGGATGGGTTTATATAGAGAAATGGGTAGAATTAGTAAGACTGGTCGTCGGCCGAAAAATGGGTAGAACGAATAAGGGCCGGGGGGTCACCCGAAATAGGGTGAAAATAAAAACAGCATCGGATCTTCCACAGAACATGATAAAATGAATAAGGCATGGGTGTTTATGGAGAAATATGTAGAATTAGTAGGATTGGTCTTCGGTCGAAAAATGGGTAAAATTAGTTATATTGGGTGTCGGCCGAAAAATGGGTAAAACCAGTAAGGGCCAGGGGTTACCCGAAAAATGGCCGAAAAAGGATAAAAATAAAAACATCATCGGATCTTCCAAAAAACGTGATAAAATGAATACGGGGTGGGTTTTCACAGAGAAATGGGTAGAATTAGTAAGATTGGTCGTCGGTCGAAAAATGGATAAAACGAATAATGGCCGGGGGTTACCCGAAAAATAGCTGAAAAAGGGTAAAAAGAAAAACAGCATCGGATCTTCCAAAAAACGTGATAAGATGAATACGGGGTGGGTTTTCATAGAGAAATGGGTAGAATTAGCAAGAGTGGTCGTCGGCCGAAAAATGGGTAAAACGAGTAAGGGCCAGAGGGGTCACCCGAAAAATGGCCGAAAAAGGGTGAAAATAAAAACAGCATCGGATCTTCCACAGAACATGATAAAATGAATAAGGGGTGGGTGTTTATGGAGAAATATGTAGAATTAGTAAGATTGGTCGTCGGTCGAAAAATGGGTAAAATTAGTAATATTGGGTGTCGGCCGAAAAATGGGTAAAATGAGTAAGGGCCGGGGGTTACTGGAAAAATGGCAGAAAAATGGTTAAAATTAAAATGGCGTCGGATCTTCCCGAAAACGTGATAAAATTAATACAGGGTGGGTTTTCATAGAGAAATGGGTAGAATTAGTAAAATTGGTCGTCAGTCGAAAAATGGGTAAAATTAGTAATATTGGGTGTCGGCCGAAAAATGGGTAAAACGAGTAAGGGCCGGGGGTTACCGGAAAAATGGCAGGTAAATGATAAAAATGAAAATGGCGTTGCTTCGTCGCGAAAACATGATAAAATGAATACGAGATGGGTGGTTTTGGAGAAATAGGTAGAATTAGTAAGATTGGTCGTCGGTCGAAAAATGGATAAAACGAATAATGGCCGGGGGTAACCGGAAAAATGGCAGAAAAACGATATAAATGAAAACAGCATCGGATCTTCCAAAAAACGTGATAGAATGAATACGGGGTGGGTGTTTATAGAGAAATGGGTAGAATTAGCAAGATTGTTCGTCGGCCGAAAAATTAGTAAAAAGAGTAAGGGTTACCCGAAAAATGGCAGAAAAACGTTGAAAATGAAAATGGCGTTGGATCTTTCCGAAAACTTGATAGAATGAATACGGGGTGGGTTTTCATAGAGAAATGGGTAGAATTAGTAAAATTGGTTGTCGGTCGAAAAATGGATAAAACGAATAATGGCCGGGGGTAACCGGAAAAATGGCAGAAAAATGGTAAAAATGAAAACAGCATCGGATCTTCCAAAAAACGTGATAGAATGAATACGGGGTGGGTGTTTATAGAGAAATGGGTAGAATTAGCAAGATTGTTCGTCGGCCGAAAAATTAGTAAAAAGAGTAAGGGTTACCCGAAAAATGGCAGAAAAACGTTGAAAATGAAAATGGCGTTGGATCTTTCCGAAAACTTGATAGAATGAATACGGGATGGGTGTTTATGGAGAAATGGGTAGAATTAGTAAGATTGGTCATCGGCCGCAAAATGGGTAAAATTAGTTATATTGGGTGTCTTTAGGCTATTCTGAGTAAATTTGAGGTGGATCCCATCACTGTGCCACCCACAGAGCATCAAAGTGTAAAACATGTAACTTCCTGTTGCCAGTAGGTGGCGCTATGACTTAGATCCAATATTGACACATGGATGTGTTCAGGACGGGACTCTTTCCAAGCTCAAAAGGTTTGGGTCTCTTAGGATCGTGCATGCCGGAGTTATGGCCGTTTGAATTTTCACGGCGAAGGATCGAAATTCGCCGCCCAACCACACCCCCTCGGCAATGTCGAAAACTCACCGTTTTGATAACTTTTCATCTCCCAGGTCTATAGATGATACTGACCGAATTTCAAGTTGCTGAGGTCAAATCCCTAGGAGGAGTTCGTTAAAGTACGCGGGCTGAAAACGGCAAAATTGGCCTGAAAATCGCAACTTTGAACCAAAATGGCCGACTTCCTGTTAGATTTACGGTATGGCTCCAAGACAGTTTTTGGTGCGTCTGGTCATGATATATAAGCACACCAAATTTCATTGTTCTACGACAATCTGTATCGTGGGGCTCGCTTTTCTTAATTTTCTAGGTGGCGCTGTCGAGCCATTTTTCCACGCATTTTTTGCGAGACCCATAAAATCTGCGATTTTCACCAGAACTGACGCGCACGCCAATTTTGGTGAGTTTTGGTACACGTTTGTAGAAGTTATTTGAGGTCAAAGAGTTGTAATAATAATAATAATAATAATAATAATAATAATTCCTTTGGAAACAAGAGGGCTTCGCGCTGGTCAGCGCTCGGCCCTAATAATTCCTTTGGAAACAAGAGGGCTTCGCGCTGGTCAGCGCTCGGGCCCTAATTAAAGCTGCAAGCAGCGATGATCGGGCCCTCGCGTCCTTGCGTATGTTGGGGCACGACGATGGTGAAGTGTTATGTCATGGGCATGTAGATGTCCCCAGACCTGGGCTGTTTTCAGACATTGCAAGGGGAGATTAACGTCACTTCCTCAATCACCTATTCTGCCTGCTGTTGGGGCTGCTGCATTGAAATGTTGTAGGGGGCGCTATGGAGCCAATTTCCATCACTGACTGAATATCATCATGTAGACGTGTTCAGGCCTGGACCGTTACCAAATGTCAAGTTTCAGGGAGATCTGACCATGTACACTAAAGTTATAGCAATTTCCTCTGTCATGGCGAAACATCAAAACTCAACGCCACACGGCCACACCCTTCAACGCTAGCTAAATCTTTTGATAACTTTTGATCATACACTACTGTAGATGACACACACTGATTTTGAAGTTGTTATGATGGATTCTGTAGGAGGAGTTCGTTAAAATATAAACACATGCGAAATCGCCAAAATTGACAACTAAATTCAAAATGGCCAACTTCCTGTTGGGTTTCAGCAATGGGTCCAAGAGACTTTTTTTGTGTGCCCTGTACCGATTTTCATACATGTAGGTTTAACGTGGCGCAAGGGCTGCTTCATTGAAGTATTATAAGGGGCGCTGTAGAGCCATTCTGCCACACTCATGCCAGCCACCCATACAATATTACAGACGTTAGGACCTGTCATGTGTGTGCAAAGTTTTTTGGCTATTCAAGCATGTCTAGCCCCTTAAAAACAGCTTTGTACTTTGTGGCAAACAATATGTTGCTATGGCAACAGCTTTTGATGAAAACTCGGAAGCTTTAGGAGTTATCATCAAGGTCTTACACCATGGCTGACCAAATTTTATGTGTTTCTAACCAACCTGCTAGGAGTAGTTAGCAAAAGAGTGGCGCTTAAAACTTCCTGTTGCCAGTAGGTGGCGCTATGACTGTCACTAAATATGGGCCTTTACATGTGTTCAGACCGGGACTCTTAACAAGCATATGAAATTTGGAAAAGACCTTTCAACAAAAAGTCACCAACTTCAGACTATACAAACTCCAAGGTCTTGAGGATATATGAGTAAATTTGAGGTGGATCGAATTCGATCAAATTGTGACATGCGGCTATACATGTCATCACTGGTCAGATTAGGCAGCGGTCCACAGAAAATTACGGAGTCCAACATTGTTTTTGCAAATGTACACACCGACTCAACATTAATTTTGGTGACCTCTGATTGGTGTAATCGGGAGTCGTTGCCGCCGACATGGATGAAAAACGTATATTTACGTTTATTCTTAGCCAGCAGTTTTAAATTTGACTCAATGTCGCCCGCTCTGGCCCCAGGAATACATTTAACTATGGCTGCTGGTGTCGCTAACTTCACATTTCTGACTATGGAGCTGCCAATCCGAGTTTGTTTCTCAGCAGGTGTGTCACTGAGTGGGGAGAACCTGTTTGAAACGCGAACTGGCTGGTGGTGAATCGTGGGCTTCTGCTTAGGGCTATGCTTCCTTCGGACAGTCACCCAGCCACCCTGGCTTACCGGCTGCTCGGGAGCTACCGGGGGAGGGGGAGCTACGCTAGGTCGGCCCACATCGGATACTGGGGGCTGGCTAACTACATTAGCTGCTGATTGTTTTTCCATGGTGCGGAGCCGCACTTCCAATTCACTAAGCCTTGCCTCCAGTACTGCAAATAAACTACACTTATTACATGTACCACTATCACTAAAGGAGGCAGAGGAATAACTAAACATTTGACACACCGAGCAAGAGAGAGCAGGAGAATGAGAAGGAGAGAGAGAAGCCATCGCTAAATGCTTAGTTTAAGTTAGCTACTAATGCTAGCTGCAGAGCTAAAGTAACTAACAACTTGTGCGATTGGCGAGAAAAGTCGCTAAAAGAAAAGCGCTGAGTGCTTGTGTAGAACTAGCGAAAGTTTAAATATACAGCAGGTATTAATCCACAGTAATGTGATATATATATGAAAATCAACTGAGTTGAGAGCAGCAACAACGCTATCAGTAGACACAGTCGGCAACTGGAAATGATACAATACGCTTACCGAAGCGCGTCAGCACGTTGCACACCTTTTCTATCTACTACTTAAAGTACTGTACACACTTCAGTTGCTTCAAAATATTTGCATAGACATTTTTTCTTTAAATATCTTTGTGGGGATGAGCATGGTTGGTGTTCAGCTGCAGGAGAGAGAGGTGTGGAGATGGCTCATGAGAGCAGTGCCAGGTGAGTTGATTGGCACACGCTGGTGCTTGTTGGCTAATTATACTCTCCCTTTAAATGCAGTAACATGCAGGACCTAAAATGACTGCTGCACACCACAGACAGACAGCATGTTGGCTGCCAGATATTGTTTGGCAGAAGCCTGTAAGCTTACATTTGCTGACTCATTGCAACATTCATTGGCACATAACCACTACCAACTGTCAATCAGTCAAATGGCATGCATCCTCGTATGCATGCACAATACAAACAAAACCAGGACCCACTTGTAAAAACATTGCTCCACAGCACAAGGGTACCTCTTAATTGCTGACAAGAGTCATGTTAAAAAAAAAAGAAGCAATATTTGTTAGAGATGCTATACAAATCCAACAGACAAAGAAAACATTTGTTAGCATAAAAGGCAGTACAACTACCACAAGACATAATTAGTCACTCTTTTGTTACTGTGTACACTTTTTACACATTATAAGTGATTCATATTAAAGGCTACATGTACAAGTATAATCGTGTAGATGTCTGTTATGCATTTGTCCCCCCCCACCCAATTGCTGTCTGTTACTGTGAGAAGATGAGTAGATTTTACTGTCACACCACAAATATTTCTGTGCTTGGACAGCCTTATTTCTTGGATAGTTTTGAACAGTTGAACAGTGGCAGGCTGCATGTGCTGCATGGAGGAGACACCTGCCAATAACTCACCATCATGTAGGGATCCTCCACCAGAGGGTAGAAGAAGTCTGTGGAATCACACAGCAGTCCATCCCTACACCTGGAAACACACACAAAAGCATCACCAATATAACTTATACAATGTTGTGCAATACAATGAAATACAATAGCCTTACAATTATTATAAACTTGAAAGTTATTGTTGAGTGAAAATACTACTTTAGTCTTATGTGCGTACTCTGTGGTGGTGGTGTTTATAAATGCAGTGGGCCTACTTTTGCATCACAATGACTGCACAGAACAGGGGTTTCTATTTGTGTGGCCACTCAGTGTAGACAGATTCCTTTGACAATATTTGACAATAAAAGTACACGCAAGACAGCAGTCAATCAGTCTTGACATACAATTAAATTAGAGGATAAAAACACAATAAATCTAACTAGCTAGCTTATTTTCACTGTGGTCCTCTATGAGCAAAAAGGGGTAGGATGGCAGATATACAAGTCAGGCAAGACCGGTTAAAACACATGCAATACAAAACCCACAATCAACAATTAAAACAGGCTTACGACATACAATGCTTTCCACATAGTGCAAGTCAGCTTGATACGCCTCTGAAAGCAGCAAACTAAGAAACGTTAACGTTAGTGTTTCCACACAAAATTACGAAACGCCTTCACTAGAACAAATGTTGCATGAGCATGAACTCTACACTCAAATATTTTGCTGAATCATACCCTCCGCATAGTAAAGTGACAGTTCACTCAACTTTTGTCTTCTTTATTACAACCTCTTAGCTATTGTTTACAATGTGGTGATAACTTACGACTGTATGATATTGTTAACAAATTAGACAGCCGAGGGCTTGTGAAAATATTTTTATTCGCACATAGCTGTTCATCTGTCAAATGAGCTGCCATACGAATTAAAGCTAGCTAGCATGTGTAGCTCGGCTGCTAAAAACTGTTCTTACCGAGCCGAGGTCCGGGCAACCGCTGGCCAAAGTTTGATGCTTGGTCTCCGACCTTACCTGTCCCGTCGGCCCCGTCCTGCCCCAGCCCCACCAGGAGTTTGAGCAGAGCCTCCTGTGGGACCTTGCAGCCTCATCCCTTCAGGTCCGAGAAGGCTGTGAGACGGATTCCGTGCTCCTCGGGTTTGAAAGACTTGTATCCGGGAGAAAACAGCCCTCGGTTCCCACAGCCTTTGCTGGGGGAGGCAGGGAGGTTGAGCCTGACATGTTTGTCTGCCTGGAGAGAACTTCAAACACAAACGCCTTTACACCAGTAAATAACAAAACACGGGATGTATGGAGTTGTAAGCCCAGAGAGCGCTCACACTTTAGTGTACATGGTCGGATCTGCCTGAAACTTCAAATGTTTGATAACAGTCCAGGCCTGACCACATCTACATGCCAATATTCAGTCAGTGATGCAAACTGGCTCAATAGTGCGCCATAAGAAATTTCAACGAAGCAGCCCCAGCAACAGGCAAAATACTGGATAAAGCGATGTTTATCTCCTTCTTGCAATGTCTGAAAACAACCCGAGTCTGAAGACATCTACATGCCCATGACAGAAGCCCTTTGATTGCGCTGCAGCCCAACGTGCGCTTGCAGCTTTAATTGTTAACATTATGGCCCGTGCAGCTAGCTGTGCAAAGGCCCCATTATAATTCAAGGAATTATTATCAGGGCCCGAGCGCTGACCAGCGTGAAGCCCCCTTGTATCCAAAGGAATTATCATCATCATCAGGACCTGAGCCCAAAGGGCTCATTCACTAATCACACATCATCAACAGGTGACTGAACAACTACTTAATTAAAAACGGGATCAATTCCACATGAATGAGTGAGTCCAGACATCTCACTGTAACTTCAACAGGCAAACTACCCACAACACATTATATGTATATCCCTGCTGCATTCTTGTTAAGGAGATAAATTCACACAACAGCCACACAGAGAGACATTTAACCATCAGAGATAAAATTAGCAACCAAAGAGAGAGAGAAGCTGTATCTGACTCACGTTATCTGATGTCTTCTTTCTATCATGGAGATGAAGTATTCATGTCATAACATCCATTTGTGGCTGTTGGTCATCTTGTTTGTTAGTTAACACAGCTTTATGGCTGCTGCTTAACCAGTCTGATATCATTAGCAACAATGACAAACAAGCCAACTCTCCTGGTTGTTTCTCCGGTTGCTTCTCTCGCCAGCCTCCCTGGCGGTGTGCTGCTGCGCTGCACAGTCCAGATCATTTCTCCCATTAACTTAACAACAGTCCTTAATAGTCCTTCCATGGATGTATAAAAAGTCGTTCAGGCTGCTACAACAAGACAGCTGTTGCATTGGCTAACGCAAGGAGCCATCTACTGCTGCTACTCTGCTTTACAGTAGAGAGAATTGAAGATGAATTCTGGAAATTATCATTGGACCAACTGAATGTCAATATTGCATTCTGGTTGTTGATTGGTTAGGGAGGCCGTCCTCCCTTGGAGCATCATTTTACGTGTCTTTTCCAAAGAAAACACCAAACGCCAGCCCCCCCTTCTTCCCTCCTCTCTCTCTCCCTCTCAGTTGGAGAGGAGAATGTTTAAGTACTCTTCTTGTGAAATCTCCTCATAAATCCCATTACTTTGGCCAAATCTTACATTAAAAAAAAAAAAAAAAATTTTCTGGTAGGAAATTTCATTGTGAATCCATTTATACAGGTTTGAAAGTGGTCAGACGTATAGTTTAGATGTCAGAAACCTCTGACACAAGTCATATCTCCCCATTGCTTTACATTGTAAGGGTGATGTGGCAATGCAACTTTTGAGGCTTATAAAATCAGAACCGTTTGAGTTATTACAAAGTTTTTAAGTCGATACCATTAACGCTCTCGGAGGAGATAGCGTTTGTTCCGGGGCCAAAATTGAGGCAAAGTCTTATATTGACAGGCTAATTGCAGACTTCCTGTTGGATTTAGGTCATGGGTGTCAGCATATGATCTGTAGGTCTTGATGAGGCGAATAAGTCGGTTTTGGTTTGATCTCTCTACCACAATCCTACGTGCCATGGCAGCCATTTTAGTTACATAGGTGGCACTAGAGAGCACATTTTGGCACTTTGGGAGTTAATTTTTAAATTTTTTCAATTTTTTTTTTTTTTTTTTAACCAGACCTGATGTGCATGCCAAATTTGGTGAGTTTTTGAGCTTGTTTAGGGGGTCAAATTTAGGGTTGAAGTGGAGTAATAATAAAAGAATTAAAGCTGCAAGCAGCGTTGAACGGGCCCTCGCGCCTTTGCGCACGTCGGGCCACGGCGCAGTCGAAGGGCTTCTGTCACAGGCATGTAGATGTCTTCAGACCCGGGCTGTTTTCAGACAGTGCAAGAAGGAGATAAACATCACTTCCTTTGTCCACTATCTTGCCTGCTGCTGGGGCTGCTTTGCTGCAATTTCGTAGGGGGCGCTATTCAGCCAGTTTGATTGCACTTCTATGTGGCGTACGTTTAAATGTACATTGTTACGAGTACTTGCTGGACAAAGACGTGTAACTTAGTTTTTCACTGTTATCTAACATTGCATGAAGGAGTTAAATATCATTTCCTGAGTCCACTATATGGTGCTAGAAAACACCCATTAAGTGAACATCGTGTCACTGTATATCAACTGTAGAGCACACCTGAAATTTCGTGTGAATCAGATGATGTTTGTCATATAAGGCTGAGTTGCTCACACCTGTGTCATCAAAACTGCAAGTTTTGAGCCCGGTCACTTGAATTTCAATCAGTAAATTGAAAAGTCTTGATGAGTTTGTGTGTAAAACAAATTCATTGCCTATATTTCATCGTCTATTTTTTAGAAAAGTACACACTTTTAACCCACAATTTCATAGATAATTATGAAATCAAGATACTGTTAACCTTAATCAATAATTCAGGCACCAACTGTTGGATCTGTGAGGAACTCAGTTGATTATTTGCAATAATTATCAAAGATAATTATAACAATTAATAGAATTATTAATATGAATTAACCAATACGGGGCACCACCCGGACACCAGGACCAATAACCAGACAACGTAGTCTCATAAATGGGAGTTCACCTAGAACGTTAATATATAACATGCAAGGGTGAACAAAGAAGGGTTGAATTCGAGCCCTGACTCCTTCAATCAGCCACTTTTCACAATATGTTACACACAATAATGACAAAAGAACTTCTCTTTAAAGATATAATAGTGTTTATTAAATTTAGCAAATTTAACAAAGTTAAAAAAAAATGCTCCATTCAATAAACAACTATTCTAAAATCTAATTCTACCAAACAAAACACAACAGCTTTGTACAGGGTTGGACACATGCGGGGGAATGCGTGTGTGTGTGTGGGCGACAAGATGGCGACTGGGCCTGACATGATGACGTCGTTGGTCTGCAACCCGAAATGGCGGAAGTACAGCAGTGTCTTGGCTAGACAAAAGCAAGATTGCGCCGCCTGGTGGTCGACGTCTTGCGCTCACCCAATTCCGTGAAAAACACACGTGTCTGATGGCGGATAAGGAAAGACAAAGCAAAGCTTTGTCCAATGTTATCTGACCATCAGATGTGCAAAAAGATGTCGGTGTGTGTATCTGCGCACGTGTGCATGTGTGTGAGAAAGGGAGAAGGAGAAAAAGCGATCGTGAGAGGGAGAGAAGTGGTTCCTTTGTCCACATGTACGGATGGCAGTCTGTGACGCAGATTGTCTGGTTTCTGATTGACAAAGCAATTTACTTTCTCACTCACAGTAGCACAAATACAGCAGTAGTCCTGAGCGGGACAAACCCAAAATAGTCTAGTGTGGTGAACACAACTAACAGGCAGCAAACTTAAAATACTCCTAAGAGTAAACAGAGAAAAATGGACTCAGCGGTCCGTCAACTCACACAAGAACAATAGCAATAAAGCTAAAAAGCTAAATGCTAAACGCTAAACAACAGTGCCTGATGCTGAAAAGAACACACAACTAACACTGCCTCTGCCCAGACTCATGCCTCTTACTTGGTCGCTTCAGAAAGCAGAGAGCAGGGTCACGGCAGCTGGCTCTCAGTGGCGTGGCGGAGAGAACAGCAGAGTCGACTCAGTGAAGACGAGCAGGGCAGAGAAGTTCCACGTCTTCCTGAAGAAACTATATTGCTTCCTTCTCGAGGGAATTTGAGGACGCTAGTTGCGGCAGCGGTCTCTCTCGGATCCAGGAATGTGTTCGGGTGAACACGGGTGAAGTCTCTTCTCGTCCGGCCAGGGGAGTCCTCGATGAGAGGAAAACATGTGCGTGGGGTACCCCCTTTAGTCAAGCTGACTCACAGAGGAACAGAAGTTACCCCTAGCTCAGTGACATGGGAAAGGCGTGTGTTTCAGGGCGGGCGTGCTCACGTTTTAAGGGGGCGGCGATGTCATGGCTGCATCATCAGGACGCTTCGCTGTGCAGGAGCGTCTCCGCCAATGAGGGACTACATGTTGACTGTTCCCTGCTGAGGTGTGAAAATCGCAAAGCATCCTTGGAAATGGAGTTTGCAATGGACTCCCATTGTCTGTAAGCAGCATTTTGGCGCTATTCCTTTGTCTCGGGGGAAACAAAAGAAAAAGCACCTCGTGGTCAGGCCTCACAGGTTACATGTAGGCCTTCTGTGTGACCTCGTGGTTTGAGGCCAAACAGCGACCAGCATATTAGGTGCATTACTGCCACCCTCCGCTTTGGACTACGAACCATTGATTAAATCCTACACATTAATCCTGTCTGTCTAATAAACTAAAAAAAAACAAAAAAAAAAAAACCTGCTGCTCAACCCTCATTTCTTGATCATTAGTACAATATATGATTACATGTGTAATAGTCTCCTCAGCCAAGTGGGAAAAAATATGTGCATATATGAACATCAGCAATTGGCAAAAATGACAGTCAAAAAGTAATCATGTTAATAATCGTGATCTCAATATTGAACAAAAATAATCGTGATTATGATTTTTGCCATAATCAAGCACCCCTAAAAACAACATAAATTGTGATTTACATATACACACACACACACACACACACACACACAAAGAGTTTAAATGTGTATCTGATAAATTGTAAATATGTATGTAATGAATTGCTTTCTTTAAGAAACTGTTACTTGAACATTTTTTAGTGTGCTCCTAAAGTTATGTGTGCTCCTAATTTTTTTCATTTAGGAGCACATGTACTCCTTGGGAAAAAAAAGTAAGGATTAAACACTGCTGTCAGATGTGTAGAAACACTAAGTAACTGGAGTGTGGTGCAGTCCAAGGGCTTCTGTCACCGGCATATAGATGTCTTCAGACCTGGGCTAACAGGTCTTACTTTATGGCGAAGACCTTATTGTATTTCGTGTGTTTGTTTCTTTCTTCTTATTATTCATTCTTTATTATTACGCCACTTCAACCCTAAATTTGACCCCCTAAACATGCTCAAAAACTCACAAATTTGGCACACACATCAGGTCTGGGAAATAAATTTGATAAAATGTAAAAATTATCCCCCAAAGTGCCAAAATGTGCTCGAGAGTGCCACCTATGTATCTAATATGGCCGCCATGGCCCGTAGGAATGTCATAAAGAGATCAAACCAAAACTCATTTATTCGTCTCATCAAGACCTACAAATCATACGCTGACACCCCTGACCTAAATCCAACAGGAAGTCCGCAGTTCACCCATGAAAGTATGACTTTGTGCCAATTTTGGACCTTGAATAAACGTTATCTCCTCCTAGGGCGTTAATGGTATTGGCTTCAAACTTTAATACATGACTTATCACACTGTGCTGAACAAAAGTTATTAAAAACTTTGTAATAACTCGAACGGTTTAGATTTTGTAAGCCCCGAAAATTGGAGTGCCACATTGCACCTTACAATGTAAACCGATGGGGAGGCAATCTCTGGGCATGGACTTTGTGCCAAAGTGGGGTGTCTGACGTCTAAACTATAAGTCAGACCACTTTCAAACCTGTATCAATGGATTTGCAATGAAAATTCCTACAAAAATATGATTTTTAATGTAAGATTTGGCCAAAGTCATGGGATTTATGAGGATATTTCACAAGAAGAGTACTCTGAAATCCTTCTCTCCAGCTGAGAGGGAGCGAGAGAGAGAACGGGAGGTGGGGGATGGGTAAAGTAAGACCTGTCAGCCCAGGTCTGAAGACATCTTTATGCCGGTGACAGAAGCCCTTGGACTATGCCACACTCCAGTTACTTAGTGTTTCTACACATCTGACAGCAGTGTTCAATCCTTACTTTTTTTTTCCCAAGGAGTACATGCGCTCCTAAATGAAAAAAATTAGCAGCACACATAACTGAAAAATGTTCAAGTAAACAAACAAGTCAACAATTCATTACATACATATTTACAATTTATCACATACATATTTAAACTCTTTGTGTGTGTGTGTATGTTGATATTGATTCTGACATGAAATACGCAAAACTACAGTTACTATGAACCATTTTGGCGGAACAGAAAAATACATATGGATTTTTATCCCAAAACCCCTCTTGATACAAGTCATCATGGGAAGGTTGGGGACGCTCCATCACAGTAGCATCTTCAACCAGGAAATTCATTTCAGACAAAAACAAACACTGGAGTTTCATTACGAAAGGTAACCAAACTACTTTGTCAACTTAAGTGATTCTACAGACAGATTTACTATGCAAACAAGGGGTCAGATCTAGTCCCCTGCTGCAACCTTACTTGAAACTGTAGAGGTTTAAAAGGATAGAGAGAGAAAACATAAGATAGTGGGGACACAAAGGGGAGGTGAGAACATGGAGAAATAAACAAAAACAGTAACAACAATGACATTAATGTGTGTTTTTCAATTTTTTTTAACTGTCCTGTTTGGCAGCTCAGGCATGCAGAATGAATAGTCTGTGCCTTGGGGTGCCAGAACAGATTTGCTAGTAGTTCCTACACAAACAGGAAGAATTCATATTTAAACTACTGAAGTTGAAGTTCATGTAGTACATGCTAATGACAAAAATACAAATGTCTCAAATGCATTAGAGCTCAGTTATTAAATAAAAATAATTTCCTTTCCTGTTATGTTTATAGCAACATGTAGTTATTGGATTGCTGTATCTTGTCTAAGATACTGATGAGGATGTGAAACACAGAAGGGATACAGACAACATGCAACATGAAGCCTGCCCATTTCCTTTTAAGATACATTTGTTCAATTGACATTGACCTTTTCATATTAAAAATCACTGAAGATTAAAACTGTTGCATATTAAACACATCAGGAATAAAGGTTACATGAATTGAAACATGCAGGGGTATACATTAAAAGTTGTAAAAGAGACCAACACCTATCATGTGGCAAACAGAGACTAACACATCTTCACAAACACCAGTTACAAAGTGCTTCACAGTCAAAGAAATAAGTTAGTAATAAATAAATCTAAAATCTCCATTTCATGATGATTTTCACATAATACACACAATACATAATCCCAAATCTCTCCACAATAATACAAAATCTAAAATTTATACACACAATTGACCAGTTGGAGTGGGACAGACTCCACACTAAATAAGACAACATTCATAATGAAAGCCAGCCTACACACCATGAACAACACACAAGTCAGTGTGTTTCTAAAACCCAACAGATAAGCACAACTACGACATGAACACGATAACACTTGCACTGGGACACTGCGATGTAGCTGATTGACTCAAATTAAACTTAATCCTGCTCCAAATTGAAATCCATATCAAAAATTGCCTCCACATCCTCAAAGTCAAACACAAACAAACTTTCCATGCCCTCTAACTTTCCCTGATCATCTTTAACACCAAAACTACACAGAATACCTTCATGATCACTGAAGTACGTGGGCATCACTGCACATTCATCATACTGTGTTGTTTTAACATTAACATGATCAATCAATGTCCCCTTCTCTGTAGTTTCGTGTGTTACATGCTGCTTAAATCCTTCTTGGCCCATGAATTTACAAATTGATGATTCTTTTAAAATGTTTTCATTAAAATCTCCCATTAGTACAATTGTGTTACTGATTGGATTTAACCAGTCAAGTAACTTCCCCACATTATGTTTAAATAAAGAATTTGGATAAGATGGTGGAGGATAATCTACTGCCATCAATATGTTTAATGTGTTACACAGGCACACCAAACACTCCAGATTTAAGTCGAGTACCTCCAGAATCTGACAGTCCAAATCGTCTAAACAGTACAAACCAACTCCACCATATTGTAGATTTTGTAGTTCTGACAATTTGGGGTTACTGCTGGTGTAACACAAACCTCGAGGACGACTGTGGAAAGTGTAACCACTGATTTGCACACTGTTTAATGAGGTTTGTGCAGTGAGCCACGTTTCTGTGACAGCAATACAGTTAGGCTGCAAATGCTGTGTGCAAGACACCAAATCTGACAGGTGGCGACTTAAACTCTGAACGTTCATTAAATATACAGAGTAACTTTGTGCATTTATTGAAGGCTTTGGCTGTTCAATTAAAAATGGAGGCAGGCTATCCGTGGCCTTCTTTATGGTGTCTTTGCAGTAAATGGCCTTCTCTTGAAAATCCATGATGATCGGTCCAGACAAAGCCCTAACACGACTCAGAGCTACATATACCTGCCCAGGTGCAAACACCTTCTTCAAAGATACAACAGCCTCATCTACAGTTAAGCCCTGAACTTTGTGAACAGTACACACCCACGCTAACCTCAGAGGAAACTGTAAATGCACACAACCACGTTTAGTGGCCTTCTCCTTTTCTGGATCAATAGCAGTAGAATCCCTGCATTCTACTTCTGCGTGTACATATGTCTTCCTCCTCTGTAAGCCAATTTTATCATCATTAAATTTAACATAAATTTTTAGAGGAAATGTTTTATCTTTACCAAAATCCATGTCAGGTTTTGGGAAATTAAAACGACATGTTTTCTTTTTCCTGCATGATTTAGAATCTCGTTTAGAGTGTGTTTGAACTGATGACACAATGTCCAATAATGTATCATCATCTGAGGGTAAGTCGCATGTAAAGTATTTATCAATGAACTCAACCACCTCATCTGTGTTCTTATCAATTTGGGGAGCACCCTCAATCCAAAACAGACAGTGAACATGAGAACCGCGCTGCTGAAATTCTACCCTATAAAAGTGATAAATAATTTTGCCAATTGGTTGGGAAGGAGACAGAACTTCTTTCAAGATACAATGCCATCTATAGTCAAACATCCTCGCAGCTGTGACCGGGTTACGACGCAACAACTCACACCTGTCTGCCCACTCCAAATCCTCTACTGTCTGTGTTCTGCCTTCCTGTTTCAGAAAAGTGGTCAGGAGATTCTGCCAACGCAGATGTGCAGATGAAAATGAATAAAACCACGCTGGGATCTCCAACTGATGTACGCAGGCTAAGATGTCCTTCTGAACCGACTGCCAAAAAGCTTGAGTTCCTCTAATAGGCTTAAGAAACCTAAACCCCTCATTGAACTTTAACAACTGCTTCAAAGACTCCTCAATCAATCAACATTTTTGGACTAATCCTTTGAGACTTCTGTCCTCCTTTGCCCTTACGCAATGCCACAGAAACACTCGACGACACTCGATCCATCTCTGACATGTACTGGGAAAAGAAAATGTATTCTACATTACGCGCAAAACGACCATCAGCATGCATAATCCTGTTTAAGTAATGAGACAATTTTAAGCGATATGAACGGCTGTCATGGAAAGTCTTACTACCAAGAGGAAACAACACAGGGAAACATTTAGCCTCATTGGTGTGGTCAGAAAGCACCCCAACTGGACTATTCCCCTCTGCAGGTGCAATGTTTACAATATCATGAAAATACTGGTCTAATGCTTCCTGACCAATATCAACAGGCATAAGACAAGTGTCCTGAAACATGCAGTGCTGCTGTCTGTCATGTAACAGTTCATCTTGTATTATCTCTGATGTTTCCTCCACACCATCAACTACAGCCTGTTCTGTAACCTCACCACCTGCCTGAGCCGTCATCTCACTGTCTCTAACAACCTATTCATCCTCACATTCTACCTTTTTTACAACAGCTTCATCCTCACTGGCTGACTGATCCTCCTCATTCTACCCATCTTTCTGCCTACAAAACTCATTTACCCACTCTTCATTGAACTCAATATCCTTGTAATACACATTAGTCCCCTTTAAATACTCTAGCGCCTGTCTTACACATGAAGTATCCACAAACTGATACTCGTAATGCCCTTCATACGTCAATTTACGCTTTAACTTCACCTGCAGCAAAGACCCTTCCATGCTAGAACGTGGAAACACATTAGTCGTCTGCACTACGTTGGCATAACACAATTGAAATCTTTTGACCTCTGTCTTCTGCTTCCTACTAAACCCAACACTGGCAATAACTTGCTGCTTAAACTCATGCTCAAACATGAAGTATCATGATACTTTCTTGTCCTCACTTCTCTACTCCTTTCTTTAACCCTCTCTCTATGCTTGAGGCTGTCTCTATATTTCACCATACTCTTTACTTTAGTCTTGGCTTTAACACTCTCTATGTGGTATATTTTCATGATAGTTTGCTACACTCCATAATTTCGCCCTTTCCCTAAAACAGCACATTTTCATAATACATCTTTTTAATCTTTAACTGACGTTTCTCCCTTATCAACATGTCAAATTTCTCCTGTCTTTTTCTTCTGCCTCAAAAACTTTGACCTCAAAGACTTACTACTTGATTTTACCTCAGTAGCATTCTCCACAACCTCACCACTATCAACACCTTTATCATAATCTACAAATTCTAAGTTACATCCTACTGCTGCCTTGTCACAGTCTACAATATCCTTCATTCTAGACCTAATGCTGTAACCTGTCACTTCACTAACTTTACAGTAACCGTAACAAGTCTGTAGTCCAGGCTTACAAAAACAAACAACATTCTCAAAATGCTTGTTCATGATGTTCTCTAAGTAAATGCACTCTGCTGACAAATGCTCATTGTCACTGCTGTACTTCAAACGTCCACCATAAAAAGTACACACACTAACTCCTAACCAATCTGCTGTGACCTGTATTTCCACCTCTGTGGCCCAAGTGTTAACAGTTCTCATCCTGGATTGCTGAATGTTCTGGGTACAGAGGAATATTCACTCCTCAAAATACTCTGGTATTTACCCTCATTCCTCTCCAACTCTTCACATACTGCCAGTCTAATCTTCCGATGGTGCTTCTGTGAACCACTCACAGCCTGAGAGATGGCTCTGAAGAAGCAGTTACCATCAGCCACGATCTTCTCATTCCTACATGGGACACCTGTCAACCCAACTTCTTTGGACACTGGACCAGTGACCTTCACAAAGTCAACATTTAATTTTGTGCACAAAACCTGACAAACATCTACACCAAGAGGACAGAAGACCAGCTCCTCATTCCTCACAGCACTAATAAATTCTACATCTGAGTTAATTTCACTAACATCAAACCTCTTTGATTTCTTTGACAAAAATGTGAGAAGAAATCTTGCGCTTTCTGCCATAAGTACTTGTTGGTTCTTCCTCTGAACCGCTGCTAACCTCAATGGCTAGTGTCTGAACAGAAATATTAACCACTGATAGACTCGCAGCTACACTAAGGACACACTCAGACACGCCTGCAGAAACCTAATTTCTCCTGCGCTCAGTAACACTAGACTCTGGTGCTGGCACTGTACTCATCTCAATGATACAACTCTCCGCAGAACAACCAACGCACGATCCAGATCATGTGTCTTCCATGAGAACACACTGCTCACCGTGTGTTTGGCTAAGCTGACCAAAGCTATAGCCATACACTGCAATCCTCCATATATAAACCGCTCGTCTCGCTGGTGAAATGACCCCCTAACAACCTTTATACTATCTTAAATCCTCTGCTATTCTTAGCCACCACTGCCACATCAGTGCTGTTGGAATCTAACTGAGCTGCTTTAACATTAGAAACAGAAAAAACAAGAAGAAAAACTAGACTTAGCTTTGCTGATCTTCTTTGGCATTCGTGCTCCCTCTTCGACAATGGACTCCATCAGCATGGCAGGGCAAGCTGCAGCAACCTCCTCCTCCACCAACTCTGACACCACACCAGCAGACAGTGGCACCACAGACCCCCCCCACGGACTCCTGGGCTGCCGCCAACACCTGAGAAATGTAAAGATGAGGTTTTAATAAGAAACAAAATAGGAGTGGAAATGTCGATGATGTCTTATCAATGACAAGTCACATATTTAAACAAAGACAAACCTGCTACACTGCTGGACTGGGCATGGAGGCAGCAGGTGAAGGTGTTGCCAGCACCTATAAAGAAAAGGAAAGGACAAAAAAGTCAAAAAAAAACAATACACTCATTAAATTTGCATACGTTGCCAAGATATACCAAAAACATCATTATCATTAAAAAAAACAAACAAAAAACCCAACGTGCCGCTTTCCTCCTCTGTGCCTTGTGGCAACACCTCTCAGCTGACTTCATGTTTAGCTCTTAGCAGTATATACATATAATTTGTGGGAAAGTTACCTGGCCAGCTGCTGGAGCAGCAGTGCAGTCAGAGCCAGAAGGCGGCAAAACCTTCACCATGGCATCCAACATGGCACCCCTGAACCACACAGGGTTGGACTGGATGACAGACTGTCGCACCATAGGTGTTCCAGCCTTTAAAATACAAAGAGAAAAAGGAGAATTGATTAGATTTTTCTCAACCAAAAACGGTGAACAAATGTCCAGCCACACAGTGAGTTACCTTGCACTCCCGTCCAACAACGGTCCATTCCCAGGGGTCACTGTGACGAGGCACGGGGACGTGTCCCGTCACAACCAGCCTGGGGGAAACCTTGGCACGCGGTGATGTCTGGGGAGACACTGGGGGCTCAGGTGGAGGGGGTACCAGCTGGCGGACCGCAGCATCCCACAGCAGCTCCACCATGGCCGGCATGCCATCAGTGTTGCTAAGGTGCACCTGAAAAACAGTCAAACAGCTATCTGTTATTATCTGACATATGAGAATACAAAACTCTTCCATGTTACATGTCACAACAACAAAGTATGCTGTACTTACACCGTCGTGGCACCACAGCTCCAACCGATGCAGAGGGAGGTGCTCTGCCACAGACACATACGGGAGACCTGACACAGATGTGAAACATGATCACTTCTTCTAATCTTTAAACCTGTATTAACCATTTGTGTTAAATTTTAAAGTACATTGATTACAACTGCAGATGACCAAAACTTTAACACACCCATGCGTGCTGCGACACGGTGGTACTCCTGACGCAGCAGGTCCTGCAGGCCCAGATCAGTGTTGATGCGTGGAGGGAAGTCCAGCAACACCTAAAGAGAAAAAAAAGTAAATTACAACTATGTCTTTAAAATAAGCATGTGCTTAACAGATATGCCACTTTAGGACCAAGCAAATACTGACAGTAACTTTTCACAAAAATAAACACACCTTTGGCAAGAGGCTGCAGACTGTGGTCAGGAGAGCACCGAAGTCCAACGCTGCCTCACCAATGGTCCTGCTGGCGGTGAGGTTGTTGCTCGGGGCACACACACAGACCGTATCCGGGGTCCACGGAAGGGAAGCATGCATCACCTCTGTCCTCAGGTCAGCTGCTGCTCCACCTGGAACAGAAAGAAAAGAAAAAGACAGAGATCCCTGTGTCATACTCACAAATCCGTCCACGATGGCCCGCAGGTGAGAGTCTCCAACGACGAACACCGGCTGCAACAGAGACAGTGCGTTAGAACAGAGACACCAACCTCGACTCCATACACCCATCACTGTCTTCTGAATAAAAAAGACAAATACCTGCTGGTCCGGACGCTGTGCTGGAGTGATGAACTTGATGGGACGGTGGGTCAGCTCAGAAGTTCGCCATCTCCGCACATGATGGCGGTAACCAGTACTGCGCCCTGTTAGGATGAAGATCATAGTAAAGAATGTCAACCCATGCCTGACAAATTGATACATTTTTATTGAAACTGCACCATTGAAACATTCAAAAACTATTTAATACATTCGAGCAACAAACTCAGGGACGGGCAACCCAGGGGTCCAGGGCTGCTGCTCCGCAATCCTCCGCTTGGCCGCCTGAGCACATCGGTGGGACTCCACACAGGGCATCTGCAATGAAAAATTAGTTTTTAATCAAACCTTTACACAGAAAGCATCGCAGCCTGTGCCAATCTTACTCACAAACCAGGCAGAGGTCACCAAACAGAGTTTTACTTCAGAATTCAAACACAAAATTGATTCAACTTACATTGGCATTAGGAGATGGGCAACTTTTATAAAAAACTGTGTGTGTGTGCGCTCGTGTGTCTAAAATCAGTAAGTGTGTGTCGATTGTCAATAGGTTATGTGTGTCTTTATAAATTAAATAACTATATATTTAATTTATATATTTAGTACAGTCGTTGTAGATCAGAGAATCACAGATATAGTGCAGCTGACAAACCAGCAGAGCACCAGATCACACAGGCAAGAGTTAGATATCTGTAAATTAAAGAATACACATTGTTTTATTTGCTGTGATGTAGAAAATTCTTATATTATACAATAATGTGTTAGAAAAAAGAATAAAATATTTAAACATACACAATACACTGATCCACATCTGTGTCTATATAAAATGTTTTGTTTCTCATACCAATAACTACTCTCAAAAACATCAACAAAGTAGTATCCTGATAACACATTTGATCAATCAATACATAGAAATTAGCCAACTCACCATCTCACAACTTATACATGATGGTCAAGACAAAAACACACAACTGAATCTACATCTCTAATTACGATTTACACACACAGAAAATCCTACAGACATGCAATTATATGCAATGCAGTCTGTCAGTCACAACCTAGCACAAAAGCTAGTTCGTAGCAGGCTAACAAAGCAAACCTTTAGCCTTTATAATTCTAGCATAAGATTTATATAACATGCTAATGCCATTTCAATGTGTTCAGTTCACTAATAGTAACTGCAACATTGTGGTCGCCTACAAACACTCTTGATAAGCAATGAGTTGTAAGTAAATATCCATCAATCAGTCTGATTATCAACTTTTTTGGTAAGTACATTTTGTTTAATAGTTTTAGACCTGTTTTTTGCTAGTGAACATTACCATTATCGCTGTTAACCATAGGTTGTAAATGCTCGGATGCAGACAGCGGCCGTTCTCGCACGGTCGGCGAAAATCACGGCAGCTGGCTCTCAGTGGCGTCGCGGAGAGAACATCAGAGTCGACTCGGTGAAGACGAGCAGGGCAGAGAAGTTCCACGTTTTCCTGAAGGGACTTTGTTTCTTCCTTCTCGAGGGAATTTGAGGACGCTGGTTGCAGCAGCGATCTCTCCCGGATCCAGGAATGTGTTCGGGTGAACATGGGCGAAGTCTCGTCTCGTCCGGCCAGGGGAGTCTTCGATGAGGGGAAAACATGTGCGTGGAGTACCCCCTTTAGTCAAGCTGACTCACAGAAGTTAACCCTAGCTTCGTGACATGGGAGAGGCGTGTGTTTCACTGCGTACTCGGTTTTTAAAGGGGCGGTGATGTCATGGCTGCGTCATCAGGACGCTTCGCTGTGCAGGAGCGTCTCCGCCAATGAGGGACTATATGTTGACTGTTCCCTGCTGAGGTGTGAAAATCGCAAAGCATCCTTGGAAATGGAGTTTGCAATGGACTCCCAAACAGTACCAGCATATTAGGTGCATTACTGCCACCCTCCGCTTTGGACTATGAACCATTGATTAAATCCAACACATTAATCCTGTCTGTCTAGTAAACTAAAAAAAAAAACTGCTGTTCCACCCTCATGGCAGGTCCCTTAAAGTTTTAATGCTGTGCTCCGGAACTCCAGTCTTCCCGAGTTCTTCCCTCATATAGCCTACAGTCTTTCTTGATCATTAGTACAATATATGATTACATGTGTAATAGTCTCCTCAGCCAAGTGGGAAAAAATATGTGCATATATCAACATCGGCAACTGGCAAAAATGACAGTCAAAAAGTGATCGTGTTAAATAATCATGATCCAATATTGAACAAGATAATCATGATTCTGATTTTTGACATAATCGAGCACCCCTAAAAACAACATAAATTGTGATTTATACACACACACACACACACAAAGAGTTTAAATGCGTATCTGATAAATTGTAAATATGTATGTAATGAATTGTTTTCTTTAAGAAACTGTTACTTGAACATTTTTTAGTGTGCTCCTAAAGTTATGTGTGCTCCTAATTTTTTTCATTTAGGAGCGCATGTACTCCTTGGAAAAAAAAAAGTAAGGATTAAACACTGCTGTCAGATGTGTAGAAACACTAAGTAACTGGAGTGTGGTGCAGTCCAAGGGCTTCTGTCACCGGCATATAGATGTCTTCAGACCTGGGCTGACAGATCTTACTTTATGGCGAAGACCTTATTGTATTTCGTGTGTTTGTTTCTTTCTTCTTATTATTCATTCTTTATTATTACGCCACTTCAACCCTAAATTTGACCCCCTAAACATGCTCAAAAACTCACAAATTTGGCACACACATCAGGTCTGGGAAAAAATTTGAAAAAAAAAAATTGGACCTTGAATAAACGTTATCTCCTCCTAGGGCGTTAATGGTATCGGCTTCAAACTTTAATACATGACTTATCACACTGTGCTGAACTTCCTGTTGGATTTAGTTCAGGGGCGTCAGCATATGATTTGTAGGTCTTGATGAGACGAATAAATGAGTTTTGGTTTGATCTCTTTATGACATTCCTACGGGCCGTGGCAGCCATTTTAGATACATAGGTGGCGCTCTCGAGCACATTTTGGCACTTTGGGGGTTAATTTTTACATTTTATCAAATTTTTCACCAGACCTGATGTGCATGCCAAATTTGGTGAGTTTTTGAGCATGTTTAGGGGGTCAAATTTAGGGTTGAAGTGGCGTATTAATAAAGAAAGAAACAAACACACGAAATACAATAGGGTCTTCGCCCTTTGAGCTCAGGCCCTAATAAAGAAAGAAAGAAACAGAACAGCTACAAGAGGGTCTGAGCCCCAAAGGGTCTTTGCCCCTATGGGGCACCGCTGGGTGCTCGGGTCCTAACAATTCCTTGAGTTCCAATACGGCCTTCGCACTGTCAGTGCTCCGACCCTAATAAGAATAAGCTTCATAGCTCTCAGACAATTTAGATTTGAAGAACTAATGCTAGTAGTAGCCAAAAACTCCAAAAGGTACTGTTAAGAAAGCTCATTTAGAGCCACAGAAGAGTCTAGTACTCCCCATGACCGGTGAACCAACCTTCATGTGTCTGTGGACTGCCATTTTTGGAAACTTGGACGTAAATTCTACTCTTTGACCCAAGTTACTCTGGAAAGAAGTGAAATTATTGAGCTGCAAACATCCTTTTTTCTAGACTCTGTAGGGAGATTACACCAATGATTTTCCTGGTGTGAAAAAAGGTCTGCCTGGGTAATGACAGTGGTCAGATAAAATTAAATGTATTCTTTAATCATGAACATAACACACCAAACATCATTTCACTTTGAGTTGATGATGGTTTTTATTAATTGTGAAAAGCAGGAAATCTACAAACACAGACAGCTATACACCTCCAGCAAGCAAAGTCCAACCCTGATCCAAAGAGAAACATCCACTCCACCCGCCCCATTGGCTGGGGTTTAAAAGGCAGAGCTTCATAAAATGGGAAGGGGGGAAGGACTCGGTGCTGGGCGGCCAATCAGCTGACAGAGACGGAAACTCTGGACACTGCCCAGTTGGTCCAGAGAAAGCTGCTCAAGCCTTCCTCTGGACTGTGTGGGCAGAGCCCGGTGCCAGGACAGATGAAAAATTTAATTTCCACATTATACATTCACCAACATGAGACATCAACATCATCCACTTCACAGAAAGAGGCCAACAAAACCCTCTGTTCCCCACAGCAAAGCACCCCAAGTCAAATCATTAAAAACACACACACCCACTAACACACTTTCATTATTTGCTGAATTTGGCAAGAATGATTTGGAATGTTTTCTCTTCACAAGTGAAACTCATTTTTTCCTCAGACACCTTTTCTGCATTAAGATAAAATATACAAAGTCAGTTGTCTCTATGGATTAGGAAAGGGAAGAATTAAAGGCAAGGAGTGCAGATCTAAATAAAATAAAAAGATGGGGTGGGGTAGTACAGCTGACTATCCTGAATTTACATTTCATTCTAAAGTGGTGAAAGGCCTTGCTTTAGGTAATTAACTGTATGCAGCAATTCCCTCTCCCACTGGAAAAAGACGACAGTGAATTTGGTCTGTGTGCTCTCAGCCATTTGACTGAAAAGGGAGATGACATGGACATGGACAGCAACATCACACACACACACACACACACACACACACACACACACACACACACACACACAGAGCGTCAAAGGGGCGGCAGTGTCTATGACAAATTTGGGCCTGGAGTAGGGCTGGTGGAACTGTTGTCTTGGTTTGCTGCTTGGCTTCCTCGTGGTGGAACCTCGATAATGCGGGGCTTGTCGATGATGCGAGCGCGGCGGTCCCCTTTCTCTACGATGCCAATTATCCACGCCCCACCTGCCGCCCCCTGACCTCCAGCCCCTGAGCTCTGGCTCTTCATCTCAGAGCAAAACTTGGCTGCCTGTTCCCTGGGCAGACAAACTAGCAGCCCACCTGGAGAGACAAGAGCCAGAGGGACATTAGTGTCAACACTAGGGTTATAATGATACTCATTTGCTCATACAGTTCATCGGCATCATCCTTTTCTTAACATACTCCTACTGTGGAGGCAGTGATAGCAGTTTTATCATCACACCAGCCAACCAAATCACAAAAATATCGTACGGTATGGTCAGCATATTACAACTAATCATTTCACCAAATTATGGCCGTTTTGCAAATTGCTTTATCACCCTCCTTGAAGCTCCAAAGTGCCACCAGTTTGAATAACACTTTTAATCCAAAAATTATGACATTACCTTCAATTCAAATCTAACCTCAAATCAACTTCCATGGTTGAAAACCCCCATTACAGCGTGTTTACATATTGTGTTAATTCAAAGATATACGGACAAAGACAAAATGTACTGTGTTAATACCAGATGTTTCAGCTGACATGCCCTGAACCAGGTTGAACACGTTTCCACAGGCTTTACTGATGGCAGTCATCTTGGCAATGATTGGTAGGTTGTGGATGACGAAGGCCACCTCGTTTCGTTGCTGTGCTGCTAGATTGTTGGCGTGCCCCAACAATCCGAAACCTGTCACGTCTGTCGCTGCGTGGGCCTGGAACTTGTGCATTAGGCCTGCCGCTGGAGACAAAAACATCAATGTGACTACTGGAAATTCTCATATAAAAGCTGATAATCAAATAATGGCAGAATCGCAATAATAGCTTTATTAGCACGAACTAATAAAGGCTGGGTTAAAAAAAAACATTGAGGGGCATGGAATTACCTGTAGCCTAACTACAACCACTCACATAGTAAATTGAATATAATGTCCATTTCCACAGCATTAATTCCATCAACACAACAGTCATGTTATACTCACCACTCTGCTGCTCAGACACTTTTTGAACAGAAATGTTTTCAGTTAATTAAGTCCAATCCTTTCCACTTTCCTGCACTCCTGCTCGATGAACTCAAGACTTCCTCATATTTTTTAACATTAAAAGATACCTACAAAGGGAAGGCTAGATTTTTTTTTAATGTTTCCCTCTAGGTGACTTTAACATCAATCTGTTTAACAGTGAGTTTCATTCACTCACTGCAGACTTTCTGAATACACTGTATGCAAATTACCTATACCCCTTAATCACTAAACCTCCTAGGTTAACTTCTTCATCTGCAACCCTTATTGATTATATATTGACCAACTTTCTTTAGTAACTCAACTCTGATATACAGTTATGTTCATAATAATAGCAGTATGTTTAAAAAGGTGAGTAAACCTCAAAATGCTTCAAATAAATTGTATTTTAATGAACACAAATGCATTGGGGACATTGCACATTCTATTTCAAAGCGAGAACATTGGAAAAAGTAATTGAATTTGATAATATTTTACAGAAAGTCAAGAAATATAATGTTCAAAAAAATAGCAGTGTTGACATCTTTCTTTACAAACTAAGAAATGCTTGAAGATTCAACTTTCCTGAGAATCATAAACTAATATTTAGTTGCATAACCACGGTTTCTGATAACTGCTTCACATCTGTGGTACATGGAGTCGACCAACTTCTAGCACCGGTCAACCGGTATTGCAGCCCAGGACAATTGTACTACGTTCCACAATTCCTCTGCATTTCTTGGTTTTGCCTCATGAACAGCATTTTTTATGTCAGCCCACAAGTTTTCTATGGGATTAAGGTCTGGGGATTGTGCTGGCCACTCCATTACTTGAATTCTGTTTGTCTGAAACCATGATTTTGCTCACTTGCTGGTGTGTTCGGGGTCATTGTCTTGTTGAAACACCCATTTCAAGGGCATTTCCTCTTCAGCATATGGCAACATGACTTCTTGCAGTATTCTGATGTACTCAAACTGATCCATGATCCCTGGTATGCGATAAATAGGACCAACACCATAGTACGAGAAACATCCCCATGTCATGATGCTTGCACCACCATGTTTCACCGTCTTCACTGTGTACTGTGGCTTGAGTTCAGTGTTTGCAGGACGTCTGCAAACACTGAGTCTGTGGCCCTTAGACCCAAAAAGAACAATCTTACTCTTGTCACTCCACAAAATATTACGCCATTTCTTTTTAGGCCAGTCAATGTGTTCTTTGGCAAATTGTAACCACTTCAGCACATGTATTTTTTTTAACAATGGGACTTTGCGGGGGCTTCTTGCTGGTAGCTGGGCTTCACTTAGACGTTGCTATTTTGGTTATTCTCCAATCCATTCGAATAGTCGTTTTTCTTTTTCTTCCTCGCCTTTCTGGTTTTGGCTGCCATTTTAAAGCGTTTGATATCATTTTAGCTGAACAGCCTATCATTTTCTGCACTTCTTTATAGGTTTTCCCCTCTTTTATTAATTTCTTAGTCAAGGAATGCTCTTCTTCTGAACAGTGTCTTGAACGACCCATTTTACTCTGTTTTTCAAGGACAAATGCACAGCCAGCATATGCAGCGTCAGTTGCCTTGATCCTTAAATAAGGGCCACCTGTTTAACACCTGTTTTTTTCACATAATCAATGACCTCACTAATTGAACTCGGCACTGCTATTTTTTTGAACATGCCCCTTTCAGTAAATGATTCAGTTTCACAGAATCAGCAGCATGCACGTCATGCCTGTTGGGTCTGTTGGTTTTCTATACCTTTACTAAACTTTCTAGAAACTTACTTGCAGTGTAGAAGTTGAAATTCTAACAAAAATAGTGATTTATTTTGCTAGTGATGTGGGACTGCTATTATTTTGAACACAACTGTATCTGATCATTCTCCAATATTTCATTTCACTTCAACCACCTCAGTTAAACATCAGGAAATAGAGAAATCTTTAAGGTTTACAGTGTTTAGAGTATTCAGCTGATTGGTGATGTTCCATGGGATAATGTAAATACTCATGATGATGTCATTTGTAGTTTCTTTTAACAGGTGTTTTCCCTTGGTCAATATGCATACAAATAAAGTCAGTACATGCAGAAAACCCTGGTCTACTCCATTATGCTTCACCAACAAGTTTGATGAGGCCTCAAATAACATCAAAACTACATGGGGAGCCATCAATCAGCTCCCAAATAGGATAAAAGGCTTCAGCCACTCTTCTGTCCCAGTTTATTGATGAAAATAGAGTATACACAGACCTGTGTATACTCTGATATTGCATGTGCTTCCAATAATTATTTTGTCAATAATGGTACAGTGCTGTCAGAGAGGATAAGTCTTATTGCTGGGTCTCCATCTGAGTTCCTGAAAGGTTGCTATTCTTCTCTCCAGAGCTTTAATCCTCCCACTGAGAAGGAAATCATGGACATCACTGCCAGTATGAGAGCTGGTCATGATGATGTCAGGTCATGTTTGATCATCAAAATTAGTTCCTAAATTATCAAGCCTATATTTACAAAATCTTAAGAAACTGGAATAATACTTAATGACCTTAAAATTGCTAAAATAGTTTCTGTGTTTAAATCTGGAGACTGAAGTTCATTTAACAATTATCTCCCTATTTCTGTCCTTCCATGTTTCTCAAAGATTTTGGAGAAGTTGGTTTACAATAGAATGATGAAACATCTGCAAGAATGTCCTGGAATGTCCTGTGTGAACACCAATATGGATTTAGGAAAAATTAAAGCTGCAAGCAGCGTTGAACGGGCCTTCGCACGCTTGCGCAAGTCGGGGCGCGGTGCAGTCCAAGGGCTTCTGTCACGGGCATGTAGATGTCTCCAGACCTGGGCTGACAGGTCTGACTTTACAAACATGTGAAGTTTGGTGCAGACTGGAGCATGTACAATAAAGTTATAGTAATGTCCTCTGTCATGGCAAAACATCAAATCTCAACATTGTGAGGATGACAATTTTCTGCAGGGTGAGACATGTCTGTCTTGCTCACCACTGTGTCATCAAAATTTTACCCACTAATTTTCATCAAGTCTATTTTTAGAAAAGGAAAGACTTTTAACCCACATGAACTGGTCAAAGTTTGATTGAAATGTGTACTGTCAGGTGTGGAGAGACAATAAGTAACTGCAGCTGGACACATAAAAATACTCATATATTTGAATGGAGAGTGTGAGCGAACCCACACCTTTTTGAACATTTACTTCTTCCACATAGTTTTAGATACAAACTTCATTTGAACTTTAAATGAGTCACGAGATTTTGACCTACAAATCTTGAATTTACATGTGTTTTCTATCCTTTACGGGGTGTGGCACAGTCCAAGGGCTTCTATCACAAGCATGTAGATGTCTTCAGACCCGGGCTGTTTTCAGACAGTGCAAGAAGGAGATAAATATCACTTCCTTTGTCCACTATCTTGCCTGCTGCTGGGGTTGCTTTGCTGCAATTTCATAGGGGGCGCTATTCAGCCAGTTTGATTGCACTTCTATGTGGCGTACGTTTAAATGTACATTGTTACGAGTACTTGCTGGACAAAGACGTGTAACTTTAGTTTTTCACTGTTATCTAACATTGCATGAAGGAGTTAAATATTATTTCCTGAGTCCACTATATGGTGCTAGAAAACACCCATTAAGTGAACATCATGTCGCTGTATATCAACTGTAGAGCACACCTTGAAAATTTCACGTGAATCAGATGATGTTTGTCATATAAGGCTGAGTTGCTCACACCTGTGTCATCAAAACTGCAAGTTTTAAGCCCAGTCACTTGAATTTCAATCAGTAAATTGAAAGTCTTGATGAGTTTGCGTGTAAAACAAATTAATTTCCTATATTTCATCGTCTATTTTTTAGAAAAGTAAACACTTTTAACCCACATGATCTGGTCAAAGTTTGACTGAAATGTGTACTGTCACTGGGCTCTACAGTGTGAGTATCACTCGCATTTGCCCCTTAAAATAGATATGTATGAAGTGTAGAAATAATTTACTCACACACTGTGCGACTACAAATTACAACCATAACACTATATGAAACGCTAGAGGGATTTAAAGTTGAAACAATGGATACAGAAAGTGGTGACGCTCCTAAGGCTAGCGGAGCGTAAGTTGCAGCATGACCGGAAGGAAGCACAACCAGTTAGCCTCCACTAGCCTCTCAGCTAGCCCCGGCTCTCTGTTTGGATCCAACCGGACCACCGAGCCCCGGCTTGTTATTCAGGTTAAAGTGGGAAGAACCAGTGGGTCTGTCGGCCAGCTGAGTGAAGTGAAACCTGTAGAAGAAACAGTCCGTAGAGGAGCTGCTGTGTTCAGCTGCACCGGGGCTCAGTGCTCTGGTTGGATCCAAACAGAGAACTGGGTCTAGTTGAGAGGCTAGCGGAAGCTAACTGGTCGTGCTTCTTTCCGGTCATGCTGCGGCCAATGCTCCGCTAGCCTCCCAGCTAAGGTTAGCCCCGGCTCTCCAGGTGGATCCAACTGGAGCACCGAGCCCCGGTTAGTTCTTCAGGTTAAAGTGGGAAGAAGCAGCGGGTCTGTCGGGCAGCTGAGTGAAGTGGAGCCTGCGAAGGAAACACCAGGACCGTCGGCATGAAACAGTCCGCAGACAAGCTGCTGTGTTCAGCTGCACAGATAGGGAACAGTTCGGCTGCCAGGATATACCACTCTGTTTGGAAAAGAACCTTCTTCTTTTTGGTTTATGCCGGCGGTTGGCAACCAGCGTATTAGGTGCATTACCGCCACCCTCTACTCCGGAGTGTAGACCAGAGATTAAATCCTACACATTTATCCTGTCTGTCTCATAAACTCAAAGAAAACTCTACTGCTCCACTCACTTGACAGGTTCATTAAAGTTTTAATGCTGAGCTACTGAACTCCAGTCTTCCTAAGTTCTTTCTTCATATATTGTCTTTCTTGAACATAGTATAATCTATGCTTGCATGCATAATAGCTTCCCCAGTCAGCTGGTAAAAATATGTGCATATATCGGTATCGACATCGGCAATTGGCCACAATGAGTTGGAAATATCAGCATATTGGATATTGGCAAAAATCCAATGTTGTGCATCCCTAGCTAAAAGTCTTTACTTTCCTAAAAATAGACTTGATGAAAATTAGGAAATGAATTTGTTTTACACACAAACTCATCAAGGGTTTTCAATTTACTAATTGAAATTCAAGTGAATGGACGCAAAACTTGAAACATGATTTTGATGACACAGGTGTGAGCAAGGCAGCCATGTCTCACCCTGCAGAAAATTCTCATCCTCACACTGTTGAGATTTAATGTTTCGCCATGACAGAGGAAGTTAGGAAGCTAGAACTTTATTGTAAATGCTCCAGTCTGCACCAAACCTTACATGTTTGATAAGACTCCCAGCCTGAACACATGTACATGACAATATCCCATCAGTGATGCAAACTGGCTAAATAGCACCCCCTACGAAATTTCAGTAAAGCAGCCCCAACAGCGGGCAAAATAGTGGGCAAAGGAAGTGATGTTTATCTCCTTCTTGAACTGTCTGAAAACAGCCCGGGTCTGAAGACATCTACATGGCCGTCACAGAAGCCCTTCGATTGCGCTGCGGCCCGACGTAAGCAGAGGTGCGAGGGCCCGTTCAACGCTGCTTGGAGCTTAAATTATTCTAAAGAAATGGCTGTGCTTCAACTGGTTGACAAAATTCATACTGCTTTGAATAACAATGAATATGCTTTAGAAATATCTCTTGATCTAAAGCTTTTGACACTGTTAATCATGACATCTTACTCCAAAAACTATTACACTATGGTTTTACTGGAATCACTTATAAATGGTTTTACAATTATATTCATAATCGACAACAGTTTGTTATCATTAATAGATGGTCATCAGATAGTGCCATTTTAACATGTGGGGTCCCACAGAGATCTTTTCCAGGACCACTCCTATTCCTTGTTTATATTAATGACCTGGCTGCAGCATTTTCCTCCTTGTTCCCAGTACTTTTGGCCGACGATACCAATTTATTTCTCTCACATACTAATTTCTCTGTACTCATAGCCAAAGCTAATTCTGATTTAGGAAATATTTCCAAATGGATCAAATTAAATTAATTATTTTGCGATGTCAAAAAATCCAATTTTATCATATTTACATCAAAAAATAAAAAATACTGTAAATCTAACTCTAGTCTCTCCACTGGAAATAACCCAATTACCCAGGTCTCATCCACAAGTTTCCTTGGTGTCCTGATTGATGAAACTCTAAGCTGGAAGAGTCATATTCATTTTGTTTGCAATAAAATTTCCAAATCTATTGGCATTGGCAAGTTTGGTTTATCAGAAGTGTTTATTAACTCTTTTATTATAGCATAATTTATCCGTACCTCATATATTGCAATATCATTTGGGGAGCTACTTATCCTACCCACCTTTGTAAGCTTTATATTTTGCAAAAAAAGTTTTGCGGAATTGCCACATGTAGCAGTAGGGCTGACCACTCAGCCCCTTTCTCCAATCAGTTCAAGATCCTATTAGTTTTTAACATAAATAAATAAATTAATACCAAACTTATGTTTTTATTTTCAAAATTTTGCATCAGCCTTCTTCGCTTCCCTTGCTTTGTAAAGCATTTTCCAGCCTAACGGTGACGTACACAACTACAATACGAGACATGCCAAATGGTTTCACCTCCCAATGTTCCATACTAAAAGACGTCACCTTGGGCTATGAGAAGTAGTTTGTCAACATTTTTCACCATTTTATGAACCAAACAATCAATTAATCAACAGATTAATCAATAATGAAAATAATCGTTAGTTGCAGCCCTAGTTAAGTGTGGGTTAACTTGGGAATAGGGGAATTTAGAAATAAAGGCCTGGTTCTCTGCCACTGATTAATAAAAGCCTGGCTACTAGAATTTACGGCAAGTCAGACGGACTATCTTAAAGTCTGTAAGGCTGAGAGTAAATTCACATCAAGTTTGTGGAACCACATAGAACAAGCTACTGTAGAATTTATCTGCTATAAATGGACAGTCAATGAATTTCCTTGACCAGTGATGTCATCAGAGCCTCAGGGCACAATTACCAAAGTGTAGTGTACCTGTGCGATTTAGCGTTGCCATGGAGAACATGGCTTCCTGATAGGCCTCTTTAACTTCCTCTTTGGTGACAACAAGCTTGATCTTGTTCCACCTTTCAGGCTGGTGAGACAGAGACATAAAAACAGGGACAGGAAGGTGAACAGAACAGGGGAGGGTGAGCAAACATAAATAGATCAATATATAGCATAACACTCCAAATAACGTTGATGTGAGTGGAGTTCCAGTGGCTAACCTGATCGAGCCATTGGTGAGCGTTGACAGCCACCTGTGTCCCCAGAGGTTTAGTTAGAACCAAGACGTCACCTGGAACAGCACCGTCTGGCCTGGAAAACACACACACACACACACACACACACACACACACACACACACACACACACACACACACACACACACACACACACACACACACACACACACACACACACACACACACACCATTGCTGTCTAATGAAAACCATGTACCTCCAAATTTGGTGATTTTGAATCCTTTACAGCAGAGGCAGTTACTGGTTTGTCTACTAAGAGTAGCCACAGTAGACCTTCCTCTCAACAGACATTTTGACTGAGGGACCATTCTCTATTTCTCTTTTTAGCCTCTTCATGTTAGGCTAACCCATTGTTGCTAAATTTGGAGCTAACCCCCTTTACTTTTCCAGCACTTGGGGAAATAAAAGACGTGACTTTTCTTGGTCATGAGAAGCTGCAGCATTTATTAACTGTTACACTGTAGCCTGTACTGTACATTTACTGCCAGACTTACTGCTATCCTTTTCCTCTGCTCTGCTCGCATTCACTATCACTTTTCTGCTGCTCGCTCTCGCATAACCACTCAGTCATCTGCTGCGAACAAATATTACGCAATGGGTTCTCGTTGTTATAAGTATAGGAGAAATACTGATTCAGTAAACATTCAGCACAATTAGATCTAGCAGTCTCCATTAGATTGGGCAAGTTCAAAGTTGTGAAAACAACGGGGGTGTTTTGAATACATTTGCATACAATTCTCCTTATGAAAGTAACAGCGATTATTCAACCAATGAGAATTTGGTCAGACGAGAGCATATCGACCAACTAATTCACCAGTCGACCAGGAGACTACAGCCCTAAGAATCACCCATATTTATTTATGGATCAATGCACACCGATTTACAGACATTCCTGCTTTGACCGCATTAAATCATCTTTTGATGCCAATTTAAAAGCATCTACTGGTTGGAAAGTGTTTAATTAAAATAGTTTATTTTCATTTTAAGCTTTATTCTGTTGCAATTGGTTAAAAGCATTTAGTTTGTTCATGTTGATAGAAGTGGAGTGACTTTCTGCTGGTTGTTGCGCTGCCATGAAAATAGCTTGCTAGCAGGCTGACATTAACAAATGAGGCTTGTTAATGTGGCTGGTTGGCTGACATTAACATGGTCAAGTTCATTAATGAAATGTCAGAAATCTCTCACTGAAGCTGAACTACGTGAGGCAAGATGAGGTAAAGTGGGTACAAGAAAAATATTAACATCTTATCACAAATCAAAGATTTATGATACATAATCCTATATCTAAGGAAAGAAGTTCTTTTTTTAATGAATATTGTTTAATCCAAATTGAAAAATAGAAATGAACGAAGATGCAGAATCATAGCAACCATTTGAAATGACTTACATAATGAACTCATTAGGCTGGCAGACAACTGACGCTACTCCTCCTACGATTATCCAGGGATTGATTACCGTCTGGCCACCTGTCACAGAAGTCCCTCCCTCCTCTGCTGCATCACGAAATCCTTGAATAATCAGTGGCATCACACGCTCACGGTCCTGTGTCATACATACACATATAGACAATACTGAACCATGGCAGGATTAAAGAAATCAATATACACATGTAAAAACCCACAAGTCAAAACTCTGGTGCTCAAAAGATACACTGCACTCATTGCAAAGCACACACACATGTCTTAACACATTACCCAGCCACACTCACACACAATGTTACCTTGTCATTCATCTTCTGGCTGATGCTCAGCAGCATCAGCATGTTGTCGCACTCTGTGATGCCCATGGCGTAAAGATCACTGAGGACATTAGCACACGCTATCCTGCCCTGAGAGACACACAGATAGAGAGAGAGAGAGAGCGAACTTAAAATTTATGGCACTGTTTTCATGTCTTGAAAATGTTTTTTTAACATACTGTAGAAGATACAGGTTGTAACTAAGTTTTTATCTTCTTAAGAGTCTCTAAATAACTTTCAGCTTCAAAATGGCTGTTGATCCCCTATCAACTGTCGTTTTTAAAAAATTTAATGTTTATAACTTTTTAAATCTAACATACAAAGAACCCCCCCCCCCCCCCCACACACACACACACACACACACACACACACACACACACACACACACATATACATATAAGGAGGTGTATGTTCCACTGTCAGTCCTCAGTTGGATATAGCCACATACACATGTGCAGTTCACAAGAATTTAGGGATAGCAAACAAAATAAAGAAAAATATTACATAGAGCTTCTTTGGTTTAATGATAATCATATTTCCTACAGTATTTTACACCTTTATATTTCTGTAGTTGGAGAGTAGGTTTTGTTTTTTCCATTAAGAGTCGATCATTACTATAGCTTATGAAAATGTTACAATATTGAGGGTTAACAAATCATAAAATATACACGCCTTAAAGTAAAGTACTGTACACACTTCAGTTGCTTCAAAATATTTGCATAGACATTTTTTCTTTAAATATACTTGTGGGGATGAGCATGGTTGGTGTTCAGCTGCAGAGAGAGGTGTGGAGATGGCTCATGAGAGCAGTGCCAGGTGGGTTGATTGGCACACGCTGGTGCTTGTTGGCTAATTATACTCTCCCTTTAAATGCAGTAATGTGCCGGACCTAAGATGACTGCTGCACACCACAGACAGACAGTACGTTGGCTGCCAGATATTGTTTGGCAGAAGCCTGTAAGCTTACATTTGCTGACTCATTGCTACATTCATTGGCACATAACCACTACCAACTGTCAATCGGTCAAATAGCATGCATCCTCATATGCATGCACAATACAAACAAAACCAGGACCCACTTGTAAAAACATTGCTCCACAGCACAAGGGTACCTTTTAATTGCTCTGACAAGAGTCATGTAAAAAAAAAAAAAAAAAAGCAATATTTGTTAGTGATGCTATACATATCCAACAGACAAAGAAACATTTGTTAGCATAAAAGGCAGTACAACTACCACAAGACATAATTAGTCACTCTTTTGTTACTGTGTACACTTTTTACACATTATAAGTGATTCATATTAAAGGCTACATGTACAAGTATAATCGTGTGGATGTCTGTTATGCATTTGTCCCCCCCACCCAATTGCTGTCTGTTACTGTGAGAAGATGAGTAGATTTTACTGTCACACCACAAATATTTCTGTGCTTGGACACCCTTATTTCTTGGATAGTTTTGAACAGTGGCAGGCTGCATGGAGGAGACACCTGCCAATAACTCACCATCATGTAGGGATCCTCCACCAGAGGGTAGAAGAAGTCTGTGGTCTGGACCAGTGAGAGACCTCCATGCCTTAGAGGAATCACACAGCAGTCCATCCCTACACCTGGAAACACACACAAAAGCATCACCAATATAACTTATACAATGTTATGCAATGCAGTGAAATACAATAGCCTTACAATTATTATGAACTTGAAAGTTATTGTTGAGTTAAAATACTACTTTAGTCTTATGTGCGTACTCTGTGGTGGTGGTGGTGTTTATAAATGCAGTGGGGCTACTTTTGCATCACAATGACTGTACAGAACAGGGGTTTCTATGTGTGTGGCCAGTCAGTGTAGACAGGTTCCTTTGACAATATTTAACAATAAAAGTACACGCAAGACAGCAGTCAATCAGTCTTGACATACAATTAAATTATCGAGGATAAAAACACAATAAATCTAACTAGCTAGCTTATTTTCACTGTGGTCCTCTATGAGCAAAAAGGGGTAGGATGGCAGATATACAAGTCAGGCAAGACCGGTTAAAACACATGCAATAACAAAACCCACAATCAACAATTAAAACAGAGCAAAACAAACTTATGATTGGCTTACGACATACAATGCTTTCCACATAGTGCAAGTCAGCTTGATACGCCTCTGAAAGCAGCAAACTAAGAAACGTTAACGTTACAGTGTTTCCACACAAAATTACGAAACGCCTTCACTAGAACAAATGTTGCATGAGCATGAACTCTACACTCAAATATTTTGCTGAATCATACCCTCCGCATAGTAAAGTGACAGTTCACTCAACTTTTGTCTTCTTTATTACAACCTCTTAGCTATTGTTTACAATGTGGTGATAACTTACGACTGTATGATATTGTTAACAAATTAGACAGCCGAGGGCTTGTGAAAATATTTTTATTCGCACATAGCTGTTCATCTGTCAAATGAGCTGCCATACGAATTAAAGCTAGCTAGCATGTGTAGCTCGGCTGCTAAAAACTGTCCTTACCGAGCCGAGGTCCGGGCAACTGCTGGCCAAAGTTTGATGCTTGGTCTCCGGCCTTGCCTGTCCCGTCGGCCCGGTCCTGCCCCAGTCCCGCCAGGAGTTTGAGCAGAGCCTCCTGCGGGACCTTGCAGCCTCATCCCTTCAGGTCCGAGAAGGCTGTGAGACGGAATCCACGCTCCAGGCCGTGCTCCTCGGGTTTGAAAGGCTTGTATCCGGGGGGAAAACAGCCCTCGGTTCCCACAGCCTCTGCCGGGGGAGGCGGGGAGGTTGAGCCCGACATGCCTGTCTGCCTGGAGAGTATTTCAAACACAGAAACGCGTTTACACCGGTAAATAACTGACACTGGGATGTATGGAGTTGTGAGCCCAGTGAGCGCTGGCTTCAGACTGCAAGGGACCTATGTGAAGTTCACCACAAGACAATGAACACGACTTCCTGTTTAAAACTTTCACTATAAATTCATAGCAAGTTTCACGGATCTTACAGAAAACACTCAACCGCCCCCCCCCTCCCCCAGACACCTGAAACACTGGATATAAAATACCCTACTTTGAATAATAATTTGGGTATGATATGGTTTTTACACAAAAAAGTTCAATTATATTGTTAAAATGGCATTTCTTCTTCCTTCATTAAAAATCCCAGAATCTATAAATATGCAAATATTTCATTTCAGAAGTTTCACTGCTGGACACAAGATTTCTCCCACTTCACTGTAAAGTCCATTCTCAGTGTAGGAAGAAGTGTAGGAACAAGAAGAAAAGCACATTTTTGAGTGGAGGGGCCTTTAAACCAAACTATTTGTACATGTTGCTACTACGCTGGAAACAGTTAATTTTAGTGCATAGCTGTAGCACAGTCTTGGTGTCATAGATGTATGAGCAAACATTTTTTTTTGAAGGCTATATTGATGATTTCCGGTCCCTCTTAGTGTTCAACGACGATTGTAAAGCGTCACCATCTGCTCTCAATGTCAGGTGTACCATATATGTATTTTAAGTGGATCCATCTATCTCTTCTTGGATTATTACTTGAAAAATTAAAGCATACTATAATAATTACACTGTAACTACATTAAATATTGCCAGCCTTATAAAGGAAATCAAAGGGAAATAATTATTAATTATTCCGCCTGAATCGTCATAAATAGTTTCTTTCCAGTTGTACACATGGCTGTACTTATTCACTCCAGGTACATACATAAAGCACACACACACACACACACACACACACACACACAAAATTTTAGAGTTAATGAATAACTATTTATTTATTTTGTAAATTGTTGACAGTGTGAAACAATATTCTTTGCTCCAAATTATCTATAATTACAGACAATATTCACACAAACTGTGACAGAATCTCAATGTGCTTACATTCAGATAGATAAATAGCTAGGAGCTACAGGTAAAGATAAAACAGTAAAAGGAGCACACAAAGTGTGTTGGGTTAAGGGTCAGGTCTATCATCAGAGATAAAGCAGTGGTGCAGTCAAAGGTGTACACAGGCACAGGACACAGAGAATGGCTACTTTTTTCAATAAGAGTAAACCCATCTCTAATACATAATAACACATGTTTTGAGGTAATGTAGACTAGCAACATTTATGACCAAAACATATTTGAATATACTTCGTTATTTAAAGCTCACTAGGTTATTCACACTCATGTGTTGTCTCCTTTGTGGGAAAGGTACCCCTCTGAATTGTCACTTTTTTTGACATGTCATCACCTTAGGCCCAATGATTACTAGTGTATGTAACAATGGATGATGCAGTCAAAGTATACACACTTACTCCACAGTGAGTACAGTAGTTATCTACCTCAGTTGCTACTACGCTGTGGAGTCAAGAGGGACAAGAAATGAGACTGAGGAAAGGGACAGGGATCATGTACAAATAATGATGAACATGTGTATCAGTGTGCCATCTCAGAGGCAAGGAAGGGGGAGAGGGGAAATAAAATAAAACAGGTGCTGGGAGAAAAAAGGATGGAAAAGCTACAGCAGAAACTGAATCCATGGAGCAGTTCTAGAGAAATACCATGCTGATTAAATTGCTGTTCTTTTATTTCACTGGTTCATACTGTCATCTGATTGCCGCTTGTCTTGATTCCACCGCATTCAATATAATTCATGTAGGATCCACAGTGTGTATATATGATTGTGTAAGTGTGTTTGCATGGCAGAGGGTGCAGAAGGTGCAACTAACACCTTGACCCCCTGTATGTATGTGTGTGTTGTGATGTCATGATGTCCTTAACTATGCTGGTGTTACTGTATACAGTCCATGACATGTATCTGCAGCGTGTCCATATCTGGAGCCTGGTACTGGCACTTAGGACAACATAAATCTGGCAGCTCTTCAGCTCCAGCTGCGCCTTGATCCCCACCTGATACCAAACCCTGATTGCGGAACAAGGAGGGAGGGGGCGCCGTGTTGAAAGCTCCACCGGGGAACACACCTAAAGCAGGAGCAGAGACATGGAGGAAAAGAAAATGGTAACAGTCATCGTGGTCACTATAGTTGACCTCTACTCAGCCATTTCTTGTATATGCCTGGGTTTTCATTAGTAAAGCTGCACAACAGCCACTACAGTGAACACTACTTCACAACAACATTGGTTGCAACTTTAGGAGCCATTAAAACCATGATAATCAAAAGGGCCAATAAGGGATACAATTATTATTCCACTAGTATCACAGTCATTTGTCAACATGCCATTATGCCATCAAATTAAGCAATAAGACACAAGAGGCCGTGGTTTACAGTGATTTTGGGGTGGCTGTGGCTCAGGAGGTAGAGCGGGACGTCCACTAATCGGAAGATTGGCAGTTCGATTCCCGGCTCCTCCAGTCCGCATGTCGATGTATCCTTGGGCAAGATACTTAACCCCAAATTGCTCCTGATGGCTGTGCCATCAATGTGTGAATGTGTGTGAATGATTAGATTTCCTCTGATGGGTAGGTTGCACGGTAGCCCCTGTACCCATTCAGCGTATGAATGTGTGTGGATGGGTGAATGGGATTCGTAGTGTAAAAGAGCTTTGATGGTCGGAAGACTAAAAAGGCGCAATACAAGTACAGTCCATTTACCATTTACCATTTTAGAACAGCTAAGGGGCACTGTTAGGCACAATGACGAGCAGAGTGCCTAGAACCCCTTTAGCTGTTCTAAAATCACTGTAAACCACACCCTTGTGGCTTATTACTTTTATAAAGCACCTGGCAAGGTTTCAAAAAATAAACACACAGCAACAAGAAATGCAATAATTTATTGATAACAAATAATGACTCTTCTGCCAAGCAATGTAGTTCTTCAGCAACATTTTGCTGAATGGTTGCCAGCAAAGCAACACACAGATGAAAAAGCTAATCAGGCTAGTCAAGCATGCTTAAGGATAGTGGTGATTATTAACATTTATCTACATATCGCCATTAATTGTGCAATGTTGAAGTAGTGTTCAATTATGTTAGCTCTCATCTTTGCTGGTACAGGAGTGTTTGACTATGGACATCAGGCCTGAAAACAGCAAACGGACCACATAGTCTACTTAACGGTCCCTGCTTTGTTTCTTGACTTTTCCCGCTCTTCAATTTCTCCCATTAATTTCAGCGCATCTCCTTTCTTTTTAATCTTCCTCCTCTATCCTGTCCATCTCTTTCCACCACTCATCCACGCTTGACACACCCAGTAAATCAAAATTTACAACAAAATCTGACATTTTATAACAATTTTGTGTAGGCAACTAATTGGTGCAGTAATTTGTAATGCGGTCACAGGTGTGTGTTTATAGAGTATTTTACAATGACTTCAAACACGGCTCAGCCAATCATTATCAAGGACTGGCACTATCCATTTTATACCTAAAAATATAATGCATTTATATACTTACATAACAAAATGTTAATCTTGCTTTTCTGTCAATATTCATTTTTTTCAGTTTTCACATAACTGACTGTTCTATTTATCAGTCTATTAGTGAAAATGCATGCTGTCAATAACAGGAAAAACGGATCATAATTCATGGATGAAAGTTGTTAGACAATTAGTCTAACAACATATCTTCATATCTGTGTGCATTTGTGTGTGTGTGTGTCGTTGTGATGTACCTTGTGGAGGAGGAATGTGTGAGGGCCGTGTTGAAAAGTCCTCCAGGTGTCTGAGCTTCATTTGCTCCATACGTGCACTGAAAGAGAGGTGAACATGGACAACTTTCATGGCCCGGCTTTAAGAAATGTCTAGAAATATCAGTGTTAACTGTAACAATATGCAAAGAACAAATGTAGATGCAGCTCTGACTCCAAACATGAGGTGGCAGTGTTGACGACAGTTTTGCTTTTGATGACATCTGCAGTAAAGCTAATCTAAAAATGCTGATGCAGCATCTGAGAGAGAAATTCAGCACGCAAGGATAAAGTCCATGCGTGCTGAATTTCTCTGTCTGCCTTCAATTTCAATACCTCTAATAACTCTGAATGAGGACAGATCTGAACTCAAAGTTCAAATAACTCATTCAAGCACACTGCTATCGACTTTCTTCCACAAGTCCACATTCAGGGCACAAATTGGCACTCCATTGTGCCAATTGTTATTGGCATCCTTTATGTAAATTTTCCTTTTCAGGGATAATGTTTCTTTGATATAGATAGTGCACTGTGAACAGGACTTACCGTGATGTGGCTTCCTGTTTGAGCCTGTCAATCTCAGCCAGGGCCTGAGTCAGCTGATCCTGCAGCTCCTCCTTCTTCTGGTTCAGCTTTTCTCTCGCTTCTCGCTCTGCTAGGAAATCTGCCTTGTAGATCTCAGCCTGAGCAAACATGACGACAGTGGGAAAGGGAGAGAGATATTACTTGATTCCCCTACAGCTGTTTTGTTTCATAATGTACTTGTATTGTAGGAGCCATGAATGGATTAATTGTCAAGTTTGAATGACTTGAAAAATAGTAATTTTGCTTGCTTTATATTTTGGATTATTTTGGTTTATTTATTATTGCACGGTATCACAGTGATTGATAATCAGGTCACTTGGATATGGGCGGTGATATCCTATAGTTAATATAAGCACCTGTTCACCTGCATGCCGGCTGGAAAGAAAGAGAGAGAGGGTGAGTGGGTCACCGTATTTTTTGTTGACCGCTGTTTTACACCTGATCGCTGTGATTATTTTGAGTATATTTTGTGCATGTTATAATAAGTTGATCTTTTTCATTAATAAAAGTTATTAAACTTATTTTTTTATCTCAGTGAATCTTTTTTGGTAGTGCGTCAGACAAACAGCAAACAAGGCCCAACTTCAGCCTCTCAGCAACTTTTACTTTGTTTCCAGTAGTCACAACATGTATAACTATTAAAATGTGGGTGTAGGTGATATAGACTGATCAGAACAGAACCGACAAGTGACTCAGAGGCTGTGATTTCCATTCACTGCCAACAGAGAGGGCTCCGGCAAAACACTGCTATCATCGCAACAAAATGGAATAGTTGCTGCTGTGATAAATTTCCAGTTATAAAATCCTGTCTCTGAATTAAAGGTCATTAGGTATATATGTGAAAGAGAATCAATGCCTCAAACTGCACCACTTCTTTCACCACTAAGTTCCTGTAGTGGAAAATGTCTAAATCATCAGCTCAGCTGTGATATACAAGTGTGATACTTAATGGTTAAAATATTACTAAAACACTGCAAAAGCCACAGAAACAATCACAGTATAATAACTTGTAGCAGATCGTTGGCTGTTGAGCTATTACCCTTATGAACAGTGCTTAAATGAGTTAAATAAGTTTCTATCTTGACACAATATAACACTTCAAACCAGCAACAGACTAAACCTACTGTTAAAGAGACCACAGTCAGAAGCATAGCCATAACTGGACAGAGTTATGAGTGGTGATCACTTGCTAGCGTGTGTAGTGATGTGTATTTGATAAGTGATGCAAGCAATGCTTAGCTTAGATTTTTTTTTTTTAACAAACTACAAAATCTGCGACTATGAAACTTTGAGATGAATGAACGCAACAATTTGAGATTTGTAATTTCCATGTCTGCACCGTCCCTGTCAAATGAGCCCCTTCCAAGCCATGTCTGCAGAAATGCCCAGCAGCATGTGACTGTACCTGTGCGGTGAGGACAGGAACAGTCTCCAGTGAGCCTTTCTGTTGCTCTACCTCCTCCTTCAGTTTATCAATCAGATCCTGCTTCAGGGCCAGTGCTCTCTCTGCCTCTTCTAGTCGGCTGCACAGATCTCCTCCCTGGGATTAATGTTAAAACATGAATCCATAAGCTACATAGCAAAACTAAAGAGGATTAATAGATGTTTAAATGTGTTTTTACCTCACTCTTCAGTTTAGAATCATAGTCTCTAAAGAGACATGTATAGGCATGCTGCAGTTGTGTCAGTTTTTTCCTGAGAGAACAAAAAAGGAAACATAATTTTACTATTCAGTACAATATACTGTACTGATTTTCAGGTATGGTGTTGTTAACGGAATTTAAAGAGTCCCGATTTTTTTTTCTTTAATATTGTACACATGAGATACAACAATAAAATAAAATAGTTAAAATCTTTTGTAAAATAAAAAAATTAAAAAATTAAAAAATTATATATTATCTTGTGCACACAAGAGATTTGTTTTCCTGTTCACTGAATATTTAATATGATAAGACAGAGTTACCACGGTGGCACAAATGCAAATCAATTATTTCCCATGATTTAGAGCAACAAAGTCAGAGTTTTTACATGACTTGATATTAAATAGTTTGTTAACATTTTTTCTGATATCTCTTGTTTAGAGAAAATCCACTGAACATCATTTATTGCTTGTGTATAGAAATCTTTCTTATGGTAGTGGAGAATCTTAATAACCAGTTGGGACACTATTATCTGTGTGTGTGTGTGTGTGTGTGTGGGTGTGTGTGGGTGTGTGTTGGTGAACCCACTTCTCCTCTGTGACGACATGTCTCTCTGTTTTCAGGGCTTGCTCCAGGCTCTGGGTCTGCAGCAGCAGCTTGTCCATGGCCACATGATGCTGCTTCTTCTGCTCCTCCAGGTCCCGTTCTGCCACCTGCAGGGCCTTCACCTTACTACATAGCCTGCACACAAATACAGAGAATGAGCAACACATCAGCTCACACATGCACACCCACAGGCAAGCACACAGAAGTCTCATTTGGTCAGCACTACCTATGTGTTTGTGCTGAAGTGACAACTTACTTTTCCTCCGATATTTTGCGTTCATGCTCGCTTTTGTCCAGGCAGCTCTGTCTCTCATTCAGTTCTCCTAACAGAGATGTCGCTTGAGCTTTCAGAGCTTCACAGTCTTTGTCCTTCTGTTTGAGCATAGCTTCAGTTCTGTCCCGCTGAGCTGAACTCTTCTGCAGGTAGTCAAGCTTCTCCTCCAGCTCCCGATACCTACAAAAGTAAAAGATTCATAAAGAACCTCGGATATTACAAAAGTACACTAACAAGTTTTAATCAAAATTCTAATATATGCATATGTATGCATTATTACTACAATAAAGGAGAGCTGAGCAATTGATTACTTTTTTATCCAAATTACAATTTTCAATTTTCAATTTGCAAGAGCGAGTGGGGGCTGAGCAAAAGTCGGGAGACTCAGCAGCCACATATTTCTCTGTTCTCTATTTTTCTGTTTAGCATCTTCATGTTAGGTTAACTCACGGAACAGTGCTGCACAGAGGCTCCCAAACGCTATTGATTTCTGAATTAATGGATATTTGGCGTTACTTTTGGCATTAAAAAATATTTTTTTGGCCTGGTGGGGGTTCTTGTTCTCGTTCTGTACAATTATAGGGGAAACATTGATTATAACTTACATGTCTGAACCTGTAGCAAGTGACAGTTTTAGTTGGCAACTGTTCCTGGCAAATTTACTCAGCTGTAGCTAATTAACAGTTATTCTGTATGGTCATGGAAGAAGTCTTCAGATCCTCTACTTAAGTAAAAGTAATATGACACTAAAAATACTCCATTACAAGTATGAGTCGTGAATTCAAAATGTTTTCTGCGTAAAGATACAGTAATATTAGCAACAAAAATAGGAGTATTTTAAAAAGTAAAAGTACTCTTTATACAGAATGGCCACTGTCAGTGTTTTATTATTATATGATTGGATCATTTTTCTTATTTATTTAATCTATATCAATAAACCATATTTTATAAAAGGATCACATGTTTGTGATTTAAAATCTTAATGTGAAAAGTATAACTGAAATAAATGCAGGTGAGTAGAAGTATAGAGTAACATAAAAACTAAGTGTCTCAAAACTGTACTCAAGAACAGTACTGCAGTAAATACAAAGCCAATACAAATTACATTCTACCACTGGCTGCATAGGCACCACAAATATATAATATAATATAATACAATATAAACGAGTTTATTCTATGAGTTCATCACGCAACAAACAACAACAACAAAAATATTCGGTTCTGTTTAATATGCTCTCTGTGTTCCGGTGTCTGTAAATTTACGCTTGGCCAAAGATTGTTTTATTGCTGTTCATAAAAGACCAACAGAGTGGCAAGCTGTCCCGTGTCAATTTCAGACATGTGTGTAGCTAGTAGGTAGTTCTGCAGCTGTCTAGCATTAGTAGAAAGACAACCAATGAACAGAGTTGTCGTAATTTCAAAATTAAACTTTTAAGCACATCACATAATTGTTTTAAGTTTTGTAACATAAAAGACTCAGAATTGAGATGTCAGCCAGTCAGTCTGTGGCACTAATGTTAACATTAGCCTAAGCTGCTACAGTAGTGTTAGGTGTAAGATTCTATTTGAACACTGAGCAAAGTATGCCACTAATATAATATGTTAACGTGAACTAAATTATTCAGTCCAGTCAGGATTACTTAGAAGTTGACTTTTATCCCCCCAAAAATTGCATCAATTCATCTGATTCTATTCACGTACAAACAAGATAAGTGTGTGGTTATGCTTGGTGCAATCATGCCTTGTAGAGCTGCAATGATTAGTCAATTAATCAATTAGTTGCCAACTATTAAATTAATCGCCAACTATTTTGATAACCGATTAATCGTTTTGAGTCATTTTTTAAGAAGAAATTTTTCAAATTCTCTGCTTCCAGGTTCTCAAATGTGAATATTTTCTGGATTCTGCAGTCCTCAAAGACAGTAAACTGAATATCATTGGGTTGTGAACTGTTGGTTGGGACATTGTCCATTTGAGTTTGCCAGTATGATATTAAAAGCTAAGATGGTTAAAACTCAAATTATTGACAGACTAATTAATCGCTGTAATGGTATATCAGAATAAAATATGACTATATCTAATCCAAAATGTGCCTTACAAATAAACAACAAATGCAAAAAAAGAACAAACGCAAAAGAAAGTTCAAAAACATGACAGACAGGCACTGCCAGTAACAGCTACACAGTGGTGAAGAGACAGACTTGTAGAAAGCAGACATGCACACAGTGAGAAAGAGAAAGCCACACAGAGCTGTGGGCTCACCTGCCCTGTGTGGCCTGAAGCTGCTCTGTGAGTTTAGCCAGGCTAGAGCTGGAAAAGGGAACAGAAAGAGAGGGAGGAGGAGGAGGAGGAAGAAGACATCTCAAAAGTGAGTGTTTTATTAAGATAAGAAAGGCAGAAATAAAAAAAAAACATTCTAGTGTCTTTATTCCATAGAAGAGAATTGTCTTCAGATATCTGTATAGTACAGAGCCTAGAAGGGACCATATAGAAAAAATAAATAAATAAATTAGAGCTCTTGATTTAGTAATTTGAGCTCTTGATTTAGTCATTTGTGCTCTCAATTTGATGGAATTCACCTTCATGCCAGTCTCTTGTCCGGTGTACACCCTCACTATGGATCGCTTGGATTTAATAAGGTTTTATTTTGATCTTGAACTAAGATATGTGTATATATACTTTAAAAACAACACTGTGTTATCTCTGATATCCCTAATAATATAAGGGATAACAGAATTTTTTACTGTAAACACTTTCGTGCTAAATCTCAGAACAAATTACTAAATCAAGAGCAAGAATTATTAAATTGAGAGCACAAATTATTGAATCAAAAGCACAAATTATTAAATCGAAAACACAAATTAGTTATTTTTTTCTCCATTGCCTGTATTGCCCCTCTGTAGTATAGTTAAGATTCATTAAACAGCATTCAGTACCAAAGCTGCTAATGACACACAGAAAGTCAGTTTAGTGCCAACAATGATGTGTTGAAGTTTTGCATGTTGTAGATGTTAGAGGGGAAAATATGTCATACCAGTCAGAGGAGTGCTGTGCCTCAGAGCGATGTGGAACAACCTCCTCAGTAACACTGCTTGCCTGTCAAAAACAAAGCACTGAAAACCATTCATGTTATCAAACCAAAACACAAGAACAACATTTTAGGGAATGGATTGTCTGCTCGAACTGAACGTTAGCATGCCTGGCTAACTAGCTTACTACCTACAGCAGTAATATGCCAAGGAGCATTTTATAATACATTATTTGTCAGGTTTCAGGTTATGTTAAAAAAATGCAGTTGTTTTCACAATAGCGAATCCCCTATGTGGAAGCTGGTCCTGGACACTACTATATTAGAGTTTTTTTCACATGTCATTGCTTTATCTGTTTTATTACTCAACTCAAACAACCACTGTATATGTTCCCTTATGTCTGTCCTGCTCATGTGTTGTACTTCATTACTCCACATTAATCTGTGTACTAATTAGCTAATGTTACCTGTGCCTGAGCCAGTTTGGCCAGTAGCTGGTCAATGCAGCGACGCATTCGCTCTCTCTCTTTCTCTCCGTCGTCCCTCTCCCTCTCCAGCTCTTCGTTCTTCTTCCTCAGCTCTCTCATCCCTTCCTCCAGTTTTTCTTTATGGCTCTTCAGCAGCTGCAGGAAGTCATTTGCACCCTCCACAGGCTGCGGAGAAAGACGTGAAAAAGTGAAAGAACCTGGGATGAATGGAGGCAGGGAGAAATGATGATAGGAGGAAGGAAAATGGACAGAGACAGACCACATGACAGACTCCAAGCAAAAAGTAGAAATACACCAAGATGTGAGAGTGCACAAACTAAGGTTTATATAAAGGAGAGAGAGAGGGATAAACTGGTGGTGCTAACAGCTGTGTGTTAATGCTGTGCTCCGTACAAAGTCAGAAGCAGAGACTTCAGTGGCATCCAACCTCCATTCAATCCAGAATTCCTGCTCGGAAGGCAAAAGAAAAAGCACGGATGACCTAAAGATTACTGAACTGAACTGAATGTAAAACACAGTTACCGATAAAAAGATTACTGGTGCCATGTTATTGTTAAATTGTTTTAAAAATGCAGTGAGGCATTTAGGATTTACAACTCCGTATGATAGGCCATTCCGTATTTTTTTCTCAGTAGGAAGTCAGGATTTCTGTCCTCTGCCTGAATGCACTGACAGGTGGGGTGAAGAATTGACCTAGAAGTGGGAGGGACACAGAGTAAGTGCCAGTAATCGGATGTGCAATGGGGATGGAGTGAGCTGCCTCACCTGGCCATTTTCCCTGCCCATTACCTCCCCCCTTACCTCTGAAAGTGAGGTGGGGGTAGTGGGGGGGGTGCTACTCAAGGAGCTATGCACACTTTCATCACCCTAGACACACAGACATACCCATTAGATGAAAGATAATCAAGTGCATCAAACTGGAAACCAAAAAAACAACAGGAGATGCCAGCAGGATCAACAGCGTCCCCAAACACACATCTTACCAGGCTGCGAGGGGGAGTGGTCTGTGTGTGTTGATCTGTCTCTTCAACTCTCTTCTTCTCCTGCTGATCCAGAGTCTGGCAGACACAACAGAAATAAGACTGAATATCATACTAGGTAAAAACACATTTTGCCATTGCACTGGCATGTCCACATTTCAGAATGAGTGTCTAGTCTTCAGCTGCCACATTTCTATTATTTGACATTTTGCATGTTTAACAAACATATTGAATACATGCTCAACACACATTGTTTAGATGTAGTACTGCTTTGTGGCTGTACTCTCACAGAACAACCGCAAACTTTCTCTGTGATCTCAAATTTCTATTGTCAATATAGCCCAATATAGCAGGAATGACTGCTGGTTAACAGGTAGTACTTGTGAGTCGTGATCAAATCCCTATTGAATATTTGTAAATGTATAAGTATAATATATAAAAATGTATAAATAATATGTAAATGAGAACAGCTAAATTGTGAATTTAGCTGCATTGAATCACAGTATAAGTGATTGCAGAGAGCAGGTGGAGAGTGAATTGAGGCTATCTATGTAGCCTCAGTGTTAGGGTTGTATGTTAATGTTAATGTTTGTTGCTTCTGACCGTGCTTCTGACCTGCTGATCTGTTGTTGTTTACCTGCATTTTTGTTTGTTCGGTCAGATGTCATAATCATTAATAATAATTTGATCAGTAACACAGAGTTGCAACTTGGGAAAATAGGTACTGCCAAAAAAATAGGAGAAAATAGGAGCTGCCGTCAAATCAATATTTTATACTTAAAGAAACATAAAAATATGCAAATAGAAACAAGTAAATTGTGAGTTTGGCTGTATCAAAACAAAGTATAGTATATCACAGAGAGCAGGAGAGGACTGAACAGAGCTTTAAAGGACTGAAACTTGGGCTGAGATTCAGGCCATTGTTGTTTACCAACTGAAGAGAGTATGAATAAGACCAGATTTAGTCACAGGACAGGAAAACTCTCTCTGCCACCCCCTTCTTTCATTCTTTCCTTCTCAGTAGCAATGGGACTCTCCATGGAAACGGAAATACAGTACGAGCACAAAACTACAGTACAATATATACAGAAAAAAGAACCAATTAGAAAGAAGTGAAATAATACATATAATCTCTCTATACATATACCATTGTAGGATTGTGTATTATAACAGTAGTAGCTATGAAATGGTGTAACTAATATGTTAATATGTAAAAAGACTTGCCAATGTGTGAATATGAAGTAGGAGATGTGTAAATCTCGACTATCTAACCTGTGGAGCATCCAGGGGTCCATTCCTCGCTGGGCGGCTTTGCAGGTCTTCAGTCTGGCTGGAGCTACAGCAGTGGCTAGAGGAAGAGGCTGGTCCATTCACCAGGCTCTGTAAAGAGTGGTTCTCCTGGGCCAGCCTCTCCACCAGGGCCCTGGCCTCCTGGAAACGACAGCTGAGAAACTCTCTTTCCTCCCTTGTCCTCCTCTGCCACCCCTCCATCTCCTCACAGCGCTGACGCAAAGCTAGGTTGCTGCGCCGCAAGGCTTCTGAAGGACAGAAGGATGAAGGGAAACTCCAGTTCAAAACCCAGTGTGGGGACCTCCTTCGTAAGGCAGTTTATTCATAAACACTTATTGTAAGACTTTCATTTTCTAAAATTAAAAGCATAATAAAAACAAAAACAGGATTTTTAAGCCTCTTTCCACTTTTATTCGAATACAAATACAAATACAAATAATTTTGCTGCCTAAACAAATACAGATACAAATACAAATACTGGGCTCTCTGCACATCCCTAGTGTGTACACAGTCATTTTGTGCAAAAATGTATTTAAAACTTTATCTGAAGCTTATATGAGGCTCCAGCATTCTGATTTAGTCATATCAAGTGGATATCTGCCACATTTAAAGTCTTTTTAGCATCAAATTCTCTCTTTGTGTTTCCTCAGACAGTGTTTCTCTGTTCTCTGAACTGTGATGGAAGTTTAGTAACAAAAAGGGGGACTTTGGCACTAAAAAGACAGTAACATTGAATGATATCTACTTGATTTGACTCATTTGAATGGCTGAAGCTTTATGTTAGCTTCAGATAAACTTTTGAATACATTTCTGCACAGAAGGAGGACTGTGGATTTTGTTGCCCATCACTTACATTGTAAGTGCATTATGAAAGGATCTTCTAATGGTTAGTATGAACAAGAGGAATGATTATGGCAGGAAAACATGTTTCAATGTTCATTTGGAAACCTGACCTGTTAAGATAGACTAGAAAAATTGTGAGCCAACCCTTCACAGGGAAACTAATTTTTGAAAGAATGAATAATACATTCCTCATAAAAAGAAAATGTTGAATTAAGTGATAAAACACACTCTTTCTAAATTCAATACACTCAAGGGTTTACTGCTACAGTGTAACTTGGTCTGGTGCAATCAGCAGCTTTTGCTGGCTAAAGTTAGATAGGTATTGCTGTGGAAGTGACATTACTGAGTCAGTTTGTGCTACTCCACTACGTTTTAGCATTTATGATCTCCCATAATAACCACTAGTGGCCACAGTGGCTGTTGTTCAGAAAAAGGCTTTCTTTAAAAGCTGTTTTACTTTTAGAAAACACAAGTTCACAAACTTGTACTGCCCACATCTGCACATTATTAGAAATGCTTTAACTGTTTAAATGAAATCACTACCTTATCATTATCATGAGAAGGCCATGAGATAAAATGTAGAGTCAGCAGTTACAGAGCTGAGTAGCTGTGAGCAGACTTTTTAATTTGGTTTTAAACATACTGATGGAACCGCAGCCGTCAGGTCGGGCATTCCACTGAGTTGTGATTTTTACAGAGAATGCTGACTGCCCAAATGCAGTGTGATAAAATGGTATGGTACAATCTCGTTTAGAGGATATTCTGGAAGACCTAATAGAACTTACTGAGTGAGTGTACACAAAGTCACATAGTGGAGGAGGGGCCAAATCATTTAAAAATTTTATAAACAAGGCACAAATTTGAAAATAATCTAAAATTCTCAAAGCTCAAGAAATTGTATTTCTCCAGTATTCTACAGTGATAGAAATGCATGGGTTTCTGTCTAGAGTTTTTTTTTTTTTGTATACGCACTCAAGAGGTCTTATGGCTGTTTCTCCAGACTGCCCCAAACATGTAATATAATTAGACTAGGGGTGCAACGGATCACAAAACTCATGGTTCGGATCGTATCATGGATTTGAGTCCCAGATCGGATCATTTTTGGGATCAGCAAAAAAAGAAAAAAAAGGGGGGAGACAAATAAAACTTTGCTTTCCATACATTCTGTAAAACACTTACAGCAAGGAACTTTTGCCCATGGTCTTAAATGAAAACAACATTTAAGATGTCCAAGGTTTGAATATATCTTAAAATATATAAAATAGAAGAAGAAGATACCTTCCTCTTTTAGACATGGTAGGGAATGAAACAACAGCCTGTGCTCACATCATCAAAACTTGATGATAATTTACAAACATGAACACACGTCTTGTCCTGCAGCTTAGTTTGTTGAACGAGCCACCAAACAAACATTCACCGGGGAAAAGTGCACCACTAAGGTCAGTTCGCAGCTAGATAGCTAATTAGCTGCTCAGCTGCAGCACATTAAACTGCGTGTAAATATACCTGCAGCTGTCATTTCGGATCCGTTAGAATCTAACGGGTCCGAAACAACCAAACCAGCATCTAACCGTTAGATGCTGGTTTGGTCGTTGCTCTTCAAAATCCCTGTTAGCAACGCGCTGTCTGTCCATGACTTGTACTTACAGCAGTTTGTTTACTTTGTCTTAAATGAGACATTAAATTTTGCAATGAAGCCGCGGTTCACATGCGTGCCGAACCGTTGGGGGCGATCCGTACGGATCATAGATCAACTACGTTCCGTTACACCAAGACATATGGGAAAGAATCATAGCATGCATAAATAGCATGGCTGCGTCCAAAGAGAGACAGTTTCTAATATGTCTAAAATTTGCTAAGTTGTACTTTATGGTTTTAATTGTTTTTTATGGTACCTCTGAGCTGCTGGTTGTCACCCAGCAACCTGGTCACCACTTCATTGGCAGCCAGCTCTGGTGGGACCCTGAGGGCCCCACCACTTTCCTCTCCCGACATGTCCCACTGCATGGGGCCATCAGGTTGGGGCTGCACCATCCCTAGAAAACACATGTACATTATCATCCACATTATCACACATTATCATCCTCCTCTGGAGACAGACGCGCGCGCGCGCGCGCACAAACACACACACACACACACACACACACACACACACACACACACACACACACACACACACACACAAATACACACCTCATTTAACCATTATCAATGTGTAACATCACTGCGGTAATAACACCCGCATTCATCCTCACATGCGGACACATCGCGTAGCATTACGCGGTCTGAGGTGCATGTAGTTGCTTTCACTTTCAGTTTAATCTCTTGTCAAAATCCTGGTCCGTCTGAGGAAGCTATTTGGCTTGCTGGCGGACATTGGCCTAATGACTCACTGTTGAAATGCCAATACTCATCTTTGTGCCACATAACTAACCTGCACACAAGTGTTGGTGAACGGGAGGAAAACATTACGTCATCCCCAATACCATGAGGCAAAGAGCGCGATTCAGACACATACCTTGTTTTATACATTTATTTACAGTATACGCATAGTAAAAAAATACAAGTCGTCAATTTCAGCTTGTAATATGATTTCAAAACACAAGACCAACTCATATTTATTATAGCTAAAACCATGTTATTTTCTGAGAGGATATAATATGTTTTCAGAACAAATTTTTAGATCACAACAGCTACATCAAAGCTATAAAACTTTTCTTACCTTCTGTTCTTTTTCACTATTGTTGTCCGGAATAACTCATTCACAAAGGATATTTATCCTGGCTAATGGCAGACACCTAGCGATTTAGCTTATGCGCTAGCGAACAAAGCAGCAGCTGGGTAATCGGAGGCACTCGTTGACTGACATAAAATCTGATCCACATCAACAAACTGTATATCTTCCGAAAGGCATTTTGCCCTGTTTTGTAAGGTTATCCTTATATATTGAGCGCTTTAAGATGAGTTAAATGTTATCTGTCAAAGCCGAACCGAGTGTTGTTAGCTCAGGAAACGATTGGTGTTATTTTCCCCCGAGTTTAGCCTCCCTGGTAGTACTTCCTCTCAGTCAAATCCCGCCCCCTGTGCTTAACTATACACGTCTATTGTCAAATTAATACTATAGGTACCCAACGTGACCACCTGTCCACTGTATGTTATATATATTTATACAGTGGTGGAGGAAGTGCCTTCTTCAGTAAAAGTACCAATACAGCAATGTAAAAATACTCCATTACAAGTAATAGTCCTGCATGAAAAACCTATTTAAGTAAAGCAATAAAATGTAATTAAAGTATCAAAGCAAACGTAGTGGTTTGATACCTCTGACTAATATGTTATTATATATAATTTATTATATATCATATCATCATTGGCCCTGAACACTCCTCAAAACAAATACAGAAACTCCTTGGCCCCCTCACTGCCAACATAAAGTCAGCTACAAAAAATCTGGGTGGTTTGGGTGGGTGTAAAACTGGAGCAATATCCTCCTGCCTTAATTATTGTAAATACCTTGTTTACTTGCCTGAACAATCGAGCTATGGAGTGGCTCCAAGTTGTTCAAAATTCAGCAGCTAGACTATAGACCAAAATAAAGTGATTCTCACACATCACACAAGTCCTGGCTTCATTGTACTGGCTTCCAGTGTCTTTTAGAATCCATTTTAAAGTGCCTTTGATTTCATACAAGGCTCTGAATGATCTGGTGCCAGAGTATGTAACTGTGCTCCTTGCACCTTACTGTCCAAACAGGCCCCTCAGGTCTGCCAGTCTAGGTCTTCTATCTATTCCAGAGTCCAGGTTAAAACAAACGGTGATACAGCCTTTTGCAGTACTGGCTCCTTGGCTCTGGAACAGCCTTCCACTGAGCATCAGGTCAGCTGGCACTGTTGCTGCTTTTAAATCTCATCTTAAAACTTACTTTTACAGAATGGCTTTTCCTGATAGCTGATAGTCTACACTTCTGTGGTCATGAGCTGTTGGTTTTTATTTCTGTCATTGAGAGTTTTCATTTTTATCTTTATCTTATTTCATTGAGAGTTTTTATCTTTTATGTGTGTATGTATATGCATATATGTATATATGTATGTGTATGCATATTTGTATGTATTTGCATGTTTCATTATTTACCTCTTGCAATTGTCCCTAATGTTGATAATGTTTTGAATTTCCTCACCTTTGGATGGCAATTTGTGCTTATTGCTTGAAAAGTGCTCTATAAATAGAATTATTATTATATTATAGATGACATCATTAGATTATTAATACTGAAGCATCAATGTGTAAGCAGCATGTTACTGTTGTAACTGCTAGAGGTGGAGCTAGTTTGAACTACTTTATATAGAGTTAGCTAGTTTAGTCCAGTGGTTCCTTACCTTTTTCATCTTAACTCTTACTATTTTCTTTATGTTGTGTGTTGTATGTGTTTAACACTGGTGCACTTTGAGATTCACTGCGAATAAAAAGTGCAGTACGAATTAAATCTGTTATTATTATTAGGCTATTATAAAATTGTAAGGTCTTAGAACATATAATGCTGTCAAACACATGCCCCTCACTTCTTTATTTAATTGATCAATGCTTGTCTCTTCCTTGAGTTGGTGTGCGGAAGGAACCCAGCCTGGTGAGTGCTGCCTGAGAGTCTGCGCTCAGGGCAAGTTAAGGAAGGTTACTCCATCCGGAAATCCCCCTCCTCCTCCCGCAGTGGGGTTGACGTGATGACGCCAGCGCCGGCGCTTCCTGTGCTGATGTGCGCAAAGTGAAAGAGGCTACATAATGCTACCTGTCCCTGCGGCTGGAGTTGTTTTCATATTAGCTTGGATTTATCCAAGTTACGCACTCTACTTCCACATAGGAGAGACGGAGAAGAAGTGTTTCATTGAGGAAATTCCAGACGAGACCATGGTTATCGGTAAGTTGTCGGGCCGTCAGCGTGACAGAGCTAGTTAGCAATGCAGGCTAATATAGCTAAGTTACCAGCTGGCTTCAGTAAGGATGCTGCAGCGACTGTGAGAGACAGCAGTAAGAAAGACAAAACAACTTGACGGTTTGAAGAAACGTCTCACTTTTCTGACAAGGTATAAACCACCACTGAGTATTTTTTCTGCGGATTCAGTCAGTGGGCGGTAGCATTACATCTGAGTTTATGTTTTACATTAAGAAGAATAGGTCTCCTCTATGTAACAAGGCATTTTTATCTTGTATTTAAAGGGGTATTGTTCAAAAGTGGAATTAAACAATTCGTTTAATTGTTAACTGTCTTTCACGGCCACCGTTTTTATGGTGGCAATGTAGTTATCTTGGTATATAAAATAAGATTCATAACACATTGTGAAAAGTCTTTATTTTCCATTTGAAATCATAGGTAACGTAAATGGCATTTGTAAAATACACTATTTATGACAATAATACTGTGGTGACTATCGTTTTTTTAATAGCGAGCTCACAATTACTCACTCATCACTCATTTGAATCTGCACGGCTCACAATGCACATCGTGTTTGTCTGTGACACATAACCTGCACATTACAGTACATCCGGTTCTTACATACAGCACCAGTCAAAAGTTTGGACAAATCTTCAGGTGTGTCACCTCCGCAGGGTTGTGTGGAGGTGCAGTTGTGGACATGTCTATTTGTAACCGCCGTGAAACAATCAGAAAATAACGTTTTCTTTCTCTCATTCACCGGCTTTCTCACTAATTTGAAATGGTAAATGCCCACATCATCAAAACTTGATAATTACAAACACAAACACACGTCTTGTCCTGCAGCTTAGTTTGTTGAACGAGCAACCTAACAAACATTCACTGGGGTAATGTGCACTGCCAACATCAGTTAGCAGCCAGATAGCTAATTAGCTGCTCAGCTGCAGCACATTAAACAGTGTGTAAATATATATAAATATATATAAATTATTGAGAGCTCTCAATAAAGTCACAGTAAAGTCATTACAGTGTGCGGTGGTATATTCTGATTTTCACCTTATATGTTCCTGCGACCGACCAGCACCTGTCTGAAAATACTGGCTGTGCATGGGGAGTTCTTCCTTATACATGAAAGCATGTAGAATCTCTGAGAAGCAGAAAATGAGATGTGAATTTTGATATTTTTACCATTAGAACTGCATTTAACCCTTTCATGCATAGTGGTCACTACAGTGGTCAGCTATTCAAAAGCCATTTTCTTATATATGCATGGGTTTTAATGGTATAGTTGCACATCAGCCAACACAGTGGACTCTAGTGTGTCATCCCATACGCTACCATCCATTGGCCAGCCTTTGTAAGTGCAACACAAATTTCTCAAAACCATAGACTGTAAAAGCTCAAAACCAAGATGGCCGCCTGTCGGCCGGAAATGCTCCGCAGCTCAGGAACATCTTGCCAATCCTTCTATAGTAATAGACCCTTGCAGGTACATAAAATTTTGTAACATCAAGTAACAACTAAGGAGTAATGCAATTGTTAAAATTTCCAAGTATTGATTTTATGTTGGGAGAAAATGACAATTAATCATCTGTCCACTAAGTTGGACAAACTCCTTGAAAAATGCGTGTTAAAACAAAAATGAGGTTCAATTTTTTTTTCACGCCTAAAGAGGAATAAAAACACTTAGGAAAAAAATCCTGACTGAGACTATCATAATTCATGCATGAAAGGGTTAATATTCCCACATTGCATGTATTTTCAGTCATATTTCTTCATCTGCATTCACTTGCACTTGCTTTTCATGCTTTTCTGTTTTATGTTTTTAATGTTTCAGTTACATTATGTTTAACATCCCAATTTTCTATATCAATATTACAAATTCAATTGTCATTGTAACTTTAATTCTGTTGCTATGTTACTGCAGCAGTCTCGCTAAGTTGATTGCATGTGTTTGTTTCATTTTGCCTGTTTGAAAGGAAAGTACAGGACTCAGCTGTGGGACAAACAGACCAGTTCCTTCCTTCCATCCACCCCTGGCCTTGGGATGCATGTGGAGATCAAGGATCCAGATACAAAGGTAATGTAAGAGGGATATAAATAGGAGGTAGTAAACACACCTACATATATATGAGGAGAATCTAAAGATTTTTCTTGTACAACTCTTCCAGATTATCCTTTCTCGTCAATATGGGTCGGACGGACGGTTCACCTTTACCTCCCACACTCCTGGAGAACATCAGATCTGTCTGCACTCCAACTCCACCAAAATGGCTCTGTTTGCAGGAGGAAAACTGGTATGGACTTAGTCAACATTATTTTCCTTTAATATGACTGTTGTATTAAAGAGATTTAAATAAGTCAGACTTAAGTTACCATGGAAACTTTCCAGGCTGTGGTACAAGCCTGACTCGGTATCTCTCAAATCAATTTGCAGTACTTACTACATTTTCACATGGGCTGTACTGGACTGAAAAATAATTGAAATGAGATTTTAAGTTTTGGCACATATTTGTTAACATGTGCACTGTCGAAAATGAAATGTTTTCTTTGCTGTTTGTTATTATTAATTTTTTGCTGTTTTCAAAGCCATATTGCCCTTTAATGGGGTAATAATAGTGCAAAAAATCTTATAATTTAGCTGACTTTATGAAACTGCTTAATCCTCATTCAAACAGACTTCAAAATAAACCTTTTTCTGAGCTTTTTTTTATGAAACGCCCCTCTGGACTATCAGACTATTATCACACAGGCACATAGACTTAAAACTATCTGTTTCACACCATTGCAGAGAGTGCATCTGGATATTCAGGTTGGAGAACATACCAACAACTATCCTGAAATTGCAGCTAAGGACAAACTCACTGAGCTGCAGCTGCGAGTCCGACAGCTTCTAGACCAAGTTGAACAGGTCCAGAAGGAGCAAAACTACCAGAGGGTTAGTAACAACATACACCAAGTCATGCCAGAGATGACAGGTTTATTCCTAAGTTAATGAGGTACAGTTGCTGTAGTGAGGTCACTGTGTTATGTCTCCTACAGTATCGCGAGGAGCGGTTTCGCATAACGAGTGAGAGCACCAACCAACGTGTCCTCTGGTGGTCCATTGCTCAGACGCTCATCCTCATCGTCACAGGCATTTGGCAGATGAAGCACCTCAAAAGCTTTTTTGAGGCCAAGAAGCTGGTGTAATGTCAGTCTGAGCAACACCAGCATAAGGAAACAACAGACAAATGAAAAGACAGACTTGACTTACCTGAATGGAGAGATGCCCACCCACAGTGCAGAAAACTCCAAAATGAGACATGCGACCTTAATATCAGCCTTTAAATGGTATGAGCAGATTCACAGAGGAAGTTATAAATCCTGGGCAATGTTTTTTTCATTCTAAATTTTTTAAGCTATTGTTATTTTTTCCCTTAGCATCAATACCGTAGCACAACATTCCACTTGCCTTTCCCGTTTTGGTTGTTGTGTTTTCCTGATAACACTTGACATCTTTCTATCTTCACATGCAGGAGTAAGCAGAGAAGACAACATTAGTGAACTGAGATTGTTTTTTTGGGTCATGCATGAATGGATGGCCACTGCAATAAATAATGTGAGAATGAGAATGTTAAAGCTGTCACAAGTAATAATCAAGTTGGTTATTGATACCTGGTTTTACGTTGGTCATTTTTTGTCATTGTGTTGCACACAGTTTATTTCCAGGTTTTATCATTTCTAACTATAGGCTTTCAGCAGTGCTGTATACAGTAAGTGGTCACACTTATGCAAATATTATACTGGCCTTGATTTCTTAGATGTCCGTTTGGAAACACTTTATTTTAACCCCCTATTTCACATTTATGAACCATGTATAAATGCCTAATAAATTGTTTATAACACACTGTGAGTGGGTATAAAGACATTTTAAGTGTTAATCTATTAGTCAACAATTAAAACTTCTATATAGCATACTTAATGATTAATAATATGGTATGACCGCTCTTATAATTATGAATATATACATACATGAAAACATCCTGAGTGTTATAAAACATATTAACTGTTAATGCACATGTACAATGTTATCTTGAAAAGCAAATGATAATTATTGTAAAATGTATTATTAGAAAGTCATGGTATGATGAAAACTCGAGGACATGTTAATTCTTGACCTCAGAAATAGTAGTTTGACAAAAAAAATCTTAACTCGGGTTCCACTTACTGGATTTCTCTCGGAGATTTCAGCCTCATTAAATATAATAGATAAATCTATTATGTGTGTTGTTTTTAAGTAGTTTATATGATTGCAAATGTTATATTGTCAATCATTCATCAGATGTTACAGATAGTTTACATCTAAACCATGTATTAAGTGTTTATACATGGTTTATAAATGTGAAATAGGGGGTTAAAATAAAATGTTGCCACCCATCCTTCTACCAGACTGTATAGTTTCTAGCTGTCCAATTTTCTGTACATTGTATTAGATAGGTCTGTAGATACAGTTTGTGATACTCTTTCTGGCAAATAACTGGTATCGCTGATCAACTATCCTGTTCATTTTCTAATGCCTTGTACAATTTGCATGATATACAGGTATTTAAGTTTATTTGTTTTTTTAAATTGTGCCACCAGGTTGTTTTGCTTCATCACAGCTTATTTATTGAGCAGTCATAGCCTGTGTTTTATTGCTGAGCTAAAGCCAGATTTACTGTAATTTCATAAACTATTCTGGATTCCATTCATCCATGCTGGGCAGCATTTTAATACATCTGTAAATTCTGTTAATTCACATTCATAATGATGAAGAACTTAACATTGTGAGTCAGTGGGTTTCCAATTTTGAAAAGGTTTTCATATTATACAGTTTATATTTGAGTCCAGTTCTTCAGATGCAATATAATTGGGCATTCAGTTCTATTTAAAAAAGATCATCACTCCAAAATGTTCCTGTTTCTAACTGTGGTCTTGATGTCACCTCCATGTGCTTAATAAAGACACTTTGGCTAAACTTTGCCTCTGATCTTACTTTTGTGCCAGTTTGCCCAAAAAAAAACCCCCACAGCAAATGGCAGATATTTTCAACAGTAAAATTTATTGCTTGGCTTTGGCTTCCCTCAGAGTCGGATTCCGAACCAAACAACACTGAAACGCCTAGTTTAAGACAGCAACCACATGTCTAACCACAAGTTAATTTTTCATCACTGACAATGAAAGCACTTTTCATGGAGACAGAAAAACACACTGACCTTGTGACATCTTTGAAAATACCACTGTGACACCAGCATATAGCTGCAGTGTAAAAACGCATTCCAAAACCAAAAAGAAGTTGAAACAAGATCTCTACTTTGCATAGGTTAACTCTCTTCCATCTCCGTAAATGCACCACACCATAGCACTGACAAGACTCTTGGACACAAACAAAACACTTCTCTTCAAAGTTACTCTTGGGTTTGCTTATATCAAGAATAGAGATTTGACTGCACACCATACGAAACAATATCAAACGCACAATACTATGTCGTTATAAAGGGATAAATGATTTATTAAATCAAGTCTTTGTTTTATCTGTACAACAAAACCGGTACATTGTACTGTGTGGAGTTCCTGATCTCTGGGACACTGTACACAGTCAAGCATGTTTCAGCACTATCACATGTTGAGTTTGAAAGGTAGAAAATATCACATCAGTTGAACAAATTCCAAACAAATCCTCACTGTTCACTCAGTATGAAATAATTCTCCATAAGTCACCATGTTTTCAGTAGTTGTACATTTGTCTTGTATCCAGTAATCTTGTAGTAGAGATTTCCATGAAGAGGAAGTCAAAGCACTATAGGTTAGTAACAACTGTTTGACACTACTTTTAAAAAAGGTAAAATTAGTTCTGTATTGAATGCCACTTTTTAGTGCTTAAAAGAGCAAGAAAGGCGCACAAAAAATTGAGGAGGATTAGGCAAATACATTTTAAAATTATGCAAGAATTCGACATGACCTAATTCATCCTAATTCCACATGACCCTGTGGAATCAGCTTCACTGCTCTGTTCAGTTTGCACATGAAGACTGTTATTTATTATTTTATAATAATAAATATTAATATGATTTTCTAAATTATTTTCTCAAAGGTATTTCAGAGGAGAAGCTTTTCTTAGTGTTAAGACACGGTGAGGTGCGTCATCTTCTTGGCGGCCTCTTCTGACACCTGCTTGGATGTTTTCTCTGGGCTGGGAGCTGGACTAGGATTTGGAGTGTTCGCTGCACTGTTGGGGTACTCCCTGTTGCCAAATATAATACTACCCACTCGCACGTTGGTGGCGCCCACCTCAATCTAGAGCACATTGGAACATGCACATGTTGCACAGAAAAAAAAAAAATCAGTAAAGGAATGGGACAGCAAGGGAGTCTTAAAACTACACAGCAGCATGTGTAATAAATGGTATGACATACTGACTTTATCCCATAAGCCCTGCAAACAGTGTCTATAAAAGCTAATACGGAGTGATACTCACCGCATGTTCAAAATCTGTGGACATGCCCATACTGAGCTCTACCTCCTCCGGAGGCAGCTTCAAACTATCACACAACTCCTGCCTCCGACTCAGCAGCATCTACAAGCAAGCAAACAGCACTTTACAAAACACAAATTACAAAGTTTTTATAGGAAGAAAGAAAGGGAGATAAAAGACAAAGAAGACAGTATAAGAAACATGGAGAAATACATGTGCAACACATAAGTAGGAGTTATAAAATAATGAAAAGGCCAAAGGAAAAAGAGGGTTTTAAGATGCTTTTTAAAGATGTGCACAAATTCAGTCTCTCTGACTTTGCGGGAGGTTGTTCCAGACTCAAGGAGTATGACATCATAAGCCTTGACCTTAACCTGGCCAGATGTTCCTGCTCTGAAGACCTGAGGCTCCTCCCAGTAGTCAGAGGGCACAACAACTCCTTTTCATATATAAGGCTCTGACCATGTAATACTCTCTATGTCAGGAGTAAAAACTCAAAAATCTGTCCTAAAACTGGTGGTGTAATGTGTTATTAATTTTTGTTGAACAAGATGTTAACAACAGTTGTGGCTAGATTTCTAAAATCAAGGATGACTTTTTCCTACTCTTTAGGCTAAAGTAGGGCTCTGAGTTTTGCAAAGATCCTTTATTGCAAGTTAGCAAGACAGAGAATTCATATGGAGCTCAAAATTTAAGATGGTGTCAAAAATAATGCAAACAAGTCATAATAATACTAAGATTTTTTTAAACTGGATTTAACATTCTAAGCAAGCGGGCCAATGAAATTTGAGTTACTGTGCAAAACAGTATCTGGCCGACAAATAGAATTTCTGTTGTGCTGTTAAGTTAAAGAAAAATTTGAGACATCCATTCCTTTATTACACAAGGCAGTTTTGTTGTTTTAATTAGCTTTGTTGATGTAACATATAACCAACTACTGAAATCACAGATAAATGCAATGCAATTCAAACACTTTCCTCTCATAACAATTCAATTTTCATAAGAATCGTCTGTACCTGAAAGTCTGGATTTGGGCCCAGGGTGAGGTCGTAGCCGTAGCGCCCAATGGTCATGAGTCCTGAGAAGAGCAGGGCAGAGCACTCGGATACTATGTGTTTCACTGTGTCCACTGTTTCCTCTGGTGGCAGGCCATGTTTGCCTACATTTGCATACAGTAGTACACGTAAACAACCGACTCTACATATGCGTTTGTGATCAGCACACAAAAGGAGAGCATAAAAAAAGTGATGGAATCAACACTAACTTTGTTCTCCGCTGGTGTTGATCTGCACCATGACCTTTAACCTCTGTGTGCTGGCTCCTCTGATGCGCTGCCATGAGCTGTTGACCTTGTCAGCCAGTTTTGCAGAGTCAACTGTCTCCACAAGGAACAAGTTTGGCACGCCTGAGAACAGAAAGACATGACTTAGCGCAAGGTTTTTTAACATGCAGCTTCAGCAGGAGAGGGCAGGACGAGCTGACAACCACTCACCCAAAAGTTTGTTGACATTATTTTTCTGTAGATGGCCGATAAAATGCCATTTGATTTCTGGACATGATTCTAAAATCTGAATAGGGGAGAAGGAAACCAAATTTAGAAATGTTTAAAATCTGTCACAGCTGGGGTGTATGAAACAATCAATTCTTCCTTATGAAACATGTAAACCCACCAATGGATGTGAAGCTTTGTCCACAAGCTCATTAACCTAGTGTGGAGACACAAGGACACAGTGAATCTCTACATTATGTCACTTTATTTCTACTTCTTAGTGTTTCATTTTCATTTGACAGTTTGGAACAGAGGGATGCACAGCATTATACTCACATAATTTTCTCCAAAGTTACGCTGCCCTTGTCTGTAGGCCTCCACAATCATCTCTGGGGGTTTTGTCTTGCTGACAGCGACAAGGCGGGGTGGCACAGCTGGTAGTGTCTGAGGGAGGACAAAGCAGTCTTGTTTTTCATCTGTAGCAGTGAATGTATCAGTAGAAAAGCTCAGTTTGTGAAGCACCGTGTTAGCTGAGGTCTTTTGGCTCTTGCAGAACAGTGAATAAGCCTTGTCAGGATCCTGCAAAACAGTGACAAAACTGATTGTTTCTGGCAGCTACTATGTTTAGATGCTGCAGTGCATCATGCAGCCAGCTCTACTAATGAGTCAGATTATCAGTAACAAGCCACTGAGGGACACATGAATGAAAGAAAGGATGCTGTCAGGGTACAAAATTAGTACCAGCCAAATACTGGTAAAATATATAAGTGGCTGGTAAATTTGCTTCACTCACCAGCCAAAAAATAATGGTAGTCTATTGAGTGGCTGGTACAATTTGAACATTCACTAGCCATTTGGACGGTGGACAAAAAAGTTAATTTAGCACCCTGGAAGCTGCGCATTCCTATATACTTTGACCTAGATATCACTCAGTGCTATTTTTAAGGGGGGGGGGCACTTGATGAAAACGATATCTTTGCTCCTGGACATTTTTCAGAGCTGTGGTGGGAGGAGAGGAGGTCTAAACGTGGTCGTGTAGCTTACAATCACACCAAATGTCAATCGAAAAATCAAGCCAAAATTAGCTTCCGGGCATTATATTTCTATGCAGCAGCGTGCATGCAGATACACTACATAAGCATGCCTTCATCATCCTGCTCCCGCGCATAACATGCTGCCACTAATTCACCATGCCTGTTGTTATGAAAGTGCTGCCACAAGCCTGGTTGTCTCCCATCCAAAGGTTGAGGTATTTTGGCAGCCTTACATAACGAGTCGTGCTGCGGCAGCACGACTTTTTCGGACCACGGGAGTGGAGCGACGGCAGCGGTGCTGCTGAGCGGAGCCTCCTAGACTGCTGTTTACCTTGGGCCGCCGGGCCGCCGCCTGGTTCACCCGCTCCACTACCGACTGTAGCGCTTTCCCAACCTCCTCCGACATTGCTACTTTCCACATACCGTCAAACGGCTACGACATAAAACGTAACGAAACGTGTCCGATGACGACATTCAGCTTCCAAAATTAAAGTCAGACTGAAGAGGAAGTAGGAAGTTTAGATATATCGCCCTCTATTGTTCCGGCTGCAGCATTTCAGTCTTATGCAAGCGGCTAACTCCCGGATGCGATATCTCCCCCTCAGGATGGCAAAGTCATCAGCGTATGTTTTCATATCCTAAGCCAAATTTTTATGAGATTAGGAGGCATCAACCTCCTTCTTGGATGCGACTATGACCTAAAAAAGCTCCCTGTTAAATTATTGGAAAATATTATTATATTATTGGAAAATTATCAAACAATCATAATTTTAGTCCCCAAAACCCCCCACTGTGGAATTGCAGGTATGTAGTATTTAGGAATAAATCCTTATTTTACAAAAATTGTCTGGAGAAAGGAATATGGTCTGCAATGCACTTTCTGGAAAATACTGGAAACATTATACCATGAGATTTTTTGCTCAAATTTTAATTTAAATGACTGAAAAAAGTATGATTATGTTATCAAAGCAATCCCACAAGCTGTAATTATGATGCCTCACAATTTATATCAAAGTAATGAAAATCCACATCTTTCCAAACTTTTGGTGAATGGACATGCTCTTACTAATCTAAAATTGCCCAGCACCGTAGTCCGGGAAAGCCTTTGTCAAGGAATTATATCCCTTTTTTTTATCAAACAGAAGCTCAATTTTACGATATTTCTCCAAGGATAAAGCTGAGAAATTAAGAATAAGTTTCTGATTGCACCAAAAGCGAATGTAGTCCATTTTAAAATGATTAATGGAATAATAATTCAGTCGGCTTTAACAGCTGTAGAAACTTCTGATGGAGTTTTTGTCTGCACACATGGCACTGTGATAATACAAATAAAGGAGCACAGTTATCACCAGTTATCACTGCCAGCAGCTGTTTCCTCTCTGCAGCCTGTTACCTGTTTAACAAACACCTAAATAATTAAAGCCGCAAGCAGCGATGAACGGGCCCTCGCGCCTCCACGCACGTCGGGCCATGACGCAATCAAAGGTCTTCTGTCACGGGCATGTAGATGTCTTCAGACCCGGGCTGTTTTCAGACAATGCAAGAAGGAGATAAACATCACTTTCTCTGTCCACTGTTTTGCCTGCTGCTGGGGCTGCTTTGCTGAAATTTCGTAGGGGGCGCTATTCAGCCAGTGTGCATCACTGATGGAATATTGTCATGTAGACGTGTTCAGGTCGGGACTCTTATCAACCATGTAAAGTCTGGAGCAGACTGGAGCATGTACAATAAAGTTATAGCAACTTCCTCTGTCATGGCGAAGCATCAAATCTCAATGGTGCGAGGATGAGAATTTTCTGCAGGGTGAGACATGTCTGTCTTGCTCACACCTGTGTCATCAAAATCATGCAAGTTTTGCGTCCATTCACTTGAATTTCAATTAGTAAATTGAAAACCCTTGATGAGTTTGTGTGTAAAACAAATTCATTTCCTAATTTTCATCAAGTTTATTTTTAGAAAAGTAAAGACTTTTAACCCACATGACCTGGTCAAAGTTTGATTGAAACGTGTCAGGTGTGGAGAGACAATAAGTAACTGCAGCTGGACACAGAAAAATACTCATATATTTGAATGGAGAGTGTGAGCAAACCCACACTTTTTTGATCATTTACTGCTTCCACATAGTTTTGGAAAGGTTGACCTACAAATCTTGAATTTATATGTGTTTTCTATCTTTCACTGTTTTGGAGATATTAGAGTGTGAGTTTTAAAGTCTTTTCTTGCTCCTCCTGTGATTTGATAATGAGTGTGTATTGCGTCATGTGTCACAGCACTAAGGGAGTGACATCATCAAGAGCAGTTGGAGAGCAGGATTTCAGAGTACTCTTCTTGTGAAATATCCTCATAAATCCCATGATTTTGGCCAAATGTTACATTAAAAAACATATTTTAGAAGAGTTTTTTGTCACAGGCATGTAGACGTCTCCAGGCCCGGGCTTTTTTCAGACAGTGCAAGAGGGAGATAAACATTACTTCCTTTGTCCACTATTTTGCCTGCTGCCAGGGCTGCTTCGCTGAAATTTCAGTCAGTTTGCATCACTGATGGAATATTGTCATGTAAACGTGTTCAGGCCGGAACTTGAGATGTAGGCTACCCTTTATTTGCTTAGGAAGGTTCCTAACTGAGTGAAATAACCCGGAAGTATCTAAGTGGCAGTCATAATAAGAGCTGGTCAAATTCTCTAAGGGTACGTCTCAAGTGTCTTATTTTATGCCTCCTCGCTCCTCGCCTGAACCGGAAGTTGTTCCTGATGCGCCATTTTGACGGGCGTCCCAAGTCTCTGGGTACGTCTCAAGTCTTATTTTATGGCTCCTCGCTCCTCGCCTGAACCGGAAGTTGTTCCTGATGCGCCATTTTAATGAGCGTCCCAAGTCTCTTATTTTGCCCGGAGGAGCGAGGAAACATGAGAGCAGCCTTCACGGAAGTCTTTTACCAGCCGACACGCCCCCTTATTGGATATCAGTTATTGATTAGATGCTGCAGTTGATCTGACAGATCTGATACATCACTGCAGTTTCATACCGAAGTGGAAACAGATTACAGATTAAATTTAAGTCTATCACTCCCAAGTTTTATGCTTTACTTGTTTTCTGATTCATCATATAGTTAAAAATCTGTTAATTGTCGGTCTGATCAACAAAAGAACCATATACAACTTTCTTCATGTATTAGAACGATTTTTCTTTTCATGATCTGATATTTCCTCCATTAAACTGTTTCCTGCTGACAGACAGACTCTTCCTGAATTTAATTTTATCCATAATAACAGTTAAACACATTTATATTTACATTTATCGTCATTTCCATTCAGTCACATGTGAGGCTGAAAATTCCTGAGCGTCGGGTTTGATATGAGTTACATAATTTCCATTTTCCCTGAAACATTTAGCCAAATACATATTTCCCAGTGTTCAGAAGAAATGATCATATTCTGGGTAATTAAATGATGAATTCACTATCAGGACTATCAAAAAATACAGATGCAAATAATCAATAAATAGTATAAACGCATTCTGCAAGTAGAAATGATTCCTGTGCCTCTGAGCAGGACACAGTATAAATACAGAATGCAAGTTTTTATCTAGGCGTTTCTTAGACAGGTAACAGGCTGCAGAGAGAAAACAGCTGCTTTAGCGGTGATAACGGTGGACCTTTATTAGTGTCAGCACAGTGCACATGTGTACAGACACAAACTCCATCAGGAGTCTCTACAGCTCTTAAAGCCGACTAACAGCTGATCCAGCTGTGATCAGCTGTCGCCGTCATCAGAAACGGATGTCGCTTCACATGACGCTTCAGAGGAGAGGACATCTCTTTTTTCTTTTCTTTTTCTTTTTTTTTTTTCAAATGTAATTGAAAGTGCTTGCATTAACAGACATAAAACGAACAGGGGTGAGGGGGTTACATACGAAAATAAAATAATCCCAATTAAAAGTTACATGAAATCATAGAGTGCAGGAGAGGAAAACAAAATATTTCTGGTGGGCCAACACAAAATCATTTCAAAAACATGGAAACAAAGAAAATAATTCTAGAGTCTTTATGGCTTTCTTGTTTTCAGATTGAGTAATTGTGTTAATGTATTGTTTGATTTCCTTTTCGAGACGGTAAGTACATGGTATTTGATTAGTGAATTTCCGGTTATGGATATGAGCTTTGGCTAAAAATAATATTAAATTAATTATGTAATATTGGTCTACTTGGGGGGATGGGACTAAAAAGAAACCAAACAATACATTTTGGTAGTCCAAAGCAAAATTTTTGTCAATATGTTGATGGATAAAAGTAATGACACTTTTCCAAAAAATCTGCAGGTGGGGACATGACCAGAAGAGGTGGTGAGGATCTTCTGGAGCCTGTTTACAGAGGGAGCAGACTTCGCTGATGTCTTTTTTTTTATATCTTTACATAAATAGATTGGAGGGATAGATTCAGTGGATGAGTTTGAGGGACATTTCTTTAGTTTTATTTGTGATGAAATATTTGCAAGGGAGGGACCATATGTTTTTCCAAATCAGGTTTGTGAATGTATTGTTCCAGTATGATACAGCATTGGGGGTACTGATGATTTCTTTTTGGTATAGTGCACGTACAGTACGGTTATTGTTCTTTTTCACTGAGAAGCAGATTCGGCCGACTTCTGTGTGCACAGGCCCCAGAGGTAATGGGTGAATTTCAGGTAATGTGCCATTTTTGAACAACATAACTACACCAGAGGGTATGTGCCGTTTGGTCTGAAAAGCTGACTGACTAAAGTTATGCCATGGCTGAACCAGCTCTCTATAAAAAGTGATCTGTGTTTGTATAGTATGTCCCTGTTGTTCCAAATGTAATATCTATGTGGGGTGAAGTTAGGTTTATAAACTAAAGACCAGGAAAGAAGTATCTGTTTATGAAAGTTGACTAGTTTTGTGGGAAGTTTTTCAATATTGTAGGAGCAGAGTAACAAGAAATTAAGGCCACCGACTTTGGAAAATATGTAGTTGGGAATGAAGTTCCAAATTGATGTTGGGTTTCTAATGAATTGTCTGATCCAGTTGATTTTGAATGTGCTATTCAGGGTGGAAAAATCAAGAAATAAAACCTCCATTTTCATGGGAATTCATTAGAACTGATTTTTTGATAATGAATTTTGTTTTTCCACACAAAGTTATTTGTGTGGAAAAATTAGTAATTTTGTCAATAGCTGCAGTGGTCTAGTTCCCAGTTTTTTTGGAAACATTTATCATTCAAAGCCCTCTGCCAGTAACACTTTATTAGAAAGTGAATCTTTTCTGTAACAACTTTGTTTTAAGACCAAGTTATTGAGTTTCCAATATGAATTCCGGTGGGTACTGGCATTAGGTCTCAAGTTAATTTGAAGATTTATAGTTTTGATCTGTGAGCGGGGTAGTCAAAGTGTTAACATGGATATTATTTTCATCTAGACTATTTGAGATTAACCAGTAGTCGATTCGTGACCTGCAAGTACCAGTTTTGTTAGCCCATGTATAGGATTTAGTATTTGGATTCTTTTTTCTTCAGATATCTACTAATTGAAATTTCTGCATAAATAAAATGACATTGGAGAGAGAATTTGCTTCATTTGTTGGGGGTCAACTATCTACAGAGTCGTCTACCGTAACATTGAAATCACCACCAGCAAGGAGAGGACATCTCATGTCTCTTAAAACAAATTTCCTCGTTTCCTCCTTCCTCTTCTTTGAGTCAATGCATCCACGGTGGGAGGGACTAAGACGCAAGGAAAAGACGCAAGTGAGGGAAACGTGGATGCCATTTAAGAGACTTGGGATGCACCCAGAAGTTTCACCACGGCAGACCGATGTCAATAACATCCGCCGTCGCTTAAGGCCGTATTCAGACCAAATTCATTTTAATGGCGGTAGTGAATTTCGTCTGCGGGCGTAAGCCCAGTGCAGTCAGATTGTTTTTTCCTAAATCCTTATGGATTCTCCGTCACATCTTTCCTTGACCTTGTGACGTTTTCCATCGAAATCAAGCAAAAATGTTACATATCGTAACCCCAGATTAAAATAGGTGTAGCTGTCACTATTATAGATTTCTTCTTTCAAAACTATCCAACTAGGAGTGTTATTGGAGAGCAAACATATTGCATTTCTAGTTAATGTCATCATCATAACAAAAGATACACAAATATCGCTTTGCCAAATCCCTAATTGTGTAATGCATTAAAAAAAGGATGTTCGCTATTAAACAAATGTATAAAAAAGGTCAAAAGCGCTGATACCAGGAGACTTTATACATTTGTCTGACTATAATTTATGCTAGTCATTTACTCAGTTCCTCTTTTTTATTCAATCATTGTTTTAATGGCTCAAATTCCTCTACTTGTATATTCCTTGTGATGTGGAGTGAACCTACAGGGATGTTTAAGATCCAGATATTTTGTAAGGTATATAAAATACTGTGTGTGTTTGTGTTTTATAGGGCTTTTTCACAAAAGTCCAATTACCTCATTAAAATTACACATTCTCCTCCTCTCATTGAAAAATCCAGAAACAATGAATATGTAAATGTTGTCATTTCAAATGATTAACTGTTGGACTCAAGATACTTCATTGTAAACTCTATTCTCAGTGTATGTGCACTGGAGGCTTCAAGTTTTCACTTCACCCTTGTGTAAATTGAATATTGGTCCAGGATTAGCTTCCAAACTAGTTATGATATCACAAATCATGCTCATAGGCCCACCCCTTAAAATTACATTTTCAATGAGCACAGAGAAACTTTCCACTTTGAGCGGATGAATGCAAAAACAGTCTTCTAGTTTCAAACTCTGCGCATAACTTATCCTGCACAGTAAAGCTCAAACATCCTATTGTGGTAACAATAACAAAAACACATTTGAGTTGAGGGGAACTTTAAGTTCCTAACAAGCCCAACTGATCAAATGTTTAATCAAATTCTCATAGTTAGCACAGGGTCTATATGGTCATCCATCTCCCTGTTACAAAACCAAAACCATGGCCTACAGTAGCATATTGAACAGAACACAATATTTTGAGTAATTCATCAGTAATTTCAGGCAATAAACTGTGGCATAATGATAATTCACTGTACATTGTAAATTGAACAAAAAAAGTACAAAGAAAAAATGATTTATTCACAAGATTACACAGGTCAAAATGCTTACAAACAAAACATGCCTGTCCATGTAAATTTAGATAGACATCTTACAATTCAAAGACATGCAGTTGCAATGCCTCTATCAACAACTAACAAAGAACGTAAAAAAAAGGATTAAAGAGTGTAAAAAGGTGTATCCGCAGCCACCACTTCTCTCCTCATACTCTCTCCAAGGCCTCCAACATGATGATGCTGTTTCCCCTGATGACCTATGGGGAATAACACCACAGAGTTACACAGTGCATTAAAGACAGATTTCCCAGAGGAATACAAGGTTTCACAGTAAAATTGAGGTGAAATTTCAATTTCAGCAGAACAAAGCTCTACAATATCTCCAATATCCCATTACTAAAAATTCTGAATAGTGTAGTATTCCTAAATCTGCCTGGTATAACTTTACATGGCAGTTCTGACAGTTTCATACTTGTCTTCATGCTGACTTATTGATCAGGTCACTTTTGACAAACATTAAATTCAGTCAGTCTAGTGTAACAGAATACACCTTTTTCAAGACTTGGACTTGTCAAAGTAGAAAAGCACAGGTGCAACTAATAAGCTTAATTACTTATGGCTGCATTCAATTTAGGTGTGCGGGACCTGGGCTCTGATACTGATGGAATTAATGGACCAGAGCAATTGTGGTTGTCATCAGTTGGGGGGGGGGGGGTTCTCAGAAATCAAACAATGAAAGCTGTGATTAAAGAAAAAATTCTGGTGATGGTATATTTTTAGTATCAACAAATCCCATGAAAAGTCCAAAACCAACAATGAATTGATCTACTAACACGTATTGTGAGTGTATCCAAACCCTGATATATCTTATTCCTTTGCGTCAAAGAGTTCCATTGTTGCCAAAAAATTATTACAGGATATTATCAAAATTCTGGAGGAGTGGTTGCACTGGGAGTGAGCTCCTGATTATATCTCAAACTTGGACTGGACTGTGTTTCATGGAGTGCTTTTTGGACTACTGTTGGTACTCACTGCTGTATTACCTTAATGTGTCTGTCTGGCCAGAGCAATCAACATTGCTCAGGACAAACGCTGGCTCATGGCCAGTTGAAACTCCTACAGTGAGTTTCCATCACAATTTACTGGGATATTTTGCAATCTATTCCTCTGTCCTGTAGCACAGATGAGCCCAGGTACTAGAGTGAATCACCGATCCAGTGGACTGGTCATTTGCCACCCTGTTTCGGAGAATAGCATGCTCTCTTCATGCTGCTCCTGCTCTCCGGAGATGTTCAGCTAAATCCTGGACTAATGACCCCTGGAGTGCTGTAGAACTTCGGTGCTGATTTGTGTCTGAGTGTGTCTAGGACTCCTCCAGTGCCGGTGATGAGTGAGCATCAACTTTCTGAGCCAGGCTTCCCCCTTAACAGACTCAACTGTTAACACCAGGAATGATGTCTCATTATACAACAGGTAGTTCCGACCAAGCAATCTGATTGGTCAACTAGACATTTCGAATGTGATCAAATCAGCATGACAGCACATGCAGCCATGTTCAAATGAAAAAAGCCTCATCACTAAAAATATGACTCCGCCATTAGAACTATAGACCATGATGTCGCGCTAACAACAGTCATTTCTGGGTAGACGACTGGTGGTTGATTTAAATTGCAGAGATATGTGAACTTGGCAAACTTGTTTTTTTCTGCTGTAATTTTCAGCCATAACTGTAACATTTGAAGATATATAGTTAAACACGGTGGTCCGACTTACTGACATTTCTGCTGAGTTTATTTTGTGTACTGTGTTGCTTTGGTAGTGTCTTTGGTTTGTTTTGTTTTTGTTTTATGGAGGGATCTGTGGTGAAAACCCGGAGGAGTTTTGAGTATATCTCAGCTACCACTCTGACATCCTCCATCAGCTGTGCTGGTGAGTCAGTGACGTGGGCACTACTAGCTTAAAAATGTATGTGAAGTTTGTAGACATAGTAGCTAAATCTGTTCATGGAAAAATTATTTTTTTTCAGTGGATATCTTAGCAATCAACAAGATTGAGCTAGCAAAGCAGTTTTGTGTTTATATTTGTGGTATTTATTCAGTTTGGGAAATCCCATGATCTCTAGAAAGTATTAGCTCAAGTTGGCTGGCTGACTCAGCAGGGACTAGAAATCGTCTCTGTTGCTAGGTCGTTACTAAGGATCGGCCTACTTGCTGGAGTAGTAAACTAACTTACTGTCATTGTTGGCACGACAGTGATGCGGTCAGGAACGAGGTGCTTGCGCCGAGTTCTGTAAGCATCACAGCCTCGAGTGTAATATTGCTTAAATGAATAACTTTTCGCTACTGGACTGTGGAGACCTTGATAGGTCCAGTGTCTCTCTCACAAAATCTGCTGCTAACACTATTGTTTATCAAAACCCTGCAGTGAGGAGGCAGAGTTTATTCAAAACCTTCCAAATTGCCAATCATGCAAAAGTCTTATGGGACCTGAAGCTGAAACCGAGGGGGCTATTTGATGGACATTTTAACATCAGAAGCATTACTGCAAAGAGCAATGAGCTAACTCCTGTCTGACTCAAATCTGGACTTTCTCTGTCTAACTGAAACATGGTCGAAACAAAAAACTCCTGCGAGTGTGTTCACGGTGCGCTGATACCAGTGTTTCAGAAGAGATAGACCTGATGGAAGAGGAGGAGGAGCTTTTTTATGTGAGAGACAATATAAAATGTGAACGTGTGGTTTATAATGCCGGTAACACGTTAGAATATGTTGGGATAAAAATGTTATCCCAGCAAATGTCTTAACATCATAGTTATCTATAGGCCCCCTTCTGCAGATGACACTTTCTATGATCAACTCACAGAAGTCTTGAAAGAGTGCAATCTCAACAAAGAGTTATTACTTATGGGTGATCTTAATGTGAACTGGGAGGACAAAACTAAGAGGAAAAAAATAAAAATGATCACAGAAAAATTCCAACTAGAACAACTAGTAAAAGGCCCAACTAGGATTGCAAAATGCTCCACTACACAAACTGATCTGATATTTACTAACAACCCAGAAAGAATAACTAAATGTTATAATTTAATCACTGGCTTATCAGATCATAACCTAAACGCATGTGTGAGAAAACTGAGCAAGCAAGAAGAATTTATCAATGAAATTAACAGCTTGAACTGGGATGATACTGTCCTTTGATGATCTGAAGTATGGCTATGATACTTTTACTCACAGAATCAACTGTGAGGGAAACATTTAATGTGAGGATACAGATAAAATCTAAAAATAAAAACAATTTACCGTGGTTTAATGAAAATTTGTGGAAACTAATGAAATCTAGAGATACTGCACTAAGGAAGGCAATTAAAATTAGAAGAGACACTGACATGCTGATTTATAAAGGTTTAAGGAACAAAGTTATCCAAGAGTTAAGAGAGGCTAAATCTCATTTTTATCTCAATATATTGAATGAGGCAAAAGGCAACAGTAATTTGATCTGGAAAAACATCAATACTCTCACAAGGAGGGTTCCAAAATTTTAAGGAGCTTTTAAACTCCAAGTACAGGGAAAATTAATTGAAGATCATCTTACTGTCGCCTCTGTCTTTAATATTTTTTTTCTTGAGTGTGTATATGAGTTAGGAAAAAAATTTACAAAAAGGAAACTGGATATTGTTCCTATAGATGCTACAGGCCAGGTTTTCAAGCTGGTAGAAACTAATGAGTTACAAGTAAACAAAATCAGCTTCTTAAAAGCTCCAAAAGTAGAGATGCTTTCCAATTTGTCACCATGTTTGTCAAATCACAAAAAGATATTTTAACTTCCCCTACTGCTCATTCAATTAACTTGTCTTTTAAACAAAGCTCCTTTCCTGATGACTGGAAATGTGCTATTGTCATGCCTATTTTTAAATCTGGAGACCGCCTTGAAGCCAGTAACTACAGACCAATAAGTATACTGCCAGTACTCTCAAAAGGTTGCTGAGAAAGTTGTCATTAAACAACTGACAACATTTCTTAATACAAGCAATTTTGATCTACATAGTATGCAATTTGGCTTTAGAGCAAATCATTCCATCGAAACTGCTACCTTGCACTTAATAGAGCAAATTCAATCAAGACTTGACAAAGGAATAGTAGTTGGTGCTGTATTTTTAGATCTGTGTAAAGCATTCAACACAGGCAATCATGATATTTTAATATAAAAACTCTCTAAATTTAACTTCTCATCTAGAGCACTGGCATGGATGTCTTCATATCTATCCAATAGGATACAATGTGTTAAGGTTTGTGATGCACTGTCCAGTAACATGAAGTGCACAATGGGTGTTCTACAAGGGTCAGTGTTAGGTCCCCTATTATTTAGCCTATATATTAATGACCTCCCTCAATAGTGCCATGATATAGAACTGCAAATGCATGCAGATGACACTGTTGTGCGTACATATGCACATACACATTGTATTTTGTATTATGTGTCCTGTGTGTTTTTGCTTTGTACTGTTTATTATTGTTCTGTTATATGTTTTAATTGTGACCTGCCAAAGGGACTGCGGATGAAAATTAGCTGTAAGCTAGCTCTGGTACAGTACATCAAATGGTAACATTTATGGTTAACACTATACATGGTCCCAATAAATATTATAAATGTATTTTTTGAAGATTTAATTTTTAAACAATATTCCCTGTAGGTAGTTCATTTATTTATTTTATATTGTACAGTTTTTGTGCTCTCTCTCTCTCTCTATATGCTTTATATCTGCACTCAGTGTACAGAAGGATGCCACTCCCTTTTCTTTGTAACATGTATTTGAGAGATTTCATAATTACCTATGGATTTGCTTTGTTCTTGTTTTACTCTCTCAATTCAAAAACTGATTAATTAAACTGTGCTCCCCATCTCTCTCTACCCCAAGGTCATTTAAACTCTTACTGTAATCTCAGTAATGAAGGCATAAAAACCCAACTATAAACTATTTTTAAAGATGTATGTCTTCACTAACAAGCAGTGAGCTTGAGGCTGAGAGCCACAGACAGAGCATGGTCTTTAAGTATTGAGACGGACTAACGCATTGTTAGTTTTGTCTTGTGATGGGATTTGTTGACAATTAGAAAAATATCAAATACTGTCTGTCTTATCCTTTAAGAATGAAGACGGGCAACAGGACAAGATGCTGGAAGGATACTGACCACCATGCCAATAGAGTTCTGTTGTCCACCTGGACCCATCTCCAGACAGTCATCCACCACCAAGTTCATAAAGGGGTCAAACCCTCGCAGGATGCCCTGCACGTGTCTGCCTCCATTCAACTTCACTAAAGGACAAAAAAAGAAATCACTGTGATGAATCTGGCATGTTAGGACTGATCACTCTTCTTAGTTTAATGCTTTGACATTTCACTCTTTTGTTGCTTAGTGTTATGTTAGCATTCATATAAAATGCCCACACTTCAGGTAAAGTGCATCATTTAAAAATAGATAAAACAGCTGGTAAGCTTCTCTAAACAGATTTCACTACATCCACTGCACTAGTCATCATTACCTCCACTTCTACAGTGACATTTTTAAATGAATGATTTTAAGCATATCTGCAAGCCCCTGCAATCAAGGACTAGGAAATATAACCTACCAGATTACATGTCATTTATAAGCTGCATTCAGCAGGTCTACTAAGTTCATCAATATTGCAAGCACAAGTCTTTCACCAAAGAGTACATTGTCCATTCAGGGGCTAACATGTTTATAGCTCAGACAATTAGTCATTGAATCTATTAGTTGATTGACTGAAAATGGACAACTATTATGATTAATCATTTCAAGACATCTTTCAATCAAAAAAGGATAACATTTGCAGGCTCTCAAATGTGAGGATTCATTCTTCGTATACATCATACACAATATTAAAACTGAATATCTGACCTTTGAATGGCTGATCAGACAAAACAAGCATTTTGAAAATGGCACCCTGTAAAAGGCATTTTTTCACAATTCTCTGCACTCCAAGTATATTCCTGTTAGCACTATCTGTCATGACTGCACACCAGTAAACAATAAAAAGTATGTTGGATTTAAACCAGTGAATTCAAGTACAACCAAATTAATTATGGTATCTTGACTGGAAATACAAACAAAGGACATAATACTGTTACTTTCATATTGAGCAGGGTAGCATCTGTAAAGCTGGGGGGTCAGGTTTGGGGGGGACCAGAAAATTATCGATTCTGCCATATATTTCCGCCTTCCTCCCACAAAGAATTGAAGGCTGTAAGGACCACTGATTTGATACTGTATAAGCATAAAACCAGTCTTTACCATGCTGACTGTTCTGAGCCACTACCACATTGTCATAAATGTTATTTATGATTTCACATCTGTGCGGGGATCAAAAAAGGGCAGATTTTATACAGAGTTAATGGATGTTTCACATTCAAATGGTCTTTATGAAACTGCATTTTCTGCGTTTTTTATTTGTGTTCTTCAGGGGAGAAAATCAACAGAGATGTTGGTGACGTTTTCGGCTAAGCGACGACCAAGAAATCAAGCTAGTCAACATTCAAAGCTAATGTAGACAATTTCAGGTAAAATTTATAAGAGATGTGGGTTGTCATTTGTACTCGAAATGGATTTGACTATATCTGCTTTTAGGTATACTCACACGAAAGCTTCTTGTCCATGAACCTGAAATAAAAAGAATAACATTAGCTTGCAGAGGGTACTGATTAGCCAGTGAGTCTGGCTGGTTACCGTTAGCTTGTCTCGCTTACAAACAATATAGTCGATTGTTCTATGGCTACAGCTTCAGTCAATAAAAATAAGAAGTATATTCAAGTTAAAGAGTGCAGTCCTCATTAAACAAGCTCCACATCTTACTTCTTCAGCTCGGGTGGATGTGCTTTGCTCATCTTGTCTTTTTTTCTAAAAGGCCGACACACTTCCCCGTACGATTTTTTGCTTCTCAAGCCCGCGGAAGGACAACGTGCGCTGAGCGACCGGAAGCTGACCGGCATCATGGACGTCATGATATGTCACTACGCCGCCATGAGGCCAGGAGGACATCCAGTCAGTGCATTTTTAAGGTTGTTTTGTAAAACGCAGCTTACATGTGTCAAGTATTTTCTGAGTACAAAAATGAGGAGAAAAAACGAAAAGGTACAAAAACGTACAATTGGATAAATATCAAATTACAATATATTATTCATAGCCAACTTGTGCCTCACTTTTCCTAAATAACCAGGAATTTTCAAGAAAATCCGATACTGGTATCTGAAGTGTACTACTTTCTGTAAATATTTTCACAGGCAGAAAGACAATACATTCTGCTACAAAACAAGCAAAAAGTTTGGTTAGAGTCATTCACAGCTTATGAATATGAAAACTGCTTGATGCAAACCTTTGCCGTTGTTGATGATGAGAAAACAAAAACAGTGGGACTTAATTTTATGTCATATTTTCTATATATCCACCCAAAACAGCTCAACTTTGTCTTTTAATTTATTGTGAAATACCTTTACATATGAGTTTTTGTTTTTGTAATACCACTACTAGTTTTGCACTAGTCAGTCATTGTCATTCAGCTGTGTATATCTATTGTATCACTCAATCAATCAATTTTTATTTATATAGCGCCAAATCACAACAAAAGTCATCTCAAGGCACTTTTCACATAGAGCAGGTCAAGACCGTACTCTTAATTTACAGAGACCCAACACCCCAATTCCCCCATGAGCAAGCACTTGGCGACAGCGGTAAGGAAAAACTCCTCTTTAACTGGTAGAAACCTCAAGCAGAACCCAGCTCTTGGTGGGCGGCCATCTGCTTTGACTGGTTGGGTTGAGAGAGAGAAAGAAAGAGGGAAGAGTAGAGTCTGTGGACAGTTTTAAACATGTAAGCAAATGTAGCAGGGCTGATAGTATACTTTGCAGAGGAAGCAAATTAACATAGAGTAATCAAGAGCTAATTAACTAGCCAATTTACCCGTATGAAAAACCTGACTGCATACACAAAATAACACAACAAACAATACATTTCATGAAAACTGTTAAGTTTTAATTATGTTATCTATAAAGAACCATAAACTAATTTACAAAACACTTTGAAAGAGTGGAAGCTTCAAAAACCTATTAAATCATTTTCTACATTTCACAGTAGCATTTTGAAAACAGTGGCTGAAAATCACAAAAAAAAAACCAAACTCACAGTGCTACTAGTTCATTCACCAAAGCGCACTTATCAAGCATCACAGACATACTGAAGGGCTGCCATCAGTCTATCTGTTTGCATAGCTAGGTAATATCACCGGCGCTCATGCCATCTAAAAAGACAGGCCATAATAAAAGGCAATTTATTAAGTATAACTATACTTGACAGCCATAAAAAAATTGTTCACTCTATAGATTATGGCAATAACTACCACATATTGGAACCTCAAAAACAGCACATGAAAAAAAAAAAAAAAAACGCCCAATACCTGTTAACAGCTCACCCTTTGTGATTTCATTCGCACCTTGGCAAAGCACTTGCAAATACTTTGCAGTAGAGTTGCAAAGATTAATCATTTAGTTGCCAACTATTAAATTCACCAACTATTTTAATAATCGATTAATTTTTTAGTCATTTTTAAGAAAAATATGTCAAAATTCTCTTATAACAGCTTCTCAAATGTGAATGTTTCTGGTTTCTTTAGTCTTCTATGCAAGTTGGGTTGATGACTGTTGTGGACAAAACAAGACATTTTAAGATGTCACCTTGGGCTTTGGGAAACAGTGATCAACATTTTTCACCATTTTCTGACATTTTATGGACCTTTGAAGTGATTAATCAGTTAATCCAGAAAATAATCGACAGATTAATTGATAATGAAAATAATTGTTAGTTGCAGCCCTACTTTGCGACCAAATGAACCAAATTTCCATCTGGTGATCTTAGCAAATTCAGTGCAGATGCAAATACCAAAGGCCAACACATAATAGTGACAATCCAGCAAGTGACACACCCTATCTATGACTAATTATTGCCAAAATTGTATGAAACAGACATACCTTCCTTGACTTAGCTAAAGTGGTGTAAAAATAAATTCTAGCAAACAAGATATCTACCAGTGCTTTGGCTAGAACATACCATGGTTGTGCAGAACAAAGCTCAACTGTATGAAATATTGGCTAGTCAGTGATAGAAAATAGAATGGACATGCCAAATTCTAATAAAGAGGCATACTGGTGTTTTTGCATGTTTTTTTTTTTTTTTCTTTTTCAACTTTTCCGGCTGCCAAAGGTTTCAATGTATTTCATTAAGGTATGAAAATCTACTTGCAGACTGGCCAAATAGGTAATCCCACACAGTGAACGTTTCAGCTTTATGTTTGTCAAAGTTGTGTTATCTTAATATAGTAATAAAGTTAAAACAGATTAGTAATTTGAAAAGTGTTCCTTATTGGTGTACACAACCTTTTCTTTTCTTAACAAGCTACCACACACACACATTATTTTTGCAATGCCAACATTTGTTTCTTGGCTTGTTTGATTTTACAACATAGCTTGTGAATGCAATCCTGCTTTGTCAATGACTCGAATCTGAAATGGTGGAGCTTCCCATAAGGACATGAACACACACACAAAGTGGATAACCTTTGAAAAATATTCAGAGTTTTCATATGCATCAACATGCAGTGATATCCTCCGCAAGAAATAAAAGTAGTTGTAGTTGAGTGAGTAAATGTCCACTGTGATAGATCTCACACACTGTGACTGTGCTGAGACAGAAACAAATAGCTGCCTAGATTGTATAAAACATTTGAAAATCTAAATGGAGCTATGGTATGCTTTGGAAAATGGTTGACAGTCAAACATGTGTGACTTATAGTAAATGCAAAAACCCCAGTATAGTCCTTAAACACACCATTATCTTGTCAACACCTGTTTTGTTGGTATGAATATGCTCAAGCAATGAACTGGGGAATGAACAAGAATTTCTGCCCTCTAACCCTTCAAGGAAAAAGGGCAATCGCTTATGACATTCAAACTGCATCTCAGGCTTTGCTGGCCTGAGCTGCGTAGACCTCTGTGATGCTGTCCTCCTCCACTCGGACTCGCAGGTGCTCCTGACAGTGTTCTAGGAAAGAGTCAAGAGCTGAGAACCCCTGCTGGCAGGGCACACAGTGGTACAGCCTCTGCCTCTTTGAGCCTGGCCATTTGAAGGTGTCCATCTCGTTTGTGCACACACTGCACTGTCTCCTCTTCACAGATGACTGGTGGAGCTCTACGTGCTCCCTCAGCTGTGACTGCAGAGAGAAAACCTCCACACAGGAGGGGCATGGGAACTCCTTTTCCACCTCCTCTTCCTCCATTTTAGGCACTTCTCTGCATTTCCCTGGATCACTGACCTTGCTCTCTACTCTGACAACTTTCCTGGGCCTCCCTGGACCAGCCCTAACAGTCTTGTTATCTTCCAGGCTGGTTTTTGCTTTATTTAGTCTATTTTCTAATAACTTGGAGTCTTTGGTGATACTTCTAACAGACTGACTTTTGTTTTTGATTGTGGTGAAACTTGAGGCTGTGTGCTGTCTGTAGTGTGCCCTAAGTGACAAATGATGGAAGAATAATTTGCCACAGACTTGGCATGGATACGTGTCTCCTCTCCTGCCTTTGCTGATGACCGGCCGTGATTCTCTCCTAATAATTTTCTCTCTGCGGTGCTTCTCTTTTCTGTGTACGTACAGCTTTGATGTGCTCCTGAAAACCATGTCGCAAGAGCGACAGCTCAAAAGCTTCTTTTTGGATTTTGGCCTTTTATTTGGATCTCCATTGACCTTAGTATTCCCTCCTTTCTTTGCCTCTCCACAACTACCTTCTTCTTTGGTCTTTTGTCTCTGTGGTGCCCTCAGCTGCTCCTCTGCATGGTTCGTCTGCTTATGCCGCTGCAGCCCAGCTTCTGTGCGGAAGGTTCTCAAACAGAATTGGCACACGTTACCAGCTCTGCAGCTGGGCCCTGGGATGTCTGAAGAATCAGAGCGGGCTGAGTCTCCTTCAGAAACTGGCGGAGAATCATCTGGAGGGCTACTGGCATCAACTGTATCTGATCGCGATGGTGGTTCACTACAACCAGCTTGCTGATGGTGCAGCAAGGCCTGCTTCTGGCTGAAACCTCTCCCACATGGTGCACATGTGTAAGGGCTCCTGTCTAGGAGGTGAGGTGACTTGTCCTGTGGCCTGTCAGGATTCAAGTTGTGAATTGTACATGCAGGGCACGGAGAACCAAGCTGTGGTTCTCCATGACAAAGCTCGCACAGGGAGGAACCATGATCACACTTGTGTAGCTGTAAGGACGACCTCAGGGAGAACTCCTGTCCACAAGAGGAACACCGGTGAGGCTTGGGTAATGCATGTTTTAGTTCCTGGTGGTGCAACAGTTCTGTCGCATATGGGAAACCCTTACCACATTCTTGACAAACATATGTGGGCAGGTGGGATGGTTGCTGTCTCTGGCTTCGTGTGTGCTGTTTGGTGTCAGCCCGTGCTATGAAGCTGGCGAGCCTGGAGAGAGTGTCTGCAGCCGTCCTGGAGCGGCTGAACGACTCCTGGGCCCTGGTGGTGCTCCAGCTGACTCCATCCATCCTCCTTCCCCAGCTTCTCTCCTGCTTCAATGGAAAACGTATTTACAGAGTTTCAGACATTAGCTTGGACATCACTTAATAAAGAGCAAAAACATATACAAGTACAGTCCACAGTCCACTCAGGAGTGTTCTGATAAACAGGTATTCAAGCTTAATGGCACCAAGTTGCTTCTGTCTGTAAGTCAAGTGCTGTTATTAGCTAGCTGTGAAGTTTAGGATACGGAAGGGGGAAGAGAACCTACTTATTATCTTGTTTCTCTCTCTTCCTAACGTTACCTACTGATAACGTTTCATGCTACGGCATCGCAGAAATTAAGTAAATGTCCATTTAGTAAGAAGTCTGTGGCATTTTATCAGCAAGCCTGCTAATGCGAGACAAGCGACCACAGACTGGTTTCATGTTTGCGAACATTAGCTCGTTGCTAACATTAGCTGTGCTACCATGTTGGAAATGCAGTTTTCCGATCACAAACATCTTACCTTCACACTCAGACGACAGAGACACGGCAGGTTTACTGCCAGCTGATCGACTTCAAACGGTGTGTCGCGTAAACATATGCTTTCGCTACCACATACAACACTGGCATGGCTGCATGAGTGAGAGTGAAGTTTGCGTGGGTTAGGTGACTAAGCTGTCAACATCACTTCCGTCACGTGACCTTGCCCTTCAAAAAAGTTCAAATTTTATTATATCAAAATTATAGTTCATTTGTTTCTGTACTGTTATCTGGGTATTGTGGCTATTTCCTTACATATATGAGGTCAATGAAAATACCACATCAAGATAAATACCCACCCCCCCCCAAACACACACATACACACACGAGGAATAACAATCGTTTAATATAAACAAAAAGTTAATATACAGCAGGTACTGTAATATTTTTTCCTAAGGTTGAAGCCAGAACTGTCTACTGAAGTATTCTACACAGATTGTATTGGCCCAGTAAAGATTTGGCATGTATTGTTTAAACAGCATGAACACTTCTGAAACAAATGAGCAAGTTTTCATTTTGTTAGCTAATAATTAACATCATTTCTTGAGCACATATGACCTTTACATTAAAACAGCATAGAGCGAACAACACCATCATGGTAGGCATGAGTGAAAATATTACAACCTGTAGTGAAACAATCAGTTGGCGTACCTGAAAGAAGAGGAGCATAAAACCTACTTAAGGCTAAAAGTATACTGTAACACACAAAAACATTAAAAATGCTTCCGATGAGTAAAACAAGGTTGATAAACACAAGATCATAAATGGTATGACCAAGCAAAAATAGACAACAAATAAACCACAGATTGATACACAAAAGTATTTCAGACAATTTTTTTGTAAAATGTTTCTATTGAAGTGCCATGGCTTTTTCAGTAGCACTTAGGTTTATATAATGCCGTTAAGTAACTCAAATCTTTAGGCCATGAGTGAAGTGACATTTCAGAAGGTTCCTGAACATTAACACTTATTCAAACCAAGAAAATGTTTCTCCATGTAAGTTGTTGTACAATGACCAGCATATGAGCCAGCCATCTACTACACAGCAGATCTGATTTATAAACTTTGCTAGAGCCTAACAAAGTAATTGCGTCAATTCCATTTTCAAATGTGAAGCAAATCAAGGCAAAACCTTAAATCTACATCTTACAACAGGGAAATGAATGTACTGAAGGCTAATGATTGTCATATCTTTTAAACAAACATTGTGTTATAATTATCACTGTTACTGAAGGTAGATGAGTAGTAACACATACACATATTCGCATTCCCCCAGAAAAAGCAGGTATAAAAACTATTTCCTGGATCTTGTCACAGATACAAGAGCAACCTAACCTGAACCTGAAACAAATATATAAAACAAGCATTAATGATGACAGAGCATGTACACTTGAAAAGACAGGAATACATAACAAATGCTCATAATCAAAGGCATCATCATATATTCTGAGCTGCACTGTGTCCACAGGACTGTCTCAAGTACAGTAGGATGGCGTGACTAAATGTCTAATGACTAATCAATGTCCTTCAGTACCAACATGCATCAACATTTTAAGAGTCTTTATCCCCACAAGCAATTATTAAAATGATTAAAACTCAGGAGTGTTATAATGAAATTGAACATTTTAACTACTGGTTATGAAAATATAGTTCTTACAGTGACCACAAGTATCTAATAAGATACTTTATAGATCATTTATAGGACTGATACTCTTGTTCTGCATAAAGTTTGGTAAAATCAAAACCATCGGTCCAAAACAAACCAGTAGCTACCAATCTCATTTAGTACCAGTTCTAGGAGTGTGCCACAATCTGTAACTAAAGTTGTATGTACAACTGCCTAAAATATAATAAAATTTAGATTAATCTCAGTCAGTTCCAACATTAAATAAGTAGGGATGCACAATATTGGATTTTATGCTGATATCTGATATGCCGATATTACCAACTCACTGTGGCCGATTGCCGATACCGATATATGCATATTTTTTTCCAGATGGCTGAGGAGACTATTATGCATGCAAGCATAGATTGCACTAAGTATGATCAAGAAAGACAATATATGAAGGAAGAATTTAGGAAGCCTTAAAACTTTTATGAACCTGCCAAGTGGGTGGAGCAGTACAGTTTTCATTGAGTTCATTAGACAGACAGGATAAATGTGTAGGATTTAATCTCTGGTCCACACTCCGGAACAGAAGGTGGTGGTAATGCACCTAATACGCTGGTTGCCAACTGCCGTTATAAACCAAAAAGATTTTTTTCCCCCCCCAAACAGAGTGGTACATCCTGTCAGTGGAGGTGTTTCCTATCTATGCAGCCGAACTTAGCTCCTTGACGGACTGTCTCTCCCTGACGGTCCCGGTGCTTCCTCCGCAGGCTCCACTTCACTCACGCTACCCGTCTGACCCGCTGCTTCTTCCCACTTTAACCTTAATAACAAACCGGGGCTCAGTGCTCTGGTTGGAACCACATGGAGAGCTGGGGCTAACGTTAGCTGAGAGGCCAGCTAGCCTCTGCTAGCGTTAGCCCCGGTTCTGCATGTGGCCTCTCATAATCGGCAGAAATGGCTGATGCTGGTATTTCATTTTGGAGCCTTTATAGGCCGATACCGATGACATGCCGATAATATCGTGCATCCCTAGAAATAAGACCCATATAAACTGACGTGAATGTGAAATCCCAAAGCTACAATAACTAGAAGGTCGCCATTTCTCCTGGTCTATTAACATTTTCAGGTCAGCTAATTCATACTGAAACCAAAGTGATACAAAATCAGTTCTACAATCTGAAATTCAACATAGTACCTACTATTTTCTCCTCTTTGGTCTTACACCTAAAAAAAACTCAATATGAACTTGCGTACATCTTTTTTTCCTCAAAAATTCTAATTTTAAGATCAAGCAAGCACTTTATTAAGACCTCATACACTTTTTCTGAATTGGAGAGAACTTTTGATTAGTTGATTGTACAGTGCAGATTTGGTAACCGTAAACCTAAACAGAGATCTTCTAACAAATAACCTCTGGGGGGGGGGGGGGGGTCAATCTTATTTATAACAGCTTTCCAGTGTCAGACTAAATTAAAATATTAGACTTCAAGTTTTATATTGTAGTTGCCTGGTTTGCAGCTAATATTTCTCCCCTTGTAAAACAACTACCAAAACAAATCTGCAAAAAATATAATCTGTAGATACTGTAACTGACTAAAAGGATGATCTCACAAACATTCATCATCCCTTTATGTTACAGCATGTTATTCTAAAGTACATCTAACTAGAAAGACAATCAGTGCTGCATGAGTAAAAACAAGATGGTATAGCTGTGACTGTTTACACTAACAGTCCATTGATACAGTGTAGTACATTGACTGAAAAATAGTCCCATATTCACTGAGCTCGGTGGGTGCACCATTAACCCAACCCCAAAGGGATATTCACTTAATTTCCACAGGATCATGTTTGTGGGATTGTCAGGAGGCTCAGGTATAACTTCCTGCAGGTCTTTTGGAACTGCACACATGTCAGTCTCTTCCATGTGACCTCAGGGACAACACTTGATGTCTGGAGTATATACTGTGGGTCCATCCAGTCACAGTCTAGTCTGAGTTAAAAATTTAAAAGTACTATGTCTGCTGTGATTTTGGAAGAATGGATGGAGGCCTATCTCTTGTAGTGGCTGGGTGCATCTGCGAACATGTACTTCAGTCTATAAGCTTCAGCCAGCAGGAGGCCCACTTCCTCATTACCCCAGTGGATTGTAGGAAGGTTCTGCAGTAGCATGAGCAGGCCCTGAAGAGCAACAGAAAATGATTTTGAAACACTGACATTATTTTGAAAGGTGGAGTTTAAGGGTGGAATATGTATAGAATTTCACAAATATATACAGTATGTGGATTATTTCATAAAAGGTAACTGTCAATCAGTGGATTCAAGTGTTCATGCATAATGGTGACATTTAATTTCTACTGAATACTTAAAGGAAATTTTGAATTTGCAAAACTTGAGATTATTGTCTGGACATTTCAAAGAGAAGAATTCAAACCACATAAATTCAGATTCTGTATATGGTTTTCGAAGTTACATGTTTCAATGTTATCCATACTATAGTTAAAGTGTGGGTAACTACAAAGACAAGGGTACCTGAAAGTCAATCATGGAGAGAATTTCTTTGCGCCACTCAATAAGGAAAGCAGCACAGACATACAGGTGGAAGTGGGAGAAACCCTCTGCTTCAGACTGTGGAAAACAAAACCCAATATTGCAGCCAATTACATCTCAGCTTTGACCAATAACCAAAACTTACAAGCAAAGACACCTGAACTCAGGCAACTTAGCAAATGCTGTATAATAACAATAACAATAACAACAATAATAAATATTTGCAGTAGTGTTGGTTCTTTAGAAGTTTTTCAGGCTGCTGTTGTACTGGATTTAATGATACTGTAAATGTTGGATAATGGTGCCCACTCTGCTCTACCTGGTAGGTGTCCCAGAGACGGATAGTGCAACGAAGCGGTAGCTCCCTCATCAGCAGATTGTTCATCCACCGAAAAGCAAACTGCAGGTACTCCACCTCATACTTCTTAAAATGATTGTGAATATCCTCTGGACACAGACGTGCGCACGCACGCACACGCACACGCGCACGCGCGCGCACACACACACACACACACACACACACACCAACACAAACACACACACACACACACACACACACAGATGTTAAGTTAAAATTGTGGGTTTCCTGCTTATAGCTCCTATCTGGAATCAGCTACACATCCTCTTATCACTTTCTACATGTATGGGCTCATAGTACCCACAAATTAAGGAGGAAAGAGCAGATAACATGTCAATTCAAAGTAAAGGCAACTTAAAACCTAATGTGACACACTATTTCTTATACTTGAGTACCATAGACATTTCATAATGAAGATGAAGCAATGACTGAGAAGTGACCTGCTTACCATCTATCCTGCTGACGAGTTCCTCCAAAGCTTTCACCTTGTTCTGGATTCCAGGCTGAGCAAAAGTGTAGTTGTCCTGAAAGGATATCAATTTCAACAAACTTGCAGTTTTAACATTTGTTTGTGTTCATTGAGATGTGTGTGAGCATACCTGTATTCCATCCAGCAGCTTGCTCATACACCAGAAGCTGTCAGCTTCGATGTTTCTTTGGGTGTCCAGAGGTAGTGCTACCACCTCGAAGTTCTCCACATCCTCTGCTGGAAGAACAAATGACACTGAATGAAACAGAAATGGCCTGACTCATACAGTTAACACTGTGAGATTTCAGAATGGTGCTCTCTATTGAGATTGGTTCAAAAATGTTTATGAATGTAGATGTGGTAACAACATTGCAAAATATAGGTACACAAAGCACCAGCATCAACATCAAGCAAGAAAACGTAACTGTGCAAACCAGGAGAAGAAAGACACAAGTAACAAGAAACTTACTGACAAACTCAGACAGGAAGACAACAAAGAAGGGTGTGACCAGATCATTGATTCCCTGGACATAACCGCTGGCCGGATGACGGATAGCCCAGATAAAGAGGATACGCTCAAACACCTGAGGAAAGAAAGACAATGACACACTGGGCCTCATTCAAGAACATTGTCATATTTTTCTCCTAAAACTATTGACTTTTTTGTGTGAGATTTGCTTGTAAAAGTGTTTAAAGTTGGATTTGAAAAACTCCCTTAAATGCACAGACTTGTCATAAATTGCTCATTTGAGTCTGATCAATGCCACCAGAGCCGTCACAAAGATAAGTGGAGAGAATATTATAGCCTACAGTAGGTGATGTTACACTGTCAGCTGCAACAGAAGATGATACTGGACAGAGACCTGCAGAAAGACCCTGAGGCAACTGTTTAAAACAACAACTGAAATGTAGTGGTGAACAGAACATTCATTTTTGGTTGTTGTATATATATATATATATATATATATATACACACACACACACACACTTTTGACAAAAGTGTCAAAATGTCCAGTAATTCTGGAAACAGATCTTTGGTGTTTTGAAAACCCACCAAAAAAAGAAAAATTCACCATTTCAAAGATGATACTGTCATGCTTCAGTGCACAACAGATAAAGGCAATAAGGTTTTTCTGGTTTAAGGGGAGACATGTTAACATCTGACAGCCAGCAGTTACTAATAACTAAATCATGGCTGAACGGATCGTATTCATTTATTTGATATTCATGAAATTACAGCAAATACCATCCTTAAACATTTGCTCTCCTGTCAAAATCTCTAATGTCACTCATCACTATTTGACACAAGTTAAAGCCAAGTCATGTGGTGTTTGAAAATGAGTCTAGGGGCCTGTATCGGTTCATGAAGCAAGTTCAACTGTGTCTTCGTTAGGTTGCCTGGCTTCACATCACTGAGCCTTACAGTACAGTACAGCTTACAGTCCATCAGTTATCCTGGAGCCCATTTCACAAAAAACATTTAGGAGCATGATTTACATGCAGATTGTGTGAACTTGAAACTCCAAAAGGAAAGGGTGATATTCAGTGAGGTGAAATATGTCTGACATAATCACACATCTAGAATAGATTGAGAAGCTATAGAAACTGTGGGAATAGTATCCAAATATTAAAAATCGCTAAAGTTATAAATGAGTGTGTGAATTATTATATAGGCCATTTAAAATATAACTAGCATTTTCAACAACTTCAGTAGTCTAGAGTGAGTAGCTGCTGTTTTGAATCTAAACGAACTATTTTGAAAAAATATGATACACCTAAAAACAGTTGAAAGTGAAGTAAGGCTCTTCCTGCTGCCAAAACATAGAGGAAACTGATAATTTACAATTAACTAATTAACAGTGTGTGCATCTGTGTGTGTTTGTGTACGTGCATGCATGCATTTTAAAAGGGAGCTTACTTCTTGATAACTAAAAACCAGAAGATAGCTGGCTAACTCACTAATCTTTCTTTGTGACACGGACTCTTGTGAACCAAAACAAACTCAACACAAAAATGCACAAAGTTCAGCTTTTCACTGTGGGTTCAAGACCCCATACTCTCTACACAAGCAAATACCTCTCTTGTAGGAAAATCTTCAAGTCATGACTGACAAAAGACCCACATGCAATTCAGCTGTTCAGTAATTCTGATCTTACCTCTTGTACTACAGGCTGCTGGAACAAAGGAATCAGAGGGTTGGTCCTTGGAATGTCGATGTGGATCTAACAGGAAGAGATAATAAATGTTTTTGCATGTTTCCTTTAATATCAGAACATGGTGTTTATTGATTTTTTGACAGATGAGTAGTAGCAGTTTAAGTTCATCTCTATTCACCAATTGTAACTGTAGTATTACCTGTCGGTATGTGTCTTTATAGTGCTCATCTGTTCTGGAGTGGTAATACTGCTCTATGAAGCCAAAGTATTCTTCTCGCTTCCTTTTTAGCACCAGCTCTCTGCGCTCTTTGTTGGCTGGCAGGTAGCCCTGTCCAAGACCAGGGAAAGAAGAGAAAATACCAAAGCAAAAGTGCCAGTGAGGAGAAACAGTTTTTAATTATGTGTTTTAGTGAAAAAGAACAAAACCAGCCATAAGATAAGGCTTTTGACATTATGTGAGCAGTCTTAAAAAGGAATGCAACTGGCTTCACAGAAACTAAAAATCTACTACTACTGAGACGGAATGCCGCCCAGATGAAGTGCAGCACATGTGATATTATAAAACTGCAGGTCATGAGACTTACAGAGAGAAGTCTCCATGTGATTGGCCGGACCTCTCTCGGTATGCCCGACCAGCTGTGCTTCCGGAGTTCCTCTATAACAGTGCAAAGATATAAACACACATTGTCAACACTGTATAGAACACTACAGCAGAGATCAACAAACAGAGACAGGCAAGTCTGGCTCTGACTTTGTTGTTCTCTTACCTAGGTCAGTGTTGGGACCAGCCAGCAGCTGCTTGAATCTGTCCAGCCTGCTCTTCTCCCGCACTGTCATGGGTGGTGCCCCTGATGCATTTTGGTCTGAGATGCGAGCCACCAGTGGGATGAAGGGACGAACTGGGAGAGACTGCTGCTTCTGCAGTGTGGAGCGAACTGGAGGAGACACACAAGCAAAGTGAGAAAAGCTAATGATACAGAGATAAATACAACAATAATAGACATGGAATGGGATAAACAAGTTAAATAAGAAGGCCCTACAATAATAAATTCATAGCAAAATTCTAAAAACTCTTCTAGATCAGTTCTTGGTCTTTATTTTGTAAAAAAAGCACATGAAATGGATGAAATGGTATCTTTACATTTTTAAGAGGTGATTTAAAAGATATTAGAGATTATGAGTGCCTTAGGCTGTTGCCTTGGGGCCCTGATGGCACAAGCTCAGTGGGTGACTTGTGAATAGCCTGAATATTTAGAAGCCAGGTGACTTCTGAATAGAGGTGCAGGTGACCGTTGAATACCCTCACAATTTACAAGTCAGCTGGACAATTTAAAAGTCAGCTGGACTTGTGAATAGCCAGAAGCCCTGTCTAAGTGTTTAAGGCAACACACCGACTCATAGGGGCATGGGCCAACCTAATCCACGACTACTGACACCTGTTGACATTTTGACATTATAAAAGATTTTCAAACGTTCTCTTTTAGCAGCATCCTGCCTCACAAACACATAGTTTCATACAGCTGCAGCTAGGTAAAAAACACACTCCACTGAAGCTGCTGGGGGTTAAGAGCACACAGTATTATTAGAGTGGAGGTAAGCTTTAATTACTCTTTTTTCATAAAGACAGCTTAAGATACACTATTACTACATAGTCCTATTGTGTTGATGTTGTTGGGACTGGTAGGAGTGCGTTTGGTTATTAGAAATTATTCATAATTATCATAGATAATTATGAATTATGATATCAATATTATTAATATTAATTAATAATACGAGGCACCAACTGTTAAAGAGCCTCACAGGGGGACACAACTGTCAGATCTGTGAGGAGCACGGTTGGTTATTAGCAATAATTAATAATCAGATAATTGTTAATGATAAAAAACAATAAAATTATTAATATGGATGAATAATAACGGGGCACCACCTAGAAACCAGGACCAATAACCAAACAATAAGGTCTCATAAAAGAGTTCACCTAGAATGTTAATATCTGACTGATATCAATATTCATAGGTGAACAAAGAAGGTATGAATTTGAGCTCTGACTCCCTCAATCAGCCACTTTTCAAAATATATAAAACAATAATGACAAAAGACTTCTCTTTAAAGGTATAGCAGTATTTATTGAACTTAGCAAAATTAACAAAGTTAACAAATGCTCTGATCAATAAACCACTGTTCTAAAATCTAATCCTACCTAAGCAAACATACATCATCAAAGCTGTACATGGTTGAACACATGCAGGTGACTGCATGTGTGTGTGTGTGTGAGAGTATGGGAGTGTAAGTGGGTATGTGTGTGTCTCGGGCTGCAGTCGAATAGTCTTTTTTGCTTAGGAAGGTTCCTAACTGAGTGAAATGACCCGGAAGTATATAAGTGGCAGCCATGATAAGAGCTAGTCTAATTCTCTAAATGCTAAGGAAAGGTGCTTCAATGCTTCCTTTTTCATCTCCTTTAGCATAGGGTACACTCGACCATCCTTTACGAAAGGAAAGGAGATAATCTCGTCCCACAAATCCTTGCGCACCAATCACAAAACTCAAAGAATTAAACCCACATTACACATCCACAGCGGTCCGTGTATCCCCCTTCCAAAGCTGTGTTCAGCTTGTTTAATAACAGGATAAACAAATATACAATGCATTATATGTTTTTCGTGTGAATTAAAAAACAGAAGTTCACATGCTTTTCCTGTTTTTGTCTTCAAATCGGCAATTGGAATAGAAATTAAACCAAAACCAGAAAACAACTTGTTTTTCACTTTTATAGCTATATGTATAGTATCTGCCCTACTGCATCTTTACAAACACACTGTCATTGACTATGCTTGCTACAGCATAGATAGATAGATAGATAGATAGATAGATAGATAATCAATGAAGTTATGCTTCTGTGCCTCATGCGTAAATGCACACAGCGTATCTTAATGGGGAAACGCACTTATCATTTCTGCTGCAGGGTGGGGGTGGGGTGGGGTGGGGGGTGGGGTTGATTGCTGCAGGTATTTAATAATCCTTCCACTGCAGCTCAACCAGGAAACACCTTCAATAAACAATTAATATTAGATCCCAACCGGTCCTGTCGGCATGTCTGGAGATTTAAATAATCAGTGAAATTACACTGCTTTCTCCTTTTTTCTTTCCCTGTGCAGTGTTTCCCTGTTGAGCTGCAGTGGATGGATCATGACAAAATGATGGAATTTGGCACTAAAAAGGCTGTAATGTTGCTTGAGTTTATTATATACTTGCAGGGATCACCCACATTAAGAGAGACACTCGGTGCATTTACGCACCAGGCACAGCAGCGTAACTTCATTATTTAAATCACCAGACGCTGTTTCTTCACACAAAAAACGGAAACAAAATAATTCATTGTATATTTGTTTATCCTGTTATCAAACAAGTTGAACAGAGATTTGGACGAAGGGGAAACAGACCCACAGCCTGTATCAACCATAACAACTTTAAAGCACAAACAAGTCAACATTTCAAGGTGTTTGAGTTGTATGTGGTGGTTCTTAGGCTATTATATGCATTATAAGCTAATAACAGATCATAATCGGCATATTAACCACAACACAGAAGTCTGTCTTTCAAGAGAAAGGGATATGAGATATTTTTAGTCAGATGATGTTTTTAATTCATCATGTTTGAAACTTGAGAATGATGATATGTACAGTAGTAACATGTTTTGTCTATCTTTCATACCTAGCCTATATTCCTTTTTTTTAATTCAATTCCGACCTTGGCAATGAAGTGATATTTTTCACTGTGTTGTCCACGTTTATATAGCCTGCATGAAAGGGTGAGAACGACCGGGACGAAGCATTTAAGATGCACTTTTTGTAGTCCATCTTCAGAACATTGTTAAGTCCTTATGAATTCTCCTTCATATCTGTCCTTGACCTCGTGAAATTTTCCATCGAGGTCAAGAAAAAGTGGTTAGGATAGGAGGGACTTTTCAACCGCAGGTTGGCCGCAAGATGGTGGGTTGACATTTGTTGGAGCTCATCAAATCTTGTCCCAAAGTTAAGTCTAAAGTTGGTGACTCTCCACTCAAAGTTGTCAAGATGAACATGTTACAGGCCTCAGGCATGAATTACCTGTATGCAGAAGACATGTCCTGTTTTATACAGGGAATCAGAGACAGGAGACGTTAGTTGTGTTCGTTCAGCAGGCTGTTCTGTTTTTTATGAAACAAATTTCATCTTCTCTCTTTCTTTTAGACTTGAACCATAAGTCTCTTGTTCACAATAATCCTCACATAAGAAATTTAACAATTCATTCATTAACAACACAACATTGATGAACTGTCACCGGTTCATGCTATAGTAGCAATGTATAACTTCTACACACCAATCTGTTGTTATTACCAGTAATAATTAAGTTACCAAATATTGCTGTAAAATCTGTGTACTAAAACTTACACACTATTACTGCTGCTGTAACCAGCTTCCCAAAATATACTTTAGCAGTAACTTCACTGTTTTAAGCTTTTGTTTAGCCTTCTCTGCTCCACTGCATACATGAACACTCCTACATAATACAAACAATAATATATACATTATATAAACAACACTGGTCATTCAAAAATACCAACATATCACATTTAACCATTTTACAACAATAACATAGTGTATCGACCAGAATGAGCAACCAGTATAAAATATAAAATAACTTTATATTAACCATGATGCTCCTGAAAACCTACAGCTACCTTAGCTAAGCAGCTGTGGTAAGGCAGATGTACAGGAACCACAGTTCAAATAAGTAAAAAGTCCACATAGGAAGCGTGTCTGCTGCGGCGTTTCTGCCGCTGGCGGCCCTATCTTTCTATCATGTTCCCTGTCTATTTCTGCTGAGAACTGCATGCATCATGCGGAGAGAATAGGCGAGACCTCGTATCTCTAGATGACGTGACGCAGCAGCAGCGGGCTGTGTGGCTGCTCTAACCTGTTAACATGGGTGCCGAAATGAAAAGCAAGAGGTTCCGTGACGCACACGTGCTGCTCACGCATCCAGTGTGTCCCAGGCGTTACCCCTGGGACACACTTCGCTTCCTGTGTGGACGCTGCAAGCATGAGAGTCGCGGCAGTTCAGCGACGTACACGCACTGCTGAGGTTTACACATCCAGTGTGTCCCAGGCGTTACGCGTACAACTAGCGCATCTTGTGGCGGAACAGTAAAGCATACTTCACAAAACAAAGTGTAAACGTAAGTAAGACATATTTAAATCTGTCCTTTTTCACAGAAAAAATACATAAAATAGTGATCCAAACACACAAAAGCTGATTCAACCTGCAAAACTGAAAATTGACCTAAAACAACAGGAAAAGCCGCCTAATGTGGAAAGAAAAGAAGGTGGTCGAGAAGCGGAGCATGACTATGCAATGGATGTAACTATGCTAAGCAAGAGGGAGCATGGACTGCACTACTGACAACACCAAGTAAGAAGCTATTGGAGAAGAAACCCAAGCCAACAGATGATGGTGAGAATCTAGAAGTCTCTAACAAAACCATATTAGAGGCGATATTAAGCCTTGAAAAGACAGTGGATGAGCAGCTGGCCGACTTAAGCATGCAAACAAAACAAAGTAGTGCTATGATTGCTAGCTTAGCAAAGGCAGTTCAGTTTAACACTGAAGAGATGAAAGAATGTAAAAAGAAAGTCAATGACCTGAAGAAAAAAGACGACCAACTATGTAAAGAGAACAACAAACTCAAGGAGAGAGTCAGAGAACAAGAAAGATACAGGATGAGGTGGTGCCTCTGGATCCGGGCTTGGAAGAGAAAAAAGAGGAAGATATCAGAACACAAGTCATCCAAATCCTTGGTAAAGTTGTCCCAGAAATGAAAAAAAGAAGCAGTTGATGTCGCACACAGAGTCGGGAGAAAGATGGACAATAACAACAGACATGTCATCGTTCTGTTTACACAAAGACGAGTGCAGGAAGAAATCTGGCGTCGGAGCAAAAACTCTCTCATCTGCAAGGATAAAGGCATTTGTTTTGCTGAAGTGTTACCAAGGGAGGATTGGGAGGAGAGGAGAAAGCTGTGGCCCCAAATTGATGAAGCCAGGAGGGCTGGAAAACTGGCCTTTTTTCGTGGCTCACATGGATACATTGAAGAATAACGAATTAAGGTTGGCAGGTGAAATCATACGCTGATGAATGTGATAGAGTGGAGAAATCATTAATGGGACGATCAAGCCCTATAAAAGTTAGTGTTCATCCAGTGGGCTGAGTGAACGATTGCTACACTTGAAGTTAATTTTTGTTCACTTTTGTTCTAGTTTCAATTGTAAATGTTTAAATTTCATTTGGTTCATTAAATGTTAGGGGCTTGAAAGACACTGCAAAGAGAAAAGCACTGTTTTTATTTTGTAAAGGGCAAAAATCTCATTGTTTGCTTTTACAAGAGACTCATTCCTCTGATGTGGACACAACTTTTTGGACTAATCAACGGGGAGACAGGATCTTATTCAGTCATGGCTCTAACCGGTCAGGAGGTGTGGCAATTTGCTTTAACAAATGCCCTGGAAAAATAATGACTCACAGAGCTGATGGAGATGGTCACTGGGTGTCGGTGGTATTGAAAATTGAAAGTCTGTTTCTTATAATAACTAATGTATATGGTTATAACAATGTTGGGTTAAACAAAACACTAATGGAAAATATAACAACTGTGATTTCAGATCTTAAAATGCTGTACCCTACTGATGTTATTTTAGTAGGAGGAGACTGGAACATGACGCCAGACGAATGGGAAGATAGATGGCCTCCTAGATTAGCTAAACCACAACGTAACGACATTGTTGAAGGATTTATGACAGATAACAACTTTAATGATATATGGAGAATAAATCCAGGGGTAAAATGTTATTCATGGTTTAAGCCTACCGGTGGGAGCAAATCTAGAATTAACTATTGGTTAGTGAGTGATAACATCCTGAGACATGCTCAAAAAACTAAATTCTCCAAGGCAACTCTGTCGGATCATTGTTTTATAGAACTAGTTTTAGAACCCATAGTGAGAGAAACCAGAAATAAAGGGTATTGGAAATTTAACGCTAGATTATTATAAAATGAAGAATATTGCAATAAGATTAGGAAATAATAAAGGACATTGAAGATAATGAATCAATTGACGGAAATATTGGTAAATGGGAAATTACTAAATTTTAAATTAGAGAATATACTGTGAATTTTTGCAAAGAATTAACAGGAAAATTAGATAATATGAAAGTAATTTGCTCAGTGCTGTATTAAATCTGAACTGAACAGTCAGGAAAAAAACAGATTGATGGAGCTGCAAGTCAAGTTAGATGATCTTCATCTTGAAAGGGCTCAGGGTGCCTTTATAAGATCACGAGCGAAATGGATTGAGGTAGGGGAAAAGAACTCCTCCTATTTCAGTAACTTAGAAAAAAGTAGACAACAGAGGAATTTAATTATGAGTCTAATGATAAATGGGGTAGAGTGCAAAGATTCCAGGTGTATAGAAAAAGAAGTTTTTACATTTTACTCTTAATTGTATTCCTCAGATTATTCTTTAGTAGAGGCTAATACTCTCTTTGAAAAGAGAGAGAGAGTATTAATAAAGAATGTTATCCCATGTATTGAGGATTCTTTCAAGGATTTATGTGAGTCAGATCTTAAAATTGAGGAATTAGATTCAATTATCTTGAAAATGATTTCAAACAAATCACCAGGGATGGATGGGCTCACAGCCAACTTCTACCAGTTGTTTTGGAAGAAGTAAGAAATTTGTTATTTAAAGCTTTAATCAATCAATCAATCAATCCATTTTTATTTATATAGCGCCAAATCACAACAAAAGTCATCTCAGGGCACTTTTCATATAGTGCAGGTCTAAGCTGTACAAAGGCCCAAAAATTCCCCCATGAGCAAGCACTTGGCGACAGCGGTAAGGAAAAACTCCCCTTTAACGGGGAGAAACCTCAAGCAGAAGCCGGCTCTTGGTGGGCGGCCATCTGCCTTGACTGGTTGGGTTGAGAGAGAGAAAGAAAGAGGGGGGAGGGAGAGGGGGAGGGGGGAACAGAATAATAACAATCATAACAATAACAATAAGGAATGTATGAAGAGAGAGAAAGAAAGAAGTGACGTCAAGCATGAAACAAGGTTTAATCACCCTGATCCCTAAATCTGGTGAAGATAAAAGAGTATTAGATAATTTGAGACCTGTCATGTTGCTTAATACTGATTATAAAATACTCTCTGGGGTTATTGCTGCTAGGCTGAAAAAAGGTATTTCCACCATAATTAGTAAGATACAGTCAGGATTTTTGAAAGGAAGATCAATTCATAATAACATAAAACTAAGACATAAGACATATTAGATTTACTTGATTATAATGATACACTTCAGATAAAAGGGTTTGTTTTATTCTTAGATTCTATAAAGCATTTGATTCTGTTGAACATCCTTTAATACAGGATACTCTATATTATTTTGGATTTGGAGAGAATTTATTAATTTGATTAAAATGCTATACAATGGTATCAATAGCTTGGTAGCTCTAGGACACGGCACCTGCTCGAGATTTGATATTAAGAGGGGAATTTGTCAAGGACGTGGCAGCTCACCGTTACTGTTTATAATGGTTGCAGGAATGCTATCTAATCTGATTAAGAACGATAATATTGAAGGATTAAATGTGCTGGGAAGACAAATAATAAGTCAACTGGCTGATGACAGCTTTATTTCTAAAAAATGAAAACCAAATCCCATTAGCTTTACAGTCTATTAAACAATTTTCAAAAACTTAAGCGGGCCTAAAATTAAATTTAGACAAATGTGAAATGTTAACCTTACATGAACATCCCCTGCAATCATTATGCAACATACAGGTTAAGACAGAGGTTAAATATTTGAAGATTGTCTGTGATTGGAGATTTGGAGATTTCTAAGGATAAAACTATCTCTGACAAGATGAATATTTGGAATACTATAGACAAATGTAAGGAGATCCTAAATAGATGGTTGAAGTGAGATATTACAATCTTTGGGAGAGTTTTATTATCCAAAATGGACAGTTTATCCAGACTCATCTACCCGGCCTTTTCCCTACAAGAAAGAATGACAAAAATCAATAAATAGTGTCAATTTCAAATTCATATGAAGAAATAAGTGTCAGTACATAAGGAAAAATTATATGGTTAAAAACTATGAAGATGGGGGTGCGACTTTGATATCATGAATGGTGTTTTGAAATTGAAATGGCTAAAATCTTTTATTAAGAACACTCCTTTTGGTTTATTATCCCCAATATAATCTTTCAGAAAATGGGTGGAATAGACTTTTTCCTACGTTGTGACTGTAGCTCATTACCGGTTAAACTTTCTAATTTCCATCAGCAAACCCTCCTCTACTGGAAATTACTGTATGAACATAACTTTACACCACACAACACACGAGTGTGGAACAACAGATACATACTGCTCGGTAGAAAATCCGTATATTTAGAGGAATGGAGGTCCAAAGGGATTTGGGTTGTTGTTCATGTTATGGATGATAATGGAAATCTGTTTCAACATGATGAGTTCTGTGAGAAATTCCAACTCCACTGTACTGTGAAGATCTATAATGGAATGATAAAAGCCATACCAGTCTCTCTGAGGTCAATGGTTAAAGAAGACATTCTGTACATAAAGATCTCTCTGGGGCTGAGGCAGCTTTGCATTCAAGGAATAGATTTTTGTGACAATAAATGCACTAGTAGAGTTATTAGATATTTGCAATTGAAAGAATGCTATCCAAACCCAGTTAAAAGAAAATATACTTAAGGAATTTGGAGCTGAAGAGGTTAAGAAATAAGAAATCGATACTTCTCATTTCCACTCCCTCCCAAAGTAAAAGAGGTTAATTTCAAAATTTTAAATGAGATTTACCAAACAAATGATTTCCTAAGAATGAAGTTTAACTTAGATATGAATAATTGTGTGTTTGTTTTTCCATTGTGAATCAGTGCAGTCTTTCTGGAGTGATATGCAGGGCTGGCTACAGTCCAAGGAGATAGAATTGTCACCCCTGAAAGTGAAGACAATCAAGTTTGGTGTATTTGTTGAAAACAGGAACTTTGATTTTGTCCTCAATATTCTGTTATTACTGGGAAAGTTCTTTATACATAAATGTAGATACTTCAAAGCTAAACTAATTTAAAGCTAATTTAAACCATTGGAAGAATGAGTTAAAACTTTTGGGTAAGTCTCTAAAACTTGTTAATGACAAGAAAGTCCTTAAACTTTTTCATTATTAGAAAGATTTAAATTGATCTGAAATAGCCCTGCTTTTTGTATACTTTATTTATTTTTTGCTCTTGTTCCATGTCATTGTTATTTTTTTCATCTACACCTATCTTTATTCTGTTTTTTTACTGTTGGTTTCCTTTTACTTTACTCAACCTGAGGCAGAAGGACTAAATTGAATATGACATTAAAAAGGTGCCTTGTTTGTTTCAGATTGTCAATAAAAAAAAAAACTTTTCGACCGCAGCCACACGACTGTGTGTGGGCAAGATGGTGACCGTGATCTTGTGAGATGAGGTCGCACAAGATTTAAGATGACTGGCATGGTCTTGTTAGACGACATCACGTGATTTTAAGGATAGCAGATGTGAAGTCACGCGAGAACCAAATAGCAGAAGTGAACACTGTGTCTTGGTCATGGATATATAATAAGAGCTGGATAGGGCGCCGCCACTTATCCTTGCAGCCAATTTTTCCCAGTGGCCACTCGCGGTATTGCAATCCCTCTGCAGCCCAAAAAGTATTTTCCCCATAAACCACCATTGTAAAAGAGATGTCTGTAAAGCTGTTGACAGGACACCTCAAACTGCAAACAATGTCAATTATGACTCTTTCTATTATGAACCTTTGATCCATGGAGGTTTTATATTTGTAAAACTTTCCTCAAGCCAAGAAAAGAGATTTAAAAATCTGTGATGTCATCACAATGTTAAGTCTATGGGCCGAGCCGGAACTTGCAGTCGGGGCCAGTGGGGGAAAGACTACTGTGCATATTCAGTGTGCCGCACAACGCGGAAGCAAACCTGGAAGCTAGAAACTTTATTTGGGGTATGTGCCAGCCAAGCAAATCCTATAGGACTGAATGGGCACCATTTTTAGTCCAGTATCCAGATCTTATAATACATCCATGGTCTTGGTTAGACAATAGCAAGATAGCGCCGCCTGGTGGTTGGCCTCTTGCTCTTACCCAATTCCGTTTAAAACACACGTGTCTGATGGTGGATAACGAGGGGCTGTGTCCCACATTATCTGACCATCAGATGTGTAAGACGATGTGTGTGTATATGTGCGTGTGCACGCGTGTGTGGGTTAGTCACAAGAGAGGGAAGAAAGAGAAGGGAAAGCGACCATGAGGGGGAGAGAAGCAATTCCTTTGTCCACAGAGAGCGCGTGTACGGATGGCTACGGATGTCTGTGACGCACATTGTCTGGTTTTTGATCAACAAAGCAACTTACTTTCTCACTAACGGTGGCACAAACACAGCAGTAGTCCCGAGTGGGATAAACACAAAACAGTCTAGCATAGTGAACACAGGCAGCAAACTTCAAATACTCCTCAGAGTAAAGAAGAACAAAGGGACTTGGCGGTCCATCAATTCACACAAAAAGCTTAAAAAGCTAAAAGCTAACACAACAGCACTGAAGGTGAAAATAAAACACAATCTAACACTGTCTCTGCCCAGACTTAAACCTCTTACTTGGTCGCGTCAGAAAGCGAGCAGAGTGTGTGTTTGAGTCTGTCTTTGGTCCGGCTTGGTTCCTCAGCTCGGATGCTGACGGGGCTGTCCTCGCGCTCTGTCGGTGGGTTTCACGGTAAGCTGATCCTTGGCAGCGTCGCAGAGGACACAGCAGAGTCGACTTGGTTGAAGAGTGGGGCAGAGAAGTTATCCGTGTCTTCCTGTAGAAATCCGTTTCTTCCTTCTGCAGGCCGTGAGAGTGCTGGGTTGCAGCAGCAGCAGTCTCCCTCGGATCTGGTAATTGTGTTCAGTTGAACATGGGTCGAAGTTTCAACTCGTCCAGCGAGGGGAAAAACTTCCAGTCAGTAGGGGAAAAGCACTTGCACGGGGTTACCTCCTTCAGTAAACCGGTTCACGGAGGGACAGAACTTCACTCCAGCTCAGTTACCATGGAGTGCGAATTTTTCTGGGTGCATTAAGTTTTTAAGGGACGGTGACATCACGGCTGTGTTGCCGTGACTTCCTGTTTTGAAGTGTCTCTACCAATGAGAGACAACAGTTTCCAGTTTAACACCTAGGTGTGAACTGAGCAGTGCATGTTGGGATATGGAGTCCAAAACGGACTCCCTTTGTTCTACTGGGCGCCCTTTTTTGTTATCAGGTTTTGTGAGTTGCATGCAGGCCTGCCTTTGTCTCATGCACATGTAGTATGAGGCCCAACAATTTTATTAAACCCATTGGTAGTTTGACCAGAAGCATTTGTCTGTATCACTGAAATCACATATTTATAAGTGCACATGGAGCTAATCATTTCATTTTAATTTTATATTAGACTAGACAGCCTGATGCAATCCCACCAGCCCTAACTGCACTGTGAAGTCCCTCCTGACAAAGTCTGTAATTAGCTCCACTAAGAATCAGCTGATAAGCTGCTCAGTGGTTATTAATGCCCAATGAACTGTTGCTGCATATTACCCACATACCTGAGGACGTGTTGAGTTGGGCCTCACTTTTAGACTTGACAACCTTGCCACTGACATGCTCGCACTCAGTGTCTTCCTCCTGCACGTTCTGCAGGGTATGACTGTCTGTCCTGGGAGGTGCCAGCCTGTGTGACACCCCATCTTCTGTATCACCGACCTGATTCTGCTGCTGCAGAGTGGACAAAGGAAACACATCAGAGTATCTCCCCAGTGTCCACATCTTACCATAAATAATCACTTTGTGATAAAAAGACTGTAGTTGAGATCACTTCATCACATTAAAATAGGGTGGTTTTTCAAATGAATACCATTATCAGCCCAGATACAAATAGTATAAACAGTAGTAACAGTGGAAAAAGCCCCCTCTCAATGTTTTATGCCCATTTAATGTCAAAACTTGTCTATAAACCCAAGCATGATGTGTGGCAGCTACCTGCATAGATATAGAGTGAAGGCCTGATGGCAGGGATGAAGTGGGGGCAGGGGTCCTGAGGAAATCCTCATCCTCCTCATCATCGATGTCCCAAGCATCGTTGGTGCTGCAGGCGAACTCGTGGAAGCTAGAGGCCTTTTTAGACTTGAGATTGTTGAATTTAGGCTTTGTGTCTTTGGGATACCTGCAGAGGGACAAATTGAGAGATCAAACAGACAGAAAAAGAAAAAGAAGACAGAAAAGTCGAGAAAAAAGTTGAGCAGCATTGGTAATTAATATACAGGGAACTTTATGAGATAATATTGCCAAAAGAAAAATAAACAAAAACAAAACAAACACAAAAATAAAAGTGCAAAAAGGGGCAATAAAACACTGAAAATCTCTCAAGTAGCTGAACAACATAAATGTCAACACTGTTACATTGGTACTCATGTTCAAACTCGAAGCATGAAATAATCAGCTGCAAACCAAACCAAACTGAAAATGGGAGTGACACAAACAAAATCCATCCATGTGGATGACACAACACCATGCAGTCCAGTTGTGTTGAGCACTTACGTTCGTCGTAGTCGTGGGTCGAGAGGTGGATGCTGTGCTCCATATACAGGTTGTACGCTGTAGAAGATGACATGTTATATGCTGTCACCTCTGTGCAGAAAGACACATGCAGATTCACAGCCTTTGTCCTAACTTGTGCCAACAGTCAAAGACTTGACTTCTCAGCAGATCAGTTATTCAGAGGAAAGTTGGCTGACACCTGGCCTGTCCTTATCTGTGTTGCTCCTTCTATCATACTTTCCCTAGTTGAGTAGATGCACTGCAGTAAGTCACTCAATCTAGGACTGCAAATAAAAATTAATTTCATTATTGATTAATCTGCATATGGTCAATAAAATGTCAGATGAAAAATGTCTTGAAGTCCAAGGTAACATCTTCCAATTGCATGTTTTGTCTGACCAACAGTCCAAAACCCCAAATACATTCGGTTTACTATCATAAAAAACTATTCATCAGTTATCACAATAGGTGCAGATACATTTTCTGTTGATCAACTATCAGAATAATCTCTTCACCTCTAGCTCAATCCCTTAAAATCTGTTCACTAATTAAAAAACAGACAACAACGGATCATAGGAAAGAGAGCACCATAGCCGAAAATGACAATGTTCATGCACTGTGTTGGGGATACAGCTGCAGTACACATTGTGTCCACTGCCATTACATTCAGTCAACACAGCTTCACATTCTGCCTTTAACCAATAGATGACAGCCAAGTTCCTCCCTCCTATTAAATACACTATACCTTCCTCTAGGGCTGGGCGATGTGACCAAAATCTCATATCCCAATATAGGTCATTTCATATCCCAATAAAGATACCTATCCTGATATAGCACATTTTAGGACACAGCCCTCCATGTGTGTGACGCGCAGCAGAGGAGAGACAGACAGCGGTGGACAGTTGGAGGGTTACTTTAAGTGTGATAAAAGCTTTGCAAGTAAAAAGCTAAGAAGAATAATTTATTAATGTAATCTGTGCAAAACATGGACAAACACCAAATGATGAAAAATATTTCCATAAAGAGTGTGATATGCGTCACAATGAAATAAACGATAGAGCATAATATGAACCGAATAGACGTTTGTGATTGTTGCGCGATATATATTGTCATATTGCACAGCCCTACATCCCTCTCTTGTGTAGATTGTGCTGTTCTTATTGTGTATTAAACAGACCTAGGGGACAGCTTGTAGAGCTCCAGCATTCTTCACCACCCTTTGGTGTGCATTATGTTCAGCGGATGCAGGAATCTCTCCCTCCTTCCCACTCTGTGATGACCCAAAGCAGACACAGTCAAGACTCGTACTGTAGGATGGCACCTGGGCCAGCAACACACTGCACTGACACTGAGGGCACAGTGCCAATAACGCTCCCTTATCTCTTTTCCTTTATAGACAGCCAAGAGCAGCAGCCGCCTCCACTGACTTTATACCTCCATTCAAACTTTTATCTAAAAATTCTATATTGGATCCAGTAATGCATGCTCAACAATCAAACGCCAGTTAAAATTGTGGTTACACAGTATTATAATTGGAGCAAGGATGCATGTCCTTGCCTGTGTAACAGCACAAATCAGTTATTAGTTACAGTCTTGTAAAACAGGAATTTTCCTATAAACCTGTTTTACTTTTGAGACAAAGAGACAGAGAGACTGAATGATACCTGTGGCCTTTGAGAAGAATTCTGTTTACAGATTTGGAACAAAGGAATTTTCTAGGTCTTCAACTAACGATTATTTTCATTATTGATTAATCTGTTGATTATTTTCTCGTTTAAACGTTTAAAATTAGTTGTTTGGTCTATAAAATGTCAGAAAATTGTGGAAAATGTCTATCACTGTTTCACAAAGCCCAAGGTGACATCCTCAAATGTCTTCTTTTGTCCCGAGCAACAGTCCACAACCCATAGATATTCAGTTTACTATCATAGAAACCATAAAATATTCACATTTGAGTAGCTGGAACCAGAACAGTTTTTTCTTAAAGAACAACTCCAAATGTTTAATTGATTATCAAAATAGTTGGCAATTGATTTAATAGCTGGCAACTGATTCATCAACTAATTGTTGCATCTCTCAAATATTCTAATGATTATTCTTTCCTTTTGCCATGGTAATGGTCAAAATCTAGATCTAATATCACCATTTATTCAAAATGTCCATTAGTGCGACAAAAATTTCAGTTGTGATAAGCGCTTCATTCAAAGTAGCTGAGAGGCTTGTGTGGATATCACAAAGCAACAAATATCACTTCTAGTATGTGGATTTTGTTAAACTGTGTCCTCTCACGCTCGAGGCTAAAAGGCATCAACCTCATTCATATCCTTTGCATGAATAAACTGACAGTAAGCCTGGTGGCTGAGAACTGAGCCTGCTGGTTATCTGGCAGTGCCAGAGACTCTTGTTTACAAGCCTCAGACTTGTTTTATCAGGAGCTGCTCATGGACAGGCAGCAAGACTAGCTGCTGGCTTTCCTGTTCCAACATATGTTTGTGTTTGGGTTTCCAGGCTTTCCACCCACCACAGTTTGAGAGAGATCAGTGTGTGACATGGACAACAACGCCCTCTCCTTAGAGATCCTCTCTTCTCAGATTTGCCAAACAAGTTGGCCTCCCTTTCTCTGCTCCACCCTCTCTGTCAAGTAGTTGCATAGAGCTTGGGCAGGACACCAACTCAGAGTCCTGACAGAAATAGAAACACAAAGGCTAATATAGGAATAAACACATAACACAGGAATAAACACATAAACACACAGCATCGTATCATTGAAGCCTGATGAGTTTTCATTTTCCACTAACCAACACACGTGTACAGGCTAAGGAGAGTAAAAGTAAAGATAGTGTGAGAATACCTGCAGCCCCTCAGTGCCCATTATAATGATACCAGTTGAACAAACTTTACAGGCTGGGACTAGACTAATTCTCAGGCTGTAATTAAGGAAGTAATGTAATTAAAGAATCATGGTCCACATGCTTCCTCACTCTTCAGGAACAAAATACTTTTTTTTGCCATAAAACATCACATAGTCTCTACTTTGTAATAAGCCTGTTATGTGTGGCAATTTATGATTATTTTCCTTATCGGTTAATCTGCTGATTAATTCCTGTATACATTCATTAATCATATTATTTAGAAAATATCAGAAAAAAACCTGATAAAACCTGCTCATTTTATTTTCCCACAGCCCAAGATGATGTTTTCAAATAGCTTGTTTTATTCTACAAACAGTCCAAAACCCAAATATATTCAGTTTACTATCAGATATGACAAAGAAAAACATGAAATCCTCACACTGAAGATGCAACCAAGGAAATATTTGGCAAACTAAATTATCAGAGATGAAAATAGATGCCAACTAACTTTCTATTGATCAACTTATCGGTGCAGCTCTAGTGACAATCAAGTGTAAATCAAGCATTAACTATGGCCTGGTCAAATGTGTCTTGTGGGTGAGCTGTCAAAAGATCTTAGTCATCAATAAAACTGCCACAAAAGAGGATGTTCCTCAGTGAACTCTTATGATTCATCTAATAGAAACCCCATAAACAACATAAGGAGATCTGAGATTACTGCAGGGATCCTCATCAGGGCAGTGCAGCTTTTCTTAATTGTCCTCTCTCTCAGCAGCCAGCCTATTATGTGACACAGCCTCTCAGCACAGCACAGGCTGAAAGCATACAGCGGGCGGTGCTCGGACTTTGACAGCTGACACCTCCACTACACAGAAGCCGGTCTGTCTCTCACAGCTGGAGGCTAGCATACAGACACACACTGAAACAAGACGGTACACAGAACAGAAAAGTCCCCAAGTGAATTAATTAAAATCCACAACTACAGTATGGCCAACTAATGATTATTCTTGAGGCACGTACAGTGACAGTTTATACGTTAAAGTCGGCTTAAGAGCTGGGCTTTAAGCTAACTGTTCCTGTGCTTCATTATGAGTTGATCAGCTAATGTTACATTAGGATATTACTAACATGTCCCTGAACACAAAGTAGGTGGTAATTTCTAGGATATTTAGACGGTATCCGCGTGAAACGTGAAAATGAATGCAGTCCTCGTTAATTAAGACAGACAGAGTGAAAACGCACCTTCCGGGAACCTTTGCGTTTCTCCTCCAGAAATGGACCCTGTTCTCGGTGGCCATAGTCGGATAACACAACCTCCTTCAGGCCGACACCGACACCAGCTCCTCGGACGAACAAACCATGGAGAAACGTCTCACTAGAGGCAGCTCAGCGCCGCTCGGCTTGCTTTGCTCTGCCTCCTGGTGCGTGTAAACGGCCGGGGGATAAAGCTATGCTGCTCTCAAACACGATGATGTGTGATACGGAGCACTTGAAACCGCCATCTTCGAGCACACCGAACGACACGGGTGATTGGCGGGAGGGTCGAACAGGTGCGGTGAAAGTGACCAATAGGAGAGGCTGGGGGATTGACGTCAGGGATGCTAAATAATAAACACACAACGATAGGAAGGAGACGTTTGAAATCTCATGCTGATAGGTGAAAGTTTCTTGTTGTTCTCAGGGGATGTTCAAAGGCTAAGCTATTGTTTTTGTTTTCCCCTCATCTCTTTATTTATAGAAACCGTCACTTACAGCATGTGTGACATTAAGACAATAACATAAAATAGGCATCATAATGAAATAAAGATAACACAACAGGCATTCACTTTCAATTGGTTGATACATTCAACATGGTAACAGGACATAGGGTAAAAGTAATAAATAAAAAACAATAACGTAAAAAAATAACAGAAAAGGTAGGCAATAAAATCAGATTTCTTTAAAAAAATTCTTGGAGCATACCAACTGTGTTTCTTATTGTTTATAAGTTGGATAGACTCAAAATACTTTCTAAATTCAATATGGAAAAGTTCAAACAAAGGGCAAAGGCTAAGCTGTTATTGGGACTTGACCAGTCATGTAGTGAAATCATGGGTGGAGAGGGCTTCCTTCAACTGGAGGAGCAATTGTCGACCCCTCCAAGAAACAGGTGTTACAAGCAAAGTCTGTGACCCATGTGATTCTGTGACTTGACTTGATTAGGGATTGCAGCTTTATTGTCAAAAGTTCTTGTCATTCTGTATTTTAGAAGTGAACTGAAATTTTAAGGAAAAAAATGGTACGCGTTCTTAGTTGTGAGTATTTACTGCTTTTCTTTGTTTTATACAGTGGTGGAAGAAGTACTCAGATCCTTTGCTTAAGTAAAGTACCAATACAACAATGTAAAAATACTCCATTACAGGAAAAGTCTGCCTGAGAAATCCTACATAAGTAAAAGTACATAAGTATTAGAAGCAAAATGTACTAAAAGTATTAAAGTAAAAGTACTGTTGTGGCTGCTGGAGGTGGAGCTAGTTTGAGCTTCTTTAAGTTAACAGTTAACTAGTTTAGTCCAGTGGTTCCCAACCTAGGGGTCGGGCCCCTCCAAAGGGTCACTGGATAAAAAGCAGTTGTGAGATGATTAATGGGAGAGGAAAGAAGAGAAAACAAAGAACAAAAAACAATACCCAAATCTGTTTTCAGTTTTTGGACTTTTTCTCTAATCTTTGATTTTTCGTGAAATATTGGATCATTTGAACATTGAAATGAAACCATGTGAGAAGTTAAAAGGGAAAAATCACTATTTGGTGGAGCTATTAACAACTCATAGACATCTGAAATGTGACCATGACTACATACTGCTTTTTGTAAGACATCAAAAGCCAAAAAGGTTTAATTTAACAACGTGTGGTATTTTAAAAGCTTGTTTTATTATCCATTGTGTCAAATATTCATCTAAAAAGTAACTAAAGCTGTCATATAAATGTAGTGGAGTAGAAAGTACAATATTTTCCTCTGAAATGTAGTGGAGTGGAAGTATAAAGTAGCATCAAATGGAAATAATCTAGTAAAGTACAAGTACCTCAAAACTGTACTTAAATACAGTACTCAAGTTAAATGTACTCCTACCACTGGTTTCATATGATAGTAAACTAAATATATCTTTGAGTTTAGGTCAGACAAAATAAGTAATTGGAAGACTTCTCTTTCAACTCTGTGTGGTGGTGATATTTTATAGACAAATGAAAAGTAAAGATTAATTGACAATTAAAAGAGATAGTTGCAGTATTTTGATAGCTGTTACCAAAACTTGTGACCCGATAACATTCAAGTTGAGTCACATACTCGAATGGGAAAGTGTGTCAAAACTTTTGACTGATACTGTATTTGGATAACTGTCAAGAAAAAGTTTCGACCCAATAGGTGTTGAGAGGATTACAACATTTGACAGCTGTGAATACAGCTGCAACTGATAATTATTTTTATTATTGATTCTTTTGGTGATAATGAAAAATCACATAATTGTTTAATCTACAAAATGTCAGAAAATAAGGAAAATGCCAGTCATAGTTTCCTAGAACTAGAGGTTATCATAATAGTTGCATCAATTTTCTGTGGATTGAATAGTTGATTGATTAACCAGTCGTTTCAGCTGTAGCTGTGATAGCAAAAACTAGTCTATAAGTCTGTCTGTAAAGCAGTAACACCTCACTAGTCAGTATTTGATCGACACTTTGGTCTTTTTCATATAGTTGATCTTCATAGAATTGGACAGGTTACAGATTTTGGTTTAACACCTGACCAGTGCTGTTGCATAACTGACCACTGACCTCCCTGGAGGGTGCATGTGAAAAGAGCATTTAGAGGTGAAAGAAAACAGGAAAAAGTCTAGATCTACACCAGGGATCAGGCCAAACATTTTTAAGAAAGAAAAGACAGGAAAATGAAGAAGTCTTATATAGTACTTCAGCCTGTCCATGTTCTCTAACAACACTTATTACATGCTATACAAACCATAAATCAAAATCCTTCCTCTGCATTTTGACCCTTTCTTCCTGATTTGATGCTTAGTAATACTTCTCTTTTTTCCCAGATGCTGCATGTGGAGCCTCTGTCCACATGAGGGCAGGCATTTTCTGCTGCCGGTTCAGATGACGATAAAGTGAAACCAGTTGAACCACCTCCTATTTACCGTAAATGATTGAAAAGTGCTCATTGCCATTCATGCTGCTCAGTACATATCAACAACAGATAGCTGACAGCACAGAAATTAAAACAACTGCATCATCATTTGTTGATGAAATAAGGCATTGTATTAGCTTCAGTGAAAGTTATTATACATCATAATTAATTGATCTTAGGACCCCACAATTTACTGGGAGCAACATTTGGAAGTCCTTGTGTCCTATTCAAATGGAGGTAGGCAAATTGAGGTTTTGGGGACATGACTTAATTTTGTTTTACATGCCAGTCTGTATTTGAATTGCAGGTGCCCTCCTGTGTCTGTTTGTTTAGGGAAATCACTGCAGCTCCCCATCTGTTTTCACCTCCTCCAGCATCCAACAAACTTCAACTGACAGAATCCAGGTGAGAGTTTATATTTGGGTTACTTGCTGTTCTAATGGGTCTTTTGATCTGTAGTATTTTCACAGGTTAGGAACACATGCACGTTGTGAATCTAATGTCATTATGAGTGGCGAATAGCTCCATTCACACATTTTCTTGGATTATCCATTTGTAATGATTTTTTTGAGAGAGAGAGATTTTCAAACCCTGCCTCAGGCAGATCTTGTGACTTTTTGCCTCTGCGTTGATTTTGGTGTGGCCAGATCACTGAGGAAAACAGTGGTGTGAAAGGAGTAGGCTGAGAAGAGATACACTGATACAGTCACAAGGCAGGACAATGGGGAACTGTGTGTGGGACTACTGAAGTTGCCTGGGGCACAACAGTTTGCTAAAAGACACTCTACATTTACTTTGAACTTTTTCCTGCCAGACAACCATGGCTATTTTTTGAATTTCTTTGAGATGGGAGACATCTCTACATCTCTGTGGATGTAATTGTGACGTTTAACTTTCAACCTTAAAAAAGATAATTTTTAATGCTATGTCTGCCCCTGTAGAGTACACTGAAGTGAGCTGGTTTTTCAAAATAAATGTATAATGTGCTTTTCTATGGCACATGCTCAGTGGATTTTAAGCCCTTAGCTATATTTTGGTTTGTGTGAACCCCTTGTTTTGCTCTTCCGCTCACCCCTGAAAGGATAGCATTGTGACTTCTCTTCGTGAATGCTTAAGCGGCAACAAAACCACTCCAACAGCATTCTTGAAGAAAAGAGGAGCTTTTTTCCTTTGTTGTCCTGTCATTGTGGCGGGTAGTCAGTTCTATAGTTACTCAAAAATTTTAGAAAACAAAAACGGGAGTTAGAGCTATTATATATAAGTATCTGAGGAAAAGTTGCACAGAACTTATTGAGAAGTTAGTGGAGTCAGATTTTAACTTTGAGGTTGGAATTTATGTAAAGCTTTTGTCAGAAGAGGTAAGTTTTTTTTCCTTCATGTCACTTATGTAAACTTTATACAAGATAATTCTTTGTAAGTCATGTACATTTTTACATTTCTTTTGCATTTAAAATTTGTTCAGCTACATTAGTCACATGAGAACATTGTTTTGTTGGTATGAATCAAACAACAAAACCCTTTTTTTGAGAAGCAGAAAATGGCTACACTGTGCCAGTCAATAAAAGAAACCCTAATTTTTTTTTAGAGTTTTCTCTTCAGGCACATGGTGATGTATAGCAGAATTCTTCACCTCAAGGTCAATGGGTCATCAATAGCTGTGCTCACATGCTCTGACTGTGACTGTGCCATGAAGAATTGTAAATTCTTTGAGAAAGGTAAGAAGACAGATGTCACCGTGAGGAAGTGCATGTGTGTTTGAGGGGTGTGTTTGTGCACTTTACAAATGTGAATTACATGTGATTATACAAGGTTTATTCTTTCCTCCTCTTACCTTTTGACCTTTACATAACACTATATTGCTATAGAACTACAAAGTACAGATTAGTCTACATAACTGATTCCTACATGTGTCATGTAGCAGAAGTCCACCATTATGAAGCTGTCATGGATAGACATAATTTATACTGCAGCTGTGGGCATTACCACATTTTTCACTAGTGCCGAAGTGTAACCAATCAGCTTAATGGTAACAGAAACCTGCATTTAAATATACTTATTTGCCAGAATGAAGCAGAAATTCACTCTTATATGTGTTGGGTGTTTAGAGTTCCATAAAAGCTGAGTTTGTACAGTATATGAGCTCACATAGTCTCAACATTTGCTGAACTCATGTGGTTCAGGATCATCCTGTAAGCTGCCATGCGATGGAGACAAACTGGTCTCAGTAGTAGTGACAAATGCATGTGTCATGAGTGACAAATAAAAACAAGACCAAAAATGACATTTTGTGAATAAATAAATGTCAGTACTACATATGTACAGTATGTCTGATCAGATGCTCATGAGCTACAGTATGTTTTAGAGAGAAAACTTATGTGCACTGGAAACATTTCAAAAGCAAATTTTATTAAATTAATGAATTTAGAAATGTATTCAAGTTAAAGGCACCCTGTGGAGTAAAGTAAACAAAGTTTTCGTTTACATTCAGTGTTACTCACCAAAATGCATTATGTGTGTCCTTGAGGCTTAACAAATGTGTTGAATGCATTTCCTTTCTCATAAAATATATGCATAACCAATTTTTCTTAAACATTTGAAACCTTCATTCTTTTTCCCTGTTTTTGTGGCGCATCACTGCTTTTCTTGGCATGTTACCGCCACCTGTGAACCAGTGGAATAGTGTGAAATGTTGGCAGGAATGTGTACTGCGTCACATGCATGCTTGTACACGTAAATGAAAACAAACAATATGAGGACATACTCATAAAAACATAGTGTACATAGTGCTACTGGTGGTCTCGTTAGCCCACAGGGTACCTTTTAATTGTATTTATTTGTAAAATTGTTTTCCATTTATTAAAGTTAGGTGGTACTTGTATGTAGAGAGGAAGACATGTTTGTGGACACCATAATTTATTCACTAATGGTCATATACATCTTAAAATTTTGATTTTGTTTGTGGATGATGAAACACTCATTTGTCACTACTATTGACACTGATTTGTCTCCTTACTGTGCTGCTGCACTGACTCGGCCCAGGTGTTGCTGCAATCTCCCACATGGCTGATGACCTTATGAGTGTCTAGCAGCTGACCCCAGATCAGATTGAGGTTAGCGGCATTTTACACCTCAGTGCCTGCCTACGGTACATTAATCCGCTGATAGCACTCTCTAACGTGGTGTATAAAACTGTTGAGGGGAAGGCTGACCCACACTCTCCTTCAACAGCAGGGGGTACTCAGTCCTCAGTGTCAGTGTAGGTCACTGAAAAAAAGAAGAAAACATTTTTTTGTACTTAATTCTGTATCCAGCAAAGGCATACATTTTTGTGGACTGTTGAAAATGTGATGCTGAATAGGTGTGGTTTTTGGGTGGAAATTACTTGATATGGATTCTACTTAGATACTATTTTTCAGCATCTCTCCAATACTATGATGTTTCCATAGATTAAATATGTGCATTATATATTCAATTACATCTTATGCAGAGGATAGAAGTTGTTTGACAGGAGAAATCATATTATTCCTCTGAAGAAATGTAGTGGAAAATTTTGTATGAAAGGAAAAACCAAGCGTTTCTGCATATGTAATTTATCCATACAATGAATTTGCATGGATCTACATATTATTTTGTATATTTTGTGTATTTGTGCCATAGTGAGAGAGAGAAGAAGAAAGGATGTGCACTTATCATAAAACAACCATTAGACAAAGTGTGAGTGTTTACTGCTGCTATGCTTTTACCAAATATCCATCTTTACCTCTATGTCGTTATCACCCTACTTATTATGGATTCACAAACACACACATACACACACACAAGTAAGGGAAACTGCACCCCTATACTTATTCCAGCTGACATACTCGGTTTAGCTTTGCAAGAGATTTTGTGTGTTTGTATGTGCATCTGTGAGTGTGTGTGTGCTTGTGCCCTTGTGTGTGTTAGCATGTGTGACAGTGTGTGAGTGAATGGTATTTGACCATGTGCATTGTGTTTTATGAGATGAGCGGGCTTTAATGACTCTGTCACCAGTAAATGGCCTCTGATTTGTAGCACAGCTGTCGCTCCACACTCTGATCAACTCGGGCCGTCTGGACACACACAAACACACACACACACACAAACATACACACACACAGATTTAGCAAATATTCAGTGCATACCCAACGCCTAAACATTCATATTAAACCATACATGCTATGCTCACAGTGCAGGTCATGTAAATTGGGATTCTGGCACAAACAGTCTCATTAATGTGTGTTGTCGATACAGAAAGTAATTTCAATCTGAAGTCTGATCGGAGAGAAATTACAGCTGTTCAGATGCAGGCCACAGTCAAACATTAGATCTCATATCCAATCAATGCACCTATTCCTCAGAGATACCCCTGATCTATACGTGGTATTGGTAATGTGGCTCTGATACAATTCTTTATGATACAGTGCAGATGGAGTTATGTTATTTATTAACACACTGTGCAGATGTAGCAAGGGGGCACTGGTTGGGGCAGCAGGGTGGTGTAGTCAGTGAGTTGCTTTTCAACCAGAAAACAAAGGTTGAGATTGTCAAGCATATGGCTTGCTGAAGTGTCCTTTAGCAATACACAGAATCGTAATCAACTCCAAGTCATCTGTTCTATAGCTGATTGTGCACTGTTCATGTTGAGGGGAGCAAATGGAAGAACAATTTCACCACAGGGGTCAATAAGACATCACAACAGTGAAGCAGTCTAAGCATGGCAATTTCATTGTTGTTCAAGTGAAGGATCTGGTGTAGGTTTAGTTTCTGATGCAAGACAAGGGGTGAGAAAACTTGCTCATTAAGAACATTTAAAAAAAAAAAAGTGTTTCTTATCTGCTAGAAGGAAGATTAGACATTAGTTTATTCTGAAACATGGTAGAATTTTTAAGAATATAGAGCCAGCCAACTAACTTTGTGTTGACTTTAAATGACTCTTAAAAAACACACTATTGAACTGTGTTAGCTTTTCAATTTGTAATTTTCCTATTAGTTATTTTGTTTTTCGTCATCTTTAGCAGTTTTACCTTTACTTCTAGATTTATTTTAGTTAGCCTATTTGACTCATGACCTTTTGATGTTCTCTGCTATAATATTTTCTGTTTTAAAGGTTAACTACAGCAATTTAGTATTACATTTCTATTAAGTTGGGGGACGCACAAGAGACATTAAAAGAAGAAGTTGCAGATGCCAAGACTTCAAACCTTTAGTCTCTACTATGGATCAAATGCCAAAACAAAGGATCCTACATTTCCCATGATGCAGCTCTATAGCATCTTTTATTAGATCCTCCTATCCTCCAAAATCCTATTTCTTTCAAACCCCACACGTTTAATTTATGACGCAGGCTCTCTGTTAAAAATATTATGTGTCATGCCTTAACCGAGATAACCATGACGACATCATTAGGGTAATTTTTGCAAACTTTGCAAAGCTCCCCCCAAACCCACAGAAGACTTTATGCAACTGTTTTCACAGGTTGTATAGTACTCCTTGTGATGCGTAAACTAAACGTCATATGTAGAATCAGTGGTGTGCCCCTAATAAACTAAACAATTATTATTTTACATGTGTGGTAGGATTGTAAATGTTATCCTTTAGTTTGGTTCCTGCTAAAGGCTGTGATATACGACTGTTATATATTCTCACCAGCAGATGTCACTGTTCCAAAGTATTTAGTGAGTCTTACAGGTCTGGAGTCTACAGATTTTTCCTCCTCACTACACTGCATCAACTTATAGACATTCAAACAGCTGCATTGATCTATCCATCTGTCTTGTTTACTTTGCAGACTCAGAGCTTACTGACAGTGTAACAGGTGTGCCCTTCTGATTTCGGGTAAATGTCAGCGCAATCTTATGTCCATGTGTATGAAGACTGTGTTTGTGTGAACTCATGGCAGGCCTGTGCATGATCAAGTTTGAAATGATTTCCCATATTCTGCTCTCTCTTACTATCATGCCTTTCATGTCTTTTACTCTGTTGTGTACTTCTCTCCGTTCATTTAGCAGCGAGCCACAGCAGCTATTCCATTCATGTATGCTGCACCTTGTTGACTTTACCTCATTAGAAGGCCAAATGAATATGACGAGTTGTGACATTATGCTACAGCTGGAACAAATGTGCCATCCTCTCACTCTCCAGCCTGGCCAGTTTTTCTCTCACTGTTTCTCACTCTCACACACGTTCTTGTGCTCATTTTATTTTTTGGGGAAGGGCTTGGTGAGGTTGATGGGTTTGCAACAATATTGGAAATGTAGATGGGCCTATGTTTTGAATTGGATTGCATGCTTTGATGCAGAGACAGATTGTAAACTGTGATTTTATTAAATCCTTCATTAGAATTCATCAGTGAGATTGGATCAGAAAAAGGTCACTGTGCAGATGCGCCCCCCACCCCTCTTTGCTCCATCCCCCCGTATATATACCCTCCTCCCTTTTCTCTCTTTTTTAACCCTCCTCCCCCCCTCTCTCTGCTTCCATTCTGCAAAGCATATGGGGCTTGCTCTCACCCATCATCTCCCCCTCATGCTGTCTTGCTCGCTTTCTTCCCTCGGTAGCCCTTGCCCGAAACAAATTTGTGATGAAAATGGGGAAAAATGATCATCACGGGCCTGCTAGAGAAACACAAGGTGAAAGTGACATTACCCCCCCTCCTCCTCACAGCCATCTAGGCTGGCGCCAGTGGGACGCCTGTGCCACAAATCATTTGTATACTCTAATTTCTGCGAGCGGCCCGTGATGTTGCTTACTGCTTAGTGAGCAGATGACTTTCAGAAAGAGGAGTGAATTGGGAGGGAAGGATGAAGAGATGGGGAGATGAAGAAAGAGGACCAGGAAGAGGAGGAGGTGGGAGGGAGGGGGGAGGTGTGGCAATTTGCCGGCGTGCGAGGATGTCTGTGGGAGTTGGATCTGAAATTGAGAGGGAAATTGTGTACGCCATATGTCAAGTTCTGCAAAGGAGGTTTTCATTGTGCACCTATATTGTGTGTTTGTGTATGTGCGCGTGTGTGTGTGTGTATGTGTGTGTGTGTGTGTGTGTGTGTGTGGGTGTGTGCATGTGTGTGTGTGTGTGTAGATGTATATGTGTGTAATTTCTGTTGCAGAATGAAGCATCTGGGTTGTTTATTGAATCACCTTCAACATTGTCTGCATTCCCTGCCATTATCACTGAAAGAGCTACACCCCCTCCCTTAACAAAAAGGAAATGGGAAATGTGGCATACATATTGTCTGTAGCTAGTGTTTGGTCATCTTTGTCTCTCTCACATACACATGTGCACACACACACACACACACACACACACACACACACATACCCTTCCCCCACCCCTGCCCAGTGTGAGGGATCATGATTCTTCTGGTACACTGAATACATTCTCCATGCAGTCTGAGCATTGGTCCATGTAGGCAAACGTGACATTACAGGACACACACACACACACACTTGAATCCCCAGTTTCACCATAATCACACCTGTGCATACAAACACAAACACTCTGTATGCATGTGTACCTCCATCACCCCCATGCACACACATAAACACACACACCCAGGTTCTCACATGAACACATAAATATGCGCATACACATGCTCACACATGAACATCACCTTCCTGCATACAAATGATCTTTCACCGTCTCTCTCGTCCCACCCATACACCCACACACACACACACACACACACACACACACACATATATATATATATATATATATATATATATACACACACCACATACAGTCAGGTTCATGTAGAGTAAATATAGAGCAGAGACACTCTGGCACAGTGACCTGCAGTGGAACCCGCACACTTTGCCTGCTAGTTCCACAGGGCCCTGTGCTTTCAGGAAAGCCATGCAGTATTCATGGCTCAGTCACGGGGATCAGCTAGGCAGGATGTTAGAAACAGCAAACACGGTGGAAGTGCGCTGCAAGCAGCTCAGCAGGGCTATGTTAGTGTTAAACAGGACGTGCTGTAGATCTGCTGTGTGTTATACTGTTTGGTGCGTGATCTGCGAAGTGGAACAGATTCCTTTCCCAAAGTGTTAATCATTTTGATATATTTGAGAGTTAGGATTTTCTGCTTTTTTCCCTTTTTGTACGGATGTGTCTCCTTACACTATATACACATGTGCCCGTGTGTGTGTGTGTTTTTGTATGATTGGCTGTTTCATGCGGGCTGTTCATGTTTCATGTGTTTGTATGTGTCTGTCCTCTTTATGCTCCACTGCCTGGTTTGAAAAATAGGTCCATTCCTCATTATTACCCCAAAGGCTGTCTGAGTGTGGACTGTCTCAAACACACACACACACACACACACACACACACACACACACACACAGAAACACAGGGAGCTCCCTGTGACCCAAATTCATCAGATCCAACCCTGTGGGGCCTCCAGGGAGCTCAAGGGGAGTCGTGCCCCCAGCATGGTGCACCGTGGCTGGGCCTTGACTCTAAGACATGCGGGCTCTGAACCCCGGAGCTTTCATCCTGTCCAGGGGGCCTGCAGTTATCAAAGCTGCTTGTTTCCACTGTCAGAACTCCACTTTTGATGGAGGTTACTATTGATTTTTCTTTGTTGATTTGATTTTTATTACACAGATGTCAAATTATGGTTTAGTCACAACTCAACTCTTGTTTCCACCAGTAACTCATAGTTGTACAGATAGTTGACAAAGATTAATATTTTAACAGACTGCATTTTAAAAGTACCAAACCCAAGACACCTTTTTGGAGAATATGTTCAGTTTGAGTTCTGAAATCACTCTTAAAAGCTGAGCTCACCTTTTTTTCAAGTCTATCGTCATACAACACTCATATTTCCATTCAGTTGCTGTTATTGTTCTATATGTCCATATAGGCCATACAGGCCATTAAGGGATCCCTTCCAAAAATTATTCCAGTACAATAGATGGGGGACAAAATCCACAGCCCTTGCTCTGTGAAAAAAGGTCAGTTGAAGCTAAAATGAGGCTTCAGCCGTTTAAGGTAGACAAATCAAGTGGGCATCTTCCATAGTAACTGTCTTTTTAGTTCATAAAAAAATTATACTAAGCTTGCAGGACCTTGGTAAAGTTAAGTTTATCTTTACTTTTTCCTTCATTATAGGAGTTGACTGATGTTAATGTGTGATCTATCAGGTTAGCAAAATCATTTTCTACTTCTTCAGTTGTCACACAGTGTACTAAGCTGGTGAAACGCAGTAATAGTAAATGCAACTCTATGCATAACAAGAAGCCATCCTAGCTGCTCTGTGAGGCTGAGGCACAATGGTGCTTTGAGCTGAATGCTAACATCAGCATGCTAGCATCCTCACAGTTATAATACTAACATGATGGTGTTTGTTCAGCAGGTAATATTTACCATGTTTACTATCTTAGTTTAGCGTATTAGCATGCTAACCTTTGCTAATTAGCACTAAACACAAAGTAGAACTGAGGCTTATGGGAATGTCAATAGTTTTGCATGTGGTACTAGAGAAGTTAAGGAATCACCATACTCATTAGAATTCATTGTCTGGGAACCATCAGATGTCATGGCAATACATTTAGTAGTTGTTGAGATATTTCAGTCTGGACATAAAGTGGTGGACTGTCCGACCAATGAAAGACCACCATTATCATCCTTGGTGTCTTGACAGGATTAAAATCACTGACCAGCACAGGTAATATTGAAATTGCTTCCCCTCCCCTAGAGCTATAAATCCTGTCCGAATATGACTTAAGACTTGAAAAAATGTGAACTTGCCCTTTAATGATGTTCAGTGGGTCTTCTACAGATGTTGCTATGCCTCCTAACAGCCATTAGGAGTCACATACACCAACTGGGAGTGAATGAATGAATATGTGTGAGTTACTCTCTGTGTTGCTTTGCATTTAAATATGAGTACTTTACTTGACTGCTCTGGTATTTTTTGCTCTGAATATAAGGATAGTTTTTTGAAATTATTTTGGGATAAAGATTTGCCTTCTTTAGATAATTTACAGTCAACAGAGTTTGCAGATGTGATATGAGTTTTCTTAAAGGGAAACTTTAGTATTTTTCAACCTGGACCCTATTTTCCCATCATTTTGTATCTAAGTGACTAATGGGGACAACAGTTTTTAAATTAGTTCAGTGGTGAGTGAGAGCGCTTCAGCCAGCAGCCGTGAAACAGGCTGCAATGTAAAGCTTAATTTATAATTCAGAGAAAGCGCGTACACAGACAGCTGCAGACACCACGGACGGGTAGTTGTTCTGTTTATACTACTTTCTGGAGTCTGCTTGGATTACACGTTCCACACATATCCAGTAGATCGGTGTCTGCAGGAAGCCAGCGTGGACCAGCTTGAGCAAGTCTATGTGGCACAACAAATCGGTGTGTGGATGTCTGCACAGAGCCTACTCATACACCCTCTGGTGACAAAATTTATGTCACGCGGACCCTAGGAGACCTTTACAGACTTGCGGAAAGTATAATATCAGCTAAATCCTTAGGGTTAATTGTGCCCTGTCAATGTACGTCCACTAAAAGTGTTTGTTTTTACCACTGACAGGCTCAGATTGTTATTATAAGTGTCTGACAACATTACGGAAAACACCATGCAGAGAAATAATGTTTTTCTTTACCTTTTGCTTGATCCAGTCTGTTTGTTATTGTGTCTAACCAAGTCTCGCTCAAGGAGAGGTCTCATTCTGAAATTTCGTGAGAGATTTCAGCCATTTCTCTGAAAATCTTTTAGATAACACTAAGCTACACTTTCCGTACTCCAACACAATAAACTCTTCCCAGCTCCTCTCTCCAACCCTGTCATGGCTGAATATTTAGCTGATTTCGACAACTACTCAACTCTTGCAAGATTTCAGAACGAGACTTCTACTTGAGCCAGACTTGAGTCTGTCAGTGGTAAAAACAAGCACTTTTAGTTGGGCATACATCGATGGGGCACTATTGCCCCACTGAATTACATTGCAGCCTGTTTCGCAGCTCCCGGCTGTAGCGCTCAAATAAACCACTAAAGCAATGACAAGTCATTTAAATGCAGTTTTATGATAAGGGCTTCACCGTTGTCTTTAAAAGATGAGAGATAGTGGGAGTTTTTGTAGAATCAGTCTTCTCATTATGAAATGCTGTTTCTGTGGGAAAGTATTATCTCCGAACTTTCACAAAGTTTCACTGAGTCAAAAGTGACTCGAGACAAAGTTTGTTTATCTTCTCATTATGGATGCAAAACGTATCGCCCATCAGCACAGTGTTTGAACAGCCGCTTTGTACCAGCTCAGGTGTCACATAAAGTTGTCTTGTTTTGCAACAGAGCGCCACTTGTGACAAACTGCAAACTTTTCAACCAAGTAAGAAAATAGGCACTTTGATACTTTAATCTTTAGTTTGGCGCCTTCCTTTCTCAGACCAGGTGGGTGCCATTAAGAGGGAAATCTCTTCTTGGAGGATACAAGTTTTGGGTTGTAACTCATGAACGGGACGGCTTTGAAAACACACAGACTGCTGAGTGAGTGAGTTTTGTAGACACTGAGCTCCTTTGCGGATGCGTTCTTCAGTCCTCATGAATAATTCGGCAGCGCTGCTTGTCACTGTCGTTGGTGTTGTTGTTGTTGTCGGCTGTGGTGTTACTCCTGTCTGAGAGAGGCGGTGGAGACAGAGGACTCTTTACACTTCAGTCTCCTCTGCACTTCCTCTTTCATTCACAGGCAGAGGAAGCAGTGGGGCTGTGTGCTGTGTGTTTGTATGAGAGAGATTGAGAGAGATAGAGATAAATCATGTCTGCCTGTCTGGCATAATGGCCCGTTTGTGCCCCTGTAATGGTTTGAAGGAAGGATGGAGAAGGAGAAGCAGGCAAGGAAGGAGCAACGGAGGTCCACATGAAGAAAAACCTCTTGCTTGCTTCTATTTTTCAGCAATTTTACATTCAACTAACATTTATGTCTTCTCCTCTTTTCTCCTTCCTCTGTTTCCCTTTTGGTCGTAAAGTAATAGTTCTGAAATAATTAAAGGGGCACTCCACCAATTTTACACATCAAGTTCGATTTATTTGTCAAAAAGAGTATACCACTCAGTGTGTGAAAACAGTTGTTTAACATTTTCTGTGGCCGTGGAAGAAGTTTTCCAAAGTCTGAAAAAATATAATTATGTCAATTTTGAGATGTCATGGGTTATTTCGGCTTGGACTTGGACACTGTGATTTTTTTTTAGCAAAAGAGTCTGTTTATAACAAGGCATGGAATTTGAAAGACACATACATTTACCAGGCAGGGGAAGTCTAATGAAATACATCAGAGTGGTGCATCCGGGAACTTTGGCTTGCAACACGTTCCCACTCCTTTTTGGATGAAAACAAATGACACTTGCCATAGACTTTAATGTAAAATAGCAGTACAAAACGAAACTAATAGAAAACCACCAGAATTAAATTAGTTTATAATTGACCTAAAGACACTATGTTAAGTAAATATATGTCCACTGTGCCTGCCATAGAACGTACAAGACACATTGAAAAGATTAATTTGATCCATCTTCAGTCACGTCCCTTCAGTCTCACAGCACGCTGGTGCAATAATCCCACTAAATGGCCAGAGGTGTCCTACCTGGACATCTATTTTTACCTTATTGAATCTACAGGTAAGCAAATTACCAGGAAAATATTTTACTTTTCAGTCCTGCTCTACAGCAATAGCTAGAAATAGCACTGTGCTCTTACAACTGAGCTAGCTACATTATAGCCTATAGGTTAGCACTGGTCAATCTAGTCTAAGCATTCTTTATATAATGTAGGTTACAGGAGGATATGAATTTTTATACAACTATTAGCTACCTTGATTCTACCAAGCGGATAAACACTCACAGGCTCGCTGCCACTGTCCTGCCCTTGCAATATGTGCTGTGGCTGACAAGCGTCTGTGCTACTAACATTAGGCTACAGCTGTTAATATTAAATTCATGAAAGTAAAAATGGTTTGTCTTTGCACCCCTAAGATAAGCTAAGCTAAGTTTACAGGGTAAAGTAACACAAGTGACTTGTTTCACACACTGATAAATGAGCAGTACAGAGGCCAACACATGAGCAAATAGAACAGGATTGCATGTCCTACCTTAGTGGCCAGAAGACCTCTCATTAGTGCGCTCTTCTCTGCCTTCTTGTCAATAATCCCAACTGTGTCCAAAGCCTTTAGAACGTCCCTTTCATTTTCATCAATGCCAGCTTTCTCTTTCTGATTTATATAGCTTGGAGTCACAGAGCCCTTCTATCAGGATCTTGTTCAGGACATGGCAGGGGAACAAATCGGAGATCAGTGTTTTCAGATTTTTTAATTTTTGGTGCAACCAACTATACAGCAACTCTTTGGCATTGTGTTATTAATTTAAACCGGTTTGTTTAAAGTAGAAGTTTGGAGACATGTTTCAACTTCCTCCGTTTACGCTGTTACCGTCTACATGAGATGCAGGATTATTTTCCCCATAAAAGGGGCATGGTGATGAGAGCCTGCTCTAGATGACATGTTGCCAGTCTGATGCTATTGAGTTTGCATTATGGGAAATGTAGGATTCAGTGTTTACGGGGCTTTACCTATATTTGAAACTAAAAGTCAGGATATTTTGGGCTTTGTTGCTGCTTCAGTTTTTAACATTTTTCTGTTGTTGATCGACACAAGAAATTAATTCACATAATTGATCAGTCGTTAAAGTTCTATGTCATTGTAAATTCATGATTTTAGGATTTGGACTGTTGATTGGACAAAAAAAATTTAAAGATGTAACTTTGGTTGTGATAAATTGTGATAGGCCTGTTTCAATAAATGATAATCAATTAATCAAAAAAATATAGATGGATAAATCAATGATAAAAAAAACAACCCTATTTGTTTGTATTTTGTTCAACAACTAAAAAACATTACTGGCAAACAGAGTTATCTGTTTAGTATGTTTAGTATTTTTTAACAACACAGACAACTTGACTAGATTTTTACATAACAGTTTTTTCAGTTGTATTTAAAGCATTTGAGGGAAGCACAAATGCCTCATTCATACATAAAAGCTAAATATAATGATGTATAGAAAAAAGTTAGTGGACAATCTGTAACTGGCCGACAATAAAACACCACAAAAGTATGAAAAGCGCAAAAAGTTGCAAGTGCATTTATCTATACACAAGGTAAACTGGTCATCTCTGTTCACAAGTCCAATGACTTCTGGAGTAAAACCGAACTTCCTATTGTTTGTTTTAAATACAGGCATTATTTTTAAGTAGTCATAGAGGACGTGTGTGGGTTTGTCGATAATATTATTGCCTTTTTTGAGGACTTCAGTAAAATTTTCAGTATAAAAATGTGCAAGGGATGTTTGTGTTGCTATTAATCTTACACAAACTCTTGCATTATGGGTCCATGTGATTGATCTGACTGTCTGAGAGACCTCGTAACACTGTTGTCAGCAAATATATGATCAAGGAGAAAGAACACAACCCTGAACACTGATTATCCATTTCATGAGTTGGTGACAAACTTTTCTCTATAGCAACCATATCTGCTGCAGTTATGTAGGTCTGGCCAGATAAAGCCATCTGCTTTCTGCCACTGTAACATTTCAAGTTAAGCTATGTGTCACAGTGGAAAGAAGTAATAAGTAACTTCAGTGCTGAGAATGTTAAGGGAAAGATGCCAAAGCAGGTTGTTGCACCTGTGCACACACTTACTGTAGCTGCTGCTGCCAGATGCTGAGAGTGTATCTTTTATGTAGCTAAGACTGGACTGTTAGGAGAGAAACGAACACCTGTGTGTGAATCATTTATGATTTCCATGAATGCAGCTTTATACCTTCCTAGTTTGTCTGGCTTGCTTGTACTGTGTGTCGGACATGAGCGATGCACCAATTCCACTTTTTCTCTACTGATAACCTACCTGCTACTGGTAAGCTTTTACTTTAACCTGCCCAGTATAAAAGATATGATAGCCATGATCCACTGCAATTTCTGTATGTCTCAACACAGTCTGTCCCATTCAAAAACACATGCACATACTGTACAGTGGTACTTTAAGCTGTATGGATAAGACAAGGCTAATACCACTTACAGATCCAGACTTATGAGACAGTTGTGACAATGCTAATGTTAGCAGAGACTACGTTCTGCTGTGTAGTTCCATACACTTTACTGATAAACCTGAGAATGAGAGTTGACCTATACAGATATAGCCCCAATGCAGGTTTGGCCCTGTGTTGGTCTGAATGGGTTATAAGTCTACAGTGGCTCTGTGAGGCATTTGAATGAAGTCACTCAGCTGATGCAGTGGGCGTGCCATCACAGTATTACTCCAATTTACAATGGGAAGTTCCCCAGCAGTCTAGGCCTATAGCAGCATAACTAAGGGCTTATCCAAGGCAAGCCTAGTCGGCCCTAAGCCTGGTCGGCTTTATCAAAAAGGAAAGTTTTAAGCCTACTCTTAAATGTAGACAGGGTGTCTGTCCCCGGACCGAATCTGGAATATGGTTCCACAGGAGAGGAGCTGAAGGCTTTGCCTCCCATTCTACTTTTGGAGACTCTAGGAACCACAAGTAAGCCTGCATTCTGGGAGTGCAGTGTTCTAGTGGGGTAATAGGGTACTATGAGCTCTTTAAGATATGATGGTGCCTGACCATTAAGGGCTTTGTAGGTGAGGAGAAGGACTTTAAATTCAATTCTGGATTTTACAGGAAGCCAATGCAGTGAAGCTAAAATGGGAGAAATATGATCTCTTTTTCTAGTTTTTTCAGTACATGTGCAGCAGCATTCTGGACCAGCTGGAGAGTCTTTAGAGACGTGTTAGGGTAGCCTGATAATAACAAATTGCAGTAATCTAGCCTAGAAGAAACAAACATGTGGACTAGTTTTTCTGCATCTTTTTGAGACAGGGTGTGCCTAATTTCAAATCAAATCAAAGATAACTCCCAGATTTCTTACAGTGGAGCTGGAGGCCAGGGCAATGTCGTACAAACTAGCTTTTTCAAGCACAACCCGGCCTTTACCTAAGAAGCTAGACTTGAAGCTATATTTGCTTCCACATGCTTAATAGACTCTGAATATTCAATTTTGATTATTTTTCTATGAATTCAGAAGTTTTTACTTTGTCATTATATGCTCTTGTGTGTAGAATTAATTGCCAAGAAAGTCAATTTAATCCATATAGAGGCGGCCCAATGGCCTTCTGGTTAAGACAACCACTACATAATCACAGCATTTCAATTCTGGTTCTGTTGCACATCATACCCCTCTCTCTACCCATGATCCCTGTCTCTCTCTACGCTTTCACATATCAAGTAATGGCAAAAATGCAAAAAAAAAATCTTAAAAAACAAAAAACAATATAATCCATTTGAAATCAAATCTATCAAATCTATAATAGAATAAAGTTCGCAAAAGTAAAGGGGTCTGAATATTTTTTAAGCCACTGCAGTATGATAATGCACATAATATGCAGTGACTGTGGGTTGTCTCATCATTCAGTGCAGTATAATGTGTGGCTGCAGTCAGGGGGAACGCCTTCAAACCTCAAACGCACACACACACACACACACACACACACATACACACACTCCAGTAAGTACACCTCTGAAATAAAATGAACACAATGCACAAAATGACAGAGAGTAGCAAGGGGGGTGGTGGAAGGTGTGTGTGTGTGTGTGTGTGTGTGAATGTGTGTGTGACATGGAGGGGAGGGGTGAGCCTCTATTTGCATGTAAATAACCAAAATGCACCACACCAAACCAGTCCTCCACTGTGGGGATGACAAAGAGCATTCTGGGATTGCCTGGGCTTGTTTGTCATCCATCAGTGGAGAGAGGGAGAAGAGGACGACAGTCAGGTCAAAAGAAACAACATGAGAGAGAGAAGAAGAGGAAAGAAGGTGAAAAGATGCAGGAGTGTGTCGACAAATGGATTCTCCATCTCCTACAGGAAAACCACAGATGAGGGACTAAGGATAGACCATGAACTTTCTCTCACTTCCTGGCTTCCTGACTATTTATACATCCCTCTCTCTCACCTCTTAATTCAATTTTAATTCTTTCCTTGACCCTTTGCCCTTCTTTCTATCACTTCATTTTTCTTGACTTCCTCTGTCATAATCTGTGTCCCTCACTCACTCACTCACTCACTCACTCAACCGCCCCTCCCTTCCTCACATCTGCATTCATTGACCTCTTCCCTCGCTCAGTCATTCACTCTCTCCCTTGCTCACCCACTCTAAGTCTTCCCACTATGCCATCTTTCCACATACTTTACCTCCCATCCTATGCTATTTCCCATAACGGTTTCACCCTCCCTCCTCCTCCTCCTCCTCTTTTCTCTTTCTGTCTCTTCTTCGATTTCCCTGGTGGACTCTTACAGTAAACTGCCTGCGTAATATAAATGCAGTGCCTTCCTTTTCAAATGGATGGCGTGGAGGACGGGAGGGGGATAGGAGGAAAAAAAGTGGAAAGGGGAGGGGAAAGCAATGAATCCCATCATCACAAATATCAGCACAGACACAGTACAGAGGCTAAAATAAGACAAATATAAACCAACTCGGACCGATGTTGCCAAACCTGCAGAAGTATTTTTAAAGGTCTTATGTGGTTGAAAAAAGTTTCTGTTCTTCTCTCTTGCATGGATTTGTTTACACGCTAATCTGTGCTGTAGGTGCAAGATCTGTCGCACTGTTTTTTTTTTTATTTAAATGTGTGTGTGTGTATGCAGGCCTGAGGCTCTCATCGTGACAGTGATGTTACCTTGGCTCCTCCTCTCCAAACTGATCCCACGTCTCAAGAACCTTCTTACACATAAATGCGCACGCACACACACACATGAACAGAAGTGAATCTGTCTGTGTGACAGTTTTCACTAATGTACCTGTTTGTGTTTAAAGAGTCCAGTCCTGCAGTCCATAGGGGTCCACAGTACAATTTAGTATTTCTCCCCCTGGCCTTAAAGACATTACTAATGTGTGTAAAGTGTGTGTGTGTGTAAGTGTGTGTTGGAGTCAGTGACCCCTTTTCCATTATTGATCTGGATTCCCTATCTTGTCTCTCTGCATCTGTTTCTCTTCACATCTGTTTCTCTTTGACGTAAACGCTGTCCGTCAATAACACACATCTAGCAAATGAAGAGACTTTTCTATTCACTGTAACAACACATCCTCATAATTAACAACCAAATCAGTCGATAGTACTAGAGATTGCAGAATGTTTCATGTTTTTATTTATTTATTGATTGGGACCATGTGCAATTTTAAACATAAATGATGTACTGCACCAGAGTTAGCTCAAAGCTAATTTACATCCACAGTCCCCCACAATCAAAACATATAACAGCACAACAACAAACAGTACAAAGCAAAAAACATACAGAACACACCATACAAAATACAAAATACAAGACACACAAGACACACAACAGCACATCACATACACCCACAATGTCAATTGGAAATTAATAATGTAAACTTGTCAAATTAAAAGCAAGACTACCTGCGCTAATGAGAAGACCATAGATAAAGTTTAGACTTAGTGGTCACACAGCTGATTGGTCTTTAGTAGATTTCTTAATTTGGCCTTGAATGTATTGATGGAACTACAGTGCTTCATATCATCAGTTAGGGCATTCCACTGAGTTGTGGCTTTCACAAAGAAAGATGACTGCTCAAATGTAGTGCGACAAAATGGTATGATACAATCTTGTATAGAGGATATTCTGGAGGATCTAATAGAACTTACTGAGCGAGTGTACACAAAGTCACATAGTGTAGGAGGGGCCAAACCATTTAAAATTTTATAAACTAGGCACAAATTTGAGAATAATCTAAAATTCTTAAAGCTCAGTAAATTGTATTTTAGTGATAGAAATGCATTGGCTTTTTTCCAGAGTTTTTAGAGTTTGTTTGTATAAGGACATATGGGAAAGAATCATAGCATGCATAAATATCTAATATCTTGGCTGTGTCCAAAGAGAGACAGTTTCTAATATGTCTAAAATTTTCTAAGTTGTACTTTATGGTTTTAATTGTTTTTTTTAACATGTTTCTTAAAGTTAAAATTTGGATCCAGTGTCACACCAAGATATTTAAAATCAGTAACTATGTCAATTTTTTCACCTTTGATGAAAATATCAGCGTTAGGAGGTTGTACCATAGTTTTAGAGAGAAACATACCTTTTGTCTTGTTTACATTTAGACTCAGACATGATTGATCAAGCCAATGTGTGATCCTTTCCAATGCAATTGTTAGTTTAGCAGCAGCTAACTCGGCTGTTTTTGCATGTGTGTACACAACGGTGTCATCTGTATACATTTGTAGTTCTACATCATGACACTGTTGAGGGAGATCATTAATATATAGGCTAAATAATAGGGGACCTAACGCTGACCCTTGTGGAACACCCATTGTGCACTTTATGTTACTGAACACTGTGTCACCAACTTTAACACATTGTATCCTATTAGATAAATATGAAGACATCTATGCCAGTGCTCTAGATGAGAAGTTAAATTTTCATGAGTGTCGATATTAAAACATCATGATTGACTGTGTCAAATGCTCTATGCAGATCTAAAAATACAGCACCAACTACTATTCCTTTGTCAAGTCTTGATTTAATTTGCTCTATTAAGTGCAAGGTAGCAGTTTCGGTGGAATGATTTGCTCTAAAGCCAAATTGCATACTATGTAGACCAAAATTGCTTGTATTAAGAAATGTTGTCAGTTGTTTAATGACAACTTTCTCAGCAACCTTTGAGAGTACTGGCAGTATACTTATTGGTCTGTAGTTACTGGCTTCAAGGCGATCTCCAATGAACAATGGCACATTTCCAGTCATCAGGAAAGGAGCTGTGTTTAAAAGACAAGTTAATTAAATGAGCAATAGGGGAAGTTAAAATATCTTTGTGAGATTTGACAAACATCGTGTCAAATTGGAAAGCATCTCTACTTTTGGAGCTTTTTAAGGAGCTGATGATTTTGTTTACTTGTAACTCATTAGTCTCTACCAGCTCGAAAACCTGGCCTGTAGCATCTATAGGAACAATATCCAGTTTCCTTTTTGTACATTTTTTTCCTAACTCATATACAGACTCAAGAAAAAAAATATTAAAGACAGAGGCAACAGTGAGATGATCTTCAATTAATTTCCCCTGTACTTTGAATTTAAAATCTAAAAATTTTGGATCCCGCCTTGTGAGATTATTGATGTTTTTCCAGATCAATTTACTGTTGCCTTTTGCCTCATTCAATATATTGAGATAAAAATGAGATTTAGCTTCTCTTAGCTCTTGGATAACTTTGTTCCTTAAACCTTTATAAATCAGCATTTCAGTGTCTCTTCTAGTTTTAATTGCCTTCCGTAGTGCAGCATCTCTAGATTTCATTAGTTTCCACAAAATTTCATTAAACCATGGTAAATTGTTTTTATTTTTAGATTTTATCTGTATCTTCACCTTAAATCTTTCACTCACAGAGTTGATTCTGTGAGTAAAAGTATCACAGTCATAGTCCAGATCATCAGAGGACAGTACATCATCCCAGTTCAAACTGTTAATTTCATTGATAAATTCTTCTTGCTTAGATCTGGGTATGCATTGAAGTATTGTCTTAGTTGCCGTGGTCTTAAATGTACTTTTAGTCAGTTTTCTTGCACATAGGGTTAGGTTATGATCTGATAAGCCAGTGATTAAATTATGACTTTTAGTTATTCTCTCTGGTTTGTTAGTAAATATCAGATCAATTTGTGTACTGGAGCATTTTGCAATCCTAGTTGGGCCTTCTACCAGTTGTTCTAGTTGGAATTTCTCTGTGATCATTTTTAGTTTTTTCCTCTTAGTTGTACCCTCTCAGTTCACATTAAAATCACCCATAAGTAATAATTCTTTGTTGAAATTGCACTCTTTCAAGACTTCTGTGAGTTGATCATAGAAAGCGTGATCTGCAGAAGGGGGCCTATAGACACCTATGATGTTAAAAGACATTTGTTGGGATAACATGATTTTTATCTTAACATATTCTAATGTGTTACCCGCATTGTAAGCCACACGTTCACATTTGATGTTGTCTCTCATATAAAAACGCACCCCTCCTCCTCTTCCATCAGGTCTGTCTCTTCTGAAACATTGGTATCCGGGCACTGTGAACACACTCGCAGGAGTTATTTGTTTCAACCAAGTTTCAGTGGACGGACGCGGAGAAAGTCCAGATTTGTGTCAGACACAAGATGAGTTAGCTGATTGCTCTTTGCAGTAATGCTTCTGATGTTAAAATGTCCATCGAATAGCCCCCTCAGTTTCAGCCTCAGGTCCCATAAGACTTTTGCATGATTGGCAATTTGGAAGGTTTTGAATTACCTTTGCCTCTTCACTGCAGGGTTTTGACACACAGTGGTGTCAGCAGCGGGTTTTGTGAGAGAGACACTGGACCTATCAAGGTCTCCACAGCCCAGTAGCAAAAAGTTTTTCATTGAGACATGCCTTGTGTAAACAAAGTTTAGTCTGTTAAGGGAGAAGCCTGTCTCAGAAAATTGGCACCAGAGGAATCCCAGACACAAATCAGCATTGAAGTTCTGCAGCGCTCCAGGGGTCACTGGTCCAGGATTTAGCTGAACATCTCAGGAGAGCAGGATCAGCATGAAGAGGAGACCATCTATTCTCCGAAATGGGGTGGCAGATTGGTCCACCGATCTGTGATTCGCTCTGGTACCTAAGCTCGTCCGTGCTGCAGGACAGAGGAATAGGTTGCAAAATATCCCAGTAGGTTATGATGAAAACTCACTGTAGGAGCGTCAACTGGCCATGAGCCAGCATTTGTGCCAAGCTCAATCACCCAGTGTCCCACTTGTTTTCCATCGATGTTGATTGCTCTGGCCAGATGGACACGTACAGACGACACAGCAGTGAGTACCAACAGAAGTCCAAAAACCATTCCATGAAACACAGCCCAAATGTTTTTGCTGATGAAACACTGCTTTGAACTTGATGCAGTTTTTGACAGGCATGCTCTGTGGTATGATAAACGGCTTTGGATGACAGTCCTATGTAGCAATTCCATCCAGGATCCTGGTGGCCAGTGGGTAGAAGCTCCTCTTAAGCCCCTCAGCACCGGCCCGGTGCACCTGGAACCTCCTCTCGACCTCAGCGGGGAGAAAAGGTTGCCATGCAGGCAATTAGGAACCCTAGAAGATCCATGTGGCCAGGACTGTTTCCTTCGATGTTGAGATGGATACAGATGGTCTTACTTGATGTTTAATCTGATGTTTACATTTGAAAACCTGGACTGGCCTGGTAGCAGAGTTGGCAGGGGGGTGAGCTGACCATCTTGCCATCCTGATGAGTGACCCCTAGTCATATGCCAACGCTTCTTGAATCCGGGGTGCATAGAGAGGCTCCAGCATGCAAGGCTTACATTACCAGCAAGGACCCTTTAAATTTTCTTCTTGTTTTTAAAAAAAACTCTTCTGTTAGCTTCTTTAGTGCTTTATCTCCTTTGAAATATTGGTAACAGCACGTAGCAGTTAGCAGTTGACAGCTAGCTAGTTGTTTTGATTTGAAAAATATGTCCAAAGATGATGTTTTCTTTTCTGTTCTTGCTGATCAATGCTATTACTTCTTCTATAGAGTCCTTTCTGAAGATTTTTGAGTGTTATTTTGCAAAATGTTCCACTTTTTTGGGTCCAAGTTTGAGATGTAATCAGGAGCTCACTCCCAGTGCAGCCACTCATCCGGAATCCAGTCAATCAATGCAAATTCCCTTACGCCGCATCTTTACATGGAGTAAGACAGTATATATACAGTATGGGTGGGTCTATGACCCACGTTTTCTAATATTCCATCTCTATCACCTCTATTGGCAGTATTCGTAAAAAAAAAAAAAGATTTTTATGGTGTGTTAAGGTCTGGTTACATTTAGGCACAAAAACCACTTGGTTAGGTTTAGGGAAAGATCATGGTTTGAGATAAAATGATCATTTGAAACATGTGCTGTGTCTCAAATCGCATACTTCTGTGCTTACACTTAACATTTTGAGTGCATAAGAAGTATGGAAAAATGCAGTACACTGTGAGTACCTGGATGGTGCACTCAAAATGGTCAAAAAAGTTGAGTGTGGAACAATGGACACTTCTTGCCCTCAATGGTCGCTATCTTGGCTACGTAGCGGAAGGGGAGGGACCACTTTTCAAACTGGAAATGGCGGCCGAGTACGTTGTAACTACGGTGAACATCGCCACATTATACAAATGTAAGTTATGCATGTATTTTTTAGCACTAAGCACCACTATACTGTTGTTGGATATAAGCCATCAGTATGTTTTTTGGGTTAATTTAGCAGTCTGTAATGATTTGGTAGCGCGAACGATAACACAAATGCAAACGCTAGCTAATGCTAATTTGCAGTCGTCATTTCTGGTAAGTGCACAATGGCCGTGTTTGATTTGAGACAACACTACTCTGTAGAAATTTGCGCACTATGCCAGTAAGTATATAGTGTACACAGTGTACTACATGAAAGTGTACTAACAGAAGTATGTGATTTGAGACACAGCTATGGTGTTAAAGTTACTACTTCTGAAGTTGTAACTTCGGCAGGCTTCGTTGTCATGGCCACAGTTAAACACCATGACAATCGTAGTTATGTTTTTTTAAAAACTGTTGCGACTCATGGTGGGTTGAAAACATGACACTCACGGTTGGAAACAGGAAGTGAACCGTGGTCTGCTGCAGCCAAGCCCCCAGGAACAGCGCCGAGCTGTGAGGCCAATTTGACATAGCAGCCAAAACGTGTAATTACAACGTCACGTGACGCTATTGGGCCCAAAAAGACTTTTTTCCATAGACTTACATTGTGAAAGAGACGTCTGTAAATCAGCGGATAAATTTTTTTGAGCATCACAACCCCCACGAAATGACTTGTCTCACTATCAGTATCCAGTTCTCTTTATACATCCATGGCTGCAGCTAAGTCCACTTTTTGCCATCTTTCTATCTGGCCATCCACCCAACCCGCCTCTTCCTAATATGGAAATTTGTCATCTTATATTGACATCATCTGAACTGCGCCACTTCTCCAGGTCATAATCATCATGGCCGCTAGATATCACTCAAACATAACTATACGTCATTTTAGCTGGCTGAATTTACACCTATACAGTTGTTATTCTTGAGAGGACGGGCTGTACTGTAAATAACTGGATTCTTTTGTTTTTTTCCCCTTCTGAAGTGCATTAGCTACTGTTGCATCAGTCTTTTTTGTTTTTATCATTTCACTCTAGGTTTCTTTTCCTGTTATCGCTGTATTGCATTAGTGCAGGATCATTCATTTTTGCTCAAAATGTGTTTTTCTCCCTTAAGGACTAATTAGCCTCTTTCCGACTGCAGGGCCAAACAGGCATAGCCAGGGTTTACTCATTATTTATGCCAGTAACTTTTCCTGCAAAACAATGTTTCTGCCATATCTTTTTGCCAAAGGAGATGATTTATCAGTTGGACTGTGGTTTCGAACTCTCCTATAGTAGTGCAGGTGTAAACACCATTAACAACAACCTGAACCTGCAGGGGAAAAAGCATCCACCAAGAGACTTTCAAGGTTGTCTAGACTTACATTAAAGGCCGTAGCTACTTGTAAACAGAAATCCTGATGTAGTGGCTGATTGTCCACTTTCCACAGTAGATTCTGGCACATAACATTGCTAGCTGTTACATTAATGGATTTTTTGTCATTCAGACATAAGTGTAAATTTTTGGTTTTGGATTTATTCAGATCTAACAAGAACTTTATGGAAAGAACCACAATTATCTGCATGCACAAGAGGGAGCGGTCAGTTGAAAAGTAATAATATGAAGGAAGAGAAGTGTTCTCAGTTCTCTCACACGGTGCATCACTGATGGATTTTGAAACATATTTTACTGTAGAAGCCATAATTAAAGACCATTGTAAGCACAAGGGATGCTCACCCCTAATACATTTTCTCTGCAGAGTATTTTATGTTTACAACTACAAAAGAATAGAATGACCAGACTCTCATTTAATTCCTATTTGTGCATATAAAGAGTTTTGTTGGAAATGTATTTATTCTGCCGTACAGCTAGTCTGATTAGTATTGTGGTTTTACGAATGTTTTGTTTAAGACTCATCTGACATAGGAATCTCCTATCTCCTTAACAACTGGTGCATTCACAATGTTTTGTTGTTTATTGAAGTGATTCTTATCTCTTCACTCAAAGAGTGAAGAGATAATAATTGAATGAAACATTTGCATAGAATTCTTAAACCTACATTATTATTATTATTATTATTATTATTATTATTATTATTATTATTATTATTATTATTATATTGCCCATTTCACCACAAAAATATCTGGCTCATGTCTGTCTGCTGTTTGGTGCTGAGCAAGTACTGTACAGTGCATTTTAAGAACTTTTTCACTAGAAGCAGCTGCCTGCTGTGTCTGGAAACAACGCTGATGAGGGTGATGAGACTGAACCAAAACAGTTAAATTGCGGGCAGAAAACCAAAACAATGAGCTGGAAGACACTAGAATGCTTTGTAGAGCACTGAGGGGAACTGTGGAGTGTGTAATAATTATCTGTGGGTTCATCATTACAAGTGACCCCTTTCACATACAAGTAGTCATTTGGTTGTTGACATAGAAATATAGATAATAGTATAATCTGATGGAAGCAGATCTTTGCCACATGAAGTTATTCAGGCTGTATTTAACCCATTAAAATGACTAATTGCCTACCTCTCCAGGAGAGCATAAATTCAAATTTAAAAGTGTGTCAGTTAAAATGCCCCCGGATGGCATCATCACATGGACATATTGGGCTGAGAGCATGGGTTAACACAGTTCTCCTAATGCAGTATGAGTAAGCCAAAGTTCCTGTAAGTATGCATAAGTGTGTGTGTGTGTGCATATTTAACTTCACCCCACATCACTATGTGTAAGCCACAGTTGCCCCAACAAGCCATATGGTCCAGGCCTAATCTGAGTCTCATCCTGCTGATAGCACCGAGATTGACTTATGTAATTAGATCTGATCTTGGGCTGCTGGTCACAGTGAGAGAGACAAAAAATTAGGCTGCAGGTTGATTTGAAACAAATTTTAGAATAGGATAATTGGCAAAGCACAAGCCAATTTTAACAAAACATGTTTACAATTTAGCATGTGGAGTTTCAAGTGAAATTTGAAGTCACTGTCAAATTAGATTGGCCCATTTTTCAGCTGTATCACTTGTAAGGGAACAGTGATGGATGAGGCCCATTGTTGAGCCTCAACAGCTCTCACTCAGATCTAATATTCGAATGCCTAACTGCGCTGTAGCAGTAAACCTTTCCTCTCACATGTCATGACAGTATAGTGATCTCTCCCTGCCCTCCAGCCATCTTTTCATTGTGTCTCCACCTTGATTGTTCCTCCATCTTTACAACCTGTGCAGTGAATAGATAGGGTTATGGCTGTACTCTGGGGGCCTCTTCTCTCTCTCTTTCTCTGCATCCAGATTCTTTCTCTCTGTCTATCTTACAGCTCAACGCTGCTCTTTGTCACTCTTTCTACATCCACCTCCCCCCTCCTCCCTCTCCCCTCTGTCCTGTATTCTCTGCTCAGCCCCTCCCCCTCCCCCTCCTTCTCTTCCCAGTATTTCCTCCAGAGGGGAAGTGCCTTTCTAATTACTCTAACCCTATTGTTGTAAACTTTAGCTGCAGCATCTCTGAGGGGGGCCTGTTGTCCCTGGATGGAGTGGCTTTCAGGGGACCGTAATGGCTTTTACCTTTGTGTGTGTGTGTGTGTGTCACTGCCACAGATTGATCAGATAGCGCACACACCCAGTACTTGGCAGAGGTTGCTCTCTCTCCAACAGGGCAGGCGTACAGGGAACAAGGGGAAGTGGAGGAGTGGGTGGTTGGGTGTTGAATTGGATGAAGAGGAGAAAGGTGGGGGGGGGGGGGTAAAAGCAGGGGTGTCAGCACTTATCTCCCCTGCCTGCCTCTCTTTCACTATCCCCCAGGGGTGGGTGAGGAGGGCAAGAGCAATGCTTGATCTGTGTATGATATGTTGCTGTCCATGTCAAATGTCACTTCACCCCCGGGGGGCTTCCTCACAGCAGTCCCCGGTGTCCTTCTAGAAGTTTTGTGTGTGCAGCGGTGCGTGCACATGTGCATTGTTTGAAGTTGACTCCTCGTTACTCTCGGCGTTTGAGAGATACCGATCCCTGGGCCATAAAACCACAGCAAGAAAAAAAAACCCTACCCACCACAACAAAAAAAAACTTCTCATTTTCAGGGCTGGCCCTAACGAGAGCAGACCCATGGAGAGCTGTGGGCTCTGCCACTTCTCTTTATTGTGTTTTAGGGCTGTGTGAGCGTCCCTCTCTCCCAATCTCTGGGGTTTTGTCCAGAAAGACATCACTGATTCTCTAATACAATCAGCAGAACCACAGCTGCCCCACCATGATGGCTAATTGCATCATGGAGTCAGTGATAAAGTCTAGAGTCGCCTGCTGTTGCTTTCTCGGAAGATGAGGCACTTTTTGTGGCCTTTTAGCTTTTTTCATCTTCAGGTTTGGCGGGAAAGTCATTAATGGCAGTACTTTTGGTTTGATTTCCAGTCAACATGTAGCTTGACTTGACAATCTAAGTTGGATCTGTAAAGAGGATAAAATAGTCTTTGGAGTATATATGATCAAATTATCTCATTATGCCACATCTATGTCAAAACATTTAACCAACATGTCAGAAGTAAAAGAAATTCATTAACATGTGCACCACAAAAGGTACATTCACAGGGTTCTCACTGTCTAATCTGTCTAATCACATCAAACACCTTAGAAAAACAGCTATCTTAACATTGTACAGCAATGCCTCCATACAACAAATTCATGCCAGTTAGACTATTGGAGAAATGCTGCTGTCTGGCCAAAACATTTTGTCTATTTTGTATCTAATATTTCCCATTACAAGACTCAAAAATCTGTCTGCATGGGGCAAACATACCCAACATACCCAACATGTCATGGCTCTGTCCTCCCTCTGTCTTATTTTCTTTGTCTGCTTTTCCCTCTGACCAAAACAACACACACAATATACTTTTACATTTTCCTGCAGTGTAAAATTCAAGGGCTGTTATTGCTCTCTGATGTCTGGCTGGTCCCTATTCAGTAACTGTGTCTATGTAAAACTTAGTTTAATCCCCTGTAGTTGTTAGTGTTTGAAAAATTATAGTACATGAAAAACTAAATTTGTCAACATGTGATAAGTTGCACTAAAATTTGAGGATGAACATGTTAATTGAATTTACTGTAAATATTCATCTGTTATAAAATGTTCAATGACTACCAGATTAATGGAGCTGTGAAACATTCATGTTTGAAAGATTGTGACAGTCAGCTCAAATATTTTGCATGCACATTGAGAGTGATGAACACGTCTGACAGTATTATAGCTCACTAGAGAGACAGTGTAATTTATATTATCACAGAGACTAATGATAGATAGATATTTATATTTATACACTTGAATTCTCTATGAAAGCAGTACTAAATATATTTTCTGTTGTGAGAAAATGAACTATGGATTTGAGAAAAATAGTAAAAAGAAAGGGGAACTCCTCTTGTTTTACACATTACAGTGTGTTTCCAGGTGTTGAGGAGTACTACTGTATATGTGGAAAAAGCAGTCTAATGCCTTTTGTGGCTCCAGAGACAGCTGATGATGTCCCCAATGATGAAATGAAAAGAAATTATCATCTTGTTATCTCCATTATGTCCACTAGAAAACATCAACAACAACAAACAACAAAAAACACATTTTCCTTGAGCTCATTTATTTTTATGTCATTAGAGGAAGAAGACAGTGATATAATACAAAATAGATAATGAATACTTTATGTAGATGGTAATAATAGTGCAGTTGCAGTTATATCTAGAAGGAGGTAGAGCTTCTCACTGACCCTTACAGGTGAGTAGTGAGGTTGAGTGGCATTGGAGACGGTGATATTCCATCCTGAGCTGATTTTCCTCCGTGCAACTGGAGGCTAACAGGCAGGATCAAATCAGGAGATGTATTGATTTGGTCAGGGGGTACAGAATCTGGTCTCCTTCTAATCATTGAGGAAGGAGAAGCTCTTTGGGCCATGGCATTTGGAATGGGGAGAAGGGCCAGTCGAACAGGGCACAGCTTCATATGAAATGTATCTTTAATCTTTATGAATAATGAATTGAACTCCGTGGTCAGGAAAAAAAAAAATCTGCATTTGCGTAACCCCTCTGACCAGTGTTTCATGTTTTATGTGTGCTCTGTTTTTCTCTCTCTTCACTAGGTTTTACAACAGAAATAATTCATTCATTTACGTTTATCTCCCTATGCATACAGAATCAATACAATGCATACAAGTGTGGACAAGTGTATTCATATATACAGCACAAACAAAAAAATTCCATATATGATGAATATATACATTTCTATATATACACATACTGTATTTATTCTGTGTATAATGTATGTATGTTGTTATTTACTTAGTGTGTATGCATACAGTATGTATGCATATGTGTGTCTTCCGTTAAAGTTGCTCATCCCTGTTGAATCATGTAAGTCGGCAGGGGGAACTGATGCCTACTCCCTTTGGGCAGTATTTATGGCAGCGCGTGTAAAGGTATTTTCAGACACACAAAAAAAGGGGGCTTTAAATTTCAAATGGAATTCTAGAGTGGGGTTGAAAAGGAGAAGACGCAAATCTGTGGAGGGCTTCACTCCACTCTCCGCCCTCCTCATCCTCCTCCTCCATCTCTTCTTCCTCTCTCTCTTGTCAACCTTTTCAAAAAGCATCTATATTCTCACACCAGGCTGTAGGGGCATGTTGTCATGTTGCTATGCTACCTGAATGTCAAGCAGAATGTCAGAGTGATGGCAGAGTGTGAATGTACAATAAAAATGGAGCTTCTTCTGACCAGAGAGCCTGCTGGAGAAAGAAGTGGAAGTGGAGATGCTGCCGCCGCTCTGTTTAATTGCATGCAAACTAAAATGACAAAAAACGTCTTGACCATAATCACAGTGCCTGCAATGATGGTTAAATATATTCAAATTACATTTCCATGAAAATACTTTATAACTGGAGATAATTTGATGGTGATGAGGGTGATGCCCATTACACAGACATTAATGTTGATGATTATTACCATTACTGTTATTTATTTCTTTTATTCAGTTCCCTTTATAAGTCCAGTTATCTGTCAGAGCTCCTTGCCATACAAGCAGCTCCTATAACATTACCTGCATTTCATTTGGATTAATTGAAAAATTACCATAACCCGTGGCCATTGCAGTTATTACAGTTTGGCAAAATGGTCCTCAGAGAGGTTGGGGAATTGAAACCTCTCCTAACCCACTGACATACTGCCCAACCCCATTTCCTCTTTCACCCCTCTCTCACCCTCCTTCTCCAGCCTCCATTGTTGCCCAGGCTGGCCTGTAAAGCAGAGGCAGAGGTGGACATGTAGTACATGAACAGCTGCTGTAGATGACAAGATGGCTTGAAAGGTTTACCAGTGGAGATGCAGACTGATGGAGATGGGGGGGGGGGGGGGGGGGGGGGGGGGGGGGGGTCTAATGGAGAGAAGGATTGACAGGTAAAATGACAGAGTGGGAGATGGAGGAGATAATGCTGGTGGTGTTGGTGGGGGTGGCTGTCTGTAGAGTCAGTGATGAGATGGCTGTTGTTGATTTCTATGGATGTCTGGAGCTCTGCTGGTTGCAGACAAATGCGAAGAGTGGAGGAAGAGGAGGAGAGCTACAGGACCACATGTCATACGGCAAATATAGGCGTCCTTCCAAACACATGCAACATAGAAAGACAGATTTATAGAGACACTTGACACTGCCGTGGCTTTAACATGGCCCTCTTTGTCACAAGCACCTGGAGGAATCCTCATGAGCTGGATCATCATGATGTACTGCTATACTCAAGGAATGCCCTAAATCCCCAAAGCAAAGTTTAGAAACCTACAAAATGGATTCATGACACCATTTTTCACACCCATGCTTCCTGGAGTTACATAAGCTCATACAGTACTGCATGGCACTCTAGGCTCCAACAGTTGTATTAAATCAGACGGACAGAGGAATGGATTGAAAACTGATTCTGCTGTGTGTGTCTGTAACATCTGCCTCTTATCTCAGACTAATTATCAACTCCTATTTCACTTCATGGACAAAATTAGAAATTTGTTTTTCGATCTTGTCTTGGCCATCCCAGTGTTGTTTTTTTAGGGGGGTGGGGGATATGTTTTTCTGTAGCATCAAGGATCTCAATCTCATTTTCTGCTCTGAATTACTGTCTAATGAATGTAAGGTTTTGGATTTGGAGACAGGCAGACTAGCTAATGGGTTTGTTAGTTTGTTGAGTAGCATGCCACACTCATTATTGCTTTCAATGCTGTGATTAACTTGATTTGCAGGGCAAATCCATCGGATAGAAGACGATGTGCTCACATATATAAATGCACGCATTCTCATAATGTAATTATCCAATTTAATAAGTTATTAATATAGTTTGGGGCTCAGTTGGAAATAGAAAAGTGGATGGCTGAAAACAGTAAGGCAACTGATGATCATGTTGTGATTGATTTAATTTCATTTAGTAAGGGAACATGATGTTACAACAGTGACTAACAGGATAGGAAAGTCACTCAGGGGCACCTCTGGTAAAAAAAAAAAAAAGATTTATATTATTGCCTTTTAAAAAGCCTCCATACGATTTCTCATTACTTTTTTAAGGATGATTTTTATGGTATTTCTGCTTTACTAGGCTGCCAATAAAAGAGGGAGGCAGAAAGAAAAAAATGATTTTGAGCAGGATTTCAGCTCAAGAATGCACATAACCAACTGAGTCTCAAGGACATTGCATATTGTATCATTTCAGTGTTGAAAGCAAGAATGTCAAATAACAGAAGCTCTTGAGAGACCTGTGCATCCACAATAAGTCTATTCTGGGATGATGCTTTATGGGTGAAGAGAAACATCTAAAGTGAGTAAGATATGTGTAAAAGAGAGGTTGAAGTCATACAGGAACGTTCTGCCGAGAAAGAGATAGCACAGTGACAATCACAAGTGTTAGTCAGTGTCTTGTTTGGGAAGACAGTGCTACTGTAAGCAGAACACTGTCAGTGACCACGATGGAGGAAGCTTTACTATGACAGTTAGCTGCCAAGATGGAATGATGATGTAGGTTTTCACTCATCTCTTTCATCATCAGATATATGTCTGTAGGTCCCTAAATGTCGCCTTAATGGTGTCACCATGGCGATTATCAACCGTGACCGCTTCTTTGTCAAGCTCCAGGCTGTCACCAGAAATGTCAGATGCATCCCGTGTTGCTAGTCATCTAGAGAGTTACAGCAGAGAGGACAGCTGTGGAGTGCTGTCTTTAAGGTTTGCCATCTGGACACAAACCAAGTCACTCCTCCTGCTCGTGCACAGATGTGTGTGTGAGAACTTACCATTGTAATGAGACCAACTGACTCAACTGACAGACGAGCATCATTCCAGTGAAGCGTATCAGACGGGCAACTGTAGTTTTATTCCCTCAGATGTCGGCTAAAGTTAGTCCTGAACCTCCAAAAGCATCTGGATGTCCAATCTCAAAATCTAAAGTCCAGTTAAACCATCCCAAGGAGGGGTAGGCCAAAGAAAAATCTGTAAGGTCTGTAATCTTGCTCTATGACTCACTTCAATCCCAACATTTTTATTATTATTTGCTAGGTAGGATGTTTTTTAACATTTGATTAAAACTAGTCTTCTTAGCAAACTCTGGCCTTTTTTTAAAACTTTTTTTTAGTCTTTTTCTGTTGATCAAAGGCCATTTTTGCTTCATACCAACTAACTAACCAACTTTTGTATTATATATTAATTTTGTATTATGTGTCTGTTTATTTAGTCTTTTAGACCTGTGTGCATATGTTAATTGTGACCTGCCAAGCAACTGCAGATGAAAATTAGCTTTAAGCTAACTGTGGTACAATACATAAAATTTACAGTAGAGCTGCAACAATTAGGCGATTAATCAATTAGTTGTCAACTATTGATTTAATTGTCAACTATTTTGATAATCACTGAATTGTTTTAAGCCATTTTTTAAAGAAGAAAATCTCAGATTCCAGCTTATCAAATCTAAATATCTTCTGGTTTCTTTAGTCTTCTATGACAGTAAACTGGTCAGGACAAAAGAAGACACTAAGGACACCATCTTGGGCTTGGAAACCGTGATCACAAGTTTTCACCATTTTCTTACATTTTATGGAACAAACAACTAATCAATTAATCATGAAAATAATCGACAGATTCATCAATAATAAAAATAATCATTAGCCCTCATTCTCAATCATTGCATCCATTAAACTACATTACAATATTAAACTGTGTTGTATATCCCATGAAACACTTTTACTCAATATTGTACATGGCCCTTAGAAATAATTAAAGTAAATAAGTAAAATCTAACAAATAAAGGAATAGTTCATCATTTTAATGAAGGAACATGTCACCCAGTGCAGTGGTGTGGCTCACTGAAGTGTTTTTAATAGTTTTTGGAAAACAGATGTTTATAACACAGAGGAATAAGATATATCAGGCTTTGGATACACGCACAATACTTGTTAGTCGGACCACTTCATTGTTGATTTGGCTCTCCACATGAGATTTGTCGACAACAGGAAAAATATAGAAAATGCCCAGCCTCATCCTTTAACTATTCCTTTAAACTCTTTAAATCATTAAACAAAACACATAGAGCACATGAATACTATCTGTACTATGGACATACACAGCTAAAGTGGCAACAGTGTGTGCTGAATTACCTGCAGCGAACAGAGTCATTTATGACGCCTGGACATGCTGATAAATAACACAGCACCATCTCCTGTTGGCCACTCAACTCAGCCCCTACAGCCTTAACACCTGCCTGCCAGGAAGTACATGAAGGTCACACGGAGGGTATTGTGTGCCTGTGTGTCTGTGCATACAGTACTTGCCATGCACGGATTTGGTTATGATTCAGACACACATGCACGCACATACACGGAGACACACAAATACTCCCTAAAAATGTAAGTTTAATGGGTAAAGTCTGGAGTGTCTCTTCTCACCTGTCACCTCTCATTAGACTGCGGCATGGCAACTGACCTTGTTCGTCTTTCCTTGGGCTGCTGTGCTGGGTTGTGTGTGCATGTGTGTCTGTGTGTGTTCATTCAGGGGCTGGGGCCGCCTCACCCTAATGATGTGGCTGTGAAATCGGGCCGGAGCCCAGCGCCATCTCTCATTACGCCCCTCCAAATTCATTTGCTACGTTGGTTCTCCCTGCTCATGAATGCACCACACGCCCGTCTGCCCATGTGGCTTTACTTCCACCTGCTGTTAGTCTACATCTGGTTATGATTCAGACACACATCTAATGCATAAGCCAAAATGGTTAGTCCGAAACAGTTAATCCAACATGGATAGTTACACAAACACACATTTTAACTCCCAACTGGCTCTTCTAATGTCGAGTGTTATTTAAATCAGAAACAAGATTACTTATTATGACTTGAACATAGACCCTGTATATTACTTGCACATAGATTTGCTTTGTTTTGTGAAACCAGAGGTGTAGATTTCGGTATGGATTATAAAAGTGCTGCTGAATTGTCTCTACCAATATTTTTACCAATGTCAAATGATTGCATTGCAGCACTGGAAGTAGGTCTTTGAGATGAAAGAATGACAGCAAATTACAAATATTTGCAAACTGTATTTGATGACAGACTGTGTCTGTGTTAAAATACAGACGTCATTGTGAAAAGAACTTCTACTATTTATCTAAATTAAACTCTTTTGGAGTAAATCAGAGAAATGTAACTTTTTCATTTATTTGCTTGTTTACATCCCTTTGACAAAAGGACAAGAACTCATATCAAAATGTAGTTAACCTCAGCTTAAATTATTGGCAAAACACAAAGAGTGTTGAGTGTGTGTATGTGTATGCATGTGCTTGCGTGCATATGGCATAATAAAAGAAAGATGAAACAGAGATAGAACAAGTGCGTACACACACAAATGTGCCTTTTGGTTGTCCGATAAAAAAGATCTCTACCATGTTTAAACCAAACCTATGCCCTTGTGTGAGACTGTACTGTAATCTGGGTGTAGGCCAATCTTAGTTGACTGGTTGTTCATCCCTCTGTGTCATATATTGGATCAAGCCCAAGCTGGCCACAACAGTAAATGATAAAGGTGTAAAAATTGGAGTGGGGGAGTTGGGGTGGAAGCAGTGTCCTTGTCTAGATAGGGGATGGGATTGACAGACGTCCACATCAAGTGTCTTCCCTTGTGACTTTGACAGGAGTGGTGTTATACTACTGTAGTTACAGCATGTAGTCTTTGGACAGCAAGCGGAAACTGTTCTGTCCTCTGACCGCATAGATGGAGACAGCAGGAGTCTAGACTTGACTCTGAGATACAAAACTGCCTGTAGCCTATCAACATCTTTACTCTTTACAATACGCCTGTATTAAACATGCAATGTGCAAATGTCATAGGTCTCTCTCTCCATGTGTTATCTGATCCACGGCTATCTTGTGCAAGGTGTGTGTGTGTGTGTAAATGTGTGTGTATGTTGCGTCTTCCATTGCAGCAAACAGATGGTATCATAATGACATCATTGCACACTGGGGTTATGTTCTCTGAGGCTCAGAGCAGGATGAAGAAATTAGGAGGACGCATCAGATAAATGTTTGTCAATTAATCTAAAAGATACACAAACACCCTCAAAAAAAAGCCCAAAGAGCTTTTCTAAACATTTAGCTTCAGGTTGCCCTACTAAACGCCAACCTGCTTTTCACCTCGCCTGCTCAGCTGTCACAAATGTCAGTGCTCCCAGTTAACTGGACTTGAAATGATCTGCCCCCTCTCTCTCTGTCATGTTTTCATTCATTTGTTAAGGGTGCCCTGAGCACCTCAGTTTCTTTTTAAGAGCATCTCTTTTCCTCTTCCTTTTTTCTCCGTCCTCTGTTCTCAAGCTCTCTCATCTCACCAAGCAGGGAAAAACCTGTCACCACACAGCATTAGTATGCTCTTTTCATATCTGTGCCTCTTGCTTCTTTTTTTCCCCCCTTCCTCTTTTCCTCTCCCCCCCCCCCCCCTTCTCTTTTCCTGCAAACATAAAAATAGTTTATGCCTCTGACAAGAAAATGCCTCTAATCCCGAGGTTTGTTGGAGAGCAAACAGACACAATTGGCCACTTATTATTCTGTGTAGAATTTTCTATGTGGGGTGTTTGTGGTATCCATGGCAACAAAGTAGGGTGCACATATCCCCCTGTCACCGAGCAGAATGGGAGGGGAGAGGATGAAAAGAGGCAATAAAATAACACACTTACTGAAATGCATGGGGCAAGCTATAACCTGCTCAGTGGCTGGTGTGTGTTGTAAATGTGCGCTGTCTTTGTGTCACTGTTTGCCAAGTACATTATGGTATTTGTGCACCTGCATATAGCTTTTACACAATCAGATTTGCATTTCTCTGATCGCATACTTGTGCGTATGTGTGTGATAGGTGGAGCTTGTGGAATTATTACAGAGAGAGTGCAAGACAGAGAGACACAGGTGTACATTTGTGTCTTAATGCATGTGGATACACATATGGATTCAGGTGCCATTATAACCAGTGCTTCTCTCCAGCTGGGTTGGATGGCCTGTGCGTGTGTCACAGGGAGATAATCTTTGCTGTAACGAGTCTTTCACATGTGCACCTTCTTTTCATTGGCCCGCACAGGCCCTGCCACTCCATCTAACACCATGGAAATCAATGAGAGCCAGTCAGAGTGGTGTGAAGATTGAGCTGCGGTCAATCTGCTGTGGTTGTTGTGTTGCTAGGGAGGATTTGCATCATGATTTCATGTATGCGAATATATTGTGCCACTTTCCTCTCTCTGTGTGTGCAGATGTGGATACATTCAGATACATGTTTAACTAACTTCTCTCTTCTAATTTCTTCCAGTTCTTTCTATTCTTCAGTTATATGTTTGTGGCTGATTTGTTGATTTCCTTTTGAACCCAACTGTCACTGTGTTTTTACATCCCACAGAGATTTGCTGTCAAGGGGAATAAAACAGGAAACATGATTATTATTTTAAAAGTAACAACAACAAATACAATCCTTTCAAATTTCTGTTCTATTCTAATGAATTCTGCTTTTATTATATTCCTGTTAATCCTACTATTCGGGACATACTTGATCAATAACATGATGACTGTTGAAGGGTTGGACTCTGGGGTGAGAGGTCACAGGGTTCAGAGGTCAGGGGAATTGTGTGAGTGCTGAGTGTACAGGTTGTGATCTCATCCTGCTGGACACCGACCTGGACACATTACCTTCATTTGAAGCCTCAAATGAAGGTAATGTGGTAAGCCTCCATACAGACATGCACAAAAGTCATCAAGTCGTTGATGATGTGTGGGGTCACTTGATCTGAGATTATACTACTAAATAGGAATGGTTGTCAATTTCTGTTGGAATCACTGCTACACATTTTTCCCAGGCCAAAAAAATAGTGTGAAGAATCTCATTAGCTACTTTTCACTTCAGTTTGTGGAGCTGTCACAGTTCCATCAATGCACTTTTCACATTAGTAGAAAACTTGATTTACCCCTTGAGGAACATGAGCTTTGTGGCAGATTCCAAAGCCATGAACGGACAGGCAGAATCATGACCATGACAAAAAATTGACAAAGAAACGTGATATTGCACATTCTGAAGATCACTGTACTGCTACTTTACAAAAGTATTCAATATTTAAATGCATGTCAAATAAAGTGCATTTGCTTTCAGATGTTCAGTTTCAAAGATTAGTGACAGCAGGGGTAAAATGTCCCTATTTGTTTTCCAAACACCTGGTTAGGATGTGTGAGCAGAGTGTGTTTTTCTTCTGTTCTTCTGGGATTTGTGAATGTTTATGTTTGAGGGTGTTAATAACCTAACCTATTAAACTAATCTGTTAACTTAAAAGTCAAACCAGCACACTATGCACCCAGAATTCTATAGGTAAGGTTGGATCAAATACAAACAAATACCACATATTTTGGTTTTTGCTCCTTTCTGATCTCTGTGTTGTGATCAGGGAGCACATCACACAGCCTTTGAATCTGGAGTGCCACATTGCAAAAAATCAGACGGCAGTGTTGTGTCGATGTTCCCAGGTGATTTCCCCAGCTGTGTCTCTTATTCAGTAGCTGCACAGCATGTTCCTTTCTGTTTCCTGTTCTTTTTTTTCTGTCATCCTCTGCATTGTAATTGAAGATTAATGGAAACATGAGCTCTGCATCGAGTGAATAATAAATAACTTAGATTATTCAGCACTGACTGTAATGTTTGATATACGTATCTGTCTACTGTCCATGTCAGCAGACTGTAACCTGGGCCAGAGGTGAATGCAAAAGCCTTGAAGGATATGGCTGAGGATATTCAGTATTTGTATTACTGATATATTATTCCTCTGTGCCATAGAGCTCCATTGTTGTCCAAAAGCTATTAAAAACACAGCAATGAGCCACACTGTTGCACTGGGTGATATGTTCCTGCATTACCATGAAAACACACACTAGTTTATTTTGATTCAATCCCACACACACTGTTCTGCCACTGGAAATACTTAGTAGAAAGTATTAATCCGCAGATGAAAATAGTCCACAACAAATGCTGTTTGAGTAACTAAAAACAACAGTGCTCTGCTGTTTTAGCAAATTTGTGCCTTTCTAAAAAATACTAAAAAACATTGTATTTGTGACCTGTTTTAAAAATTTACATCTTCAGTAGAAACAGTGGGCTTGAGGCTGTGAGCCTCTGACAGGGTAGGGAAGTCGAAAAGTACTGAGAGACAGACTAGAGGCCTGGTCTTTCTAGGAAGAGGCACAGCAGAATTCATCAGGGCATCTTCATGAAATATAGTGTTTTAGAAGCTTGGTGATGTAGGTACTTCTTGCAGGGCTAGAGCACTTAACATGCTAGCCAGCCTGGAACATGCTAGTGCTAGTCAGTCACAGTAGCTCTCTGAGCATCTCTCTATTTTCTCTGAACTGCGCTGTTTACTCCCCTGCCATTTTCTTCTCAGGATGGTACATCATTTAATTCAATTATATTAATTCAATATAATTCAATATAGTTATTGAAGGGAAACAAAGCTCTCCAAACTAGTAAGCATACTAACTGTCAGTTAGCAACTGTCAATATGTTCACAGTTTATTCAGAAAAGTGAAACTAAAAGAAAAGAAAACAATTCCTCTTTTGTCAAGCAGTTTATATACTCCAACAGAGGAGGTTAAATTAAGGTGGATGGTGCAACACAGCTAATTAGCTACGATAGCTTCCTCCATTTTGGAGTCTCTGTCTCTCTCTTCCCTTAAAGGTCAGCACTATCAAAACAGCTTGCCATTGATCAACAGGGCAAATTCGCAATTCAAGAATCTTGAACACATTGTCGGTTTTGGGCTTTCAAGTGATTTGTTGACAAAAAGATGAAGATGAGATTAAAAAAAACACCAGCCTTATACTGTCTCTTCCCCCCTCCAACTCTTTCTTGAAATTTGTCACATTACTTGTGCTGGGCTATCCCCTCCTCTGTGGGTCTAGGTATGATATTCAGTGCAGGAGTTACATGAAAAGGTTCCTCATCATCCTCAAGCATTTTTGTCTCTTCTTCACTCACAAATGATCACAACTGTCATTGACCTCTAGTTCATAGAATACATAACGAGCTGATCCAGTTTAGTAATTTATTTGAGGTGTTCTTTGCAGCATTAAACACAAAATTTGAATGATTATAGCATGGGTATCAGAAAACCAATGTGGTCACTCGCAAAATCTCGTTTGGATCCACCTGCAAATCTGGTGGCCCTGTACCCTTATTTTCACCCTCGTCCTCAGCCCAAAATCACCCACTGATTAAAGTTGTTAAGTATCCTGCAACACAGGACAGGAATCAATAAGTAAATTAAACTCCTCTTTCAGCTTCCTCTCCAGCAAGCCCAAAACCAGCTGCCTGGGATAATGGGCCTGGACATGGGGGAGTGTGGGCGTGAGTGGAGGAGGCAGGGGACAAAGAGGCTTTAAGGTAGTGTGATATACTGCTGTGACACATCATCACTGCATACTAGTATATATCCAACAGAGGAAGAGGGGGCACAACTACAGACTACATGACCACGACTCTATACACAATTACCATCAAACTCTCAGCAGGGTGCTTCTTACTCGTCAGAGAGAGAACCACTTTGTCTTGATGTGGTCATTGCTTTTTATTTGTTTATTTTTTTACTGTGGTGACATCTTTGCTGCAAAGCACTTAATACTGCAGATCTTCCCAGAAATTATTCATCTAGCAGCGTCTTAAGATGTTCTTGAATATAAGTGTCCCAGTAAGCCATGCACAATACCAGGACCCTGAAACTGGAGCACTTAAATGGAATTCAGACATCATTAATTTCATTATTTACACCTGTGCTTTTCCTACTGTGGCCTGTTGAAATGTCTTATGTGAAAAAGACCTATCACAAAGAATCCTTTGAAAAAATCACTAACATTCATTTCCATAAAAATGTTGAACAACAAGAAACATAACATATACCCATTATGGATGTCCCAAAAATTTCTCAATAACTCAACTTAAAGAAGACAAAGAATAGCTACAAAGAATGGACAAATGGGCCTATAGTCATTTTACTATCACAAGAAATATATAAGTAGGTGCACTCATTGAACAATTGAAAAAGTAGAGACATAAGACAAAATACAGACAACATTGTAAAGACAGCCTAACATCATCAGTAGGGATTAAAAGACAAGCCCATAAGCCCGTCTGTATACATTTAAAAAAAAGGTAAGTACACCTATCTTCATACAACCCATAGTAAACTATAATAGTTATGATTAGTACTGATTAGTTTGAGCACCACAATACAGAAGTGGATAAATCCAGGACATAAACCTTCTCAATACATAAGATGATAATAGGATGATTATTTTCTAAACAGAAGACACACACAGTGCACAAAACTAAGAACTAAAAAATGCTAATAATACACGTTTTTATTTTACAATTTAGATCTAGTGTACACCCTGCAAGCTCCTTTGTCTTTTCACGTAATCTCACACTTTTGCACAAATTTAAATATCAGGAAATTAAATATTTGTTAAGACAATGACTCATCTTGACAGAGAGATCTTGAATCCTGCTTGTTCTCAGACCTCTCATATTGCCAGGAACACTCATTACTCATTTCTTTGTGTTTGTATTAGTGCAATGTTAATGCCATGTTTCTTCCTCTGTTTGGCAGCGGACTGGTTGTGTTTTTGCCACACTCTTAGCAGGGGTGTGATGTCATATCACAGTGCCATGTTCTGTTCTGCTGCCACAACAGTGCATCTGCTGTTGATCTTGGTTTAACAAAGAAACGCAACGCCAAGTCAGGCCTGAATTAACGGGATCATCACCATCAATAATCATGGAAATATTACATTTGGACGTCACTGTCGTCGGGTAAAACTCTCACTATTCCAATGTGTCATATTTTCAGCCTTGTCTGGAGTTTGACCACAACCATCAACCTAATAATTGTATTTTTTTGAAGGCACAGAAGAGTGTGTAATTCTTCATTACCGTTAAAAATCACTAATGTTTGACTTAAAAATGATAGACTAAAGAATGGTGGGCTTTTCCCTACACCTTATTGGTAAATTGCTGACTTTAATGTGGTAGTTTTTCGCTGTGAGTGACTGAAAACATCAGCTCTTCTTCTTACGTACACTTTAGGTTTCAGGGCACAGCAGGCAGTGGAGAATGCATAGCACACTTGCACTTTTGTTGTCTTTCATCCTGTCAGTCAGTTCATTCAGTCAATTTTTCGTTCAATTCTGACTTCACAGTGATGAGATATAAAAGCTTCAGCGTGGCTGACATTTTGCAACATGCAAACTGCTGATGATATTCTTGTGATCTCTCAAGCAACAAATGCAAAACACGGAAAACAGGCTGTGAATAAATGTCGATCAGCCTACAGCTAGTGAAGAGGTTACTCTGCAGTGTGCTGGTTAGTGTCGAGCATTTTTCAACTGCTCAAAGCCTGATGTTTTTGAGTGCATGAATTATATATGAAGAGAAATTCTTGAAGGCAAACAGTCAGTGGAAAATAATCTTACATCTCTCCTCGATCGCTCCTGTCATACTTGACTTTAACTAAAACTTCAGCTTCCTTTTGCTGTATACAAACAATAATACACCATCCAAACTGCTGGATTGTCACACATTAAACAACCATACATCAGTGAACCAGTTTGAGATTGAAGATATTTTTCAAGTTTGAAGAACTATGTTGACTTTTGTCAGGTGTTTGGCTCATTGGTGTCCTTACACAACATTGGCTGAGAGGGTAAATCATCAATGTTAGAATTGGCTAACTCTTAAGCATTAGGCAAATTAATAAGTGACCCTTTGCTAAGCCTGGCCCTCCTTAGTTACTGTTGCCTTTTGTGTCAAGCTTTTCAATCTAGCACGGCACATATGCAGTTAACAATGACAATGCTGGCAGATTGAGGTAATTTTTTTAATTAATCAGTTCTTAATTTTTCACAGAAAGTAAAGGAGAGTAAGCTACTCACAACTGTCACTAGCAGATTTTATTAAGTATAGCTAGCTAATATTAAATGTGTGAGTTACTTGAAAACTCCATCTCAGTCTTTGTTTGAAAACGCGAATGATACAAAAGGATCTTTGAAGATTACATACATGATATTGTGCTAACTCAGCACCGTGTAATGATGTACAAAATAGCAACACTAAACCTTCAGCAAATAATTGGCATGGATCTAGATAGCCCTAGTATTATAATACTGTATGATGAAGGAAATATCAGACTGGTATTTCTTTCTAATGTTATACAATTCTATACGACTATAGAAATAGCTATTTAGTTACTTGGACAAACAACGCAAAAATTTAATTTATACTTTACTGTGAGCATTTTAAAACAAAATGTCACTTTTACGTGAGAAAGGGCTCTGAAGATTGCAATTAACTGAGGTGTTTGGCAAAAACAATCTCAGATAAACTTCCCCAAATCCAATACAGAGCAGCACAGAGCAACTAATGTTACCCTAAACTCTGATATAATGATCAGTAGCATCTGGAAGCAGTGTATAGTCAATGTCCTGAACAGGACTTTTCCTAATATAACCATAGATAATAATATAGTTAGCTAATCATATATCAACTCTTAGCCTTAATACTCTGTTACTAGTGTAGATAACTAGTTAGCCGGGCATGCTAGTGTTAGAGTACTCATCACATCCCTTACACTTCTGCTCTTGTATTTTTGGTTTGGAAAGGCAATAGGAGAAGACCTGACCCCCCATACTATTAAAATACAGAGTATCACTATTTATAGAGGCCCATGTACACTGCTTTGACAAAGCATGACAGAGCTGCAATGCCTGCTTATGGTTGCTCAGCTCTGATTGGATAGTCAGTCTTAGGAGGTTGTTTAATGAACAGTGTGAGAAATTGTGGGTATATAGAAGCTTTAAACAGAATGGTTAGATCTTTTCTATCACATATAAGCATGCATACATATAAGGGCCATAATTTGGTGTTTTATAGATCTTTGCCAGAAAAGTAGCTGGATAAAATAAGCAGAGGATTTCACCTGGAGATAATGTCCCCACATCTCCAAAAGCTGAATATGTTTTCTGTTTCAACAAGAGCTTCTTATGACACACATAGCTCAAAGGTTGTATCAACTAATTGAAAATGACAAGAAAAAATGGAAGGAAACCATGAATGAGCTGCTGATGAGGTTCCAGAGACCCCCTAAGAAAGCACAAAAACAAAAATGGCTAACTTACTGTTTTATTTTACAATAAAATATATGTAATACACTTTCACAATTGATGGGCTACTGACAATATCCAGATTGTCTGGGTAGAAAAAATGTTTAAACCTGCCAGGCATGCAGAAGGATTAGTATTAAAGTTAGAGTAAGGTACACAAAACGTAGACAAAAGATTTTGTACTGTTCAATCATAACAGACTTGAGTAGGCCTAATGATGCAGATTGAGACTCTGTTTCCAGACACTTAAGGCTAAAGAATTAAAGAATAAGTCTGGTAATTTTTAATATTTTCCTTATTATCAACAAATCTCATGAAAAGACCAAAAGCAGCAATGAATTGATCTTAATGAAAATGTTGTGTGTGTTTCCAAAGCCTAATATATCTTATTGTGCCAAAGCCCTCCATTGTTGTCAAAAACTATGACAGCCCTTAAAGGCTCATTGTCCACCGACACACATGTTTTCACTTATGTTGCCTGATTAGAGATCTTCTCAAGGCTGTGTGGGCCTGTGCGGACCGTGCTTGATTAACATCTCCTTCACTTTCCTACAACTTACACCTTAATCGTTCTTATACACATGATTTGGTGACATCAAGTGGTTCACAGCATAGCTCCACCCAACTTCTGCCTGACTAGAGGTCTAGTCAGCCAGGGTAACTGAGTGACCAGTCTGCTGCTGTAAATACTTACTATAGCACTGGAAATAGCCTCCAACAAATATTTATGCCTGCTTGAATAAGTCTAAAGTGGCTATATAAACCATATGTTTGTGAGCCATTATTAAAGATTTGCCTCTTCAGGAACCAGTGGGCTTAGGGTTGAAAGCCATAGACAAGGTGAGGAAGCTGGAACCAATTAAAGATGCATTGTTGGTTTTGGTCTTTTCATGGGATTTGTTGGAAATAAGAAAAATATAGAATATCAATTGTTTAATCCTATAAAGACAGTAAAGCCAGCAACGTCATCATACTGTGACTCTAGACTGAGCAGTTCATAGAAAGGAGTTTCTACTGCCCCAGCATCAGGTTGTGTTTGACATAGTGTTTGACAGCTGTAAAGACAAAAAACACTGCTGTCCATCTGCAAACATGCAGGTCACTGAGGAAGACTTTGTGAGGCATAAGCAGGTTTTGTTTAAGAAAACCCAACTGATGTTTTCTGTGTTTTTTTCATCCCTCTTCTGTATGACTCATACCAGGGCACCTGTAGTGTGTAAAAAGTAGTGTAAAAGCCTGGCCACACAATTTTCTTTTTACTGTAAACTGTTTTTTTCACAAAGCCATTTTCTTTCTTTTCTGCTGTACCCTGTGTGGTTGTATAAATATTGGCATGCATCATGTTTGATTTAGATGCATACACACACTAGATTATGAAAATATGTCAATTTATTGTGCTCGTAGTGTGCAATAATCAAGTTCCTCAATAATTCTCTCACATATCTGTATTTGTGCATGTTTGTACTGTATGTACATCTGTGCGTTTAACAAGTGCTCTGAGTGTTTTATTGTTTATTTGTCACTCTCGTGGATGTGTCTGTTTGTGTTTGTATATGCATATGTTCATGTGTGAGTGTATGCTTTTTGAACGTGTGTGTATGTTCATGTGCACACTATTTATAAGTAACTTTCTACATCTCCAATTTGTATGTGTCCATGAAATTTAAATGCGTGTGTGTGCTTATTATTTCCAAGTTTTTCGAATTTCTCCCTTGTGTACTTTTTTATTTATTTGTGAATGCACCATGTGTGTTGTTGTTAGTCATGTGTTACATTTGTGTGTGTGTGTGCGTATATCCAGCACTGCTGGCTGTTTCTCTGTCAGTCCTTCCACATGCAGCCGCCACCCCTATTAACACTTCCATTAATACTAGATCACAGATGGAAATCATCCTCTCACCCTGCAGATGCTTTTAGATTTTGATGAGCGTTTTCATTCAACTCACAGCGAGAGAAGAGCAGTAGAACAACTAGTTTTATTGATGGCAGAGAAAATCCTCACGTTTTCTCCAGCACACATTCTTAGTTTGCAGTGAGACTTCACTTTAAACCTGCTCAGGGGGAAAATATGGTTGAGAAGAAAGAGAGAGCATAGAAGAGAAGAAAAGATGATGGTGGGCAAAATGGTTGGCAATGAAGAAAAAGCTGAGGGTGATTTTGAAGGAGAAAACAAGTGTATTTGTCTCATTTGCATGCGGGCCATTCAGCTCCTCAAACTTTCAGTCTCTCCATGCGCATACTTGACAGACAAGGGATGAGTTGTGTGGAATACCAAGTGGCTCTGCATGTTCATATTAGCACGCAATGTATAGCCACGTGTATGCAGTATGCACACACGCACGCATGCAAGCACCCGCCACTTACGTGCAATCACACACTATACGCTCATACATCCTGATTCCATTACCCAACTGCTTGTCACTCACAAACACACATATTAACATTCATGCTCACACATACCTCCCCTCTCAGATAATCACTTGAATGAACAAACATACATTCACACATAAACAGATGCCAATTCTCCTTCAATCTCGCAAAGGTGTACAGATATCACAAACATGAACTATTCAAACATGAGGCAAAAAGCATGCATTCTTATACATAGAAATGCACATATTTCAGCCTTTCCTTGCAATAGGGGACACATACAGTGCTGCTGACGTGTTGCTGTACTGGATGTTCAAACACATCCACACAAACAGAGACACACATTGTGCTAAATGATTTGTTTCCTCCTCCTCTCTGATGCTTATGAATAATACAAGAATCTCAGGGGAACCTTTTGCTTCACATAAATAAGAATTTAGATAGAAAATTGCATTATTAATCTGTGGCTTATGGCTTTGCTTTTCCCGTAAAGAATTCATACACTGTTGCAAATTTGAAGCCTTGCAGGAGTTGAGGCCTAAAGGCCCAATGAGTTGTGAGGCGGTGGGTTTCAGTGTTTGGGATGGTAACCAAAGGTGTGTTACATAGTCTGATTTGGGAGAAACTGGTGTATGCAGGGGCCAAATTCTTCCCTTGTTAAGTTGCTACATCACCAGCTGAGTAGTAAGTGAGCTCCTCATTGCGGCTAAATCGCACCACAAACTGCAAGTCAAAATGTACAACTTTCACTGATGTAGAGCTGATATATCAGCTGATATTAGCTCATAAGATGTCATGGTCAATAAGAGACAAGAACTGCTGCACAGAAAGCTATGTTTTAGATAGTTTAGAAACAGTTAAGTTTGTCTGCCTGAAAACACAAACAAGTCTACCTTTTTCAACTATATTTTTACAATTCTCACAAGTCTCCCTCCACTAAAACTTTTGCACATGTGCTTGTTGGACATAGTCACCGTGACGTCACCCATTGGTTTCTGAAGAGCGTTGTTGAAGCTCAAAGTGGGCGGCTCTGGCCGTTGCCATCTTGGCAATGCCTGACGATGCTTAACTCTCGGCTAATCCAAAATGGGCAAAGAGGTGGAGCTGAGGTGGGCTGAATGAAGCCTGGCTGCTGAAACAAGCCATCTAGCGGCTATTTCTGCTATAAAATTGGACATTTTAACATGGGAGTCCAGGGGAATAGACCCCATATATGGTCATTTGAGGAACTGCAGTTTTTGGCACTTTGCATTGGCTTCATTCTTCAGCCCTGGAGGTTGCCGCTTACTTGCAGCTGGAAAGTAGAATTGTTTTACTTTTTCTACTGTGCTGTGTTGCAACAATGCAGCTAACTAAACAGGGCCCACCCTGAAACAATATGGAGTGGTGTTTTCACGTCAAATTTAGAGATGGTTGAACACTTTTACCAGCGGTTTGTTGTGTGTTTCAGATGATAAATGTCTAATAAGTTATGCTTTCTTTCTTTCTTTCTTTCTCTCTTTCTTTCTTTCTTTCTTCTGTCCTTCCCTCCTTCCCCCCAACCCTCTTGATTCTCATCTTTTGTTTCACTCACTGGATGAATTCAGATAAAGAAAGCCTGTCCTCGTCTTGCTTCTCTCCAGGTACAACACATATTTGCGTGGCCTTGGCCCTTTGAGGCTGCTATAAAGAACATGTCAAAGAGGTATACCATCTCCATTTATATGTCTCATGTGAGTGCTGCCACACTTTTACGACTGACAGTCCCATTCAACCATAAAACTATACTGCCTTCATATGTGTTGAAACACACACACATACTAAAACGTACTGCAGAAAGAGACACATATGAACATGTGACTACCTACGGCTGCAGCTGATGAACAATGAATGTAATAAAATTCATAACACCATCGGGAAGGAAAAGGACGAATGGAAAAGCATTCTTTGTCATTTCTTCTTCTTTCACTGCATGTTTTGAGCACTTTATGCACATTATAATTTTTGTCCATTGTGTTGATACAATGTCAGAAACAAAAGCTTGCTCCTGGGGACGGGTGACACAAATACCAAAACTGTGCTTCCATTTGCAAAACAGCAAATCCATGCTCAAAACTCTTCATGCAAACAAAACTGAAAATTGAGTAAAAATATGTATTTTAGGCGTACAATATCATGCTTGTCGTTTACATCACGTCATAATTTTCATCCATTTCACAACGTCACATTCTCATGGGTCAGAACCTAACATTGTTCAAAACGACACTGCACAAAGTTGGGTAGCTGTTGTCTCTTCAAAGATTTTCCCATCTCTCATTCACACACCCCTTCATTACAGCTGCTTTTCCTACACTATATTTGCTTCTTCTTCTTCTTCTTCTTCTTTTTTTTTTTTTTTTACAAACAACAGGTAACCAAACTGGTGTAACTCTTAACATGTGATTTTATACTGATTATAGGTAGAGTGGAAGGTTTTTTGTACCTCTGCATGTTTTCATAATAAATGAAACATGCAAGGACATTAAGATCCTGTCATTGAAAAAACATGAATTTATAAAATTGTTATTACAGAAACAAGCAGAAACAAGTTGTCGCCACAGCACTGACATATCACCTTTTAAGTTGATATGTTGAACTTGTTAGCAAACAGTTGCTTATTTCCAAACCCAGCAGTTTCAAAGCAACATTATCATTCATTTGGAGTTGTATTTCTATCTACCTGGTGAATGTAAGTCCAATATTCACTCTCTTTTAGCTCTGTTTTTACTCTCTACTAACTAAAAAAGTCAAGTTGCAGCTGGACTGCTAAACACTGAGCTGAAAGTCCATAAACCGTAAAGCCAAGGGGAGCTGCTGAGTTGCTGATAATTCTCTGTAGGTTCATCACTACGAGCCATGCCTAACACATTACACACTGTCATTTCATATATTTTTTATTATAAAAATATTGATTATAGCCATTTTAAACATTTGTTGAATTTTAAACTATATTCGTTCCTGAATGTCAACAATATAATATAGTAAAATATAGTTTTACAGGGTAACATTGCTTTTATATGCTGTCATTTTATCAACTCATAAAGAACTATAAAAGGCTACATTTTCTGACAAAGAATGTGCAAGTGCTTGCTGCTGAAATTTGAATCAGTTAGAATAGTTGAAAGACTGTCAGAACAGTTGAAGTCTTGATGTGGCAGTTAAAATACAAATACTGAAACGAGCTGAAATAGCAGTTAAAATGGAAGCAATTAAAGCAGTTGGAGTAAACTGTGCATAAACAATGGAAGCAGGGGATTTAGAACAGCAGATGAAGAATTAATTTGTTGTTCAAAGGTGATGAAAGTTCAAGCATTGAAAGAAGAAATGTCAGTTGAAGAGTAAGCAATAAAAGAAGTTAAAGAGAAAAGATGAATGCAGTTGTTAGCTTATGTGTAAGTGAAAAAAGTAATTGAATTTCAGTTAAGCTGAAGCACTAAAGACAGTTCAAGTGTGTGCACTGTAAGCAGTTGAAATTTTAGTCTAAGATCTGAAAGTAGTAAAACTGTAAGTAAAAAGTTGAAATCAGTTCAAATCTCACACCAACATGGAAGAGGTGAAAGCAGTTGAAGTGTAAGTAAGTGAAAGCACTTCAAATTTCATTTAAACATTTTTTTTTATTGACACAATTAATGTAACAAAATAGAATTTCAGGGTTGAACATATAATTCAAACACCCCCCATGCATAACCTCCCATACATGTATGTATGGGGGATTTATATATATATATATATATATATATATATATATATATATATATATATATATATATATATATATATATATATATATATATATATATATATATATAATGTATGTATGTATGTATGTATGTATATATGTGTGTGTGTGTGTGTCTGTGTGTATGTATCTGTGTGTGTGTTTGGGTTGTGCGCTCCCAGACAGTAGTGTGCCTTATTAAGAGACACAAAGCCCTCGGCAGGTGCTCCCTCCCTCCTACTCTCTGCTGTTTATTTGTTCAACTCATAGAGAAGTCCCCTCTCTTTTAGCCCTCAGGGAAAACAAAGAGCAGACGCACAAAGACATGACTGCCCCTGTATCCGGGTAGCAACAAAGCAAAGCTTCACATGTCAGGGATGGCATCGCATGGAATGGCAGGTGTTCCATGGACGGGAAAACTGGAAGCCAACTTTTATCCCCTTTTTTTCTGTTTAAGTCGAAGGACAGAAGCCGTCGGTGCAGAGTTGTAACCATTAACTAGCACACATTGATAGATAAAGCAAAACTTGTGCAAGCATGTGCAGATGCATGTCACTGTGCACACATACAAATGACCCATGTATTACTTTTGGCACCTATCAAGGTGAGAGGTCACACTTTTTTTTATCAACTGTAACCTTGGCCTGTATTTACCAAACTGCTAAAAGTGAAATTTTGGACTTATGTTTAAGATAGAAGTAACTTCACTTTTACTCCTACTCACAAACTTATAAATACAATTGTTTATGAACATTCTTACAACTTAAAATGCGCTTCAATTTAAGAGAGCTCCAGAGGTATCTGAAATCGGTTTTCAGAAGTTGATCCTAAAGGCCTAAACGCACTGGAAGCGTCTGACGCGCGCGTTTTGAATTACACCAATTGTTTTCAATGGCCGAACACGCACTGGAAGCGTTATGACGCGCGTCAAACTGCCTTGACGCGCCTACTCCGAACTTGTTTCGATTTTTGGAGCGTCAAATGAGGGCCCAGCGCCCAAAGTTGTTTTCTCTGCAGCCGAAAAAGAGAGAGATAGCGCAAGTCAGCTGAGCACCGGCGAGCGAGAGAGAGACAGCGCGGCGGTGGTCGAGCAAGGAGAGCGAGCGGTAGTGAGAACAAAACCTCTGAATGAGAGAAATAAAATGTTATACTCTGATTATTTCACGGCAGTCACGTTTTAACGCACAAATAAATAACCATCAAACAGTCAACAAATGATTAACTGTGGACACAGACGCTCTTCGTTTCAGTTTCATTTTCCTCCTCTGCATTTCTCCTTTTCATTCATTCATTACACCCAACAAGCGGTTAATACAAGGACAAATGACAAATTTGTGTTGGTTTTGTGGTGTTGGAATTTCAAATCTGACGCTTGCAGTGCGCCATAAGAGCATCAATTGACGCGCGTCATCGTTATCGCTCCCAGTGCGTTTAGGCCTTAAATAACTGCAGTACAGACACACCTTCAAACACCTTCTGGGACATGTTTTGGAATGATTGTACAAAATATCATTGATCAGGATGAATATGTTAGCTGAAACAAGATGTTTAACACTGAACAGAGTGGGTTTTCGCCTTCTCATTGCATTTGATTTGAACATTGGCTCAGATCTTGCACCTCATCAACCAGCGGAAGAATTTCTTTTCTGCTCGAGTTTGGTTTTATTTTTGTTTCCATTTCAGCCAAATTCCTATTATTATTTAAGTATCCCTCTGCTCAAAAATGTGTTTTTCTTCTTGTTCCTCCATTTGGATGTTTTTCTCTTCTCTTTGCAGAATGATGTATGTGCGTGAGTTTATTTTTACATTCATCTTCTGAAGGAGGAGAGTTTCTCTGTGCTCTCCTTAAATTTCAGTTTGACACATGTGTAAGGTTTAAAAGTGAAGTTAATTTATACATTCAAGTTAATTCTCAAAATATGTATTTACAATGTTTACACAGTTAATTATTTATATATTGATGCTGTATTATTTACATATTTACAGGTTCAAATATTTGCATCAGCATCCTGTGAAGGTTGAAACAGTATTGAATCTGCTTCTGTGGTTTTACCTCATTACAGTTGGATCTGCCTCAGTCTAGCCTATGATTGGTTGGTTTAGTCACATGTGCCAAAAAGACGAGGAAGTGTTGTTGTTATGTCTCTGATGCTGGGAGCTAGAGTAAAAGTGCTGCTTAAAAAGTCACCTGTCTCCATCCTGCTATTTTCTCTTATGAAGAGTGTCAAATTACCACCCATTGAACCCTCACATTACACATGTATTTAAGAACATGATTTGTGACATCACAACTAGTTTGGAAGCCAGTCGTGGTTGTGTCCAGCAATTCACCTTTTGACATGAACAATATTTGCATATCCATAGATTTTTCAAGGAGGGAGAAGAGGAATACATAATTTTAAGAACTAGATAGAACTTTTTTTGTGGAAAACTATCAGACACAAATTGTTACTCAATGCAAAGTATTTGTATATGTCTTAAAACATGTCTGGAGGGGACCTTTCTTCCCTGGTTATTGATCTTTTTTTTTTTATATTATAAATATACTAGATTGTTGTTCATTTCACATGTTAACCTCAACTGGTGATATGAGGGTTTCATCAAATATATATACAGTACTGTGCAAAAGTTTTAGGCACTAAAAGTAAAGTGAGAATGCTTACAAAAATATTACTATAAATTGTTTTAATTTATCAATTAATTTCTTACAAAGTTGAGTAAACAGCAGAAACTTAAATGAAATAAATATTTGCTGTGAGCAGCTTTGCCTTTAAAACAGCAGCAGTTCTCCTCAGTACACTTTAACACAGTTTTTCATGGTAACTTGCAGGTAGGTTGTTGTAACCATCCTGGAGAAAGAATGTTCTTCTGTGGATTTATTATTTAGGCCATCTCAGGTGCTTCTTCATGTAATCCCAGATTGACTCCATGATATTGAGATCAGGGCTCTGTGGGGGCGATACCATACCATCTGTTGCAGGACTCATCATTCTTCTTGTTGCTGAAAATAGTTCTTTATGACTCTAGCTGTATGCTGGGGGTCATTGTCATGTCATGAATAAATTCGGGACCGATCAGACACCTCCCTGATGGTATTGCATAATGGATAAGAATCTAAATATATCTATATATATATTAAAAACACAACAAAATCTAAATCTAAGGTTTCCTTCTTTTTTTAAAGAATGAACAATGGGGCAGACGTGGAGTATATCCTTGTCTCTGATTGGTTATCCCTACTGTGAGCATACATGTGATTAATGTGATCACTTGAAAGCTGCTCTTAAAGGTTACTCCTACACTTCACTGTGTGAACGTGTAAGTCACTTGATTATGTATCTTGTTCACGACTTTCAGCGACAAAGTTTTATTCCTCACATTACTGCTTACAGATTTAAAATGTATAAAATCTTTTAACCCTAACACAACCTTAAAATATCAGTTTGTGGCCAGTGCCTCTATAATCTCATTTGAACTGTGGAATTTGCTTTGTTACTGATACACCTCGCCTAATTGTTGGGAATTTGACCACTTGTGATTTAACATGTGGACCAGAATGATATTCCTGGCATTAGTGCCTTGTCAATATGGACCAATACTCCCAGGATCAATACTTTGTCAATATTTGTTTTTCTTGCTCTGCATTTGTGTGTGTGTGTGTGTGTGTGTATGTGTGTGTGTGTTTGTGTGTGGAGAGAGGGCTGCTTGCCAGCTGTGCAATCTGTTCAGTAATCTCAGGTCTGGTCTGTACACACACTCCACAATCTGCTCCAGTATAACTGGCCCTACCCTCCCTCCTGCACACACACACACACACACACACACACAAACACACACACACACACACACACACACACACACACACACACACACACACACACACACACACACACACCACACACAACACACACACACACACAGACAGACCCATACATCTATCCTTATGAGGACCATTGATTGATTGCATTCATCAGTGAAGTGTTCTAACCCTAATCCTCAAGAAAACGAACCTCTTTAAAAATAAAGTTTGGACAAACTGACCTCCACTTTGCAAAATGTCAGTCTTGGGCTCTAAAATTGGTGTTTGAGATCAAAAGTAACAGCACACATAAACACACACCCATGTTTTCTGATTCATCTGCCTCTTACTGAGGAGGAAGAATCCATTGAACGTTATATCTTCATGGTCTCTCATTGTGAGTGCTGTCTCTCTCAAAGTATTCCTCAAGAATATTAAAATCACTGCTTGCCACGCATTGCTACTTCCCAACAACTAACCCACTCTCTTCCTGATTCACAATAACCCTTATCAGCCCAATTTCCCTTCTCTCTTCCCTTGCCCATTTTAACATGACGCCCTGTTTGTTGTTTAAATGGAAGGGAGAGAAAATTGGCCACTTTTGCCGTTCAGAAACTCCTGCAGCTGTCGGTAATCGTTGTGTGTGTGTATGTGTGCGCGTGCGCCGGGTAATGTGCAGTTACCACAGTAGGGGTGTGTGGGGCGGGGGTGTAGAGAGAGGGGTCATGGCGTGCGGCGGAGAAAGCGCTATTAGGAGAAAATGATAGGCCTGTCCCTGAAACTCCATTACACACCAAACACTTAAAAGACTGGACCAGCTTCATTACAGGGCAACATGAATCATGCAGCACTCACACAAGCAACTGGCCTCTCCCTCTCTCCCCCAGCACAGCCTTCTGTTTAAACTGGAGAATCGCCAGGAAAGAGGGATGGAGCGAGGGAGGGAGCAAAGTAAAGAGGAGCAGAAGAGGCTTCAGCGTTGCCTAGGGCCAAGCCTGTTTGTCTTGGGTCTGACAAAGAGGAGGGGAGGAGAGGGGAGGAGAGGAAAGGAAAGGAAAGAAAATGAAGAGAAGGAGAGTAGAGGAAATAAGAGATAGAGAGGGGGAGAAGAGAGGAAAGAGGAGGGGAGGAGGGAAGAGTTTAGGAGAGGGGAGGAGAGGAAAGGAGAGAAAATGAAGAGAAGGAGAAGAAAGAGTAGAAAAGGAGATAGGAGTTGAGGAGAAGAAAGAAAATAATAGAAACAAGGAGAGGAGGGGAAAGAGAAAGGGAGATGAGAAGAGAAGAGATAAGTGTTAAGGAAAGAGGAGGAGAGGAGATGGACAAAGAGGAATGGAAAGGAAATAAGAGAAAGAGGGGAAATGACTTGCTGGGGCATGCTGTAGTCTTTGTGATGGAAAAATGGATGGAAGTGTGACTTCAAGATGTATGTGTGTGTGTTTGTGTGTGCCCTTACACTTGCCTGTGCTTCTGTCTTTGTCCACCTGTGTGACTGTATACACTTGTGTAAAGACAGCCTGTTAGCATTTGGTGGTAATAAACATTTGTGAAAAACGAGTGAATGTCTGTGAAGTGTTCACATGTCCCTATATGTGCATAGTGAGCATATGTTTTTATTAGTGCGTGTGTATGTGTGTGAAGCAACCATTTGTTTTGTTGTGTGTGTGTGCTCCAGAGCGTGTCGCAGCATGCTGCCAGAGGGCCAGGGCAGTGAGCCAGACCAGGGCGCAGCATGACACTGCGTCCCGATCTGTGTTGTGACTGCCTCAATTACCCATCAGCCTGACAAAGAGAGAGAAAGAGAGAGAGAGAGAGAGAGAGAGAGAGAGAGAGAGAGAGAGAGAGAGAGAGACATAGACTAATTTTTTTGAGTGTGCATTTGTGTTCTCATCTGCCATTTCACAGGCACTTTGATCCAAAACTACACAGCAGTGTGTCCTCCCCAAACCTTCTATCTATGGTTCTCTTCTCATATTTTCTATCACACTGATACGACACAGCAGAGATACAGTTGATTTATTAAAGCTTGTACTCTCTCTCTCTCTCTCTCTCTCTCTCTCTCTCTCTCTCTCTCTCTCTCTCTCTCTCTCTCTCTCTCTCTTACATTCACAGACATATCCTGTGAAATTCACAGGTTGGGATGCAGCAATAAGTGCTCAGCAGCAAAAAAAACAGGGGGTATTTTGATGATTAATGAGAAACAACTATCAAAAGATATATATATTTCACATTTGAAATGTAGGCAAAACATAATTGTGTTTCATGTTATTCTTCCATTTTACATTTTGTTTCCCTATGTATATAACACTGCTCAGTCCAATCTGTGTCCTAATACATAAAATAAGAAATAAGTTTCACCCTTTGTGCCCAAATGCAGTTCTGATGTTCGGATTAGATAATAGCAGGAGAATCTATTCACACAAGTAGTGCATGGCATTAGGACTTTTTATGAACGTTCTTAAAGACAAAGCAACAAGGAGTACCTTTTATGTCTTGCAAACCAAGGTTTCCCAAATCTCAACTAACTTTTTTGGTTGTGCGTTTGTGTTCTCATCTGCCATTTCACAGGCACTTTAATCCAAAACTAAACAGCAGTGCATCCTCCCCAAACCTTCTATCTACGGCAGTACCTTCCATAGCTGTTTACTGTATAATAACTTCTGTATGAAATGACTGTATGCAAATGCAGTATTGTTTAATTCGAAAGTCCTGAATTTACAATTTTCCCACCAACAGAACATAGATCCACATAAATCTTATGGCAATAGTAATAATGACAGTAACCATATAATGATAGAATTTTCCAGAAATGTATCACCACCAAAAGACTACTCCACTTTCAGCTGCTCGGAGTCTAAAATACAGTTGTAATTGATAAAGTGGGAGGATAGTTTTAAGTGTTTTCATTTGTTTCGACTTTCAAATACATGTTGGCCATAATTTATGACTGGACTTGATAAAAAGTGGTTTGATACTCGTATTTTTGTGGCCGATATTGACTGTGGTGTAAAGCTGCATCCAGCTGAGTGCCTGAGTTCACAGTATCTGCAAACACAGGGGTGAGTGCACTGATGTGCTGACTTATACAGTAGGTGCAATATATCAGCCTTTTATTGACCTCCATCAAGGCCAAAAGTAATTACTAAAATTATATAACTTATCTCTTACCTTATCAATCCCTTTTCACAACAGAGGCAAGTAAACCAGCTAATTAGGGGTGAGAGCCAACAGAAACTTACAGTGAAGAGCCAAATCACCACAAAGGATATGGAAATAATATCTCTGCTTTGTCATCTACTTTATATCTTGAGATGGGGGCTCATTACCTTTTGTAAGAGAAATGGTTTGACTCACTATCAGCAGTTAAAATACAAGTAGATGGTGGTGGATTTGGATTGTCTTCGTATTGCATTGAGTGGGAACATGAGGTTTTCTGCTCTGGATGTGAGGCCCTCAACTGCAGTTTTTAAATTTTTTAAAGGCCCTCAAACCTATTTTATCAATCAGTGTCTCATTATAAGGGATGGTGCCCGACATGAACACATTTTTTGCCAAAGTTTGAAGAGTTTTTGTTTGTTGGTTTTGGTGCTTTTGTCTTTGCTTTTCTCAGTGGTTTAAAGTGGGTGGGTGTTGGTTGGAGAAAGGTGATGTCACATACTTTAGTATGAGAGTTTAGCAACATTTGAATCAAAACCACACCTACATAGTCCTGATGAAGCATTATCAATTATGAGTTTTTCTTAAACTCATAATTGATAATAAAAGATGTTTTTTTTCTAACTTTAACTTTGATTCTTGCTCATTTAGTTGTGAATATTCAATACTGAAGATAATATTCAAGTTTTGAAACCAGGTTTTCTTTAAGTTAATATAATCAGAACTATCTTTTTTTCTATTAAGATAGTGAAAAAAATGAAACTTACCTCTAATGAATAGTGTTTGTGTTTTTAAATGTACTCATCAATCTCTTTTCAGAAGCTACATCTCCCATCTGTTGCACCAGTTAGCATGACTACTTAAAAATCCAAGACACAAGCCTGGAAAAAACATGGCATGTAAAGTTATTGTTGGCTTAATTCTGTCTTACACGTTCCATGGCAAGTCTTCAAACTGTTATCCAAACTGTCCTGATCTTCTCCCAATGAAATGGATAATTGTGTAGCATAGTGTGGTGGACAGCTTTTTGTTCCATCCTTTATTCTTTTCCAGTGTCATTACGCTGTTGCATATGCACAGTAATTAAAAATTAATTTTAAAGGTTGAGTTCTGTTGGCTGTAGGATTAACCAGATTCTACTTTACACAAGACATCACAATAATTTCAGTAAGATTCTAAATTAATTGGTGCAAAAAGAACATACTGTATTGTTTGGTATGGCCACAGAATGTCTTCAGAGTCATGAGAGCTTTGGAGCATTTCTGCTCTTTTTTTTCTCTTCAGTTTCCTCCTCACTTTTCATTTGATTTTGCCTCTTTGCTTCCAGTCACCATGGACATACAAGGCGCTGCCATTAGGAGGAGATGGTTTGACTATGAAGTGCTTGCTACATACCACACAGTCACTTAGAAAAAACTGAGGAAAAGGCCACACATGCAGTTATTCACCAGACTGGAATAAACTAAATTTTTCAGATATTTGAGAGACAATAGATGCAGTGTGCTGCGCAGCACCTGGGATTATTAACATTTTTCTTCTCTGCATTGAACTGGAGTATCTCAATGAAGGATTTGGTATTTTATCTGTCTAAAACATAGTAACGTGTGCTGTATTATCAATGTCTAGAGATGCCTGTGATGAAAGTGTGAGCTATCTGAGTGAGTAAAACAAGTGCAACACATGAAGCTGGAGAAAAAGATAAAAGGTGACAGTATCAGTAAGCCATCTTTATTTGGGTTAGTTGGTTACTATGGATACCATACATATATGCATCAGCTCTTGACACACACACTCCTTTAGAGCCCAACCTTCTTCAGTCCCCCCTTCACTATCATAACATCACTCACACCCAGCCCACTCCAAGCCTCCTCCCCACCAACATAATGACATTTGCATACAGATGTCTCACTTGTGCTGATAATGTATGCAACATTTTTGTGTATGTGTGTGTGTGTGTGTGAGAGAGAGAGAGTGTGAAAATGTGTGAAGCTGCGACTGTAATCAGCTGACATCTGAGTACAAATTTGGTTAGATTGCGCAACCTTGTAAAAAAAAATACTCATTACGGTCATTATTACCATTATTTTAGAAGTACAACGACACACACACACATGTGCAGTAAAGTGAGCAGTCTGAAAAGTGAGAGGTCAGGGGAGGAAGAAAGGATAGAGTGATGGGTGAATTGAGAAAAAAAACTCCTTTGCTGGAACAACTGTGCCTGGCAGACTGAAGTAAAAAGGGGAGTGAGTTGGACTCGTCAGGGCCCCATTCCAAATCTGTGGCCCTGCCCCCACCCTCCTTCTTTAACTACTTCTTCTTGTAGTGTTTTCTTGTCTTGCCTCATAAAACAAGCCACCTACACTTTAGGACATCTGCTAAGCTGATTCTCTGGAGCTTAGCAGCACCACAGTGGTATCAAAGAGATTAGGTGAAACAACATCCAACTCTGGCTTTGTGCTGCGTTTCAATAATGTAGCGCTCTGCGACTGTGTGTGTGCGTGTTTATGCTTGCCTCCAGTGTGCGTTTGCCTGTGCACAGGCTCAGCTGTGTATGTGCGTGGGTGTGTGTGTATTATGCTCGGTGTTACGGTGCCATAAAGTCACAGAGCTGGTGTAATACAGTTGGATCCGGAGTGTGAGTGCTTCTTCGCATACAAGGATTCAGAAAGTCTAACCAGAGAGCTGCTTAAGAGGATCTCCTATGTTTTCGAGCCAAGCCCATTATCACTGGAGAAAAATCATTTCCAGAAAATAAACTGTCATTTGGCGCTGCTAGAAATCCACTAAATGTTGGAGTTATTTTCGCCATGTTAGACCTAACAATCATATATTCTCTCTTAATGTGTATTTATTCTATTTATTTTTCTCACTTAAGTACTGTATATGCATTTTTTCCACAGTGCACATGCATTAATTTGTTTTTCTATTTGGTAATGAAAGGATGCTTTATGAAGCGAAGTGACTATATCTTGACACATTATGCATGCATGATGGCTAACGCTTAGTAACTATCCACACACGTAATTAAGTAGTGAAATGTAATAATGTCATTTATCCCTCTGGGTTTAGGGTTTTAATAATTGCTGCAGAGTCAGCCTACTGTGCATTATATTTGTTAGTGTGTGTGTGTGACCATGACTGCATGCTTGCTTTTTTCCCCCTTGTGTATGTGAGATCAAGAGAGGGAGTTCTCATTTAGTTTTTTTTCTTTCTATCCAACAGCTTTCACTTTTTTGTGCTCGCTAACTAGAGAAAAAAGAGTGGAGAGAAGAGAAGAGAGGAGGGAGCAGAGAGGGATGGGAGGGGGGTTTGAAAGAAGAAAAGAGAGCAAGCCAAAGAGCATCGGGTGCTGTGTCAGTCTGATATTTTCCATAGTGACAGCTGGGCCCAGAAGCTCAGACCCTTTTCTCCTGGCACACAAAGCCCATTAAATATGCCACTCGCTCAATGGCCCCTGCAGCCTCCAAATTGCTCCAAGCTCCTCCCTAAAGTGTGGCAGCCTTTGTCATTGTAATCAGGCCTTGTTTGTGAAGTGCTGCCTGTATTTACCACTGCGCAAGGTGCATATTTGCCCAGCCGGCTGCTGTCGGGTGAACACAGGAGGTAGACTCTGGTAGGTCAAAGATGGGAGAAGATAAGAGATGGAGAGGCAAAAAAAGAGAAGGGGAGAGGAGATGGGAATAGTTGCTGGCATGAAGAGAGAGAGGAGGAAGGTGCAAAGGAGTGAAAAAACCAGCAGGGGTGGAGGCCTAAAAGAATTTGACTCTGTGACTTTGGAGGGGGACAGGGGGACAGGGGGACAAGGGGACAGGGGGACAAGGGGATGGGGGGGGGGGGGGGGGGGGGGGTTGTGGACTGTGGGATAGAAAAGGAGGGGCATGACAGGAGCTTATTTACAACTCCCTCCCATGACTTGAGGCATTGCCATGCAGATGAAGAGATCCACACTTTGACTAGAAGTTTGTGAGAGGTACAGCGGACAAACAGAGGAGCAGACAACGCAGAGGAGTGGAGCGATGTGATGCCCTTTGGCAGAACTGACCCCATTCCATGTGTCTGTGCCCCCCACAACCCCCACCCACCCCACGCCAAATCTCCCCAAGCTGTGTATGGAGTGGGGTAAGTAGGGATGATAGAGGGCGGAGAAGGAGGGTCTAGGTCTCTAGAGTTGACGGTCATCCAAAGTGGCATCCAGACCAAACTTTGTCTGTCTCTTGGCCTTTTCCTTTCACTTTGAGTGTGTGTACGCATGCCTGTTAAAAATTCATAGCTCCCACAGAAGAGAGAGGAAGGAGAAGTGTAATAAGTGAGTAATGAAGAGCCAGAGGCGATTTTGTGTTTTTATCATGTTAAAAGGCAGCCATGCAATGCAGCATATATTTTTATACCAAAGTCAGTTATGTTTGCAAACAAGGTATGTTGGATGGATGTATAAATGAAATACAAAAATAGATTTTTTGAAAATCCCTTCCCTATGTACAAGTGAGTGAGGCGATTAGCTGTGTCTAAAGGGAGTTGACAGATATGGGTATGATCATGCTGCATGGATGTTAGAGAGAAAGAGAGAGTGAGGTCAGGGGTGTGAAAGCGAGAAAGAGGGGGGGGGGGGGGGGGTCAAAAAAGCCATGGTGTTATGAACCTGATTGTAATCATGAGACTGGGAGCAGGATTCGATGTTAAATGTCCATCTGTGCATGAACCCAGGATGTTTGAGTGTATATGTATGTGTGAGTACAACACCAAGCTAAGTTGCAGAAAAAGAAAACAAAACCCAGACTTTCTTTCTTTTTCTTCACACATATCCCTAGTTCAAAGTTCCTCTGTGTTTCCGAAATTATACACAACTTCCACCTTCTTTGTTACTTCAAACACAAATCTGCACATGTATTAAAAGAAAAAACTTTTCCCTTCCAGCGGAGCGGTGACCCTTTTGTCTCTTCACCAGCTCTGTGGAAAGTTGTTACTATTCGAGATGCTGAATAATGATAATGAAAGCTTAGGCGTGAACATTTAAGAGGACTTTTGAATAATGATGATGATGAAGCTGGAGTGAAATTTCCATTAATTAGCTCACACGGGTCATTTTCTCAACAAGGTCTTGTTTCCTGCTCTTCAGTGTGTTGTGTGTGTGTATGTGTGTGTGTGTATGTGTATTTGTTTAAACTTTATTGTCACCACTGTCTCCAGGACAGCTGGAGGCTATGTCAGAGTTCAGCTGCTTGTTATACGGAGCAAAGAATAAGGGGAGAGAGGGGGTTGTGATTGTGTGTGTATATTCATTTCTGTGCGTTTGCATATGCCTGTGAATGTGCAGTACGTATGTTTGTGTGTGTGTGTGTGTGTGTGTGTGTGTGTGTGTGTGTGTGTGTGTGTGTTTGGTCCTATCTGTGTAGTGGAACAGAAGGGTGGGGGGTGAATAGTGAAGTTAATAGGCTAATGAGAGTACCGTGCTCAGGAAGAATACAAGAAGCTGTCTGGCATCCTCAGATAAAAAACTTGCCATGGCATTAGTGGAGACCCAGCAGTCCTTCATAAAAGCGACACCATCATTGTCCACATACACCAAAAGCCAATTTAATAAGCAGTGAATTCATTATATGTGTGTTTCTCTTTCACTTTTTTGTGCCATGGAGGCAGTTATGGGAATGGAGATGTGAAGAGGAGATTTATATACTATAATATATATATTATAAACATTCAGATTACTAAGAGCACTATCAGCATAGTTGTTTACTAGAAAACAGGGATACATGTTTAAAAATGTCAGGTTTGAAAAGTTGGAAAACAATGTCACAAATAAAACGATGTCTCAGCTGGATTTAGTTTAACACAGTTTAGTAGTTTAAAATTAGTGCAAATTCAATTTAGATGCATCTGTCTTTAAATGAGGAGTCAGACAGTTTAGTTTAGTTGCACATGACAATTATTTAGCTATTGACCTTTTTAACTGAGGATCAAAGAAGTTGAGTTTAGTTCAGTTTAATATCAACAATAGTGGCTCAACTGAATTTATTTAATTTTATGTTAGTTTAGTTAATAGTGACAACCCAAGGTTATAAAAGTGGGTTAAGTGAATTTTATATTGATTCTTTCACCTTAGTTTAATAACGTGCAAATTATTGAAGCATAGAATAAGGAAGTGAGTTTAATTAAGTCTAATTTAGGTAGTAGCATAAAATCATTCAGCTATCCATGGTCATAATAACAGCCTAAGACATTTGTGTTGAGTTCACTAGCAACAATTTAGGCTTAAAATAGTGGATCAACTAAGTTTAGTTTAGTTTAATTCTGTTAAGTTCAAATTTGTTTAGTAGCACATATTTAGCTATTCAAGCTCATAATAAAAAACAGGAAAGGTAGGTTGAGTTCAGTTGTCTTAAGTTGAGTTTAGTAGCAACAATTTAGGCTTAAAATAGTGGCTAAACTGAATTTAGTTTAGTTTAATAGTAACAGACTGAGCTCATAAAGGTAGGTTAAATGAATTTTGTTTTGTTTCTTTTACTTAATTTTAATAGCACACAATTAGTTTAATTTAGTGAGTAGCACACAATTATTCAGCTTATAATAAAGGACTAAGAAATTTATGTTCAGCTGAGTTTTTGTTAAGTGTAGTAGCACATGTGTTTATGTAATTATAATAAAAAGACCAAGGAAGTTGAGTATAGTAGCAAAATTTTGGGCTTATTTTTTAACTTTAGTTGAATTCACTTCAGTTAGTTAGTTAGTTAGTTAGTTAGTTAGTTAGGTAGATAGGTGGGTAGGTAGTTAGGTAGGCCACACAAATACTCATCACCCCTCCTAGCTTATAATGAGAGTAAAGTGGTTTTAGTTTAGATGTTGAGTTGAGTTGGTTTTAGTACCACGAAAACACTCACTGCCCCTCCTGAGCCACAGCCACAGGGCAACTGTGGCTCATGAGATAGAGCCGGTTGTCCACTAATTGGAAGATTGGTGGTTCGATTCCTGACTCCTCTGGTCCGCATGTTGAGGTGTCCTTGGGCAAGATACTGAACCCCAAATTGCTCCTGATGGAGCAATTTGAGAATGGGTGTGAATGGTTAGTTTTTCCTCTGATGGGCAGGTTGGGACCTTCCATGGTAGCCCCTGTACCCATTCAGCGTATGAATGTGTGTGTGAATGGGTGAATGTGGCTCGTAGTGTAAAAGTGCTTTGAGTGGTTGGAAGAATAGAAAGGCACTACACAAGTACAGTCCATTTACCATTCATTAGGTACACCTGTGCAATCCAATACAAGAGCTCTGCCATAAATTCTACTTTTACGAAGCTTATACATTTTCAATTTTTGTTGACATTGTCAGAGGTCACAGGTGTACCTAATGAAGTGGCTGGTGAGTGGTATATGTACATACTAAAAGTGCACCTTCCTGGCAAGAGACAAATTTGCTTTGTAATGTGCAACTCTTCTAAACAGACAAGGGAAAAAACAATCATATCATTAAATGTGAATAAAATAAAATGAAGCGGGGAAGAAAAACAGTAGAATGTGTGTTGAGGGTGGTTTACCCCCCATTACATCTTGGAGAGATGGGGATGGGGGTAATGGGAGTGAGCAATGGGAGAGCTCATTATCTGGCAGACCATCTGCTATTGGGAGGGAGGAACTGTCTGTCTGTCCCAGACACAGACACTCTGAATAGGCCTTGAGTTAGATTGAAAATGTTCCTCTAACTTACCTAAATTAGCTGTGCATCTGGTGTGTTTGGTCACACGTGATTGACACCAATCACAGGAGAGATTGTATTACTATGGGCAAATTTGGAAAGTTGTGTAAATGAATGATGGGGTATGGGTAGGTCTAGGTGAGGCTGACAGAATTAAAAAACTAAAACCTAAGTGTGAAATAAGTATTTCTGCTCACTTGGTTGCAAAGACATCATTATAATATTCCAGTGTGGTCTTAGACCTTTGAGTTGATGTAGTTTTTTTGCAGTATTGTTGTGGTTTCTGTCTTTGCAACTGTTGTTTTTATGTGATATTTGTATAGCATCCTATATTTTATAATAAAATTTCTGTGGTTCTTCTGGAGTTGCTCCTAGTGTAGCAGGCTCAGGTAAGAGATAAATGAGTGCAGATCTAAAAATTGTGCACAAATGCTATAGTTGTATGAGATGGTAGGCACAGTTGTGTGTTTATATTGTTTATATCAGATTGCCGAGGGAGCTTAGTGTGAGTGTGAGAAGTTGCCGGGCGCGGCAGATGCTCTTTGTTGCTGGCCAGGCTATTGTTGTTGAAAGCTGAGACTTGAAAGGCTGGGATTGGGTCCAGCTCCCGGCAGCAGTAGGACACTGCGCCGCGCTATTGGCTCTCCCAGAGTGTCAATCAACTGCTCGTCCCGCTCAGCAGCCCTCCTCTCTCCGGCCGGGGAAGTTGAGCTAAAGTTTGAGGAACTTTGTACGACAGAAGTAAATTTGCCAGCAGCACTTGGGGGTCGCTGCGGGATTGAAGAGAGACAGAGAGGAGGACCGCAAGGATGAAGCTGTGTCGCACTTTTCTAGGTTCGTATCACTGACTTCTTTTGACTTTACAGCAGCAACTTAGAAGATGAACTTTCTGTTTCGGCATCTGCGTCTCTCTTAAGAATGACACTATGTCTTATTCTGCCTCCGCTTTTGCACTGACGCCGCTGAGAATTTTCTAATTTAATTAGACGTACTGCAGATAAATATTACACAGAGCTAAATCTTAAAAGTTTTGGCCACGCGAGTCAGCAACTCTGTTTATGATGAAAATATAAGCTTTTTAAAAAAAAAAAAAAAAAAAAATGCATTGTATCCATCGCTGAGCGGAATTAAAAGAGGCTTATAGTTCTGTCTGGTCACACCAGCTGTAACTTTAAAACTTTTGTGCCAACAACAGGCTGCCGGCCGAATTCATCCGACACAAACATTTCTAAATAAACTTGTGAACTTCTCTCCAGCCTATAACTCGAACTAAACTTCGACCCCCGTGGTAAAAGCTGGCCAGACAAAGGACAGTTGGTCCCCTAGGGGACCGGGTGGCCCCGGTACCGTGGGGACAATGCCAAGCTGCGGGCTTATTAAAAACTTTTTTGTTGTGTTGGTCTGCCGGCTTGTTCCATCTGTCGAGGGACTATAGGGGCCTCCCCCGGTCCCAACCTCAGCGCTCAGTCAGCTGCTGCCCCATGTAATATTTATACTGGCTGCCTACACAGCCCGGCTCCGCATAATATAGCCACCATACAGCTCCTAGTCTGGAGTGACGTGACCATTAAAGTCCTGCAGGCTTCTGTGCCATCTGCATCTGCAGATTGACTTTGTTAAAACAGAAGGAAAAGTTTTCCAACTGCTGGGTAAATATAGAGTCTCATCCTTTTAAAATAAAAGGTAAAATAGTGAAGTTGAATCTTGAAATAATTAAGTGTTTAGATTAGTTTAGAATAATTAATCATTGTTAAATTTAGATTAATTTAGTTGAGTAGTGACAATTAAGGCTTATAAAAGTTAATTTTGTTTCCCTTGTATTTTATTCAATGATGAGGAATAAATGAGTTCAGGTAGTTTAATTCAGTGGAAGCCAGTTATTTAGCCATTCAGGCTTATAATAAAGGATCAAGGAATTTGTTTTGAGAAAGTTTAAGTTATTTAGTAGAAACAATTTGGGCGTATAGTAGTGGATCAACTGTGTTCAGTTTAACATGAGTTCAGGTTAGTTTAGTTTAGCAGACCATCCATGCGTATAAAAGTGGGTTATGCGAATTGTGTTTCTTTGGATTTAGTCTATTACAGTAACAGACTATTATTCAAACTTATAACGAGGAATAAAATTAGTTTATTTAAGTTTAGTTTTCAGTTTGGTTTTGTAAAAAAAACAATTATTCAAGCTTATAAAAGAGTTAACGTTAGTTTAGTTTGGTCTCAGTTAGTTTAATTTAGTTTAAACTGATAAGGAACGGTCAAGTTAGCTGAGTGGATTTGGGTAAGTTTTAATTTAGAACCACAGAATACACAAACTGTGTAAAAACAAATAAAAAAAAGTTTTCCAGCTGATATTCCAGCTGCTGGTTAACTACGCGTCTTATCCTTCCAAATAAAATGTTTTTAAAAAGTGAAACTACGTTAAGCAAGTGGGTAGATTATAGAAATAAAAAAGAAATGACTTCCAAAAATAGTTTTGTGTATTGTCATTAAACTAAGCCTAATGCTACACCTAATGAGGCAGATAGTTAGCGAGAACAGCGTGCAGACAAAAGCCTTTGTTACCTCAACAATAAGCTTATGTAAGGTATTGTGCAGGCCTGAGAGCCACAGCAGGCCTGAGCTGTCCACGGTGCTGAACACACACACACACACACTAGCACAGCACTTTGGAGCTTTCCGCAGTCCTGAAATCACACAGCAGGGAACAATAATAACAATATGAGTTTATATTAAGTTTATATTACAGGTTTGTGTGCGACATTTACTCTCTATCTTCTTCTCTACCATCTCGAGAAATATGTTTCACTCTGACCTCCGACCCCTGCTGGTGGCCTCTCTGCTCACATCCGCACCTGACCTATAGGCCCAACTTTTCACTTAACCCCCACCCATCCCCGCCAGATCAGGGATTTTCATACCCCCCCCCCCCCCCCATTCTTTTGTTTACTCGATTGTCGACACTGTTGTTGTGCGAATCCTCTCTCCTCCGAACCCACAGTCTGAAATCATACTGATGCGGCGTGCACGGCCGGTGATTGATTTCAGCTCCAATGCATAACAATGGGATTGCACAAAAAGAGCCTGCTGCAAAGAGATAAGAATTTAATAGAATTTCTGAAAGCTGAAGGTTGGGCTTTTTGAATATTCCCTGCATACGCGGCGTGGAGACAGCAGATAAAGGATGGCATTTGTGGGGACTATTCTCAAATGGCTTGTAATGAATGGTTGTCATTTCCACTAATGGTTTCAAAACAACAAAGCAAAAACCGGTGTGAGCAACATTTGGGAGTGACTCCAAGTTGCACTATTAATACTGGCTGTTTGTTGCTTGGAGCTGCACTGACAGTTGGCATTATTCTCTCAATGTGCCTTCAGAAGTATCAACAAATCTGTAAGTGACAGAGATCACTCTGCTTCAAACTCCTGCAGGCGTCCAATCGAGTGTCACACGATTTCAACCTGATATTATTTCAAAACTGTCTGTCTGTAGCATTTTCCCCCTTGTGATAATTCATATTAATATCGCACTCTCATTCCCTCACCTCCCCAGAGCGTAAATAATTTTAAGTAAAGCTGCCTTGGAGACTTGCCGCTGTGCTTATATGTCGTTAAACCCCTTCGTTCCATACGGAGGAATTATCAGATGCTGTCAGTGCACAGCGCATATACTAACTCTGCATACAACTACTACATCAATTCCGAGTCCTGGAAGGAAAAAAATGTCCCCTGAATGAATTATTGGACGGTACCACTTCCCAGGATGCGTGGGGGGTTGAAGGATTACAGTAGCTGTAACCTCCATAATGCATTTGCGGAACATCAAGAACTTGTCAGCGGGTGAAATGTATAAAATATGAGCTTATACCGATGTGTCATATTGTGTTGGCTGCGTCCTGTAGAGCCCAGAGGCGCAGAGATGCTTTCTTACTGACTATGTGCAGACTGTTTATGATGTTAGAAATGTTTGGAGAGGGAAGCAGCTCGGGGGAACTTATTTTCATATTTGGAGAAAAAAATATGTTAGAGATGATGTTAAATTGTAGTTTGAAGTTGTCAGCTTTATTGGCTCAGATGATGTATGTGTTTGAGAGAGAAAGTGGAGGGGTGGGGAGTGAGGGGAGTCAAAGAGAGAGAGAGTGAGAGGGAGGGAGGGAGGGAGAGGGAGTGTGTACATGTGCCCATTGACTTAGTGTGTAGTAAGGGGGGACCTCAAGCCCTGCCCATCTGATGCTGGAGGTTTTACTACAGCTTCCGTGATGTCATGGCAAAGGGCGGAGGGAAGGGATGGGGTGGGGGGCGGAGGGGCGGGGAGTGGAGAGGAAATGGAGGGGGGTACAATGGCTCATGAGGGAAAGGTAAGTCAATATTACGTTTTTTCTCGCTGACAAAGGCAAATGAAGCCATGTTTTTGCTTACAAACAAGTAACATCTTAACGCCTCGATCCGGAGCCGTGCGCCGCTGCGCTGTGTGGGAGAGGCCGCCCGGAAACCTTTGCTCGCTCTTATTATTTACGACATCTGGGCATTTGTAACGGGATAGATGATCGTTTTTTGAAACCCTTACTCGGGATATCTTTTTTTAAGCAAACTATTTGACAGCGACCTGCAACTCTCAAAACAGCGAGGACACAGAGCCAAAGCCCCCTAAAGGAAGTATAATTGAATTCAGGTAATCAGAAATGGTGATTATGTTTTGATGCAGGTTACAAATAATTTGTATTATTTTATTATTAATCGAAAATTATCAGGCCTCTTTTTATGCATTACTTTGTATGTATCTATCGCATGTTCCGCGCATCCGCGCAGTATTTTAAAGCATCACCAACAGCGTGATTTGACCGAGATAAGTGTTTTTCCTTACATTTTTGTATTTCTATTATTTCTCTAATGTGAATTAAAACTTACTCATAGCTGCGATCTCTCAACACTTTGATCTGTTTTTCCTCTTAAAGTGTGGATTTGTTTACTCGGTTTATTAACATTTTCAGAACGCATCGATTAGAGTGTTGGAAATAGAGAAGACGCTGTTTTGGCTCACAAGTGTTCATATTAACATCGTTGCCTAATAAGAAGTGGGAATAAACCAACTACGGCGCTTTCTCGGAACCTCAGAGATGCGTGTTTACCCACTCATCACTCTGCTTCTGCTGGATAGTTCATCTGTGTGGTTGTGTGTGTGTGTGTGTGTGTGTGTTGGGTTGGGGGGGGGGGGGGCGTTTACTGTATACTCGCCACACACTACTGCACATTATACGAGTCACATTTCTCTGTTTGTGGATTGTTAGCGCAAACTGTGATGTATATCTGGAGAGTTGGCTGACCGAATGGCTTCTGCTGTGTTATTATGATGTTACAGTGGGCGTTTGTGTATGTGTGTGTGTGTGTGTGTGTGTGTGTGTGTGTGTGTGTGTGTGTGTTTGTGTGTGTGTGTGTGTGTGTGTGTGTGTGTGTGTGTGTGTGTGTGTGTGCACGGACAGATGGATGGATGGATGGAAGGATGAAGTGAGTGTGTTTGAGAGAGGGAGGGAGGGGTTGGCCATTTGATCCTCTGCAGCAAAAACAGAGATGCTCTCTTCAAATGTCAGCCGCCTTTAGTGGTGAGCAGATTAAAAAAAAGAAGCACGCTGGAAATAAACACCGGGCATCGGAAGGCAGGCTGCAGCTACACATTTCGCCGGAATTTTGAAGCCATCATCTTGCCCGAGACTGTGCGTGGTGCATAATGTGAGCCTGTGCGTTGTGTTTTCCTTTACTACCCCCACCCCCCTTCTTGCTTTGCTTAGATGGCCACGTAATGTGCTGTGCGCCTCACGGTCTGTCAAAGCACCTGCGTCCTAAGATGGAGGAAAGAGATGGGGGATGATGATACACACGGCGTCACCCCTTAAGTTTTTCTCTCTCATTCCCGCTGTACCAGCCAGTAGGACCGCCAATGTAGCTTGGTCACGGAGAAGCGCTGCTCTTATGAGAAACTTCAGCGGTTAGTTTAGATGATCCGGTTTGAAAATCTTTTAGGGTTAAGAGCACGGAGGAGGTTGAGGGTAAACTTGCTTCACTCCCCTATATTTGTATTCGAAATGCTTCCAGCTTTAGACACGGTATCAATTAATGCAAGTTTGGCTATTTAGGAGAAAAAAAAATCTTTTTATGGTAAATGATTAATAAATGTTTTATGTGTTTTTTGTTAATGGTAGAAAGTATGATGATGATTCACTGACTTGCTTGCTTTTAAAATCCAAAAACGAACCTCTGCTAGGCTATGTAGCTGTAAAATAGAGTCTGCAGTTGTACTTATGTTTAAAGCTTTTAGGCTATTTAGTGAATGAAGCTTGTGAAAATGTAAAGAAGGACCCGTTACTCAGAGTGAAGCTGTGAGTCTATTTATAATGTAGAATGAATAAGGTCAAAATTTAATGCATCATGGGCAAAAGTGATAAAACACCTATTGTTTTTCTTTTGCTTACTTTTTCTGTAAAATGTAGCCTAGTTTCAGGGGATTACAGAATTAGGTTATTGGTGCCTTATGCTGTCAGTAGAGGCTATAGAGCTGCATGCAGCACAGGCCCTGATATGAAGTTGCTTCTGTTTTTTTAGTTACCCTCTATTTATGAAGGGTTGAATAGCCGATGGTGAAGACAGCAGGTGCCGGAGGAGGGAGTGTAATAAACATGTTGGAGGAGCAGCTGGGGCCAAATTGCACCCTCCTCATTCAAAGCCTATCAGAAATCTAAGCAATACAAGCAAAGGTCAGGGTCGGCCAGGCTTTCAATGGAGAGGAGGCATTTAAAATGAAAAGCCTGGAAATAATGAATTTCATGCCCTTAAAAGGGAAAATAAATAAATAAATAAATAAGTTAAAAAAAAAGAAAGAAAATTAATTAAAAAGTAAGCCAAATATGCATAATTCTCTGATGGGCAGAGAGAGGAGCATGACATGCAAAAGTGTTGAGAACATCACAAACTGCAGCTTTAGGTGGAGGACTCCTCAGGTGCACAGAGCCACACAGCTGGCGTTATGTTTTATAAGCAGCAGTGACACGTTTGTGTTGTTTCTCCGATGTTGAGGTCAGGGTGGCCCTCAGGGAAGCTCCTCCAAAAGCTGGTTACCATGGTGCTGCCTTTCCCTTCCACACCCCAGCCCCTAAACTCCCATCCCATAACTGATAAGACTATGCATTTGTCGTGATGCCTTTTTTTTAGTTACCTCTCCTGCTCTTTTTTTATTTGACCTTCAGGCTGCGATGTAAAAACTCACGTTGATGTTTTAAACAGCAAATTAAGATTTTGACAGACTTATCTGAATTATTATTTTTTGCTTATCTATACATCACCAATCCAATTTCCACATCTGCCAGATAATCTGGTTACTGTTTTTTGTCATGTGACACAAAGAAACCAGTGAGTAATGAGAGACTGTACCGCTCCACAACTTTTGATTTCTGTGTCTCTTCTGCCTGGCTTGCTGTAATCACACTAAGTTGTCTCTAAATCCTGCTTAACAGGAGCAGGAGTGTACAGCTGGCCCTGGCCCTGTATATACACTAATACTGTTATAGTCAGTTCACCCTGGTATCTAATCTAACTATAGCTTTAGGCCTCTTTGTTTCATTGTCCCAGTACAGTAAGCCACAGGCCTGTAATAGTATTACTTAAGCCTTCAATTTTTTGTATCAATTTAAAAGTTAAATGTTTTATTTTTAGAATTTTTTTGTGATTTTTGGCTGAAAAGAAGAAAGAATTTTAAACATGGCTCTGAGCAATGCTAGCTTTGAAAAACACAGAATCCTGGCAGTAAAATACATTTTTTTAATCCATTCATTTTGCATTCATCTGTCTCCCCATGCCCCCCCTCGCCTCTGATTAACCAAACCTCCCCAGTGAATGGTTAATTGTCTAGTACTTCTCCAGTGTTCACTGCAAAATAACAAGCTGCAAGTCTTTTAGGTGGGAATGAGCAGTATCTTATCAAAGAATAAGAGAGTATGTATCCAAAGAGAGTAAGTATCCCAAGTAGACGAGGCTCAAATTACTTTTTGTTTTTTCATCTGTGAACAATCCAGATGTTTCAGGTTTTCACATGAAACAACAGATGAAAGCGTAGAAGGGTCAATTTAGCTACCCTTTTTTATGATTAATTACCTGATTTGATAAAGCCAAACAATCAGATATCTAGTGCAGAATGTTCAGCTGTATTTTTTCTCTCTGCTGTGGGAGCAGTGGCTCAGGACTGAACAAAGTGAGCAGGGACACTGATACATGGCCGGAGGCAACGTGTCCTAATAGAGCGCTGTTATATATTTGGCATTTAGGAAGGACTCTTAGCTCCTTGGCCCCCAAACTAACAATACAGGACGGATGCTCACTTCACTTCACTTCACTTCACTTCACTTTAAAAGATGGAGAGGGGAAAACATTTTTTCAAAAAGCAAATAAGAGAGTTTGCGTGCTTGTGTGTGCATGTGTGGAGACAGAAATAGCTGAGACAGAGAGACAGAGATAGAGATGCAGACCAACAGTATTGCTGTTGTAATCACTTCTCGGCTGAGGGGGGAGTGAAAGTTGATAAACAAGCATTTTGCAGAGTGCTGGCTGGGCTTTGGCGAGGTTTGCATGTAATGGGCAAAGTAGGGATGGGTGCGGAGAGGGAGTGGGGAGTTTGATGGAGGAGGGGCAGGTGGAGGGTAGGGCTTGTCCACTTTGTGGCCCCTCAAATACGGGCATGCAGCCTTTTGTTGTCTCTTTAACTGTTTGCTTTTAGTGTGCACTTTCCTCCTTGCACTGCGGGTTCATGCCCAGGACAGTGTGTGCAGGGGAAATAACTCACTGTATCTTTGAAAGCAACATGAAGAGAGATGAAAATGTAAAGATAATAGATGGACAGATGCAACTTGCACCCTACAAAGGCCAGGAATTTATACGTACATTGAAGTGTAAAGAGGTTTATGTTTTGTTGCCTCTCTTGCATAATATTTGAAAGTGCTATATAAATAATAATAATAACTTTGTATAGCACCTTTCAAACAAAAAATGCAGCTCAAAGTGTTTTACAGCTTTATAAGTGCTTTATTACTGGAATCATTAAAAAAATTTGGAATATTCAGTTTTTATATAAAAAATTCAAATAATTATAACAGTTCGCCTTGAATTCCCGCTGTGTGATTAATTGTGAATGATTACTCTTTCACAATATTGCTGCTTCAATTTACATTTTCAATAGAGTGGATTCAGAGTGCGCTGACCCAAACCTTGGTCTGTTTGAGTGTTATTTTCTCTATGAAGTTCTTGAGGACCGCCAGACAGATAGGTAGCCCATACAGAAGAGGAGTCGCTATAAACTCAAGGGCGCTTCCTCTTTCACAGCATTGTGCTGCCTTCTGCAGAGATGCACAATCCATATGAAGGTTGAAAACTAAAGGGTATAGATGTGTATATATTTCCGAAAAAGAATCAGATTTCACCGCACCAGCTAAGCCGTGCATAAAAAAAAAAGAGTAGAGAGAGAGGAAGCAACATCCGGATGTTTCGGAGTCTCTCAGTCTTAAAGCTACACTAGTTGAAAAGTTCAGCCTTGGGCATTCATAGAAAAATACTCGGCACTCTCCCTGAACTCAAAACTGAGGGGGAAAAGAAAAACTATTATGATAACGCCGTGTTTTGTATTTAACACCTCCTCCATCAGCAGCATCAACAGCAAGTAGGAAGAAAGGAGAAGAGATTTAGAATAGATTTAGTATGTTTCTCTTGGGCGATCAGGAAGATGAAGTGAAGAGCTATTACCTTGATGAAAAAAAGGGGAGAGAGTGAAAGAAAAAAAGGGCCTTGATTTATGGATGATTCATTATTTACTGACCGTTCCTCACCCCCTCTCCTCTCACACACCCCCTTCTCCCCCATTCGCTTATATATGCTGAAAAGCTTGATAAAAATGCGCAAATTTGATTGATTCTAATAGCAGACTGACAGGGACCCCAGCTGGGGCACTTAACCATGCCTATGTGTGTGTGTAAAGCACACACTGTTCCTTTAGTTAATAAAGAGGTGTGTGCAGCATGCTCGAGTGCCCCAACCTACCCTCAAAGTAGCACCCTCACCCTCCCCTTCCTTCCTTTATCCAGACCCTTCTTTGTCCACTGGTGCTGATGCTGATGATTTAGTATGACAACTCTCTTTTCTTCCCCCTTTTTTCCATCGTCTTCTTTTCCCCCCAATTGTAAAATCTCTCCCTCCCTAACCCTCATCCCACCTCCTTGCTTCCTCTTTTCCCGGTGCTAGAAAATGAGTTTCGGGGCGAGCTGGTGAACCAGCGGTGGACACGAGGCGAGAGGACCAGCAGCCGCTGTCAGGCCTCCCAGAGACTGCAGAGCCGTCGACCAATCATGGTGAGTGACAAGGCCCCCCCTCCCCCACCCCGTCAGCCTTCACCATTTACTGCTACCCCCACACTCCACCACCAACCCAATTCTGCTTCCTGGGCATTTCCCCAATCCCTAATTCAGCAAGGAAAGTAGAAAAGGGTGTAGGCAGAGGTAGGATGGAGGGATGAGGCAGGCTCCGTGTGTGTATGTGTTGTGGGGAAAGGGGTTGGTCGGAGGTTGGGGGGCGGGGGGGTTGGGTTGATGGCCAAGCCAGACAGAAAAACATAAATCAAACACCACATTAAATCTCCCGCTTTGCCCTGCCCATCCTTTGCTCCAGCCCTGTTCAGCTTACTTCAGTTTAGTTAAGCTCAGCATGGCACAGCTCAGCATTTTCCCACTGCTGAGTTCACTTCACTTCACAGGACTTTTTTTTGTATTGAAACACAATAAAAAAAGAAATTCAAAAGGATGTCCTTGAGCTGCTCATACTTTTTTGTCCATGATATTACTCCTTATCAGCAGAGTAGACTAATACTGTCGCTCTCTCCTACCAGATCTTTTCTTCTCTTTTAACCCCCAAACCTGTTTCCCCTCCTTCTTGTACTTCAGTCTGAAACTTCTCACCCAAATTGCTGCCATTTCAAGGTTATTTCTCTATTCTGCAAACATCTGGTCCCTTCTCTCTTACCCCTGCATCACAACTGACTGTGACACTCAACAAAGAGTTGGAGGGATTGAGGAGAGATTGAAAGAGAGAGGAGTGGGGGTGGTGAGGAGGAGGAGGAGGAGAGGGTTTGTTTTCCCCTGGGCCCAGTAAAAAGTAGTTTTGCTTCCCCGCTGATGGCTCGGGTTCATCTGAAGAGATGACTTTTATTGATTTGGTTTGATTTCTGCTGTTGAGGGAGCCAGAGAGAGAGAGAGAGAGAGAGAGAGAGAGAGAGAGAGAGAGAGAGAGAGAGAGAGAGAGAGAGTGAGGCGCATCGGTTTCAAACACTACATCATCTGAGGCGGCCCCCTGTCGGCCTGGCACATGTGATACCTGTCACAGAACCTTCTTATTAGGATTAGAGCAGAAAATATGTTTAGTTATGAATGCTGAAATCACATCAGGATGACTCATAAACACACACACACTCACATCTGACCCATTACGCAGACACAGTCTTTTCGCATATGAAGTGAGAAACACGTCTCCCCTCCTCCCTCCTCGACACTCCTCTCTGCCTTGTGTGAATTATTAAAGTGAGACTGTGGAAGGGCTCACCATGCACTGATCCAACATGGAGGCCATGCAGCATAGTCCACCTGTTGAGAACTGTGCAGCTCGCCTCTAATTGGCAGCTACTGTCTGCAGGTAATTTTTGGAGATGTCAGTCTCTGTCACCAGTTGTGAACGTTCCTTTCCAACTTGATGTCCCTCCACCCCTCCTTAAGCCCTTTCCTTTCCTCATCTCTTGTAAACCTGAAAATGAATAAAAGAGTCATTTATGTGCACCAGGGGACGGAGGGTGACCTTCTCTCTGAAGTCATTGCCCCCAGCCATCCATTTACATAGAGCTGTCAGAATGCAGAGCAGAGCCTTGGCCCTCCTGCACCGACCGTCACACACAAAAAAGGACATCATTGATAATGTACAACACAGCCTGTAGGGATGAGCCGCGTCTTCCTCCTCCTCCTCCTCCTCCTTTTTTCTTCTTCGTCTGCCGCTGCTCCACACCACATTTCACACAAGTTACACCCTGAGACACACATACACACACATACACACACACACACACGCACACACACACACACTCACACAGATGTTGACTAGATATATAATCGATATAATACAATAATAATATAATAGACTTATATTCATTTCTTGGAGACTTATCCTAACCCTAACCATAACCACTACTTGCCTAACCCTAACCCAAACCATAACCTTAATCTAACCCTAACCTTAACCACTGACCCAAAAATCAGCATTTTAGCAATTGGGGACACAGCTTTCGTCCTCAATTGGACAAGCTGTCCCCAATTAACTAGTCTTAAGTCTGAAATTTGTCCCCGAAAGTACCCTATGACAGACCCACTCACATACACACACACACACACAGACACACAAACACACACACATATGCACATGCTGCTGTTGCTGCTGCACACACTTTCATGCACATTCACCCACACCCGGAAACACTCCCTCTCTCTCCTTCTTTCTCTCTGATATGCACAAGACATTGCTGGTACAGTGCAGGCCTACCTATGCATCGTTGAAGGAGTCTAATTAAATGACAAGGTAAAGGACAACTTTTGAACATACATTAAAAAGGGCCCTTTGAAAGAGATTATGAAAATCAGGTGAATGCCTGCCTTGCTGCATTCAGATTCACTCGCTGTGACTTTGTGTTCATACAAATTTAATGAGCTGGAATTGAGAAAAAGGACAGGAACAAGAGGAGAACTCAGATGTGCTTACCTATTTAAATGTGTGTAACTATGGTTACGCAAACATGAAAGCAATAGGGGCCCTTTTCAGGCCAGGTTTTCATCAATCCATGACTATCAATGTAAGGAGGAGGCAAAGGAAGGAGGATGAAAAAGTACGGGAGTAATAGAATAGTATATAATCTTTTCATGAAGGAGGAGCATGCGCTTTAGTCTCATTCACACGCACACACACACAATTTATCTACACTTCCACCTACTTTAGCATTTGATTCATCAACTTTCAGCCTTCATTCCCACTCTTAATCATATTTACAAGTCAGTTTTGAATACAGACAGTAAATCCCTTTTTTTCATCAAGTTATGGTCACTTAAATTTCTTAACTCTTTTTTTTTTTTTCCAACCATGCCTCCACACACTGCTGGGCCACAGCAGCAACTCTGAATTCTTTTTCAAAATGTTACTAAAATAAAAGCACAGAAGTAATATCAGCAAAATATATTTAAAGTATCAAAAGTACTTAATATGCAGAGAGGGGTAATTTTAAATGTTATATTATTATATACACTTGCAATAAGCAGCATTTTAACATTGTAGCTGGTGCAGGTGGAGCTCATTTGAACTGCTTTATATATTGTGAGGTGGTTTAATCTGTAACAATGCATCATATTTTATAAACTGATCATGTGTCATTTTTGTGTGTAAAATGTATGTATGTATGTCAAAAGTACCATATTTCTCTTTGAAATGTAGTGCAGTAGAGGTTTAAAATAGCAACACTGTACTAAAGTACAGTACTTATATACTTAGTTGTATTTCACCACTGCTCCTTTCACACATGCTCACATGAATAAAAGTGCATACAGTGGAGTGTAAGGAAATGTATGTTGACCTATACACAGGCAGGCACGCTCCTGTGTAAAGGAGCACACACACACATTCACAAAAAACTCTTCACTGCACTCTTATCCGCTCCTCTTCCCACACAGCACTGTGAGTGGAGCACAGAAGGAGTCAACTGCTCCCTTCAGGCAGGGCACAAAGCGGCTGCTTGTTGCACAACTTCTACATTAACAGCGCTTGATCAAAAGGGTTGAGGCCAGAGTAGCGAGAGAGATAGAGAGAGAAGAGCAGGCTGAGGCGGTGGAGGCTGCACACAGGAAGGGAGGGGCTTGTGCCTGCACCTGTACCTCCGGCCAAACACTAGACACTAATGAATGAAGCGCACCCTTGGAGTGAAAAAAGAAAAAAAAAGAAAAGCCCTTAACAACACCAACAACAGCGTGCTTCATCTTCCTCTCATCCCTCTTTCCCTCCTTCTTTTCATAAGTAGTCTATTAGCAGGAAAGGGGCATTGCCAAATAGAGAGAGGGTGAGGAGAAATAAAGAAGAAGAGAAACAGGGACCCTGTGTTTGAATCCCACTATGGCAGTGCCAACTTGACTATAGCAGGCAACAAAGCAGTTAAGTGCCTTGGCAAGGAGAAGGGGGGGGGGGGGGGGGGGGGGGGGGATAAAGGGGAAATTTTGGAGGGAGGGTTTACAAGAGGTAGGAAGTGTCAGACAGAGAGAAAGAGGGGAGACCTGTGATTAAAAGAAAACACAGTTGAGTAATCAAAGCTAATGGCTCCATTGTGACTAAAAAGCATCTGATAGCTTTAGAGTGCACTGAGAGCAGCGCTGGGTGTGGAGAGGTAGTGCTGAGGAGGTGTGGCTGAGGGTCAATATAGTGTGTGTGTGTGTGTGTGTGCACGTGTGTGTTGGGGGTTAACACCTGCTCCTTTGTGGCATAAAAGCCGAGCCAGGAGTAGCAGCGGGCACGAAGCATGCCCTCTACACACACACACACACACACACACACACACACACACACACACACACACACACACACATTAAGTCCTCCTCTTAAAAGGGTTATTACAGTGTTTTTTTAGTGGCTGTGTTTTTGCTATATTATTATATTCAGCATAGTTATGAGTTATCAGTACCTCTGCTTACCAAGGCTGTGGCCCCTGCCCCTGTGCGGGCGCTGCCTGTTGCCTCTGCACAGTGTGCAATCATACGCACCACTCAGGTGCAGGAAATTACAGGGAGAGATGGGAGGTGGGGGTGAGGGTGAAGGTGGGGAGGGGAAGGTTTTCCTCTCCATAAGTCTGTATTTCTGTCTTTCTTTTGATGAAGTGAGCAGGACGGTAGCATCAGAATATGTTGTTTTTCCCCCCCTGTGGTGAGAGGAAAAAGTGATGGATGAGGAGGGCGGAAGGAGTGCTGTTTGGCGAGAATTAAAGATATGATCATCTCTTTGTGTCACTATTACCTTTGGTGTGTTTCAATGGGAACATTTTGAGTGAGGGTTATTATACCAGCTCTTTTGAAGCACAGGTAGGCAAGGACGATTAACTCTGGATGTGTGGTGGAATATATTGAGAGCATTGAGAAATTACTACTGATGGTCTCTTTTTTTCTCCCTCTCTCTCTTTTCTCCTCTACCCGTTTCCTCTTTCTGTCTGTTCCTCTCTTGTCTCCATCCCAGATGAGTGTAGAGGGTGATGACAAGCGAACTCGCACTCGGTCCAAGGGAATCAGAGGTGAGTGTTTGTCATTTCTCTGCGTCATGTCAGGTCCTGTCTGTCAGAGATGCTGCAACAGACATGCACACACACACAGAGTTCAATACACATTCACTCAAAATTCTTCACATGAAAACATCAGTTCCACAGGTCAGCTAGGCAGCTTGAACTTTATATTCTAAAGCAAGGTATGAGTGTTTGTGTGTGTGTGTGTGTACATGCTTATATGTATGTATATATGAATGTGTGTATGTTTAATTTAGTAAAGCTAAGTGGGAAAAATTCACAAGTTCCAGCTTCTCTGATGGTAAGACTTGGCGTGCTTCTTTTTCTTCTAGGATAGGAAAGTAGGAAAGTATTTTGGACCATTTTTCTGACAAAACAAGCAATCTGAAGCATCAATTTAGACTATGGCATTTTTCACTATTTTCTGACATTTCATAGACCAAACCATGAATTGATTAATTAAAGATACAGTACATTTGAACATTTTGGAAAATACGCTTATTCGATACCACTGGCATGTTGGTATGATAAATAGGAAGTTATCGCTTTTAGCTGGTTAGCTTAGCATAGCAAACTTGTCATTTTTACACTTTTTGTACAGATCAGACAAACGAGATATAACATGTTAATTAGTAAGCTTTAGAGGTGTTGGTAGGTGTATTTTGTTACCGACAGACAGAGCCAGGCTAGCTGTTTCCCCCATTTACAGTCTTTATAGGCTAACCGTTTGCTGGCTGCAGCTTTATATTTAGTGTACAGATACAAGAATGGTATCAATCTTGACATCTAAGTCTGTGCAACAAAGGTAATAAGAGCATTTCCTCAAATGTCTGTCTCTCTTCCTTTAAGAAAATAACTGGCAGATGAATGAATAATGAAAACAATCAGTGCAGCTCTAATCTATCTTGAACAATGTGTCTGCCTGTTAGTGTCTATGTGCATGTTGTAATGTGAATACAGATCAATTGTATGTGTGTGTATATATACATACTGATACATGTGTCTTTCTTCATTTGTTTATACATGTACAAGTGTGTGTGTATGTGTGTGTGTGGTGTGTGTGTTTGTGTGTTTGATGTTTAGAAGCGCAGCAGCACAGCAACAGTTCATAGGGCGTTCAGAGCGCAGGAAGGTGTCCAGTCATTCCAACTGCATGATGAAAGACTGAGAAACACTCCACACACACATTGCTGATGTGTGTGTGCAGCATGTTAGTGTGTGTTTCCCGTGCTCTTGGTGTATTGGTATGCGCTGGGTCTTTCTGACATTTGATTAATGCATGTGATATCAGAGCCTAAACTTAATTCTCCAGGATTGTATTGTTTTCTTGTTTGCTCTGAATGAAAATAGGATATTTAGGCAATATGTGTGTTTGTGCGTGTGTGTTGTTTGTGAGCAGAGCTTGATTTATATTTTCCCAATTATGATACATAAGGTGCAACAATCATTCCTGTTTTATTGCTGAAGTCTGCATATAATTGTCTGTTTTTTTTGGCCGATTTAGGTTTTTTGTATGCTTTTGTGTTTGCCTATGTGTGTGTGTGTGCCCTATTCATACGGTATGTTTGTGCAGGCCAGCACTTATACTAGTGTTTGTTTTGTGCTTGCCTTTGTGAGCATGTGTATGTATGTGTATAAGTTTGCATGTAGATATGTGTATGTGTTTTTATGTGAGCTTGGGAGTGTGTAGGTGTTTCCCCTGATTGTACAGTCAGCAGTGTGTAAGCCTCTATGAGGAAGCCTCGTGGGATTCGTATGCATTTGTGATTTATTGATCTGAGTTTCTTTTAGCAGCACAGCGTTCTTAGCAGTCGTTCACCTTTGTTCTGCCTCCCTGTATCTTTCTTGACCCTCCTCTTTCTCTCCCCCCTTTCTCCTTCTCTCAGTTCCTATTGAGCTCGTAGGACAAGAGCTGAGGTAAGGAAACACCTTCATCTTTGTGCAAATCCCTTTCAGAAAGTTCTTTTATGCACACGGCAGAGCACCCCCCGGCACTTGTAGACTCACTATCAGTGCTTCTTTAGATGATGTTGTATATATATATTTTTTTTTATTTCTTATCATCACTTCTTAGCTTGTGGTCAGTACCTCCTACTGGCTGCTATTGATTTATCATAGCCTTTTGCTATTTCCTGCTGTGAACACATAGAGTAGATGCAGTGAAAGGGGCGTATGATCATTTTGCAATTCGATCGAGGGATACAGCAAAAGGAGAGAGGATGGTGAGGGGCGAATATTTAGTTTTTCTCTTGCCCTACCTTCCCGGTTTTGTCCTCCTCTTACTTTCCCACCCAGGCTACACCTTTCAGGGCCTCGCTAGTCATGAAGTCCATTGTCCTCTCTCCTCTCCCCTCCTTCTAAATTATTTTTGCATCCTCTCTCATTTTGTCAGCACTCCAAAAAAACCTTTGGGTGTCTGGATCATGGGAGGAAAAAAACAGTCGGAGGGCCAGAAACCACCTCATTTAAAATGCAAATGCAGCATTTTTTAATAAGTGAAATTAATAGTAAGGATAATTGGAGTAATAAAGGGCAATTGCTGGGGGAAGTTAATGAGAATTGAAATGAGCCGTCCTGAGGGGTCGTAGCAACCTGAATCAGAGGAGAGAGAGAGAGAGAGGGAGGGAGAGAGGGAGACCTGATGATGATGTCTGGTGAGGAGAGCAGAGCAGGGGAAATTACAGCAGGTCTTGGCTGATCCTTATCGATCATAGTAACAGGATATAGGCCAGGGTTGATGTACGACACACAATATTATGTTCTCCCCAGCTTGTTGCCACCTGCATTCATGCATTATGTGTGTCTGTTGGAAGAAGGTGTGGGGGGGGGTTACATATCTGTGAGCAATGTGCGCCTTTGTGCATGTGCATTTTGTGTGACATGTGTGCTCGGTTTGCATGTCTTTGCTTCTTTGTTTTGTTCATCTTAAATTACTTTTGTATTGCCTGTGGTTATCATTGCTTCTGCATAGGAACTAAAATGCACCATGTCTTAAACATATCTCTAACCTCCATCCATCTCATCCAGCTGCCCCACCCCTGGATGCAATGGCTCTGGCCATATCAGTGGGAGATACTCACGACACAGAAGGTAGGGCAGATTAAAAACCCACCCTCTGTCTGTCCTTTTTCTTTGTCTGTCTGTTCTCCTTGTCTTCTCTGCCCCACAGCATCCGCTCATGGAAAAAACAGCCAGTTTCGTTTCAGTTGTTTAAAGGAATAGTTGGACATTTTGGGAAATGCACTCATTGCTATCTTGCCGAGACCTAGATGAGAATATCGATACAACCACTTAAATCCACCTACCAGCACCTCTAAAGCTAATTAATTAACACGATATGTCTTGTTTGTTTAATCCATACAACAAAGTGTAAAAATGACAAGATGTGGTTTTACGGGGGACTATTCTGGACAATTTCTTGGCTGGTTGTGGTGATTTCCATGGCAACTTCATGGTGACGACAAGACTCCATTCATTAGCTGCTCCTTGCCAAGAAATAGTCTAGTACAAAACCTACTGTAAAAAACCCCATCTTGAACAGAATGAACAAACAAGATATGAAGTTTTAATATAAACTTAAAATGTAAAGATTTCCATGGGCAGCAGTGAAAAGTAATTTCTTCAGGTTTTATTCAGCAGCTGTAATCCTCATCTTTGCCGTTCACCATCAGAGAGCCTGTGGGACTCAAGGCAGCTCACTGGCTTGTGACTCCTCTTTATTGAGGGGCAGATATTAGCTATCTGTTTACATGTGTATTTGTTCAGCAGGCTATTTCAGATGCACTTTGGTTATAGATCCTCCCTCAATCTCCCTTGGTGTATCCCAGGTGAGAGTAAGAGGGAGTTTATTGGATTTCACCCTCCATTGAGTCGCCTGCCCCTCTCTCCATACAAGTTGTTCATTAAACGTTAGTCAATTGGCTGAGATTGGTTCTGATGTCTGAGTGAGCGAGCATGGCGCCCCCCTCAGGCTGTATGTGTTGACTCATACTCTCATCACTATTCATATCAAAATACACACACACCCTCCATCACTTTGCTTCAACTCAGTCATGGACATGATGAGGTGCATGAGGTTTTATTGGACATGTTAGAGTGAGTATGTGATTTCCAATTGCATCCCTGTTAAGTTTTCACAATTCTCTCTCCTTCTCTTTCCCTCCATCAGCATTCTGGGTTGCCCCATAGCCAGAAAGCGCCGTCTAGAAGAATCAGAGGCCGATCACGAGCAGGAACAAGAAACAGAGCGCCCAGCCTCCAAGAGGAAGTCCCATCCCCTGAAACTGGCCCTGGACGAGGGCTTCAGTGCAGAAAGTGATGCCAGCAGTGAGGCTGAGGGAGAGGGAGAGAAGGATGGAGAAAAAGGAGGAGGAGGAGAGACCAAGGAGGAGGAGGAGACAGAGCCAGCTGTAGAGGAAGAGAGAGAAGAGATGACAGAAGACCTGACGCAAGACAGACAGACAAATGGAGAAAAGGAGGAGACACATAGTCAACAGAAGGAGGAGGAGAGGGAGGAAGAAGAAACATATCAGAAAGAGGAATACACATTTGCAGCTGATGAAGGTAGGTTTCTTCTCATTGAGGCAAACCAGCTAATATTAACCTCATCTCTGCCTCTTCTTTGCTGGTGAGGAAATGTCTGCTCCAACTAAACTCAGGAGCTTTCTCTATGTCCATATGATTTTGAAAAAGAACCAACTAATTCCAAACGATAAAACAATAATCTAGTCCATCAATGACAATTTTGATAACTGATTATTTGTTCATCAAGCAAAAATGCCAAATGTTCACTGGCTTCAGTTTCTTAAATGTGAAGATTTGCTGCTTTTCTCAGTTTTGTTTCATTATATGCTGAACCTTTTGGGGTTTTGGAGTGTTAAAAGAACAAAACAAGCAATTTGAAGACGTCAATTTTGGCTCTTGGAAGTTGTGAGGGGTATTTTATGACATTTTATGGATTCAATGGTTAAAAATAATTGTGAGATTAAAGGGGTAGGAGTTATTTAGAATTGCACTTCACAAGGTACAGATTTTAAAAAGTATGGTCAAATTCGAAGCAGCAGAGGCTGAGATATCCTGATTTTTGTCCATTGTATGGATCCAGAAATGCTGGATCCTACATTTCCTGTAATGCAACCCAATAGCATCTTTCATTAGACCCTCCTTGTCTACTAAATGGACATCTCTTTCAAACCCTAGACCTCCTAAAAATGTTAAGTTTCAAGCATAAGCCAAGATGACCCTGATTATGTCACTATGACATTATCAGGGTAACTTTTTCAGACTGGAAAGCTCCCTCCAGGGCCATAGAATGCATTATACAGCTGTTTTCACAGGCTGAGTGGTACTTCTCCTGATGAGTAAACTGAACTGCTCCTTTAATCAGTAACAGAAATAATCATTAGTTGTAGCCCTTTGATTAAGGTATCCTTTAATTGACAATAAAGATTAAGTTTAACCATAACCTGTATGACCGAACATAATATTTTTTCATTTGTGGTACAGAACTTACAAATGAATACTGCCTGGGAGGCTTTAAATAGGGCAAGAAATTTCCCCAAACACATTATTTGCGATCCAACTACACTAGCATTTAGGTAGAGTGGAGCTAAGTGGTTTCTATATGTGAAGGCCAAAAGCACAGATTAAATCATGGGAATGTGGTTAATATCAATCCAGCAAAACACACACACAAAAACACTAAGTTACAAAGAAGTCCTTACATGGTTATCTAATATTGCAAGAGATAAATTGCCATGCCTTCTAACAACCACTAGAGGCACTAGGACTTTGTGAGTGAGTGCTGCTTTACATCTATACACTCCATCACAATAGGTGTTTCTACTTCATTGTGAATTCACAGTAAGTGACTTGGCAGGCAGGGAAGTGATGCCACTTTAGCTCACTGTGTGACTAACTCTTTCCTCTGTGTTACCACTCTGACCTCTTCATCTTTGTTTCCACAGAGGAGGAGTGTGTGATCATTGAGCCTGAGCTTGGCGTGGCGCCACCTGCAGCCGAGGAGTGTCAGTCTCCTTCTCAGAGCGCCGAAGAGGTGGCCAACTCTCTCCTCCACCTCGGCCGAGTCTCCAACACCACCACCAACAACAATACTCCAACTGTGGCCATTCAGCAGCCTGTTGCTATGGAGACTGAGGAGGATGTCATTATGACAGCCGAGGGGGGTGAAGAAGTAAAGGATGAGCAGGGTGGGGAAATGAATGAGGGAGAAGAGGAGGAGGTGACACAGAGAGTTCAAGTATCGGAAGAGTCATCTGTACTGCAGAAGGAGGCGGCTGAAGAGGAGGAAGAGGAGGTGGAAGAGGAGCAAAGAGAGTACGAAGATATGAGCAACCACATGAACCAGGAGAACCACCAGTATATCACTGAAGATGTCCAACACCACCAAAACACAGATGAAGAGGAGGAAGAAGAAGAAGAGGAAGAGATGGCAGTGCCAGCACAGCAGAGGCAGAACTCTCCAGCAGAAGAGGATAAGGAGAAAGATGAAGAGGAACACAGGGAGGTGAACCACATTCTGCCTGTTTCTGATGTGCCAACTGCCATCTGCACCGTCACCAGCACCGCAGCTGCTCAGGGAACACAAATGTCTGAAGACCACAGGGCCAGTCCTCTGGAGGACTACAAGTCACACAGAGCAAGTCCCCTCGAAAACTACAATGTCAATAGAGCCAGTCCACTTGACAAATATGACTCTCATAAACCAAGCCCACTTCAGAACTACAAGGCCAGCCCTCTTTTAAGCTACGGCTCCCACAGGACCAGTCCACTGGAGGACTACTTTCCCAACACCAGAGATGAGAACTATAAAATCCACAAAGCCTCTCCCGACATTATCGAGGTGCGTTCCGATAAGTCAGAAGAGAAGGAGTTTGATGATGTTGATGGGGATGACGAGCACGATGACGAAGACAGCCTTTCCCAGCGTTCTACTGTGACAGATGAGTCAGAGATGTTTGACATGACCCGAGGGAACCTGGGCCTGCTGGAGCAAGCCATTGCCCTGAAGGCAGAGCAGGTGAAGCCAGCCGGGCCCAGAGAGCTGTGCTGTGCCCCAGATATCCACCACCAGCGATACTTCACCATGGATGACAGGCCCAAGCACCTGGATGTCCTCCGCAAGAGCTACTTCAGCAAAGGTAGGACGGAGTGAAGAAACAAATAGGGGAGAGCAGAGTTACAGCATGTACTGAGACGTAAAAAATTGCTTGAGATAGGCAATACATCATGAACATATTATTATTTATATTATTTTTTTAAGCTGCGTTAGCATCACATTGAAGTGTTTCTACAAGCAAAGACCTAAACATGGTGATGAATTCAAGGACACTCCAACATCTGAGGCTTGATAGTCGCCTGCTGATTGTATTTCACAAGTTACAAGTTACTGTGTGTTGGGGAAAAATCTAATTCAGAAAACAAAACAATAAACAATGAAGTTAAGACTGAATTGGTTGTTTCTTGCATTAAAAAAAAAAAAATTCACTTTGGAAAATGCGCTTATTCTTCATATATACAGTACTGTGCAAAAGTTTTAGGCACTAAAAGTAAAGTGAGAATGCTTACAAAAATATTGCTATAAATTGTTTTAATTTATCAATTAATTTCTTACAAAGTTGAGTAAACAGCAGAAACCTAAATGAAATCAATATTTGCTGTGAGCAGCTTTTCCTGTAAAACAGCAACAGTTCTCCTCGGTTCACTTTAACACAGTTTTTCATGGTAACTTGCAGGTAGATTGTTGTAACCATCCTGGAGAAAGAATGTTCTTCTGTGGATTTATTATTTAGGCCATCTCAGGTGCTTCTTCATGTAATCCCAGATTGACTCCATGATGTTGAGATCAGGGCTCTTTGGGGGCCATACCATACCATCTGTTGCAGGACTCATCATTCTTCTTGTTGCTGAAAATAGTTCTTTATGACTCCAGCTGTATGCTTGGGGTCATTGTCATGTCATGAATAAATTCGGGACCGATCAGACACCTCCCTGATGGTATTGCATAGAATCTGCATAGAATCTAAATATCTATCTAAACAACAGTACTCTCTCTCTCTCTATATATATATATATGCTGTGCAAAGATGCTCCAGTTCAGCACATAATAGCAGGGTGTAATATGCAGGCATGAACAGGGTACATGGAACACCATAAAAATTTCTCCCGTTAGCTTAACAACAATCCTTAACAGTCCTTCCATGGATGTATAAAGAGTCCTTCAGGCTGTTACAACAAGCCAGCTGTTGCATTGGCTAACGCAAACAGCTATCTACTGCTGCTACTCCGCCTTAGAGTGGAGAGAATTGAAGATGAAATCTGGAAACTATCACTGGACCAACTCAATGTCAATATTGCATTCTGGTTGTTGATTGGTAAGGGAGGACAGCCTCCCTTGGAGTGTCATTTTATGTGTCTTGGCCAATCACAGATTAGCATGAAAAAAAATGAAATACATTAAGTCCAATGTAAGAGATCCCGCCCTGCGGAGGTCAGCAGGCACCCGTCCTCCTCTATCCCCAACTCCACCTCCACCAATTGCCCCCTCCCCAGGGCTTCCTCCGCAGGCTCAGCTTCACTCAAGCTGCCCGTCAGACCAGCTGCTTCTTCCCACTTTAACATGAATAACAAATCGGTGCTCGGTGCTCTGGTTGGATCCACATGGAGAGCCGGGGCTAACGTTAATTGGGAGGCTAGCTGGCTGTGCTTCCCTCTGGTCATGCTGTGGCTAACGCTCCGCTAGCCTCTCAGCTAACATTAGCCTCGGCTCTCCATGTGGATCAAACCGGAGCACCGAGCACCGATTTGTTATTCATGTGTAAAGTGGGAAGTGGGAAGAAGCAGCTGGTCTGACGGGCAGCTTGAGTGAAGGGGGCAATTGGTGGAGGTGGAGTTGGGGATAGAGGAGGACGGGTGCCTGCTGACCTCCGCAGGGCGGGATCTCTTACATTGGACTTAATGTATTTTATTTTTTTTCATGCTAATCTGTGATTGGCCAAGACACATAAAATGACGCTCCAAGGGAGGCTGTCCTCCCTTACCAATCAACAACCAGAATGCAATATTGACATTGAGTTGGTCCAGTGATAGTTTCCAGATTTCATCTTCAATTCTCTCCACTCTAAGGCGGAGTAGCAGCAGTAGATAGCTGCTTGCGTTAGCCAATGTAACAGCTGGCTTGTTGTAACAGCCTGAAGGACTCTTTATACATCCATGGAAGGACTGTTAAGGATTGTTGTTAAGCTAACGGGAGAAATTATTATGGTGTTCCATGTACCCTGTTCATGCCTGCATATTACACCCTGCTATTACGTGCTGAACTGGAGCATCTTTGCACAGCAAAGGTATGTTATTCAGGTTAATGTGGGAAGAAGCAGTGGGTCTGACTGGCAGCTGAGTGAAGTGGGTGGGGCCTGTGGAGGAAACACCGGGTTAAACAGTCTGCGGAGGAGCTGCTATGTTCGGCTGCACAGATAGGAAACACTTCGGCTGCCAGGATGTACCGCTCTGTTTGGAAAAAAATAACTTCTTCTTTTTGGTTTATACCAGCGGTTGGCAACTAGCATATTAGGTGCATTACCGCCACCCTCTGCTCCAGAGTGTGGACCAGAGATATGTTGTCTTTCTTGATCATACTTAGTACAATCTATGCTTGCATGCATAATAGTCTCTTCAGCCAGCTGGAAAAAAATATGTGCATATATCGGTATCGGCATCGGCAATTGGCCACAATGAGTTGGAAATATCGGCACATGAGATATCGGCAAAAAGTCCATTATCATGCATCCCTAGTGCAGAGCGTACAAATGAACACAGTGTACCAAATAAACAGCGATGAGTCACAGAGTTCTGTTTAGATACTCCCCTCTCCATTGTGATGGGGATGAAGTGGTTCCAGCTGAATAGACTTCCATGAAGAGTGGAGAGGAAGTGCTTGAGGAGAGAGCAAGAAGAGACAACAGCAAGAGGGAACATAAGAGAGACAACAGCATGTCAGGGAGAAGGAGAAAGAACGACGAGAGAGAAAGAGTGCAGGTTGTTCCACAGTCAGTGGTGGAGTGTTTGTTTACGTGCTGCATGTGTTCGAGCCTTGTATTTTTCGAGCCTTGTACAGTTGGCATGCTGCCCACTTGTCATGCTCCTCACAGTATAGCACTAGTGTGATTACATGCATGGTAGTGTTGCCTTCTCCTTGGCCTCAACTCCCTCCTGTGGTGACGTTCCTGTTCAGCTCAACGCTAATTAGGAGATGCATGTCTCGTTAACATTCAATTTGAAGGCCAATATAGCATCACACCAGCCTCTTGCTCCTTTTTCCTCTCTCCAGCACCAGTGATACTAGCTGGCCTAGCTCCAACAGCAGAAGAGATGAGTGGACATCTTTAATTGTGTGTAAATTATAGTGGAATGATTTCTCCCTGATGTATTTTCAGGTGTTTTGTCTTAGATTTGAACAAGATCCTTGAAAATGTCAGATAAGTGTATCAAGGGGATGGAAATGATCTAACTTTACAGGATAAGTGGGTCGACTTTGTTCTGGTTAACTCTGAAAAAGCAGTAATATTTCATACATATGATAGTATTTCATCCTTGAAAGCATTAACAGAAACACACAAATCACATTGTGCATTTACAGAGATACATAAGACATGAGGAACAGATACAGATGGTGTTGCTTTTGTACAGTTGTCTGAAATATGTCTAGATTTCATGCTTAGCCAAGCAGACTGTCTGATGGCATGAACCACTTGCTTTTGTCCTCCTTATTCATCCCATCTTCCCGTCTCCTCTTATCTCTCCTCCTTCTCCTCCTACCCTCCTATTCTCTTGTATCCAGAGAGCAGTAGGCCAGAGAAGAGGGAGATCAAGTGTCCCACCCCAGGGTGTGATGGGACGGGTCACGTGACTGGTCTTTACCCCCACCATCGCAGCCTGTCAGGCTGTCCTCACAAGGACAGGATCCCCCCCGAGAGTGAGTTTTCTTCAAGCTGAATATGAAAAACACAGAGAGAAGAAAAATGAAGAACAAAGAACAGTCTGACAGTGATGGAAACAGTTAGACATCACATGTATATTCACAAGTAGTAAATAATCATGATTTCATTTTGATTTTAGGAGTGGGTTTTCTGATCCAGGCTTACTGAATCAATTAATCACAGAACATTTTGCAGGACACAGCTAACTCAGCAGGCTGTTGTCATTACCAACCTATTCACTCTTACCATTATGCATGCTGTTGATTGAGGATATGGTCAAACATGTCCAAGCTGACAGGTCAAAAAGGTTGACAGGCTGCCAAAATTCAAAATAGATGTTTGGATTTGATTCACTAAAAATATGCTGATCAGAATCTGCATTGTTAGTGTGTTTTTTCCTGCTTAGCCTTGTCTCTGCATATTGATTGTAAAGATGCTTCCTACGTACACATCAGAGGGCATCTTACAGTAGTCATGACTACAGGTCCATTAAATGTAGTCCAGTTTCCTGCTATTCTCTGATTAAGGTTCATTTCATATCCTGCTGGTATTTACACTGTATGAAAATAATTAGGAATGGCAAGGGGGGGGGTTGTATTTTTTCCTTTTTGCTGATGGTAAGGTAGTCAACTTCTTTTGGGGAGAGCATGAAATAATCTTCTTTTTTTCTCATGGCACATTTATATTTTATCTAATATTTATTGTAAAAGAAAAAAACCCCAGAAACATAGGAATGTGTACCATACTCAGTTATCTTGCTCTCCCTGTGTGGCAAGCAGTGGACTTACACCAACTTATTTGCCAACAGCGAATAACAGGGCCTTTCAGTTGGTTTAGTTCTGATGAAAAGTCAGACATATAAAAAAATATTGCAGTGCTCAACTCCATCAGTAGCCATAGAACTGTCGCCTGTGTCCGGTTCACCCATCTGGTGGCAGTAATTACTGTTTATATAGCAGCTCTTTATTCAAAAATAGATAGTGGCTGGAATATTCACCATGTTTGCCATAATTTAGGGGAGGGGAAGGTTCCAGAGAAAATATTTGTAATGCTGGGGAGGGTCTTGCTGTTTAATAGAATGAAATATAAGATTCAGCACCCCCTCCTAACCCCAGTAATTTTCATGCAGTCCCTTACATCAAAAGAATGTTGTGGATTTTTTCTTCAAACTGGAGACTGAATGTGTTATTGTTTGTGCATATGTATTTGTATGTATCCTAATTTCTCCTCAGTTCTGGCCATGCATGAGAATGTGCTGAAGTGTCCCACTCCTGGCTGCACTGGACAGGGCCATGTTAACAGCAACCGTAACACACACCGCAGGTATACATACATGATTATACAGTATCTGTGTTTGAGTGTATATTCCTGCCAAGCGGCAACCTCCGGGGCTGAAAATGAAGCCAATGCAGAAGTGCTAAAAAACCTGCATTCTCTCTAATGGCCAGCAGGGGGCGACTCCACTGGCTGCAAAAAGAAGTCCGTGTATGGAAGTCTATAAGAAAATGACCCTACTTCTCTCTTGATTTATTACCTCAGTAAACTGTTTCCTAATAAATTTATGGTCTCAATTGCTATACAGCATAATGTTCATTTTGTAAATTATGGTCCCATTTAATTTAAATTTGATGATAAAGCAGGGTATGAATTAGGGCGTGGCTACATTGTGATTGACAAGTCGCCATCACGGCGATAACATCGCTTACGTAACGTAACCATTGCATATAGACATAGCTGCTGCTATTTCACAGTCTGTTTTCAGTTCACTGAAGTTAATTGTAACATTGTGGTCACCTAAAAATAGTCTTGTTCAGGGTTTGGTTGTAATAAAAGACCCATCAATGAGTCGGATGATCAGTTTTTCCGGTGAGTACATTTTCTTTTAACGGTTTTATATGGAAGCCCATTTCCGCCTCTGTGATTTTTTTAACTGTAGCATTTTTTTCTCATTGCCTTTAGTCATGTTAAACTGATTTTGAGTCTTATTGCTATTCCTGCCTATTTGCTGCCTGCTCAGTATTAAAAAGTCTCAAGAAACCAATGCTCTAATATGACAGGGGACATCACAGGGTATCATAATCCTGAGTTATTTCATTTTTACAGGTGTATTTTTTTCTTATTGACCTTGAAACCTTTATTTTATTTGTGAAAATGCAAAACAGGGAGATTGCACTGCTTTTTTCACATCTAGATTAAAATAATTAAAATTTAGGATTGTAAATCAATTAAAGGCCATTTCATGATGATTCTATGATTCATTCTTATTTCATCTTCCCCCTATTTGTTATATTTTTCAGTTCAAGAATTAGCTTGAAAATGACTGAACAATGCCATCTACAGGTGTTATGCCACTAAGTCATTATTTTGAGATACCAAGTCATTATTATGAGATACTAAGTCGTTATTTTGAGATACTAACATTGCTGTAAATGCGCCAGAGTTAGCCAAGAGGCTATTTTTCATCTGCAGTCCCTGGACAGATGTTAGAGTCACCCTAAAAACAGAATTTGGAAATGAGATTGAAATTACAAAGTTACTGAGATCATTTATAAGCATGCAGAACAAATAATAAGATGAAGAAAAAAAGAACATATTAATATTAATAAAAACATCATCCAGGATATCCTTAAAACATGCAATACAGAGACTCATGATACAAGATATGCAAGACAATAAATACATTTAAGATTTTCATGTCTCATTATCATGAGATACTAAGTCATTATTATGAGATACTAAGTCATTATTTTCAGATACTAAGTCATTATTTTGAGATAGTTTCTCATTATAATGACTTACAGGATCTTTTTTTTTCATCACAGTGGCAGAAATGGGCTTCCATAGTTTTAGGCCTGTTTTTCGCTAGCGAAAATTAGCCTTAGCATTAGTATTATCACTGTTAACCATAGATTGTAAATGCACCGTGCTAACCACGCTAGCAGCTAGCACTATGATCAGCTACACTCTCTCATCCAAATATGGATACTTCTGGCACCAAAAATCAAACATGGTGACGGCCAAATCCAAGATGGCGATTGTCAAATCGCTACACTTGAGGCTTCAAAACGGCAGTTCGCAAACCAATGGCAGACGTCACAGTCATTACGTCCATATTTTTTACAGTCTATGATTGCTGCAGACAGGGCGTGTTTTCCTTTGTGTTTTTGCAAGCTCATATATTCATGTATGCAGTACAATGAATGTATCAGTCCACATCAGGGCGATGCAGATTTACATGGTCAGCAACACGCTCTCCTTGAATATTTATCTTTCTTCTCCTCCTCCAACCTTTCAGTCTCTCTGGATGCCCCATTGCTGCTGCAGAGAAGCTGTCCAAGACCCACGATAAGCAGCATCTCTCTCAGCCAGGCAGCGAGCACCTCAAAGGAAGTTCCAACGACAGGGTGTTAAGGTGGGTGACCAAAAAATTATAAAATCATATACTTACATATACCAAAAAACAAAAAAATACCTTTTGTGCCTCATTTTAATAATGCAACTAATAACATTATTAATTGATGCATTCAGTTATATCGTTGACTCATCCGATGGCTCCATACATAAGATAGTGAAGAACTAAGGTAGACTAGACTATGAGCTGTTATAACATGCAAAAAGACACAATGTGAGGAATAAATGGAATGCGTGACTGTGGATTCACAGAGGAAACTCACCTTTGTTATTTCAATACATTTTCAAAACAAACTAGCATGCTGATAGTGAACCTCACTGCATAAAAAGTCCAAACCCCACACAGTTGAGTCCTTCTCAAGGTTAGCTACTTTACCTCTGAGCCACATGGAAACCGCAGAGACAGTCCTGACCTTGGTTACTGGGCCCCTCACCATAGGTGGAGCTGGCCTGTGAACGGCTGAATATAACAAGAAAGTGAAGCATCCAGTCTGGCGGTCTAATCATTACTGTCACCTCAAACACTGAGATCTCTTTATCTCCATTCATATCCCCAACTGGCCAGGCATCATGATCATGGCCAAAAGAATGATAATTAACATGAACCAGACATTGGTATTATGCTAAGTTCACGCTCATCCTCATTGGTATTTTAATTAATAATGCAGCCAATAAGCTAATTATGCAAGTTATAGGGGCATTGCAGGGGGATAGGAAAAATAATTGCTTTCCTTGAGGAAAACCTCATCAGTGGTTGGACAAAGCATTGAGGATTAAACGTAATAAGGCTTGCCTTGCTTCTCAGATTGTTATTAAAATGAGCCTGGTTGTCAGTTATGTGAATTTCTCATTTAATCCATGTCATCTAATGGAATCCATGTTGTCTGAATAAAAAAGGAAAAAAAACCCTGTGATAAATGGTAGAAAGTTTTTACTGTCATGAAAACCCTCCTTTAGATGACCTCTGTTTTTATCATTGTGCCATTCCGACAGCAGTGAGACTACAGGCCAGGTCATGTAGCTTATTAATGAGTGTATACTTGGAGACCAGAGATTGTGATATGGGATGCAGAGGAGGAGAAAGAGGTCTGGACCAACGGATTGGATTTAAAAAAAAAAAAAAAGATGAGGACCCACCCCTACCCTCCCTACCTCCCTCCCTCTTTCACCACTCCCTCTTCTTTCTTTTCCACTTCTTTCTCCTCCCCTCCTCTTTCTCTCTTCCCTCACCCTTCCGCCTCTCCCTGGTCTATCAGTGGATTTATGCCAACAGGTCTGACAAAAGCCCAGGCTCTCCAGGAAAATGAGAGGGCTTAAAGCTCATAAATTCCATGCTGTACAACATGCAAATGTGCCCTCTGCTGATAAGAGAGCTTTTAATCCTGCTGCACTCCTGCTAAATACACCCTATCTTTACTCTCTCTGTCACTCTACCTTCCTCTCTTTCTCTCACTCTTTTTCCCCTTCTTTGTTTTTGTGATGACTGTGTGACTCTTTATTGCATCAATCCTTTTTTTTATTTCCATCTCTCTAGGTTTATTCTATTTTATTGTACTTTACTTGCTTTTTTTGCGTCTTAAATCCCCCTCCTGCCTGAATTTCAGCAGCCCCACCCTGACGTCTTCTCCCTCTCCCTCTCCTCCTTACAGGCCCATGTGCTTTGTGAAGCAGCTGGAGGTGCCCCAGTATGGCAGCTACAGGCCCAACATGGCACCCACCACGCCTCGTGCCAACCTGGCCAAGGAGCTGGAGAAGTACTCCAAGGTGTCATTTGATTATGCAAGCTTTGATGCTCAAGTATTTGGGAAGCACATGCTTGCTCCAAAGATGCCCACCAGCGAAACCTCACCCAAAGCCTTCAAAAGTAAGAGAGAGAATGCATTTTCTTCTTTTGAGTGGTCCTGGTTGAGATGTTAAGTGTAGGTTAATGCTGGCCATTCAGTTTCATATCATGCATATTTTTGCATATGTTTTACATTTTGTCTCAACATATTCTACTGTTGGTATTTTGTTAAAGGAATGGTCTGATACTTTGAATATGCCTAAATATGCCTGAGAAGGTTATGTTAAGCTAAGCTAAGCAGATGTAAGCTTCAGCTAGGCTATCTGCCCTCCCTTTGTTATTTTTGCTTTTTAGTCTCTTTCTTTCATCAGTTTTAATTACTTTACCACACTGTTGTATCCTACTTGTATTATCATCTGATCTAAAATTGAATTTTTTTTCCTCCTGCAGCTAAGCCCTCATTCCCCAAGTCATTGTCGCCTAGCCTGAGTCTCCACGGTTATGGGAAGAGCAGCTCCTTGGCCTATGACTATTCCCATGATGCCGAGGCCGCCCACATGGCTGCCACAGCCATCCTCAACTTGTCCACACGCTGCTGGGAGAAACCTGAGAACCTCAGCACCAAACCCCAAAACAAGGTAAACAGACCTCAGTTATCCGTATATACAGTTTCTCAGGTTAATAATTTATGGGTGATGATAATTATTGTAAAGTGTTACCCTGTTCTTCTCTCCTCAGCACTCAAAGAAAGAGATTATTAGCTCATTATAGTGCAGATTGAAACACTGCAGACCACAGCTGGTCAGATGAGAGGAGATAGTGGGTGTGCCTCTCCTCTCCTCTCCTCTCCTCTCTGTTGCTCATTTTTTCCCCTTTCCATCAACTCTGCTTGAATATATCATCAGGAGGTATTAGCTTACAGCAACAGGATGGTGTTGAGACACAGTTGCATCACCTCTCCCATCCTCTTTCATCCTTTCATCCCCCCATCCCACACACTTTTCATGTTGTTATTGAATTTGGCTGACTGCCAGTTCCCTGGATTACTTTTCCACCAGGTAGCCTTTTTTCATTATCTGCTGGGAGGATCTCCCACTCTCTCTCTCCACCCCTGCCACTCTTTCTTTCATTTTCTTTTCATATCTCTTTTTCCTCTCTTTTATTGTCCTCTCTTCCTCCCATGCAAGTTTTACCGTTTCTCTCTCTGTTTCTGTCTCCCCTCAGTCTATACTTCACTGTCTCTCACTCGCTCCCTCTTTTCCCTTCCTATGCACAGGAGGTGAAATTGGAACACCACTTTCCCCCATATTGTGATTCTTAAAAGCCTTTTTGCCTCACAGAGGAGAGAAAGTGACTGCTTCATCATTTTTCGATTTCCTGACATGGTTTTAGGAAGATAAAAGATTAATGTCTCCGGCAGCACAGCAGCACAAGGTGTAGTTCAGCGAGGCACTGATCCAAGAGCAGGACTTAGCTGCATGATATTATGGCGCACATCAACTGGGGACTGATCTGGAATCAGAATCGGAGCCAGTTGAAATCCAATATTGAAACATTGGAACACTGAGCTCATCAGCCATGAACATTTCTGGGAACTGTTCCCGTTTTCTCTCCTCTTCTCCTAAACCTTTGATTTTTCTGGCCCTTGACCAGCCCATATGAGCGCCATTTTAGATGAATGCTGGAAAACATGGCTCATCTCACCCCTCTGTTTCTGTTCACCTGCCAGCACTATAACAGAGCACGGAGAGATGAACAGCAGTGTTGGTGCTGTTGACAAGGTGTGACTGCAGTACATTAGATATCATCACTAACATGCTTAAGCGATGAAGGTGGTGTTCTGAACTCAAACACGTAGTAAAGTGTATCACACTGTTGTATGGCTAGGCCCATGTAAATGCTTGTTCAGTATGAGCTAGAGTGCTATTCTACAAGCAGGTGAAGGTGGATGGGTGAAATTGGGAGGAAATGGATTGTTTCACCACATGAAAGTTTAGTTTAATCTGAATCTGAATCTGAATCTGAATCTGAATCTGAATCTCCCTGAGTATGACTGTGGGTTATATGATGTTATGATTCGGGAAAATGTAGATATGTTAATGTATGTGTAGTGTTGCAACTGAATCTGCTCAAGAGGGTAATTAAAATAATCATAGTCATCATCCTACAGGACTGCCTCTCATATACACTGAAGTGCACCAGGGGAGACTGCATTAGTAATTTATATTTGAGAATACTTAATTAGATGTATTAGTTAACTATGTATCTGTATTCATTTTTTCCCAGTTGCCAACTATGTATTGAGCCCAAAAGTGCTCAGTGTTAAATAAGTTAATAGTATAAAATAAGTGTGTGAAATATATAAATGAACCAATAAATTGTTAAATAATTATACTAAATACTTTTTAATACTAAATTAATACAAATTATTAAAACCCAGCTCATTAATATGAAATGTTATTTTATAATTTTTATTTTAATTTCATAATGTGGAGTTGCTACCTTTGATACTACAAATGAAAAACCTTTTTAAAAATGTTCAAATCATTCGAACCAGCCAACCAACTGCTGCTATAAATAAACACAATGCACATACTTCTGCTTTTATTTGAAATAAAAAACAAACTCCTGTTATGAACATTTTCATAATGAGTTTTATTAATAATATATTTTCATTAAATGATTTTGCTATGCATTGGTTCATTTACATATTTCACATTACTTATTGATATGATTATTTATTTCATAATGTCTTTTTTTATTTATTTAATATTTGGGGCTTCATGAGGATTTTTGTGAAGTTGTAGAAGACATTAAACAACGTTTACAAGTTAAGATTATTGGTTGTATGAAAAGCTGATGATGCAGCCGCAGTTCTAAATATTTCATGTGTTTTCTCCAGGAAATGGACATTGAGGTGGATGAGAATGGCACTCTGGACCTGAGTATGAAGAAGCCCATCAAACGAGAGGGCAGTCTGTCTGGCACCAGCCCTGGGGTTCGGTCCCCAGACCCTTCTTCTTCTTCCTCTTCTTCACTCCATCATGGTGGAAGCAGTGGAATGACATCACCAAACCTGAACAGCTACAAGCAGGAGGAATGGGAGGGACCTCTGGATTACACCAAACCCAACCGCCAAAGGGAGGAGGAAATGGACGAGGTCGGTACAATGAGACTGAACAACAGTACAAGTTATAAAAATACAATATTTCCTGTGATATTAGTCACAGAGGAAGTATTGCAACATAAATAACAACAGACAAAATCCCCCCTAAGCTTTTTGAACAAAAAACTCATAATTGTTTACATCACTTTCGCTAATGCCCTTGCCTTATTTCCTGTCGCCTTTTCCTCTTTCTATTATTAATTTATTTCACTGAAATGCGGGAGTTACTGTACCGTTAAAACATTGCACTGTGTAACAGAGGTGGTGTGTCAGGTGCATTGCACCATCCTGTCTTTGGCATATGCAAATTTTACTCCTTTGAACTTTTTCAAAAGAAATATAAAGGGTCTTGAGTGTTAATTTTTTATGAGCACATTCTGCATTTGGAAACATCACTTGTCTACAGAAGAATAAAAATGGCTCATGAGAGTGTGTGCACAGTGGTTTGCAAAGTGTCTTTTCTTGTGTACAAATATTCAAACTATTGAGGGAGAGGTATCCCTTTAAAAACTGTCTAAAAAAGTCAACACAGTTCACACAACAGCACATTAGTGTGATTCAAATAACAAAAATATCACAGGGGAGTTACTGGTGCATTAATGCCCAGAACACATTTGTTCTCATTTTAATTCGGCTTCTGCATTTTTCAGATGGAGCACACTGGTCAGTCATTTGTCTCATCCGACCCAGAGGACTGTCTTGAGGACAGGAAGTACCCGGGAGAGGTCACGACTCCAAGCTTCAAGGTCAAGTTCCAGCCCAAGGACAGCAAAAAAGAGCTGCTCTCGTAAGTAGCAAGGCTAAGGGGTGAATTCACAAAGAATGGATTGCGCATCATTTGCAACCGCTATCTGCCCTGTTCAAGGTCCGATTCATAAAAGACTTTTGCGCTAATGATATGATGGTGCAAACACACGCACAAAGTTTCGCAGCTGAGTGCAATTTGCCCCTGTTTTGCGTCTGATTGAGGGAGTGAAGCAGTTTCCAGTGTTTTAGGCTTTTCTCCACATTTCAGCACACAGATTGGTCGATAACCACAGAGAGCACAATACTTTCAGAACACAACTTTCATTTATTTTGCTTCTTTTACTTCTCTAGTATTTCACATCTATAATGTAATCTACTGAAATGTCAAATGTCAAAATACAGCTGTTAATGTGACTCAGGTTTGAAACATGTTAGATTGATGTCTGAATCTTACAATAACGTTGTTCAGGTGTCACTCAATGTATCAGGGATTTCGAAACAACATCATTACTGATGTTTTGTTGTTACCCACAGCTGGCTGTGTGTCACAGCTGGCTGCAGCATCATGCAGCAGCTGAAAAGATAAGTACATCTCCAAACTGAGAAAGAGGCGCAGTGCATTTACGCATGCGGCATAGCAGCAGTAACTTCATTAACACAGGATTGGTCAGGATTTGATGGTAGGCTAATTAATGTTCTGTTTTCTCAATAAGGCTCATTTGCATAGAAAGCGGCCAATTTTGCACCAAAAGTATGCATAATATGTAATTTACATACATACAAATAGCAAATGAGCACTAAGACACTATTTGCTTGGCAGCACTGTTTTGCATTCCACCCTTTGCGGGTGCTTTGTGAATTACAATTTACTTTTGTCTCATTTGCGCAGGTTTAGCAGCCACAAAGGCTGTGCAGTACTTTTGTGGATTTGCTCCTAAGTGTTTACAGCCATGCTAGCCACTCTGTGAGGCTCTGTGAGGCTCTGTGAGGCTTCAAGCTAAAAGCTAACATCACCACTAACATGCTCACAGGGATGATGCTAACATGGTGATGTTTAGCAGATATAATGTTTACAATGTACACCATCTTATTTTAATGTGTTGCATGCTACCATTTGTTAACTAGCACCAAACACAAAGTCCAGCCGAGGCTCATGGGAATGTCATTAGTTTTGCAGGTATTTGGTCATAAAACAAAGTATTCTGAAAATTAATATCTTGACCTGATGATGGCAGTACATGAAAAGTTAAGGATCACCAAAGTTGATGCAAATCATTCTATCTTCCTTCATGTCTGTACAAAATTTTAATGCAATCCATCCAATAGTTGTTGAGATATTTTAGTCTGGACCAAAGTATTGGACAGAAAAAACAGACCATCCATACCCTGCTAGCATGGCTGATAACATCAATTAATAAACAGGGATGGAAAATTCTCATATTTAATCAGAGGTGTTTAGGCCCTCTGTAATTAACTCTGCATCTCTGTCTGTCTTTTCTCCTCTATGTACCCCTCTCTTCCTTTTCCTCTCCAGGTGCCCTACACCTGGCTGTGATGGCAGTGGCCACATCACTGGAAACTATGCATCCCATCGCAGGTACGCACCACTGCAGACTTATTTGGATGATACACTATGCTGGTGCTCTATATGAACTCTTGTGTGAAATGTTGACTCTATTGAGAGTTTCTGCTTCCCACTCTGCACCTGAGTCCAAAGTGGGTGCACCACAACTAATTCAAATATTGTATTTGATCCTGACATGCCAGAGGCAATAATGTACTGTGAGCCCAGAAAGCAAAGACGGTCATTGACTTTGATATGCATCAGTAATTTACTTCTTGCCGTCTGTCCTCTTCTTCCTAAATGACCTTGGTATACCTCGCATTCTTGATTTCCCTTCACTCATGTCTTTCTCCCCTCTCCTTTAACTCGCTTCCTCGCCTCTTTTTCATCTTTCTCTTCTTCTGCCTGTCCTTCGCTCCTTCACTCTCTCTCTCTCTCTCTCTCTCTCTCCTTTCTCTTATTGTCTTCTCCTCACCCTTCAGTCTGTCTGGGTGTCCTCTTGCTGATAAGAGCCTTCGGTCCCTCATGGCGGCCCACACCCCTGAACTCAAGTATGTCTGCTCTACACCTTCACTGTCTTTTCACTGCCACTTCGATGCACTGCTACTGACACTGTCCAATGCCACAATGCTTTATTCTGCTGATGTTCACTTATCTTTTGTTGCTGGCTGCTGCATCTGCTGCATTTGACTTGGGCTATACTTACTTGCACTATAACTGTAGTTCTGTAGTATATAAAGTGCTTTTCTAGAAAATAAGATTTTCATGGCTCACTATAGACAGATACAAGAAGTGTTGAAATGGCAATGAGCCTTAAAAAGATTTAAAAGAAACATTACACTCAAGGGTGAACACAGAGATGAGCAGAATTAATAAGCAGACCATTTCTCTCATTTGCATGATGCCATTTTCTTTAAGACACTCCACTGTGAGACATCTGCAGTGCTATCTTTCCTGCTAACCTTGTATTAAATGTTAAACATTGCTGTGTCTTTTCCCAGATGTCCCACTCCAGGATGTGACGGCTCAGGTCATATCACAGGAAACTACGCCTCGCACAGAAGGTAATAAAGTAAAAACACAAATGCACACACAAAAACATGCACAGACATGAACACACACACACACACACTCACACACACAGTCAGTCAGAGAGGCCTAGTGACAGTTCATGGTAGAATTAGACAGGGACCACATACTCACACATTTTCACAACTTTCCATAATCCTGTTTTCGGCCATGTTAGGCGTTTGAGATGATTTGGTTTGTAATTTGGTTGAACAACCTCTGTGAAAATATTCTTCCTTATAATGTTTTCCCTTTATCAAGCAATCACTTCACCAGACCTTTTTCAACCCTATGTTATCAATTCCATACTTTCTGTTTTCAGTCTCTCTGGGTGCCCGCGTGCCAAGAAAAGTGGAATTAAAACTCCTACCAAGGACAACCAGGAGGACTCCGAGCTTTTAAAGTTCGTACTGCTCAGAAAGCCATAATGTCTGCTTTTAGCGAGACTGACGGTAAAAAAAAAAAGAGAGAGAAGGAGAGAGAGAGAAAATCTCTGTGAATCATATGCAGAGGTAGTGACCTGCCCCCGTAATGGAATCAAACAATCAGGCCTTTATTCATGGGAAAAGACGCTTGACTGCAGATACTGATTCTGAATGTAGTTCATGGTAGAATATTGTAGAGTAGATTGTCAATACATAAGAAATACATGGGCTTCATATTGCATTTGCACACAAAACAGTAAATTCAACAGCATGTTGATAACAGCATGTGCTAAACCTTAATAGCTCTTCTATCCAGTAATATTATTCATTGCATAAATAATCTGTCAGTTACAGACCTAAGAAAATGAATTTGGCCCAGTAGAGAAAGTGTATAACTTCAATCTTCAGTAGACTATTCTCAACTTTCTCTACAGTTTATATTTTTGGATTCTCCATGTCTAACCTTTGTGCCTTCTCACTCTCTTCTCTTCATTTTTTTTCACCTCTGCCTGGCTTCAACTCTTCTTCTTCTCCCTCTCCTACTGCACAACTCTCTTCTCTTTTTTTCTTGTTTCCCTCCTTTCCTCTGCTCCCTGTAGATGCCCGGTGCCAGGCTGCGACAGCCTGGGCCACATCAGTGGGAAGTACGCCACGCACCGTAGCGCCTACGGATGTCCGCTGGCAGCCCGCAGACAGAAGGAGGGTCTCCTGAATGGCACGCCCTTCAACTGGAAAGCCTTCAAGACAGAGGGGCCTACCTGCCCCACACCAGGATGTGACGGCTCCGGACACGCCAATGGAAGCTTCCTCACACACCGCAGGTAGGTTTTTTTTAAAGGGATAGTCAATTTATGTTCAGTTATGCGATCCTTAGGTGTGTTATCCAGTGTCCTAAACTATAAGAACTGCTTATTCGCCTGTTTGTGGGTCACAAAGTGAGAAGGATAGTATTGTGAGTTAGCTGGGAAAGAACCTAATGCAAATTTAGTCCTGTGCATTAAGTTTTTTTTTGTATTAAACATATTCATTTAAAGAAATAGTTCAACATTTCGGAAAGTATACGCTTATTCACTTTCTTAGTCCATCACAGCAAATACTTTGCACTTTTATTTTTGTCAATGCTACATTGTCTTCACATACTAAATCTGTAATGAGCAGGGACTGTTTTGAAACACTCTGTGCCAGTGTGTTTAGGAACACTATGACACTGAAACTTTTCAAATTGAAACTTTTCTCATTTAAATCTTGGCAAGCAAATATTACCAAAAATGCCAAACTATTTCTTTAAGTTACAAGAAAACAACATTCACATTGATACTTTCCTAAATTTGACATATTTCTGGTGAAAAAAATCTTTTCAACATACCATGTTGTCACTTGTGTCATTTTGACAGTTTTTTTTATATGAGGAAAGGGTTAGCAGGTATGGGGTTGTTAAAATCCACGTTGTACTGTCATTTTTCCATGTTTTATGTCTCTGTGACATTACCAGCTAGCTGTATTAATAGTTGGTCCACTGCAAGTTACAGTGTCCTATATTTGTTTACATAATGTCAAATTTGATATTTCAGTGTAACACTGTATGACAGAATAGTCCCCCCCTCCCATGTGCTTCACTTGTTTGTGCAGTCTCTCAGGATGCCCCAGAGCCTTGTATGCCAAGAAGAAGGCCAAGTTCCCCACGGAGGACTACTTGAGCACCAAGTTCAGAGCCAGTGATGGTAAGACCTGGGGGGAAAAAAATCAATCAATAAATGTGTATGTGGGCCTATGTGTGTACATGATATACCTTTTGCTCATAGAGCACTTATCTAAACAGAAACAAACAAACAAAAATGATGATGTCAAAAATAGAACCATTGTGAACTTACATGTCACCAGTACATACAGGATAAGTCCAGGTAAATGGAGGTGTAATGATTCACTCAAAACAACATCATTTAAACAAAACCACTATACTGTGAATACCAAAATATGAAAGAACTAAACACAAATGCCGACCACATACACAGCTGCTATTCTCTTCTAATGTATCTGGTTTCCCCTTTAGTTCTGGACAATGACGAGGACATCAAGCAGCTCAACAAAGAGATTGATGACCTCAACGAATCCAACAATGAAATGGAGGCTGACATGGTCAACCTGCAGACTCAGGTGTGTGTTTCTATTTTTGTTTTATTAATGTGTGGTGGCTTCTTACAGGGCAGAAATGATGATATGTGTATCACTGAATTTATTCATCTAAGTGTGTTTCCAGGTGAGATGAGGCCTCAACTGATGTCACTTGAGTCAGTGTCAGTTGGGGCTGAAGACTTCAAGTTTGAAAAGGAAAAAAATCTGTGGGTGTGGAGTTAGAAAGAAGTCAGGTTACCAGACCTCTGTAGCCCGCTCCTCATCCCTGCTGGGGGCTACATTAGCACTTACTACCATAACAAATCTGTACAGTTGAGTGAAACAAGTCGAGTAAGACCAGTAATTTCCTGAAACAGTTGGTCATTGTAGTTTTTAGCAAACATTACTCAAACAGGTGGAAATAGAACATTTGTTGGGGACTATTTTCAGCAATGGACTGACAAGGATTTGGTTCTCCACAGAGTAGTGTGTGTGGGATTAATTTAAAATAAACTACAGTGACTGTGGTTATGGTAATGAAAGAACATGTCACCCAGTGCAACAGTGTGGCTCATTAATGTGTGGAGCTCTACAGCACCGAGGAATAAGATATATCAACACAATACACACATTACTTTTAAGTAGGATCAGTTCATCATTGGTTTGGTCTTTTTATGGGATTTGTTGACATGAAGAATAATATAGAAAATCACCAGACTCATTTAAATGAGTCTCTTCATATTTCAATTTCCAGTTGCAGATAAAAGACATGCTTCAACCTAACACCTTAAGTGTAGAAATGTATCTGCTCTGCAGTAGAACTGTGTGATATCCCTGTATTTCTACTTCTACTGTATTACTTGGGCAGTAAAGATAAACAAACACATGTTCTTTTGGTCCTGGTGGTGTTGAGCTAACTCTGGCTGCTGTTTATGTTGCAGATATCATCCATGGAGAAGAACCTGAAGACTATTGAGCATGAGAACAAAATGATCGAGGAGCAGAACGAGGCTCTGTTCATGGAGCTGTCCGGTCTCAGTCACGCCCTGATCCGCAGCCTGGCTAACATTCGACTGCCACACATGGTGAGTTGTTGTCCACACACACACACACACACACACACACACACACACACACACACACACACACACACACAGGGACCCACTCACACGCCTTCAACATGTGAGAGAAACTTTGTATTTGTTTCAAGGTGAATCTGGTGTGTTGACAAGCGCAGTTATTCATTTACCTGCTCTTCTCAGTTGAGATTGGTTGTTGTTTGCACCACAGCAGGAGCCAATCACAGAGCAGAACTTTGACAGCTACGTGAGCACCCTGACCGATATGTACACCAACAAGGACTGCTTCCAGAGCCCTGAGAACAAGGCTCTGCTTGAGAGCATCAACAAAGCTGTGAAGGGCATCAAAGTCTGAGGCTTGACACGCACACGGAAGAGTGAAGCTGTCCTGAAGCGCAGGAGCGTGACAGAGTCTGAGAAATGAAGGAGAGATGTTGAAATACTCTACAATATATTGAAATATGATTCAAAAACAAAAAGGGAATTCAGGTTATTTTAATAAATGGCAACTTAAGAAAATCAACCCAGGGAGCACACTGTTAGAAGAAAAAGTGACGCGGACCAAAATCCACACCATGCTGCTGCTGGGATTGGAGCGGAAATAGGAGGAGGAAACAAATCTGTCAGTCAGAATGGATGGAAAAGAAGAATAATGTTACTATAAACTGTATCTGGGGGGTTTCAATATGCTGTATGTTTACCTGTTGTCTCTTTTGTGTCCTGAACTGTCTTTGGAGAGGGTTTCACTGTTCCCTGGCTGATCAGATTCTGAGCTTAAAACATGGAGGATCACTTACAGGAGAGCACGGTGACACTAAGAGGACACAAGACGAGTTGAACGTAAAGTATCTCAGTGCTGTCCTGTAGCATTCACAGTGTGTGGCGAGTGTGTGTGTGTGTGTGTGTGTGTGTGTGAGTGTGTGAGTGTGTGTGTGTGTGTGTGTATGTTCGTCAACTCTAAAGGCTCTCTGATCAATGACCACACACGCACACCCCAGCAATATGTGGCAAGGCACTAAATTGAATGTGTGTTTGCTTTGTGGTATTACTGAGGTGTCAACAACGCAATGTTGACTCGGTTTAGCAGAAAAGAAATTCTCCAAGCAAGGTCGTGAGACCGATCCAGGAATAGTGTAGGTTGTTTATTTTTCATGGGACAACTGATACTATGTTTTGAAAAGCAGCATATAAAACCTTTTTTTTTCTGTTTTTTTATTTGAAAAACTGAAATGATAATAGTGATAGTGTGCACACATTTCAAATTCAGTTAGTCATATCTATAGTATTTATCAAAATAGGAATTGCACTTCATTTCAATGAATAGTTTTGTGGTACAGTAATTATTATTATATATGAATTATTTAAATTAGCAAACTTTTAAATTGTAACTTATTGCCATTTATGTTATTGAGGTTTATTTATTTGAATCAATCTATTTATTAACTTTGTTTTGTAACACAAAAAGAATGCATCTTTACTGATTATCATGGTCGAAGCGATTTGCAGATGTCTTACGTCAATATTTTAAGAATCTCTATAGATAACTGACAAGGCATATTTTGTTTTGAGTACTTTTTAAAACAGTGCAGATGTTTTATAACTGACAAAAGCATTTTTTGATAATTTTACAAAAAAAGTAATTTTTGTGGGGTTGTTCTTGTTTTTCCTCCCTATTGTTTGTGTTCTTTCTGTTACTGGTACATTCAGAAACCCACTTCTGAAAAAAAAGGAAATATGTATTTATTATTTATTTAATATGAAAGAAATTGATTGACATGGCTGTATATTTATTTTATTATTTATGTGCGTGATGTGACGGTTGAGTCTGAGTAGTCTTAAAGATCCACTGCTGATATTTAAATAAAGAAACAAAATCGATACAAAAACTGTTTGATTACTTAGGCTTATACCTAGACATACCAGCAGCTGATTGTAAAGACATAAAAATAATCCAACAAAAGCAATCACTGTTCTGTTGGTATCTGGTGTCTGTGTTTTTTGAGCCATCTTGTGTTTGCTTTTGTCAGGTGAAAGAAAACCAAGGAAATTGAAAAAAAAAAAAATACAGTTCAAAAATGTTACCTCTTCTAAGCGCTTTGTAGCGGCCACACTGGCTCACCCAAAACCTCTGTAATGTACTATAGATGCTTAAGTGATGCTTTTTGATTATTTTTTATTTTCATCTGTACAATGGTACATATATAGAGCTGTATTCCAGCTGTGTTTTTAGGCTGGATGAATGACTCTAAAACACACACACACACACACACACACACACACACACACACACACACACACACACACACACACACACACACACACACAATGACATATCCAACCCTCGAAGACACTGTAGGATGGCCTCCTTTGACAAACTTCTATCAGATAAACATACACACCCTTGTAGCCTTACTCTAGTTTTTAATTTTTTGATGCACAAAGTGCCACTAAAAAAGAAAATAAAAACAAAAAAACTCACTTTCTTTCCTGATCCTTCGCATTTCTGCAATGTAACAATGTCTGGTCCCAGGAAGACCATGGCATCAAGAGAGTGGTGATTGTTTCAGATGCCTTTATTTCTCTGCCAAGATGGCCATAAGAACACTATATATACATTCTGTATAAATAGATTTTAAAGATGATATATATATGAATATAAACATACATATATTTTTCCAGTGTAATTGTTGACTTGCTCTTCTTCTCTTGTATTACCTTATCAAAGGATCACTAGCTGTCTAGAAGAGATGTGAGGGGCATTATCAATAGGAGGCAGTTACACCTTATTTAATATCACTAAGACCTGTTCAACTGTGGCTTTAAACATACAATTCAGTCAAGCTGAAGGCAAGCAGGCATTGTTGATGATACAGTACAATACTTTGGATGTGTCTCCAACCCCCCCCTCCCCACCCTTTATTTGTCTGTCCCCAGAATGTCAGAAACATCTACTGTATGTTGTACTACTGAATCTGAGAAATGACTGTCAATTTGAACTAGATGGTTGGCTCTTTGTTCCTAAGTGTCATGTGAATTCATGTATAGTAAAAAAAAAAAAAGCAAAAAAAAGCTGATGCCTCTGAATAATGTCCTGCACATAGTGTTTGGCTATGTTGTGCAGTTATTGTATTATTAATGGTAAGGCCTGCTCGTTATGAGCCCGTTCTCTCTAATGTTGAAACAAGCAAGTAGGATACTTTAGTGTAACCTGCCTTTGAGTGGTCTGTTGCAGCTACTGTGGTGTACAGTATGATACCCTTGTGTAACTCTGATGTCAAAGGCCTGTTGTAAATGTGCTTTTAGCCAATGTAGAATGAAAATCCTTTGTGCACTTTCTGAATAACTGTTGAAAATGCCAGCATTTGAGTCTTGACTTGTAAGAACCCAATAGATCACGGGCAATAGCAAGTATTCCCCCCATCTGGAGGGCGCATTACAAAGCATTTTGTTGCTGTTTGTTGCTGTTCACATAGAAACAACCTATAGATTATGTCAGATAGATATTTCTCTTTGAGTCAGGGGATTCAGCCCGTGCTGTCAAAGCTCGGAAATGTACAAAAAGGAAGCAATGCTTTCTTTTCCAAAAACAAAAACCAAAAGAGATTGACAGGAAGCAGAGTTTGGTTCTCAGGTGACTGGAGTGAGCTGCTAAAGCAGAACAGAGCAATGCCATAGGTCAGCCAGTCAGCTGAGGCTAGAGGCGATAGCAGCGGCTGGATCAAGGACTTGTGTGAAACGAGATGAGTGTGTGGGAGTGGGAAATTGATTTGCCAGGCTTCACAATCTCCCCTTTGTTTTAGGAGGAGGCGTTTGTTGCATAAACATGTGTCCATCACTCAAAAGAATGTCAAAGCTTTTTATGACTTTTAAACCCCCCTCCCCGTCCACCCCCCTCTCTCTCATGTCTTGTTTAACCTTTCCTCGGGAAAGATAGTTCTGATGCATTTGGTTAACAAAGTAGGATATTCTTCCTCTCTTGAAATGCACGAGAATACTACCCAAGAGTGTTAAGACTCCTAAGTGTGAATATTCTCCTAACTTATTTATATGGCATGACCAATTTTAAACTGCTTGATGACATTGTCTAGTGAGGTATGTAAATGAATAACACTGAGACCATGAAAGCATAACATTTTCAAAAAATGTCAGCTGTGAAAGCAAATACAGCCTACAGTTGGTTCTGTGCCCACGTACTATATGTTTTCTTATTTACATTAAAGTACTGAGTGATGGAGTAAGGAGTTGTATTATTCTAAATAGCAAAGTAAATTAAAAACAACAAACTGGTCAGGGTCCAGTTTTTTCCCTAAAGCACCCTTAATAAAAATGAATTTAACATGATGACACTTTCAGGGAAACCAGCCCAGACCAAAATCCAGCTGTGTGTTTAAGAAGGGGAGGGGGTACACCTTTGCATCCTGGTTTCATTTTAGGTACAGGTGTGTGTAAAACGTCAAGTTGAGTGGCACTTTCCATCATGCTGAGCAAAACCAAAAGCCCCCTCCCCCATTTCTTCCCCTCCTCTTCCCTGCTGTATGCTGTGTGGTCTTATCGTGTGTGCCTTTCTCACTCAACTCATTTCAAGATATGGTGTGTTTACACTCGGCAAACCTGGTTCAAATACTGCTTAAAACATTTGGTCTGGATCTAGATCTCTTAACCAATACTTTTAGGGGAAGTGGGGGTTTTACTACAGTATGTATAGGGAAAAAAATAAATGTGTCTATTACATGCAGGTAGAGGCCATTTTGTGACAGAGATGCAAAACAACAAGCTTTTTGTTAGAGTAAAGAAACTGTGATCTCATTCAGTTGATTCAGGTACCAAACTGCACGGACAGTTTCTGTGAAGGAATTTGAAGAACATCACCATCATCCCTAAATAATGCATCATTGTGCAGGGCATTATTTTAAAACAAGTGGAAGTCTCTGTACATATTTGTATTAAGAAGAAACAGTGTTATTGTTGTTGTATTGAAGTCAAGTTGAAAATGGTTAAAAAAAAAAAAAAGAATAGTTTGCGACAAAAAAATAAATCCACAGCCAAGGGTTGTCCTGCTAGCACATTTTTACAGAGATGAGCTATTTTTACTGGTGATTTTCTAGGCATTGATATTGATATCCTTTTAAGAAAGTACAAAACTTCCAAAATTACAAGCACTTCCACAATGATAGATTGTATGGTAATTTTTGTTACTTTTGTAGATGTGGTTGTTCCTTTGGTACTGCACCATTTTGTAAAGTGGGACAGGCCTTGGCTGTGTGTCCTCGGGGTCTCATGTATTTTTTATTGTTTTTTTTATTTTTATTTATTGCGTTTCTTTGGGAAGTAAAACACTGTAGATGGGCTGAATTTGTGACTGTGTGTTTGTGTACTTGTGTACATGTTCCCCTGTTCCTGTGTCAGTGTTATAAACCAGAGAAGTGATGTCAGTTATTGTGGGGGTATGAACCATTTTAAATGTTCTCTATGAAAAACGCAAATAAAGAATCATAGACAAGGATGACTCAGTTGTGTCAGTGTGCGGGTGTATACTTGTGTGTTTTTGGGACATAAATCTGTTTACACAGTCACACTGTGAGGACTCGCCTCCCTTTTGGGGACAAAAACCAAGTTCCCATAACATAAATCAGCAGGGGTGGAGAGTAACTAAGTACATTTATTCACATACTGTACAATCTTGAGGTACCTGTACTTTACTTGACTATTTCCATTTTATGTTACTTTATGCCTCCACTCTGCTACATTTTAGAGGGAAATATTGTACTTTCCATTCCACTACATTTATTTGACAGCTTTAGTTACTTTTCAGATGAAGATCCAACGCCATGGATAAAATAACAAACTTTTAAAATACAACAGTTGTTAAAGATGAAACCAGTGGTTTCCAACCTTTTTGGCTTTTGACATCTTACAAAAAGCAGTGTGTAGTCGGGGTCACATTTCACATGTCTATGCGTTGTTAACAGCTCCACCAAATAGTGATTTTTCCCTCTAAACTTCTCACATGGTTTCATTTCAATAAAAAACTGAAAACAGATTTTTGTATCAGAACAACTTTCCTTTCCCATTAATCATCTCACGACCCCTCAGATTTGTCTGGTGACCCTTTGGAGGGTCCTGACCCCTAGGTTGGGAACCAATGGACTAAACTAGCTAACTCTAAAAAAAGTAGTTCAAACTAGCTCCACCCCCAGCAGCTACAACAGTAACATGCTGCTTACACACTAATGCTTCAGTAATAATAATCTAATGATATTTAATAATATGTCAGTCAGAGGGACCAAACCGTTACTTTTACTTTAATACTTTAACTACATCAAGCTGATAATACTTTTACTTAAGTAAGACTTTTCATGCAGGACTTTTACTTGTAATGGAGTATTTTTACATTGCTGTATTGGTACTTTTACTTAAGTAAAGGAACTGAAGAATTCTTCCACCACTGTAAATAAGTACATTTTAGGTTAGGTTTAGGCAAGTTGTGGTTATGGTCAGGGGTTGGAGTAAGTCTCCAGGAACTGTGTGTGTCCATAAGAAAGAAACTATTTTTATTTACTTATTATTTACTAATTTTACATTGCCATAACACCAGGTCTTGTGGATAAGTAAACTGGGATGCAAGATGTTTAAGTATATCTTATGCGCATTGATATACTGGCTGAGCAGATACACACACTGCTTGACTGGTGAACAAAATGGGTGACCTCTATGCTGTTAACATGCAGTTACATGTGTGTTATGTTGAACAACACTGACATCTGGTGGATCATTTTAGTGAACCTGTTGTTTAATGTCACCAACACTGACTACTTACCATGGTTTTTACTCAGTTGAAGTGTCAGATGAAACACTGTAATACGCAGACTGACAGGAGTATTTGGATAGCCATTGAGATGTGTACATTTTGTTTTCCATTTCTAAATAGTTCCCACTTTACATGAATTTCCACATTTTGTGCCTTCATTTTGTGTTTATGATACAGTCACATACAAGATTCTTACTTTGATTTGGAGACCTATCAGAAAGTTGACAGTGAGAAACCTGTGGATAGACTTTTCAGTTGGCCGTAGAAGATATTATGGTGGCCCTGAGAGCTTAATGCACTGCAACTTTGAAAACGCATGTAAATAGACAAAACAAAAACAAATGAAGAAAATATCTTCAGACTATGAATGAGCAGCATTTAGAAAGAAAATGCTGTAAAGTCAGAAAACACAGCCAAATACAAAAATTCTGCAAGTTGTACAGAACACAATGGAAATTAGTAACAAGACAACAGTCGACAGGACTGAACCCTTTGGTTGTGTTTTCTGTTTTTGCAGAACATTTCTGTATTTGGTTGTGTTTTCTGTATTTGGTTGTTTTCTCACTTTGCAGGATATTTACAAAATTACTGTATGTAAGTACTTTCATACTGACACAGTTTGACATTTTTGACATTTTGACTATCTTCATAAAGTGACAAAAAAAATCATTTTTGGTGGCGCTTAGTGCCACACAGTGTAAATTGAGAATGATAACAGTGTTTTAGAAAATTTGCTTAAGCAATTGAGCAAAACTGTAACTGTGTTGTAACTGTATTCTGCATAGGCAGAATCTCATGCTGTCTAGGGGGATCATCTTTAAAGGTAACTAAGACGTTAATGTTGTGTGACATTACTTATTTTTTCAAACACAGTACTGATTGATATTTTTGTTTGGGAATATTGACCACTGTCATCACCAAACATCTTTCCAGAGGATCTACTTTTATAGGAAGTGATGCGTTTTTAAGGTAGGTATCCTGGCTACTACAGTGAGTATATTTGTGAGTATATTTGTACAGTGGAAATAGGTTTGTTACACAGGGAAAGGTTAACAGTTTCTCACAAAAAAATCCAATAAATATTATAAATATGAATTCTCAGTGAGAGGTGTAATTATGAGAAGTGGTATCCCTGTAAAGCCTCCTACGAGACACTGAACCAGAGATAGAACTACAGATGCTGCTATCACGGTGCATGCATCTAGGATAGGCAAGGATAGATTCACATTTTTCAAGTCTATCCTAAAGCAATACTGACTGTTCATGTGTACTGAAAGAGCAATCAGTCACTGCAAATATCCCGCCTAAGTAAAGTATCTTACAGTGGAAGTTTGTACAAAAAGAGGACTAACTTTGGAAGATGTGCACTTAATTCGGTTTACTCAGACTGTTGAAGCTACATATTAGCTTCAGCTTTATAATATATCTTTGCACAGAATGTAGACCACCATTACTTACACTGGAATTGTGTTGGAGAGGGATCACTTCATAGCCAGTATGGAGAGCAGGAATGATTGCAACAAGCAGTGACTCTTTTAATGTACATATGGACATGTGAGTATTGTATTAAGATGGGCTTGAAAAATGTTCTGTTTTAATTTGAGGAATGGACATCAAGAAGTACGTTTTACCCATGCAGATAGCTGGTGAATAACATGGTTCAAATATCAAGAACTGAAACTGACTTGTTACAGGCAAGTGGTGTATTTACTCCCAAGTATGTACAAAATGTTAATTTGCCTTATAACTGTGACTGTGCACATTTTACATTGTTACAAACTGAAATGTACAGTCCATTTATACACTGGGCAAATATGCCCTCCTTTTTTCTTTTCTAATTCTTATATTTATTCTAATTATAATTCCTATTCACTGCTACACTTTAAGCCTTTTTTAGCAAAGCCCCAAGAGTGTGTCACCCTGCATTTCACTGCACATACTTATAGGCTGGATTGTAGGGCCCCTGGAGTTCTTGGGGTTGCAAGATCCAAGTTCACTGAATGTCAGTTGGTTTGTTCTGATGTGATTGAGAATCTGTTTTGGAATGTGCACCACTAAAGCACAATATCATCTAACATGATGGGAGTCTTGAGGTGGGTCCTGCTTTATTACCTTATTTGGAGTCCCTGTGTCAATATCAAATGGTTTTTTTTGCTTGTAATATCTACTTGTGACTCTCTGTCACTGGTTACATGTCTACCAGTTGTGACCAGTTCAGCAAAGGACTTGGAAAGTCTGAAAAATACAGATTTTTTTTTTTTGTGTGTATATATATATATATATATATATATATATATATATATATATATATATATATATATATATATTCTTGCTCTCATATCATGTTGATAATCTTTAAACCATCAAGTTTATTAGTCTACATGTGTTTCTATTTCTATTTCTATTTCACAGCAGACATTTGGACTTGTCGTAGTACACAGTTGTTACTAATAACATTAACATTCTATTATCTAAGTATACCATGACAGTGTGATAGTGAGCCAGCATGTGCAATACCAGGACCCTGAAATTGAAGCAGCTAAATGAAATTCAGCCATCATTTATTTTCATTATTTACACCTGTGCTTTTCCTACTGTGACCTGTGACATGTCAAAATGTGTTCTGTGAATAAGGCCTGTAGGGATTTGACTTAGTATAGGTATAACTTTTAATTAAAGCCCATTTAAAGCTCGCTATTTAAGCTAATTAGAGCACAGACAAGCTTAGAAGTAACTGAGACAGAAATAGCTTAGTATTGGCTGAGTCACGTGGTAAAAGTAACTCAATAATGGCAGTCAAACTTGGTAAAATATTCATATTTTGTGGTCAATACCACTATTCAGTTTTGAATAACATTTTAACTATCACATTTGCCCTTTCTGTTCATGTTTAAACAGAGCTCCAGTGTCTATGCAGGCCATCCTCCTCTGGCCGTTATGCACGCATTACGTATGACGTCAGAGCGTCAGCTGGCCAAATGTTTACATCGAGCAGTGCTGTGTCTCTGACTACATCCCCCCAAACAACAAAAGGCTGAACACAAGGAAAATCGTTAAGAGAGAGAATATCAGTCGGCATTTGACCAGGTATAACGTCATCTCCATCAGTGGGAGCACAGTGAAAGCTAGCATGTGCTCCTACACCGCTAGCAGTAGTTAGCTGTTATCATTCTTGTCTCGATCTCACTTCTCTTTCAGCGAAGACAAGACTGCGGTTGTTTCTGTTTGTGTTGACCTTGCCCGTGTCTGACAGTCTGTTACAGATGTAATCATGTGTTTTTGTATTTTATACTGGGTGGTTGTTAGACCAAGAGAGCTTGAATTCTATTGTTTTGTCGAAACTGGATCACCTGATTGGCGCAAACAGCAGCCGCAAGTAGGATTTGTATGGATGTTTGCGGTGAAATGAAACCTGCTGGAGTTACAGGTCGTGGTGTGACTTTTGACTCCCGTTAAAAACCTTGTAGATAAAGGAAAGGACGTTGTAGCTAATTCATTGAATTGCAAATGAATATCGAGGCGCAGGAAGTGTGTACCCTACTAGCCTACTAAACCAAATAGTTAGTTAAAGACTTGTATTACAGCGCCCTCCTGTGGTAATCTCTGCTAAACACCCTGAAGAAGCACATCATAAAAATATTCACAGCGGCAACATCTCATAGCTGGATCCTCATCCCTGAAATTGAGTATTCATTTAAGGCAAGGGGTGCTGTTTGTTCTATATTGGCCTGACAACATCTACTTCAGCTCAGCCAAGTGGCATCAAAGACAAGAGGTGCAGTAATATTTAAATGCACATCACCCTTTGTTCTTGCCTCATGACTATGACCAGCATTTGGCAGCCCGTGCACCCTGTGATCTCTGTCCCTCCTGTCCTTTGGCATTGCTCTCTGGTGTTGTTTTTAACACGGCCCTGAATTGCATCCACAGCATTCACACCTACCATTGCATTCTGCTGCCAAAAGCTTCATTTAGGCTTAGTCATGTCAGGCTTGTGGTGCATATAGTTGAGACACAGACATTCAACTAAAAGTTGAAAGTTTCTCTGTCCTAAGAGCAGGATTTGTGATATCACAACTAGTTTTGGAGCCAATCCTGTGTGATATGGAAACATGAAGCCTCCAGTGCACATACACTGAGAATGGACTTCACAGTGAAGTAGGAGACATCATGTGTCCAGCAGTAAAACTTTTGAAATAAAAAATATTTGCATAGTCACAGATTCTGGATTTTTCAATGATGGAGAAGGAGTAGATGTAATTTTAAGGATTTTAACAAGATAATTTAACTTTTTTGTGGTAAAACCCAGTCAGACACAAATTATTATTCAAAATAGAGTATGTTATATAAAGGGGTATTTTTAACAATAACCACATCTTGGTGCTATTAAATCAGACGTACTCACAGGCTGTGATTGTTATCCAAGTTGTGCAGATTTCAAGTCAACACAAAATGACAGACCTGGTCTCGTCCCAAAGCACTTCTTCAAATAAGAAGTTTTTTCAGCTTTCCACTTTCTTTAATAATTAACACATTGCTCAAGAGATGACATACACAGTATGATTTTAAGACTGTTTTTAAAGTGCTGTGAACAGCAGTTAAATGTTGAAATGCACAGGTACAGAAGTACTAAAGTTTCTAAACAAGTGTCCCACCATCTAAAGAAACTGAAGAAATTAAATGGTAATTTAAAAAAAAAATCTAGTGAGTCTGTAATTTGTCTGTAAAGAAAAGTGAACCGTTTGATGGATAAAAGTTGACATCCAGAGTTGGTTTACTATCTTTAGCAGTGGTGGTGAAGTAAATGTAATAGTTTGCCAGAGTGAGGTTTCAGAATAGAGTTCTTTGGCAGTGTATATACAAAGGGTTAATCATGTTGTCAGCGTGAAAATGTCATCAGGTTAAGTCACTTGTGAGATTTTATTATAGCATGTAATGTTGGCTGAGCAAATGGAGTAAAATGAGCTTGAGAGATGTAAGAAATGCAGTCTTCATTTAGTTCTGAACACCATGAAATACTTATAATACTGTATGTATGGTACTGGTTGTCATTTCTGTACAGTTTATTCATTATCAGTGTTTTCATTAGTGCAAAGTAACAGAAAGTACAACTGAGGCTAATGGGAATGTCATTAATTTTTAATGGATGTGCTCATAAACAGTTTGTATTGGACAAACTGAAATTTTGACCTCCTGTCATTAAGATTCATCCTCTTGGGACCATGAATGTCTGCACAAAGTTAAATAGTAATCCATCCTGTGGTTGTAGAAAAAAAATGCAACCTGATGGTATCTAATGTTTAGAGGTTAATTAGCTTCACACAAAGTGCTTTGTCATAGTAAACCACCTGTTTCCTTTTGTCTTCAGTCAACATGGGGGGAGCTGTGAGTGCTGGTGAGGACAATGACGACTTGATTGACAACCTGAAGGAGGCTTATTACATTCGCTCAGACCTGGTGGAGCAGGCTTTTCGAGCTATCGATCGTGCTGACTATTACCTAGATGAATACCGGGATAACGCCTACAAGGTGAGCAAAATGAAAGTCTGTCAAGTCACCCAGACAGGGTCCAAAGAGATGTACAGCAGACATGATTATGTTTTGAAGTGAAATAATAGCTAATGATGTTGAATATTTCTTTTGTTATTAGTCACTGCATAATCACCATGTTTTTAAGAGTTTGATAAGCTGAAAGATGTTGGGGTATATGAAATGTTATTGTCAGGACTTGGCTTGGCGGCATGGAAACATCCATCTGTCTGCTCCGTGTATCTACTCCGAGGTGATGGAGGCTTTGGATCTCCACCCTGGTCTCTCATTCCTTAACCTTGGCAGTGGGACTGGCTACCTCAGCACCATGGTTGGCCTCATATTGGGTAGGTGGTTCCCTGCAATAATCCAGCATGTCTTTACTTTAAAGGACAGGTTCACAATTTTTCAAGTCTGTCTTAAAACAACAGTCAGGTGCCCAAATGAACATTGAAATAGGTTATTCTTACTGTAATCACTCCTCATGTTCATACTGATTATTCTGATCCTTTCATAAAGCACTTACAGTGTAAGTGATGGGACCAAAATCCACAAGCCTCCTTCTGTGCAAAAATGTATTTAAAAGTTATCTGAAGCTAATATGAATCTTCAGTCATCCAAATTAGTCAGATCAAGTAGATATCTTTCAACGTTACAGTCTTTTTTAGTGCCAACGTACCTCTTTTTGTTCCTATACTTCCACTGCAGCTCAACAGGGAAACACTGTCCTAGGAAACACAAAGAGGGAATTAGATGCTAAAAACACTGTAAATGTGGCAGATATCAACTTGATATGACTAACTCAGACTGCATATAAGCTTCAGATAAACTTTTATATGCATTTTGCACAAAATGACTGTGTGATACACTGTGGATTTTGGCCCCCATCACCTACATTGGAAGCACATTTGAAGGGATCTTTTAATAGCCAGTATGAACAGGAGGAATTACAGTGAGGAAGACCTCTTTTAATGTCCATATGGGTACCTGACTGTTGTTTTAAGATAGACTTGAAAAATTGTGAACCTATCCCTCAACTCTGACAATTGTGATCTTGTTCTGGTATCAAAGTGTAAACATATAGCATGAAGGTTACAGGTACATGCTAGAGCTAGACTGATGAATCAGTTGGTGAGATATATTGACCAATATTAGCCTTTTGCACTATATCTGTTTCAGTGCATATGTTGGCCGATAATTAACATGAAATGTCAGAACAGAAATTATATGTTTTTGGTCTTGTGAAATGGCCTGCTCAAGACATATCTTTAAAAAAACTCAAACTGTTGTGAGTGTTATGCGTTAATGTAAAAAGATGAATATTGACCAATATATTGTTTTCTGAATTTTGTAACTCACAAATATTGATATTGTTGTCAGAGTCAAAAATCCAATATCTGTCAGGCATGCTTGTTAAAAGAGTTGAAAGATGATTCACAGTTTTTGAAGTGTCCATCAGCAATGTACTAATCCTTGAATTGTTCCAACGAAGCAATTCTGTGGCACTGATGGCTATTGTGGTACTCAAAACTGCTCAATTAGACTATTGCTGTGAAAAACAACTTGCTCTGTCAACTTGCCTGGATACATAATGCTTTTTTTAAGAGAAAAAAGTAAGGTTGGAGTTGCATTCAAACATTTATAGTCCTAATACAGTTGATTTTCCAATGGCAATATGACTGTTGCCAATAATGAAGTTAAGCCTGCAAGCCAGTTCATGCAGTGAACTCGAGTTTGCTGCTTCACTCACATGGCATCCTCCTCTCATGGCAACATAGAGCAACACACATGTCAGTGCTCTGTTCACTCCTTTGCTGCCTGCTGTCTGCTGCCACACCTGAAAGCTAGGTGTCATCTGCTGCTACTGCTGCTGCTCATATATCATTTCAAAACCCCCACCTCCACCTCAGTGTCCACCTGTAGGCTCTGAGTCTACCTAGGGGGAAGTTAGTATCATCATTCCCTACTCCCTGCTGTGCTGAGCTTAGTGTTTCCTTGTTGGGAGTGACAGGTCAGAGCCTAGATGCTAAATATCAACACTGTACACGGTCCGCAGTCACAGAATAATCCAATAATCCGCTAGTCGCTCGACAGAAAATAAACCGTAAACTATTTTGATTATTGATTAATCCTTTTGAGCTATTTTTTAAAGAAAGAAAATTCCAAATTCTCTGATTTCAGGTTCTCAAATGTGAATATTTTCTGGTTTCTTTAGTCCTCTATGATAGTAAGAAAAATATCTTTGAGTTGTGGACTGTTGGTCGAGACAAAAGAAGACATTTGTGGACGTCATCTTGGGCTTTGAGAAACAGTGATTGATATTTTTCACAATTTTCTGACATTTTATGGACCAAACGTCTAAGTGATTAATTGAGAAAATACTCTACAGATTAATCAATAATCAAAGTTATCGTTAGTTGCAGCCCTAATCAGTTGTTTTCATTATTATTATTATAATACAGTGACATTCCAAACAATTGCAATCTTCATGTGTATTTGTGTAGAAATGACAAAGGCAGAGAAAACAGCAGTAACTATATGAATAGGTAAGTAATCAAAGATTTATTCATTCAACCCTCTGGTTACCATGTACTTCACAGTAAAATCAATGAGCATCAAATATTAAACAGGCTTCATAGTAACAAACTCAAGAACAACAAAACAGAATTCACAAAACAGTAATAACATTTTTAAAAAGTAAAATGTCAGTAAAGGAAAGAGAAGTGAGGCAATACATTTTTTTTTTCAGTTGACTTGGAAGGTTTTTCAAAGTCAAGGGGAAAAGACCGCACATGCCTGGTCTCAGCTGAGCTCTGGGAACCAATGGACTCTGGATAACTGACCTGCGAGAGTTACTATAGTTACTACATGGACACAAAAATTCAGAAATATACCCAAGGGATTCACAATTTAGAGCCTGAGAGGTAATAACTAAAATTTTATATTGAATTCTAAACTCCACTGGCAGAGCAGCTGTCACTGGAGTAATGTGCTGCCTGCGTGTTGTGTTTCTTAGAAAACGGGCTGCAATATTTTGAACCATCTGCAGATAGCCACAGCTCTTTGGCTGAGGCAAGAGCTGAATGAGTGAAGACACAAAAGCATGGAATCATTTAATTATTTTTACAATTCAATTGCACAAGTTTCTTAATTATCAGTGTAGAAAACACAGGTGTTGAGTCCCAAAAAACTGTAGGTGATTTCATGACACCCTTGTGCCTGAAGAGCCAATTTAGGATAAAAACATTGTACATTTTCTAAACTTAATTAAAAAAAAGGCAGCATTTCGCTGTATTGTGAATCATTGAGAAGCAGAAATTAATACATTTTCTTAATATTAATAATAAGTCAAATGTGACACCTATATTCTCAGTACATGGCTATTCATTACTACAACACTTTATAAAAATTGAAATATGTGTATTAAATTCTCACTGGCCTGTAACAATACAGGTTGTGTTTCTAATATGAGAATAATCACACACAACATTTGTAGTTGGGCATAATGCCCTATGGCATCACAAACAGTTTTGTGTCCATGTAAATGTGGTTAATTGAAAACAATGGTATGCTAACTGTTCCAGGACCATTTGGGGTGAATCATGGGATAGAGTTACACACAGATGTTATCGAGTACGCCTACCAGAAGCTCGACACCTTCATCAAAACCAGCGACAGCTTTGATAAGTAGGTATCCAAATGTGTCAGTGATGTTTTCTAGTTTTCCACATGTCTACAGTGTTTTCCATTGCTCTTGTGTCTCTCTTCAGATTTGAATTCTGTGAGCCATCCTTTGTTGTGGGCAACTGCCTGGAGATTCCTCCAGAGAGCCGTCAGTATGATAGGGTGTACTGTGGGGCCGGGGTGCAGAAGGACCATGAGGATTACATGAAGAACCTGCTCAAGCTGGGGGGCATCCTTGTGATGCCTCTTGAGGAAAAAGTTGGTGTTTTGCTTGAGAAAATCTGCCACCGTCTTCTCCATCTGTATTTTTGTTTTTATTGATTGTAATGTTGATATATCATTGGCTTTGGTTTTTTGTATTATGTGCACAGCACCTTGCAACTTTCAAAATTCAAAATATCATCTAATCTTGAATATCTTCATTTGAAACAATTCTTGTGGGATGAATGGACTTATTGTACCACAATCATCAGGATGCACCAGTACACACACACAAAGTACAAGCACAAGAGCACTTTTAAATTCTTCCTGCTGTATTTTCCACAGTTGACCAAGATCACCCGTACAGGGCTGAACAGCTGGGAGACCAAAAAGATCATCTCTGTGTCCTTCGCTCCTCTGGTGCTGCCTAAACACAGCACAAATGGCAAACCCAAGACTGCCCCGCTGCGTGAGTCTCATTTCAACCTTTTTAAAATCAAAAATACAAAAAAAACATATGTAATCTGTGTCTAAAGCCCCATTCAGGTGGGATTAACATTACAGGGGGAGGTAGGGAATGAAATACTCACTGTGCTTGGTAATTGAACTCATCATTTCGGACATCATGGGGAAATAACAGGATATGGTCTGTAATAGACATGACATCTGTAACAGACATGGACATTGAGGCAAAGATACTGCGTGAGGTGAATGTCATGATATCATTATCTCCCATGTCAATAAACCTCCATAAATCCATTTAGAAATCATAGAGAATAGAAGCTTCAGAACTTGCCTGAGAATCATCACATTTTTAATTTTTTTTCAGTATGAAAGTATTCCAGTGATAGTTGTCTGTACATCCATGGCTACACAGGAGCTGCTAATAGCTAACTCAGCGTACGTTTAATGGCGTCTATTTGCCAAAATGTAAACAAATATCTAAAAACTGGGCTCATTAAAGAATAGCAGTATCTACCTGTAGCTGACATCACAACTGCCCAGTTGATGAGCTTTCATGGGGTCTTGTTTTTGCCAGTGGTCATATTGGTTCCCAAAATAGGCCCATATGTTGGTATGTTGTTGCATGTTTCCATCTATCAGATTAGCAAAAACATTTTTGACTTAATTTTCACACAAAAGTTAAATTTCACTGAGTTTAAAAAATGTAGAAGGACAAGCAACTTGAAAAAACCTCAGACATCCATTTTAAAATGCAAGGACATCACTCTGGACAGGATTTAAATCCAGTGAGTTCACTGAAATACAGTGGGTAATTGCAGCTGTAATTATTACTGGGGTGTGGGTGAAAAATTACCCACTAAGCTGCATTAAAATCACTGACCAGGGCAGGTAATGATAACATCACCCACCTCCACCTCCACAATTGTTGAGTTTTGTTGTCTTCCTCCCATGTTTTGTACTAATATTTTCCTCTCTGCTCTGTTGTGTTGTGGTTTTCAATTTTGCAGCAAAGTATGAGGTACGGACATTACAGGAACTGGCTCGTATCTGTATCCGCCACACCCTCAGGGTGACCACAGATGGAGGAGACAGCCTATCACGTGGCAGGGGTTCCTCTTTCAGTGTGGGCAGAGGTCTGGCAGTGGCTGGGCTCCATAAGTATGGCCCTCGCTTCAAACGTCGGCGCGTCCACCGGCGCCATTGCAATGCCCTTGTCCTGGCCACCCGTCAAGTGGTGGCCAGCAGCGGTATTGGCCCCACTCCCCTGGACAACAACAACAATCAGGGAGGGAGAGCAGAGGATGAGGAGGAGGCAGGAGAGAGGGAGGTGAGGCGGCAGATGAGGGGGAGCAGGAAGGTGGGGAGAGGAGCAGGAGGGGTGGTGGAAGAAGAGGAGATGATGGAAGAAGATGATGAAGAGGAGGAGCAGGAGGAGGAGGAGGAGGAGAAGGAGACCGGGGAGCTGCTCCGACCCCAGCCAGCCGTGAATGTCCTGAGAGAGAGGATACTGGGCCTGCCACTGCCTGAGCCTCTGAAGATGTACCTGCTGTACTACAGGGAGAAATGAGCTGGCTGGATTGATAGCCAGGTCCAGAGTCAACAACCCAGCAGAGGCTGCGGCCTATGTTACAACCCCACCACCACCTGTACAAGGCAGAACAACATGCCACCCACCTTACTCCACGGCTCCACTATGGGTCTCTTTCTCTCGCTCTCTCACCTGTCCTCATCCTCTCTCTCTCCAACTTCCTCTTTTTGCTCTGCCTCCCACTGTTCTTTACGTGATTAATTTCCTGGAACTGTAAGGAGTCAGTTCAATTTGTCCAGTTTAGGGGGGAGGGAGGGTTTCACTATGCTGAGAACAGAAACAATTCACTCCAATGTTTCAGACAACCAAACAGTCACTGATGTAAATTTTATGTCTCCTTTGAGGTGAAAAGAAATATAAATTGATACATAATATATACTCAGTTTTCTCTACAGCTCTGTATAACTAACATGCAAATCTAGCTTAACAGTGTACACTTATAGTATTTAAGCTTGCAAAAGGCAATTTAATGGTGCTGAGAAAGAGCACCATCATTGTTTAGTCTACAACAGCAGACTAGACATGGCAACAGAGTTCAAACACTGTAGCAACAAGCAGAAAGAGTAGCTTCAGCAGAGCAGCGACCAGAAAGCAGCAGGCTTCCTCAGCTCTCTTACATCCACTAATTACAATTGTTCCCCAGGTTACAGAGTATAAGTTACTGGATAAGTGTGGAAGCTGCTATGCCCACAGAAGGGTGTGTGTGTGTGGGTGTGGGTGTGTGTGTGTGTGTGTGTGTGTGTGTGTGTGTGTGTGTGTGTGTGTGTGTGTTTAATATCACATAATGGGGATGGTGCTGTTTTAGGAAGGAAGTTGTAGTCTGCTTATTGCTCAACTTTGTGAGTGAAGCGCGCAATGATGTGAGAAGCATATTTTCTCTTTCACTGTATCATATTTAATGATACTGCAGCTACCTGTACAGCTAGTGACCAAGATGGTGTCCTGTTTTGTGATTATTTCCATTGATTTCCAAAATCAAATGGGAGCTTTGCCTCAAGTCCCCAGTACATTAGATAATTTAACTTACATGCTTTTCCAAGGAGTTGACCAAGGTTTGGTCATAATTTCAAGTGTTTTTAGGCAACTCGTTGATTTAACAAAAAAGCTGAGTTTTCCCTTTTTCTATGCACATGTGTCATTACATGAGTTGTCTCCTGACTTTGTCATATGGAGATGAAACTGACCCTGAATCCTTACATGTGTATCCAAAGGGTGGTTTCACTGTTTTTCTCTATATCCAATAGTAATCTCTTAACCAAAACAGAAAGACCATAAAAAAATCACATACTTACTAATATTCCAATTTACAGAAATAAACCAGCATGATAAAAACAATAACTATTTCTGATGATTGACAGTGTGCAGGTTTTCTCTCACCGTGCTCTCATCTTTGTTTTTGTGTTTTTTTTTTTGTTGTTGTAACATTTTGATTCTTGAATTTTATGAGACTTGAAGTGTTGTGTACATATGAATTTGTTGTTTGAATGGAAAAAAAAGAAAAGAAAAAAAAAAACAAAGATGCTTTATCAAGTGTCTTACATCTGACATTTTTTTCTGTTGTAGTTTCCAGTTAGATGGAGCTTTATTCCTTTTTACTTCTTGCTTTTGTACCAAACTTTCTGCTCTGCTCCCCTTTGTGCCAAACTTAAGTTGCATGGACGAGATTCTTTAGAGGAAACAGCAGATCAACAGCAAGTCACTCATTTGAAGAAAAAAAGCTGACAATTGATGTTTTATCATTACAAAAACTACTACCACTGAAATGACACTTCTGGTTGTTAATATATTTTTTTTATCATGTCTTAGATTCTTCTCATTTTAAAGGTTATATTTGCAGAGATTCTCTGATGAATAGCAAAGTGATCTTTGCTCAAGGCAACATGGAAGCACCCTTCATGAGGTCATTGGAGAAATAACGGATGTGATCACAACATGAGGAGGAATTTGAATATGTGCAGGTTTGAATGGGAGGATTGTGTCCAAAAAGCAGGTCCTTATCTGGCCAGGAGATTCACTTCCCTTCTGATTTCTGCTGACTGTAACATCATGCTTCACTGTTTGGCTGTTCCACCATTTCTACTGCTGCTGGATCTACCTTTTGAGTACTGTATGTAGACCATTCCTTTATCTGACATGAGTACCATCCATGTTTGGTTGTTGTGCAGTTGTGATTCTCTGCTGAATGTATCTGATCATGATGGGTTTTTTTTTTTTGCACTTAATATCAAGTTTTGGGGAGAATGACTTGCTTGTTTTTAAAATTGAGCTGTATTATGACTGCTGTTAATAAAGTCTGTTATACAAAAGAAAGTCCAGCTGTAAATGAGGGAAGTGTTGTTTTCGATTAGCTGAATACTAATGCCTTTTGTGTTTGAAATTTCCAAAGTAATCATGACTTATAAATCCAGGAAAAGACTTTTTAACCCTTTAATCGTATCACCTAGTGAAAAGCAAATCATTTTTTTAAACTATTATTAAAATACCAACTCTACCAGATGGTTGACATTTATCAACATAAACATCTTTTTTCAATTATCTACATAGATATGTAGCTATTAAAGTAAAATAAAATACATTTTTAAATCGCACATCTCTTTTTATGGACAAGAGCAATGTCTAACACCTGAGAATAAAACAATGTAACATTTCCTTGTGGTACTCTACAAAGCATTGCCAACTTACATTCAAACAGAAGCCTACAACTCTTATAATGCCAAAATTAGCAGTTTCATTCTGGATTCACATAATTAGGGACTGTATTTTAATGTAAAATATCTACAAAATGTTGGAAAATTCATACTGGCATAGTATATTATGAATAAACATTAGATTTATCATGTTGACATTTTATAATCATAAAAACCTGTATTTGATGGTAATATTCAGTTTTGTCACAAATTGTTGTCAATGCTTCTTTTACCACGAATGGACATTTCAACGGTTAGAAAATTATCAAAAAATACGACCATGTCTTTTTTGGGGGGTTTAGATTATTCTTTTCATTAAGTCCTCTGAAACAAAACAAACAAAAATTACCTTCAAAAATTCCACCAAAAACAGGCAACATACCATGAGTAAATTCTCTGCCATTAAAGCCCTCGAGAACCTGGCTTCCAATATTGAGTATTCCTCATTACATTAAATATTCATGACTGTATAAGCAACTAACAAATAATCAGAAAAATCTGATTCAAACATTGCTAAATCTTGACTGGAACCTTAAAGTGTGTGACATAATCTTTTTCTAAATGAGCCCCACCCACATGCTGAGAATACAGAGGAATAAAGAACTACAAAAATCTCTTAAGGTAAATAACAAAAACTGTTCTAACCAGAAAATAGTCTGTTTCCAGGTGTTTGGGAGTACTACTGCATAGGTGAAAAAAGAAGTATAAAGCCTTTTGGTTCTTCAGAGGGAGCTTTGTGAAATCTGATAAATTACCTCAAGTGATGTCACTTGAGTCAATGTGGGTTAGGGCTAGAGACTACAAGTTTGAAAATTTAAAAAATCTGGAGATGTGGAGTCAGAAAGTGAGGTTACCAAACCTCTATAGCCCACTCTTCATGCATGCTGGAGGCTGGCAGCTCCAGGCTACATAAGCTGCTACAAGCATAACACCTGAATCTGCACAGTTGAGTGAATTGGAGTTGCATTGTGGGTGATGTAGGTACCCGGTTTGGACAAGGAAGACAAATGCGTAGAATAAAAAAAAGATATCTCTGGTTCTGCTACATGGATTTTTAACCTTTTTTTTTTTTAAAAAAAACAAAACAAAAAAAAACTGCCCATTGTGAGCCTGACAGTGTTTTAGAAGTGCAATTCTAAATCTTTTTAATGTCCTGCAAGATGTTGGCATCACAGACTGGTTATGATGGTGTTATACATCATCAAATACCCTCCTTAAATAACCCCAAAAGAGACAGGACACACTACCACTGTGTAATCAGTAAATTGTCTTTAATAATCAAAAAAAATTTAACAAGTAAAAGACATAGCCAGCCACAGACAGAGGTGCACTAGCATAATCATCGTTTGGCTATGAAAACAAATCCAGCACATAAAGGTTGGTCATTAAAGTCTTAGATATGAGTTTGGATCCAGTGATGAAGCTATGGGATACAGATGCAAAGATATTCAATTAAATTAAGACATTCACAATTTGCTCTCCAAATTCCTATGACTGATGAATACTCAAACAACCAAAAGTATTACTCAAGCATGCTAAAAATCATGCGACAGGTATACAGCATTGCAATGTTAGTTACAACAATCAGGCCTTATTCTAAAGATTATGTTTGTGTTTGTGACATTAAAATGTACATTGAACATGTAAATACTCAACTGTAGCGTTAATCAATCTCATATTTCTTTCTATCTCCACCTTTCAAAAATCAATGCCACGCAACAGTTGAGCTTTCATCTTCCAAATACAGAACTTAAAGACTAGAGACTTTAAGTGTAAACAAACAAGAAAATAACCTGTATGTTGCTGAATACAAAAGAAACATGTTACATGAAATAAAATTTCAACATTAAATTACAAAGCTCAAAAAATAAAACAATAATCTATTTTTAAAGATAAACAGAATAGAAAATTATATCTACATCTGTATATAAAAATGAAAGATTATAATAAATTAATTTTTTTCAATATGGAAACCCATTTTCGTTTTTTTCTTTTGGGTTTTTTTTGTTTGTTTGTTTTTTACATCTGCAAAAGTGACTGAGGATTGCCTATCAACAAGTCTATGTTCACTGTTACATATCTAAATTCATAAGGTATGCAGGCTTGGGTCAAACAGCAAGTGAGATCCCTTTAGTTAGACTACTTTAATGGTCTCTTTTTGGGGATACAGGCATGATTAAACAGACATCATCAACTGCACACAACAAGTATTGAAGAGGATTTCATTTACCATTTGAGCCAGGCTTGTTGAAATGTCACAGTGGGTTGTAAAACCCCTACACAGAAGCAGCGAGTGGACAGCACACCCCTCACAGTTAGAGTATGGGGAACAGAGAGCAGCAGAGAGGAAGGCTGAACTAGGGAGGTTAAAACTGCATATTATTCATCTGTAGGCATACAAATGGAATGGTTTGTGTATTTTGATCCATTCAAGTTCATTGTGTTTCAACTGCATTTTGTGGAACCACCGCAGTACTGTCAAGAACTCAGCACTCCCCTGGGGTTTTAGTGTTCTGTTATACCAATCAGTTCATTCCAAGGTCCACACTGACCAATAAAAAGGTTGATAAGGTAAAGTAAAACAGAAGGCAGAAGGACACTGCCCTTTGCCTGCTTTCCCTTCCTGTGGCTCTCACCTACACTTACAGGCAGTTGAATGCTGTGCCCAAATGCTCTACCTCTTCGTCTAATGAGTGAACTCCATTCTGACAGGAATGCCAGGATCATGCTTTAAAACAACTCCCTGCTGCTGGAATGAATGAGTAGATGAAGTGATGAAAAAATACTGGTTGAGAGGAATATGTGTGTGCACTCCAAACGAAGGAGCAGAGATTAAGGACACAGGTTAAGGCACCTTGGAACCCTGATGAATCTGAGGCACATACCAGGATAGTAACTTTGGAGTGACCCAGGGTGTGGTTAGCATTGACCTCCAGCTAGGAGATCTGGTGTCAGACTTGAAAGTCATGCAACCTAGAGTGTGTCCTGGAAAGGTGTTGAGCTTTCTCTCATCATTCCCCACCTCTGTGTCGTGTGCCCCAGGAAGAACAGCATCTACTGATTACAGCAACTTGTGGCAGAGGCCAAGTGTACTTTACTTTCTGGTCCGTACATTTACAATCATACACATTCATTTAGTTAAAAGAATAGTTGACATTTTGGGAAATATGTTTATTTGCCGAGAATTAGAGGAAAAGATCAATACCACTCTCATGTCTGTACACGAAATATGAAGCTGTGGCCAGCAGATTAGCTTAGCTTAGCATAAAGACTGGAAATGAGGGGAAACAGTTAGCCTGGCTCTGTCCAAAGTAAAAAAAAAAAAAAAAATCTGCCTACCAATTAATAAATGACATTTCTTGGCTGGGAGCAGTGACTTCCTGGAGTCTTGTTGTCCCTATGACATTGCCGTGTAACCAGTGGAAACTACTTGGATAAGCTTATCACCTCTAGCTTCATTGGAGAATCTTGATAAACCTCTACGACCTGCAAGGTGAGGATCACATGACCAATGGAGACAGCCGAGGGTGTCAGTATTTTTCTATATTTTAATTTTAGGTAGCCCTTCTAGCTTGTCTACTTGTACTGTAGAAGGTAAACAATGACGTAGCATAACATAAATGTGCAAAGAGAAAAACAACAGTAAAGCTTACAGTTACTCAGATTTTGAAAGACACATTTATGGATTCTTTCAATATGTATTTGGCCTACTTTCCAATTTCTGTATCACAGTTCTATTATCACAGATTTTTCACTCAAAGTCCTTAATGTGTGGGTCTATCGTCCAGCAAAAGTCTTCTACCTGCTCTGTTCAGAATGTCTATCTGGAAAAATGTCAAATAATGAGGAGGACACAGCTCAATGTATTAAATAGGCAACAAATGTCTTTTTCAAGAATCAATTTCTACTGAAATTTAAATATTCTTAAATCAACATCAAACCGACAGGCAGTGTGATCAATTAGATAACATAACTGGCAACAAACATGGCAGCAGATAAACTCGCTAGCTGTGGTGTAGCATTGCTACTCCCATCAGTCATGTGACACTTGCCTCATATAATAGCAGTTAGTCAAGAGTCTCCCCTAGCTTCATATCTACTGTACAGACACAAGAGTGGTATTATCTTCTCATCCAACTCTTGTCAAGAAAGCCAATAAGCATACTTCCCACAATGTTGAACCATTCCTTTAAGATACAAAACAACACACACACACACACACACACACACACACACACACACACACACACACACACACACACACACACACACTTTAAGTTCCACTCTAACATTATCAGAACCCCAACCACGGGATGAAAAACAGCGCAGTATGACATAAATCGATACCTTCAATATTCAGAAACACACTGACCAACACTTAGACACACACACACAGCCTGTAGAGTCCCCACCGTGTCACTTACACTTACAGTAGGACAGAGCACTCACAAAGATCTGGGTAAATATTAAGTGCATTGAGGATACTGCAGTCCATCAATAGGTGTTCTAAGCCCACCTTCATTTTTTTCTGTACATTAAGAACATTGTGAATACATATAAGACATCACTGGCATTGTGCCAAATGCAGGAGAACGATAACAGCAGTGTAGAGTGATGTGAGGCTTCATGTCATGCATGGCTGCTGTCCTGGTGTTGTACTAACTCACACTCAGGGATGATGAAAAGCTCATGACAACAGTTAATAGTGGTGTGGTTACAGTTAAGTTAAAACCTACAAAGCAGCATTAGTCTTAAAGTTTTCTCTGTTGTCTGCAGAATCCAAGATTCTGCCAACCTGGACAAACAAACCCCATTCTCTCAAAGTTGAGTCCCAAAGTGGAAATGTGCGCAGTAAAGGTTGGTGGAAGTTGTCACTTAGGCACCAAGCCGCGGGATTGTGGGTAAAGAGAGGATCCTGAACTGGAAGGGCTGAATGGAGAGGTCGGAGTGCTCGACTTCTTGCCTGTTCTTGGTCGACTGAATGACAGAAAGCCATGACAGATGATTAAACATCAGATGCATTGTGTGATTGACAGCTAAAGGTTGGAGCACACATGTTCAAAGATTTCTTTGATTCCTGTCAAAGTTGATCAAATACAAATATTGCAAGTACCAGTCTAACCACAGCATGTGTCACTTAAAAATGAATATAACTGAAGTCTGAAGGTGGAAGAGAGCTACAGGTGACAGTGGTTTTGACTTACCCAGACTTTGGTTTCTTGAGGCTGCTGCTGGCACTGGCTGGCGGGGTTGGTCCCAAGCTGCTGTGAAAGCCAGAGGCATCTACCTGGATCTCATCCTCATCCCTAAGAGCGTCCTCCAGAGCTGCAGCCACCTTTGGGGCAATAACTGGCTCCTGATACTCTTTAGTGGTCCGAGCCGGCAGGTCCATGTCCAGCATCAGGATGTTTTCAGCCTGGCGGAACAGGACAGGAGACAAATGAGTCAATCCAGGTACCTTGTGTATTTATTTAATATTTTTAAATGCGAGGGCTAGCATAAAAAATAAATGTGCTTATTGTATATAAGCATTTGATCATTTTGCACATTAATTGGGAAAATGTTTCACATGATATGTACATTCTGAATTTTTGTGCAGCTTGTCAACTTGATTTGATTTTGAATTTGATTGTCTTTGTAACAATCACTTATGATAGATTTCATTGTTTGGTTGTCTATACAGATCAATCTGCTGTATATGTGGCATCATCAGAGAAACAGGAAGAAGATGAGGAATGCAGAGGCATTTTTGTGGTTTTTAATGTATTGACTATGCGGTTTATATAAGTGAAAACATTAATCAAGAGAAAGGTGAGGAGGACGTGCAGCTTACTTTGTATCTCATGTCAGGCTTAATCATCATGGCCATGTGGGCGTGTTGACTTAGAGGCCTCCTGTAGCCAACTGCAGACAAAGGCCTGGTCATCATCTGATGGTCACTGAAGCATACAGTCACAGAGTTAGACAGTGTGTATTGCATCATGGGGAAATGCACTGTTCTACAGCTGTCCTGTTTAACTGCAGTATAAAATTGAACCCAAGTCAATCCTAAAGATTGATATCTGATATATTATAATGGATCTGAATCATATCAAATGCAGATCCTTTCTTTACTGTGCTCCACTTGGTTTTGTCCATCGCAGCCTACTAGTGTTGTAAAGTTGCAAATCCTGTAAATGTAACAGGATAACAGAAACCATCAGTTTTCTTTATATTTATATTACAGTGGAAACCGCTTATAGTGGTCATTTCCATCCAAGTCAAATTGATCATTATAAGCGGATGATTATTATAACCGTTTTTTTTCTTTTTCTTAATTTCTCATGCAGATTACCATCTTATTGACATTTGTATATTTATTACATGAATATAAAGTAATGAAACAGGCAGCTTTGCTATTTACTGAATTTTATGAAAGTTTCAAAATACAGCACAGCTGTTTCAAATGCTTGTTGTCTCACTGCTGCATCTCATTGGCTCATTTTTGGCAGTTTGTCATAACCTTCAAGGAGACTATGGTTTTTCATTGAGAGAAAATTACTTTTTTCTTTTCTTTTATCTTTTTTTAGGGTGCGGGGGTGGGGGCCACAGTGACAAAGTTGAACCAGTATCAACTTTTGGAGAAAAACAACCTATAACGCTGTACTAGGAAGAGGGGAGGACATTTCTCTTCATTTGATAACATTAAAAGTAAAGTTAGGCTTTGCTAATGGCTTCCCGTCTCATTTTTAAAAAAGACGAGAGAGAGAGGTCGAGCGAGCTAGAGAGTGGATGAGGAGAGTGAAAGTGGAAGCGAGAAAGCCAGTGACTGAGAGGAACAAATTATTTTCTGATTGTTTCACGGTGGTTACAAATAAACACGTCCACAACCACACCCCACGCCTCCACACAACCCTGCAGAGGTGCAATGCATTGCCTGATAATGGTGCCATGAAACATGAATAAGAGCCTGTTTTTAATTAGGTTTTCTTTTAGGGTAAAAAGAATGCCTTGTGATTGACTATGTTAAATATTGCTCTAGTTCATGATATATATATATCATGTATATATTATAATTACCTAAAAAGCAGACATTAGGAATTTTATCCATAAAATTTCTTAGAGACAAAATGAAATAAAGAATAAATTTCCCAGTTTTAGTCCTGTGTCAACTTATCTTTTGTATGTCAATAAAACATTTTTGAGTATTATTATATCAAAATCCCTGGCTTTTCTGTTCCTGTAATACACTTTCATATATTCGATGTCTCAACTTGAACTCAGGGGTATAAACAAAAATGTATCCAATTAAATGTGATTTTGGCCAACTAGCTAACCACACCCATCATATAAAACCAGCACTTGAGCGCTTGTGGATCGTTGTAGCTAGCAGAGTAATATAGTGGGAGATAGGGACAGGGAGAGTTGTGTGTTTGGATATCATTAGGCAAAAACTTTGTTTTCATTTCCAAAGGAATGTGGCTGAGGTCTGATTTATTCATTTCTCCTTTGTCCTCCTGATCCAACAGCAGGTGAAGGAGTGAGGTGTGTGTGTGTGTGGAGTCCTCTACAGCTCCATATCACACTGTATTCACAAAACCATTCCCACCTTTAAGCGGTCCAATCAAATTTAAAGAATTTGAATGAAATCTTCATGTTTCCTACACAACATCCACACTCAGTTTCCCTACTGATTTTCCAGAAAACGTAATATATAATAATATAATACGGTATATAGTGATATAATAACTTCTTTATATCACAATATACTTTATATCAATACCGTGACAGAGGAATTCATTCATATAAAGAAGTTGTTTTTGATAACAAAAACATAACAGTTGTACTGATTGATCTATAAACAGCAGACATTTGATCAAGAATGCTCATAAAACTTGTAAAAGTCAGACGCCTCGCGGTTTGGAAATTAAACTGCTGCTACATAATAGGACATAATGCGTGTCACTGAACAGCATGCAGATAACCAAGGCAAACCGGAGCTCGGTGCTCCAGTTGGATCTACATGGAGAGCCTAGGGTAACGTTAGCTGGGAGGCTAGCCTGCTAGCCTCTCAGCTAACGTTAGCCCATTAGCCCCAGCTCTCCATGTGGATCCAACCGGAGCACTGAGCCCCGGTTTGTTATTCAGGTTAAAGTGGGAAGAAGCAGTGAGTCTGACGGGCAGCTTGAGTGAAGTGGGTGGGGCCTGTTGAGGAAGCACTGGGACCGTCAGGGAGAAACAGTCTCCCGAGGAGCTGCTATGTTCGGCTGCACAGACAGGAAACACTTTGGCTGACAAGATGTACTACTCTGTTTGGAAAAACAACAACTTCTTTTTGGTTTATAAACGCGGTTGGCAACCTGCTTATTTGGTGCATTACCGCCACCTTCCGCTCCAGAGTTTGGACCAGAGATTAAATCCTACACATTAATCCTGTCTGTCTAATAAACTCAAAGAAAACTCTACTGCTCCACCCACTTGGCAGGTTCATTAAAGTTTTAACGCTGAGCTCCTGCACTCCAGTCTTCCTAAATTCTTCCTTCATATATTGTCTTTCTTGATCACACTTCACAATCTTCTACAATCTATGCTTGCATGCATAATAGTCTACTCAGCCAGCTGGAAAAAAATATGTACATATATCGGTATCTGCATCGCCAATCGACCACAATGAGTTGGAAATATCGGCATATCGGCAAAAAATACAATATCGCGCATCCCTTACTCGAACAATAATACATCAAAAAACATTGATATGTTTACATCTCTAAACAGTGAATGTAATGTCCATTGGCCCCCTGTGGTCACACCCCTCTGCACACAAACGGCCCTTCAGCTGGCATGCTGGCAGGGAAGAGGTGAGCAGAAATAAGGGAGTACAAGCTCTTTCAATGGCAGAAAACAGTGCAGGTTTGAATCCAGTGCTGGCCCTAATCTTTTAGAAAGATCCATCATACAAGCTGTTCACTTTAACACAACATATGTACTCAAGGTGGAGCACTAAATCTATTTAACCAGAGGAAGAATGCATAAGTATGGTGTAAATATGGTGTAACTTACTCCTCTATACGTGTGATAGGCCTCATCTTCCAGTATTCATCCTCCTCGTCGAAGAAAGCCCTGTTGACTATTTTGTTCTTCTCCTCTGAGGGAATGAAGTTCTCAATGATCAGATGCCTGGAAGGCAAACAGACGAGCCATTACACAGAGGTGGTTGCAGCACAAGCAGAGAAATGGTCAGATGAGACCAAATGAACATAAACACATAGACAGTCTTGTGTCTCTTTCTCTAATATGTGTTAATTATTGCAATGAGACAAGAAGTCTCCTGGTTTGAGGCAGTCGTTTAGAAATACAACACCTAATAAATTTCACATTAATTTATAATTACACATTAATATATTTAAGAGGAATCTGTCTGAACTAAAGTTGCAACAATTAGTTAATTAATTGGTGAGTCAATTGACAGAAAATTAAACCAGCAACTGTTTTGAAAATCATTAACAGTTTTAGTCTTTTTTAAAGGAAAAATCAAAACATGATCTGGATTTTTCAATGTGAGGATTTGATGCTTTTCTTTGTCATATATGAAAGTAAACTAGGTATCTTTGGGTTTTTAACTGATAGTTGAATAAAACAATCCGATTACCTTGGAACAGATTATTTATATTCATTAAAGTCTTACATTTTATAGACCAAACTGTTTAATTAATTAACTGAGAAAATAAGTGGCAGATTAATCAAAAATGAAACTGATTGTTAGGTGCAGCCCTAGTACGAACTGGTCTGACTAGATCCTAAGAAAGTAACAGTACACCTAGAAAATAAATTCTTAGTCTTATCCATTATTTAAGCATCATGTTAGCATGTAAAATCAAGTGTGTGTTCGTAATGCACACAGATACTTTCCATTGCCAATCTCTTTGCAAGAATTATTCCATAGACTGAGTGTTTAAGTCTGACAAGAAACAGTGTGACAGCAGATCCAGTTTGGAGATGATCATCATTATCCTCCTCAGCCACTGCAGACTGTGTTCGTAATAGACAAAATACAGTTGGAATCCATGTCTCTCTGGCAAGCCGGTAGTGCGATAAGCAGGCTCCATACTTGAGTTTGAGATCCCTGGTGAGCTCGTTCTGGGTCTGTTCCAGCTCCTGGCGCTCGTTGATGTGTGCCTCCTGGATGTCGTGGATTTCTGCCTTTACTGCCTGCAGCTTGGCGAACAGCTAGAGGACAGAAAAGGACAGTGGAATCCAGGATTACATGATTAAAAGGACTTTTAGAATATTCTGCCTTAGAATTTGGCTCAGATATACACCTGACTGGACTGGGCCAATAATGTATTCTTACCTGATTTGAAATACCTGACCTACTCACTAAACTGAGCATTTCATTACCAGACACAAAAAGCCTCACAAATGCTGTCCCTCAGACTTTCCAAATAAAACAGTCTTGCTGTATCTATGCTTTCAGAGGATCACATGCATATTTATGCTAACAGTGTATATTCATATACTCAGAATATGTTCATTTTGTACAGCACCCGGACTAGAAACACATGCAGAAAACAGTTTTAAGCCGGTCTGGATGGGAGACAGGAAGGACAGCCATTAAGTACACCGGCTGAGGTTGCAGCCGCTACCTTTTTCAGCTTCTTGGTTTTGATGTCGACCTCCTGCTGCAGAGAACTGTAGGTCTCCTTCAGCTCCAGAGTCTCCTCATCCCGACACTCCATCTGTTGCTGCATCTCTCGCTCTCTCCGTTTCTGGAAACACACACAATATCATCCATTCACAACTTCAGACCACAATGCTCCATGTGTTACCGGGCTAAACTAATCACTTTGCAGCTCCCACACACTATGTTATCTTCGCTCTTTATTATTATTATTATATATTTATTTTGCCGTTTTTCAGCATCTAACTAGTCCTACACGATTTGTTGATGAACTTCATTTCAGATGAGACCAAATGTCAAATTGTACATCCCCATAAGGAGATGCTTTTACTTTTATCATCTCTAGCATCTTCCGTTGATTTTATATAATTTTTTAAAGCATTAAAATTTATAATGGAAAGTCAATGGGAGCAATGTTTGAAAGCTCATATCTCAAAAACTAAAAGTGCTAAAGTGTTAAAATTGATTGACAGGTGGCCTAAGTGGAAATATGTAACATATTTCAAGATGGGATTTATAGCGCCAATAGGCCTATCCAAACAATTTTTGCACAGTGTATTCCTTGGATGGTACTAAGTAGACTGATATAGGCCACGCCCATTTGCGTCTTGAAAATGTTTCCGCCATTTAGAACACATTTTTTGCTTCTTTTGGCACATTTTTCATCCAATCTTCACCAAACTTGGTACATACCATATTTAGATGATCCCGAACAGAGCTTGTATCTTCATTTTTTGGTATCACGTACCACTTGTCTGTAATTGTTTACCAAACTTTTAAGGCGTGGCCTGATGCATTTAACAAGCCGTAATTTTTCAATGCTGATTCGAATCGACACTAAATTTGAGAATCTTGCGCATTTAATGACAGCCCACAAGGGGGCACTACTGTAATATTATAACATGATATTTCTACACTTCTGCTGTCTTCAGTGAAATGAAACTTGGTACACAAATTCTCCATGTCAGTGTGCAGGACATAGTGAAACATGGTGCCAATAGCTCCACCTTGTGGCCATTAGTGAAACACCACCATACTACTTATTCAGTTAAATATCTCTTAAATTCAACATTTCATGGTGACCAAATTCAGCAAAATTATACAGACGGTAATGTTGAACAAGTGTGTGGTATTTGATACAATTTCACCTGTAGGTGCAGTGTCTCCCCTATATTCATTCAGCAGCAGCGCACTACCGCTGCAAAATTATGAGCGCCATTGCTAAAATTTCAGACGATCATTAATGTCAACGAGCTACTAATGATTTTCTCTCGCACACTGTGCAACACCCTACATTATTGTGGATTTTTTAGTCATCCTCATTCTCTTCGTTCTTCAAAGGACATCTACGTGTTTTTGCAAGAGAAGCGTTGCTCCGTTAAGGAATAAGGCAGTGCGTGTATGTGTAACTGTGCGTGTGCAGTTGCGCGAGCGCAGAGAGCGAGCGGTAGAAACATGACGTGAACATGAGCGGAGCAGAGGATAAGTTTAGCACTAAGTTGTCATTCTGGCAGTAAATGTACAGTACAGACTGTGTGTCAGTTAATAAATGCAGCAGCTCCTCAAGAAAATACTCATCTATCGAAGGGGGTTAGCCCCGAAGTTAGCAATAACGCGTCAGCTTAACTTGACCAGGCTCACTTAAGGTGGACTGACTTTTAAGGTGGACCAGCAATTCTCATTTTAGTGTCAATCTCAGCCGCTCTTTAACAGAGAACGGAGAAGTGTGTGGCTGATGAGTCTCTGTCATATAACCCCCCCCACCCCACCGCTCCAAAGTAATAAAATATAAACAATAACAAGTACCAAGATGTGAAATCGAAGATGTGTGATAATGGCTGATAATGAATAGGGATACACAATGGATGGGAAATTGCTACAAACCAACAGACAAATGCTTAGATGGTGATTCGTAGTTTTATCTTCACTTCCAGCCACTTTATCAACTGATAAAAGACTGTCTGGAGGTGACTTTCAAAAACTCCATGATACATCTATCAACAATAATGAAATTGAAAAAAAGAAAAAGAAAAAAAAAAAAAAGTCTGATCACATCACATACAGTTTTTGTTCCAGACTGTTGTCATGTTGATGTGGCGCTGCACATACCACAAACTACACTACTGATCTCAGACCAGGTGTGCTGATTACAAGATGGGAGAAATCAAAGACTGAATCGAATGATCACGATGTTCAACACAAGCATGCGAGAAGTTACTGTGGGGAAAATTCTTCAGATTTTCATGTGCAGATGTGAAGCATTCTGTTCCAGACACATACTGTACTTGTATCAAACACAATTGCAGACTAATAGCACTGCTGGGATTGACATGAGGCACAGGAAAGATTCTGGCAGAGAAGAGAATATGAATTAACCTTTAATCTACAGAAATGGACCTCCTGCTCTGCTCTGTATATTTTGTCTTTGATGCATCCTACTATGTCTTAATTTCCAATTAAACTCAAACAATTAAACAATTACTGTCAAAATAGTTTAATAACCCATTTACTCCAATGTGCATAATTCTAGCGCTTGAGTTCCACCCAGAATATTTTGGCAGTGCACCACTTAGCTGCAGCATGCCGGTAGCATGGTTACTGATGTATGCTTGTCGGCTTAGCCAAGGTACCCTGGTTACCCATGCTTATGTAGTGTCACTGCTGTCATTATTATTAAAATATATGCCTTTATCTATATTGTGTCTCCTGCATCCCCCTCCCCTCTCTGTGACGGTCAGCTTTACAACTATAAACACATTTGATTTCCGACAAATCAGCATAAAACAGTTGTCAGCAGGCGTCCTGACTGCTTTTTGACTATTTTCTTCTTTTCTTTTTTTTCTGCGGTACCGAAATCATACTGAATCGTGACCCCAAAACTAAGGTATGTACCGAACTATGCTGCGCTTGTGTACCGTTACACCCCTAGTGGATTCCATGTCAACTTCAGGGTTTTTGTCTCAGAAATTCATCTGGGGCAAGCAAATTGCAGTCAAGTCTTGCAGTCTTCACTAGACACTAACAAAATCTCAAAAATTTCACGTCTTCTCACTCCACCTTATTCTTGCTACATTGAAAACAACTATTCTGTCAGCTGTGATCACATTTTTGCTCACTTGTGACCTCCAATTAAGAGAAAATGGTTCATTTTTCAGATGTTTGTACAGCTTTAACCTGATATTATACCTGCTCAGCTATTTCCTGCCTCTTCAGTTCCAGCATCCTCTGTTGTTCATTGGTGTGATCCACAATGTTCTTCCCCCCTACTAGGAGCTTACTCTCCATCGCCTGGAAAGAAAGAAAAGAAAGGATAAAACCAATTTTAATCACATGGGGCAAAAGGCAACTGACTTTCCACCAGCTGAGCTACATGAAAATTGCAAGAATTAGACCAGGAGCACATGGCAGGCAGCAGTTGCAGATGCATGCTGCATTTACAGTAACACTGGTAAGTCTGCTTACCTTAACTTTAGCTGAAAGCATCTCTCCAGCCTCCCGCTCTCTCTTCAAGTCTTCCATTTTCCTCTCCTTCTCTTTAAGCAACCGAACTTTCTCCTCAGCCACCAAACTGTGATCCTCCATGATAGCCTTCCTCTCTCTCTCCAGCTTCTCCTGCTGCTCCCGCCAGTAATCCCCTTTGTCCTCTCCATCTTCATCATCATCCTCCGTCTCTCCTTCTTCCAGGTCCTCACTGTCGCTCCCCTCCCCGGCCCTCCTCCTCTGCCTCCTCCTTTTCTTCTTTCCTGAGCGCTTTTGCAGCTGCTCCTTCAGCCTTGCAATCTCCTCCTGAAACTCCCTGAGCAGGGCATCCTTGGGGTCCTCGTTGATGCGTGGTTTATTCTTGATGTTCTTAGCCCTGTTGGAATAGCGCAGTGTTGTTAAGGTCTCCTCCACATTGTAGGATGCCGGACCAATGTTGGCAACCATGACAGTGCGAGCGTTGCCCCCCAAAGAGTCCTGCAGCAGACGGGTGAGTTTTGAATCTCGGTAGGGGATGTGGCTGCTCCTGCCGTCCACCAGAGCTGATATGACATTCCCCAAAGCAGAAAGTGACAGATTGATCTTTGTGGCTTCTTTAAGTCTCTCCCCCTGAGCGCCAGTCTTGGTCTGCCTTTCGCTACCGGCTAAATCTACCAGGTTCAGTTTTCCTACTCTGATATGGTTCTCTCCATCCACACCCAACTCACTGCACTCAACTGTAATGACAAAGATGGCATGAGAACGGGAGCTGTGCTCATTCATGTTGGTGGAACCCACAGAACGATTCTGGTTGCCCACATTCATGACATGTTCAATCTCCCGCACACTCTTGGTGACAAATGACGAAAGGTCTTTAACATACACACCCGTATCAGGCCTCTCCCTGAGCTCCAGACGATGTGATTGGTCCTTGGAGAGCAAGTCTCTGATCTCTTCTTGATAAATTTCTAGATATGATGCTCTCACCAGGTACTGCTGATTCTGGGAGCGTGAAATGTGAGTGAAGATGTGCTCAAAGGAGTTGGGGATCACTCCTCTCCTCTCTGGATCATTTCTTACCCCCTCCATAGTGTACGTTTTCCCTGTACCTGTCTGTCCATAGGCAAAAATGGTCCCATTGAACCCCAGAAGAACAGAATCCACCAGGGGCCTGAAGGTTTCATCATACAGATCTATTTGTTTAGAGTTCGAGTCATAGACTGAATCAAAAGTAAAGACTTTGGGGAGTTCACTGGCTGAAGTCTCCCTGGGGTTCCTGACAATTATTTGGCCTAATTTGACATCAACAGAGACCACTCTCTCAAACTTGGCTGCCCGCTCCTTTTCATTCATGGGGCGACAACGGACCACCACCTTGACTGACTCAGAGCTCTTGCTCTTGGACATGTTGTGGTGTGGCTGCCAACCCACACGGCCTGGCACTTTGTATCCTTTGCCTTTCAAGAACAGCTTCAGGAACAATTCGCCAGTAGAAATGCTCACATCAGAACCTGCTGGGCAACACACAATCAATGATTATTACCAAACTTGAAATGGCAATTGTCATGATAACACATTGCTAACCTTGATGGTTAATGCATTACACACATTTTTACATGCAAACTGATATACTCATTCACGTTCAATACAATATAGAGTTATTGCTAGACTTCAAAAATGATATAACCTATCTATCCTGTCACTGGCACCTGTATGGCAGTTCAACGTTCCCTAGTCTTGTCAACTTCTTATACGTTGAAACACTAGATAAGCTTGGTAAGACATTTCATACTATCGCATAACACCACAACAACACGCATGAGAACTAATGAGGTTAAATTTAGTGGGTCACAATGAAAAAACTCTTCCTAATTGACCAACAGTGGGAAGCGCATTTACACAGTTCTGACGATTAGGTAACATACCGGCCGGTGCTAACTAAATTTAACGTTAGCTAAATTTAACTGGCAGCTATAAACTGCTAGATCACTAACGTTCCTCAACGTTGGACCGTCAGGTGATGAAGTGACAGTCGTTGGGAGACCTCTGACAGCAGCAGCATGTTGATAAATGATTTGTCAAACTAGCGGGTCAGCTAACCAACATTAGCTGGTGCAAAATGTAGCCCGCAACTAGACCACAAAACCGGCCTAGCAACGGCAAACACACTGGTAACCTAAGCTACAAGTCTGGTAGCAGCATTAACGTTACCTGGCTAACGCGAGTAGCGAGGGCACAAACAGATTCACCATAACGCCATACAAAAATAAAAATAACAAATGAGACTTAACATCCGCGCAATACAAACATAGTTTTACATAAGACGCACTGAAACGTCGTTTAAAATTTACCAGTGGGCTAATCCAAAACTCCCAGTCAGCCATTAGCCGCTGCTCATCCCCGCAACGGTCACTGAGTTGCCAGATTCGAGCACAACCACCCGCAAAAGACGTACGTGAGAAAATACATTAACCCAAATAAAACATGTCATTCCGAGGTAGGTATGAACAGTTTGGCATACTGTCGCAACAAAAATCTTAATATTCATTCAGTTGTGAATAACGAGGTCGCCCACATAAATACATTATGGGGAATGTTCAAAGTATCCTCGCATATCTGGCAACCGAGTCTCTACACATAGCTTAGTATATCAGCTGATTCAACTGTACTCACAGCTGAGCTTCCAGTGAGGGAGGTTAACCATACATCCATGAGGTTAACAGGCAGAGTCTGTCGGTTCTTTAAAAATTAGTGTGCATCACTTTATTGGTGAAAAGCATTACAGTAAAACATTCAACTTCAAAATCGACACATTCACTGCTTTCACACAGAGGAATACTAATGACTTGCATTTAATCAGTTCAACCAGTGCAAATAGTCTCTTTAGTATCCCCAATCATCCTTGAAGTATTTGCGTACATTCACTGAATTAACAACACCATCTGCAAAACATTCAGACCAGGGTTCCACAGTTTGTCAGTTTTTGGTCCTGATAAATTGAGAGGTGGAAAGACTGTCTCCTTTTTCCTCCCTATAATTAGTATGAGGATCGGTTACTGCGCTCTCCTTGGAATGGAGGGCAAAGAGGAAAGGAAAGAACGAGCTGGAAAGAGATCGGAAAGGAAAGGTAGGGAGAGAAAGAGAGGAGGAAAAGGGCAAAAGACAGTGATAGGGAGAACATGATCGCTGACATTGTCTTTTCCCTGGTTCACTGAGGTCACCAGAGGTCTATCCAACATGGCAGCAGCTACAGAATATGACTGTAGCTGAAGGAAATGTTTGTGCTTCCCTGATGGAAAGGAAAACTGGCTTCAGTATGGTGAACAAAATCAGGTAGAAAAACTCTGAAGCCAAATCTTGAGAGGGAACATATACTTTTTGAATGTTGATGGATTTTCTAGTAGAGAACAGACAAAAATAAAAGTGTTTCTTGGTAGCAGCAGTGTTATAACATTTGACAAACATCTCACTACTGATCTGCTACATCCTCTCCTATAAGCCCTAGCCCCATTCACACAGATTGAAACCCATGCTAAAATTGAACCTGTCTGCGCCTTAACTCCTAGTCTTGCTTCAGACATTATAAACAATCACGTCACATATGATATTCTCTGCTTTCTACATGCTCTCCTGGCATGACAGTCATCCAGCATTAGTGTCCAGAGGGTGACCATGTGACATTTGTGCTTAGAGTTCTTCTTTGTGATTTACTTTCCCGGGCTTGTCCATGCCAAAAAAGGAGGATGGAAGGCTGTGGACATCCCGCTCTCTCTTTACAAATGCGGAAAAGGATGAGACACAGTTGCCGATGAAGTGGTCAGCTCGGCCTAAGATGTACAGGTCCATTTGGGCTGAGTCAGGTTGGAGACTAACCACTTTTACCTGTAGAAGCCAGAATAAAACACACAAATAAACAACCAGGGAGGAAATGCAATATTTTAACAAATAAAAAGGTGAGTATTTCTCTGTGTCTTCAATCCATGACAGACAATTCTAAGGATTACCGATGTGGAAAACTCTTGCTCCTGAGAAATTAAATTTCCATATCAGAAATATTACATGTGCTACATGAAGGGCTGAATACAGACTCATGAGTTAGAGCATTAAAGTGCTTCTGAAAACTATGCAAAGAACTTGCTAACTGTGACAAAACCTGTTTTACAAATTGTGCTACAAACAAGCCAGTCAAAAATGTAACTGGTCAGTTTCGGTTACATTTAAGGTCAAACATTCCAGAAACAAAAAGGACTTAAAGAGGGCATATTGTGAAAAACTCACATTTCAGCACGCATATATATTTGGGTCTCTGATGTGCCTATGAACACACAAACTATGAAATGAGACAACCTGGCCAGTTTGGTGTGGGCTGGCTTGCCCTGTATTCTTGTGATTCAACAAGCCATTCAGATTTGATGCCCCTCTTACCTCACTTGGGACTTCATTGAAATTGTACCATCCCCCATCCATGCCTCAATCTGAGTCTTCACCCAAAAATTTCCCAAGGCCCGCCATGTTTTTTTTTTGCAAGTGCCGGCTGGGACCCGGTTAAACTAAGTTAAGCTAAGCTAAGGGCAAAAAATTTGCACATATCTCGGGGCTAGACAGGGGAACAGAGCTGTGGCTTGCTGGCTGGCGCTTAGTAGCTGGCCAGCTTTGAAGGAGAGAGCTGGAGAGCAGAGGTGGAGAGTCCTGTGTTGCTGCTGCTGCTGCTGCTGCTGTCTCATCTTTTGGAGGAATAAACATCCAGTTGTGCTCTGATCCTGAGCAGTTTACTGGCAGGAGGAATTTATTTTGTAAACTTTTGGGATTAAATGGATTTATCTTCAAACTGGCTTCTCAACCTAGCCGGAACTAAGTTAACACCAGAGTCACACACCACCATCAATAATAAATATCTGTATGTCCACAGTATGTAGATATTTATGTGCATAAACGATAATGTCGTTGCGGTATTAATGCCTTTAGATGATGTTATTTTGAGTGTGGATGGAGCAGCTGCAATGTTAGCATAGCCCTGATCAATCTGGATTCCATTCAGAAGAAAAGTATTTAAAAGTTATTTGCTTGTTGTCTTGTGGACAGACCTGACAAAGCATGAATTCAGACTTTTTAGAAATCAGCATCATGATGTAGTTATTTCGGGATCCATTGGATCCATTTATTGCAATTAAATGACAGCAAAATCTAAGTTTATTTTGGGTTCATTCAGGCTGAGCTTCAGTAACATCACCATGCTGGTTGGGGACTAGTTGGTGCCTGCCGTTGCTCGCTGGCTGTTAGGGGCGAATAAATACAAATGATCCTGTGGTTAAACCCGTCTAAGTAACGTGAGGCGTTTGATGTGTTTCCTGCACCGCTATGTTTTCTCCGGCAGCCATGTTTCTCTGGGGTTCATGCTCAACAGTTGGCATGGTAGCTGGCACACCCCGCAGAAGAGGGGCGTGAGGTGGGCAGGACAGGCACTCAAACCGGTCTTTCTGAACAGGGCTGTTTCAACAGAATGAGAAGGCTGCTGTGGTGCTTGATCCTTGTGGTATTTTGACCAAAGCATGTCAGATACATTTTATTAAGACCTCAGGGAACTGTGTTAACTTGTGAGAAAAGGGGTATAATATGGCCCCTTTAGAGCTTAAGTAACTCATTACATACCTGGGAATGCAATACAGAGGCCAAACAAACCCACCTTGCCCTTGAAGAGCTTTTCAATATCCCTATTGTGGGATTCGGAATCAGTGGCGATGTAGACAGAGCGGGCAGAGGTCTTCTTCACCCACAGCTTGACAGCCCTGCGGATCTCTGACAGGTCCGGAAGGCACATGGTCATGGTGAGAGGCAGGGCCGTCTGGCGATTGTAGCCAACACACTGAGGAGAGGCCATGAAGTGAGGGCCTGCATCACCACTCTTCAGCAATTTGCAGGCATTTTGCTGTAAGGGTAGATTAGGCAAGGCAACATTATTTCTGTAGCACCTTTCAACAACAAGGCAATTCAAAGTGCTTTACATAAAACATAAATAGCATTAAGAAAAGAAACACAATGCCATATAAAAAACATAAAAAGACACAAAATTGGATTTAAAAGAAATAAAATGAAACTTAAGATCAAATAAAATGGCAGATTAAACAGGACAATAAAAATGATAGTGCAGCTACAGTGCAGTGTGAGATATATAAATAGTGGCAAATTAAATTTAATAAAAGGCAGTGGCAAACAGAAAAATCTTACGCCTTGATTTAAAGGAACTGGGAGTTAAAGCAGACTTCAAGTTTTCTGGTAGTTTGTTCCAGATAAGTGGTGCATAAAAACTGAATGGTGCTTTACCATGTTTATTTTTGACCGGGGACACAGAAAGCAGATCTGTCCCGGATGACCTTAGAGGTCTGGACACTTCATAACGTAGCAGCAGAGAGATCAAAAATGTATTTTGACCCTAAACCATTCAGTGCCTTATAAACCAACAGAATTAAAGTATATTCTTTGACAGACAGGAAGCCAGTGCAAAAATCTAAGAACTGAAGTGATGTGATCTACTCTCCTTGTCTTAGTGAGGACTCAAGCTGCAGTGTTCTGAATCAGCTGCAGCTGTCTGATTGTTTTTTTGTTTTTAGACTTGTTAAGACACCATTACAGTAGTAAAGTGTACTGAAGATAAACACATGGACAAGTGTTTCTCAATTCTGCTGAGACATAAGTCCTTTAATTCTTGATATATTCTTCAGGTGATAGTAGGCTAATTTTGTAATTGTCTTAATGTGGCTATCAAAATTTAGGTCTGAGTCCATTACTACAAGTCTGGTTTGTTGTTTTAATGTTGGCACGAAAAGAGCAAAACCAACAATAAACTGATCCCACTAGCAAGTATTCTGTGTGTATCCAAAGCCTGATTTATCTTATTCCTTGGTGCCACAGAGCTTTCACCGCGTTGCACTGGGTGACATGTTCCTTCATTACCATGAACATACACTCTGTAGTTTATTTTGACTAAGTCCCACACACACCGTCCTCATACCTCTTGGTAAGCAGTTAATGTATGTGCAACAACAAAAATTAGATTTTCAAAAGGTCAACCTTATAAATATTAGAGGAGGGTGGGTGCTATCTGTGCAAAAGTTAAAGATTTGTCACAGATACATGTTCATAATAAAATGATTTATACTGAACATCATAAAATAGAACACCTGGTCAAATTTGTAGATGATTTTGTTTGATAACATGCAGAAAGACAGGTGTGAACTTTTATTTATTCATGAAAACAGAACTTTGATACCTGTGATATATATGTGTTAAGATGTGACTCTGTATTTGAGCATATGGATGAATGAGAAAATTACAGGCTCACCCAATCGATGCCGATCCTGAGGTGAATGCCAACGTACGGCCTGGTCAGCAGGGTAGAGATGTGCTCTTCTCCTTCCTTCACCATCTTGTGTGACCACACCACATAGCGCTGCAGGCCCACATGCTCCTCTATCACTGGGAACTGGGCAGGAGCTCCAGGCATGGCTAGGACAGGATGCTCAGAGGGAGAGAACCTATTTCATTAGGGGAAGCATAATAGAAATCTTCAGAGGAGGCACCAACTTTGTCATAAAAATGAATGTAAAATTAATTATTATGTTTCAGGCTTATGAAGTACAGACATAGAACACTGCGCAAATGTCATTTAATGGTAAAAGGTATTTTTCATGTTCTATGTCTGCTATGACAATCCTAAATGTATCTGACTCTCAAACAGGTACTCACTTCTTCATCCACTGAGGCTGATAATAGGCACTAAAGGAAATACCACCAAACAAGACAGACATGTCAAATTCCACACCAGCATAGTTCCAGAATGGACCAAATGGGTTCCCATCCTGAAAGTGGACCAGAACCGTCCCTCCATGTTAGAACAATAAAACAGAAGCCTGATCACTTTGAGCTTGTGGTTCATAACACTACGTAATACAACTTTTGTTCCTAAGTAGAAAGTGTTATTTCTTAATTGCTTATGCCTAAAAAGTGTAGAAAATGGCTGTTTATTCCCTTCAAACTTTGCTTTTGTGACCTGGACAATGATATTTTGAAATGTAGCCTACCTATTTCCAATGGTAAAATGAGCGAATTTGCAAATATTCATTCACATTAAGTCAGAAAAACAACATATGAATCAAAATTAACATGTATTCATACTTAAGTTATGCAAAAATGACCACAAAAGAAAATAGGTGAATTTCAAAATATCACTGTCCTGGTCAAGAAAAGCAAACTTTTGAAGGGACTAACATACTTTTTAGACATGAGCAATTAGGAAATAACACTTAATACCAAGGAACAAAAAACAAATAAAAATTTGTTATACAGTGTAATCGGTGGTCCATAGGTCACCAGAGGGCAGCCTTTCACCCTCATGCTTGTCACTTGCATTCACCATCATTTATTAACAGACTGAGCAATACATGCAGTTCTTGCTTTCAAATAAAGCTCACTATATCAAATCTGTTAGGTAGGAGAGTTGATACATTTGTATCCGAAAGCAGCGATCAATATAAGCAGATAATTACAATCTGTTGTAGTTACGACTCACATTTATCGAATAAGGTCTAGTCAAGGTTCTCCTTCACTGTACTCTCACCTTCATGGGGCAAGATTTCTTGTCTGCACTCCGCTGTGCAGCAGTCTCAAAGCAGTAGGCTCTCCTCTGTCCTGAGAGCCAGTGTTTGGGAGCCAGCTTCTCCATGAAGTCCTCCAAACTGACCACACGGTGGTAGGCAGACAAGGCCTCCAGCTGAAAGAACTCACTATAGGGAACATGGACCTGAATAGAATAGAAAAGATTGGAATAAAATAACACTGTCCAATTCAGGTTTAAGGAAAAATTTCATTTTTGTTGAAAGGAGCCAACAACTACATTTTGAACAACAATGGAGTTTTATCCTTTTCCTTATCCTATTTTCCTTATCTTTCTCCTGGACTGTGTTGCAAATAAGAAAAATACAGAACATCATCAGATATATCCTTAACCTCTTAAAACTCTGCAAGCCAGCGTTCTCAGCTGACATTACAGTCTTTCAGAGGCTGTAGCGGGCTCAGTTTGGATATGAAGATTCTGGTATATATTAAACTAGAAGACCTTTGGTACCAACCATGTCATGATAGCTTGTCAGGAAGGGGGCTAAATAATATTCTGAAGTCAGGCTAAATTTTGACCAGAGAAAAACTGGCATGGCCATTTTCAAAGGGGTCCCTTGACCTCTCACCTCAAGATCCCTGAATGAAAATGGGTTCTATGGGCACCCACGAGTCTCCCCTTTACAGACCCACTTTATGCTAATCCCATGCAGTTTTGGGCAAAAACCATGCAGTTTTTTTGCATGCAGTATAAATGTGTTATTTTCACCTATTCTAAAAATGATGTATTTGAATATTTCTGCATACTGGGGTCCCTAAACAGTCTTGGAATTGCATAAATTTGGTATGACTGGAAAGCTGAGACTCTTGTGGATTCAATGATTCCAATTGTATTCATGTGTGTAATTTCATTGTAGTGAGACCATTTTTTTTTTAAAAACTTGACCTCAGTGTATAAAATTATCTATTGTGACCTCTAGGATAGTCACAGCCTTGTGAAACTTTACAACCATGAACTAGAGACCTAGAGCATCCAGAGGATGTATGGCTTTGGTATATTGAAATAAGGGGGTTTCTGAGAAATTTCCAGAACAGAAGTGCTTGCCATCCAGTCACAGAAAAATGCAATTCTTACAGAAATCTCCAAATATTTAAAGTTTTTGACACCAAATCACAGCATGAATTTATCTATGGTGTTCCTTAAGGTCTTTTTGTCTTAATGTGGTATTTTGTAGGGATTTTTGCCTTTTTTTTAAATCAATTCTCGAGTGGTCAAATGATTAATTTTGCAACAAATTAATGTAACAAATGATATCAACTCAAAAAATCCTGCAACAACTTCATGCATGAGAATGGCCATCATATATTTCCATCATAATGTTCTAAGCCCTTACACACTTTAAAAATTTGAATAGGCACACAACCAAAACACAACTATCTTCGGTGTCCTAGCTTTCAGATGATGCATCTATGTGGCACCCCTTAAAAATGGCACGGTAGGAGGGGGGAGTAGAAGAGGTTAATTAAGAAAATACTAAAAATACAATAATAACAATATTATATTATTATTATTTTTAAAAGTGGAAGATGACCCTTGAAGAGTTCACCCAGCCCTGTGTACAGAACCCATATAGGACTTTTCTCAGCAGATACTTTGACAGGAAAACTGCAGGTAGAACGAATAATATTAACAATGGCTACATTCCATTTAGATTTACCAGTTCCAGGATCTTGATACTGTGCACGGAGGCTCAGTGGGACACTTGATGGAACTGAGAGATATCTACTTAACTTGCACTAATGTCCCGTAAATTACTAAATTGCATTGCACAGTATATATTCAACATTTATTAGAGTTAATGTTTTGGTCCTATCTCTAGTCTATTCTAAGTTATTATCTTATTAATTGTTACATTTTATTTTTGCACTTATTGTATATATTTTGGCTTTTTAACTGTATTTCTTTCTTACCTGTATGAACACTGAACTAGGTTTTCCTCACTGTCATTATTCCTCCTGTTCATGCTGCCTATGAAAAGATCCCCTTCAAATGTGCTTTCAATGTAAGTGATGGGGGCCAAAATCCACAGTGTTTCCACACAGTCATTTTGTGCAGAAATGGATTTAAAGGTTTATCTTAAGCTCATATGAAGCTTCAGCAGTCTGAGTTAGTCATATCAAGTGGATATCTGCCACATTTACAGTCTTTTTAGCATCACATTTCCTCTTTGTGTTTCCCTGTTCAGCTGCAGCAGAAGTATACTAACAAAAAGAGGGACGTTGGCACTAAAAAGACTGTAAAGTTGAAAGATATCTACTTGATTTGACTCATTTGGACAGCTGAAGCTTCATATTAACTTTTAAATACATTTTTGCACAAAAGGAGGCTTGTGGATTTTGCACCCCATCACTTACATTGTAAGTGCATTATGAAAGGTTCTTCTAATGGTCAGTATGAAGAGGAGGAATGATTATGGCAAGAGAAACATGTTTCAATGTTCATTTAGGCTCCTCTTGTTTTAAGACAGACTTGAAAAATTGTGAACCCGTCCTTTAATGTGATTTATGACTTGGCTACTGTAACACTGTCATTTTACTTTGAATTTAATATTAGTTAAATTATATTCTATTTCTTCTTTTCTTTCTTCTTCCATCTAATTTCTAAAAAGCCCTCTTGTGTGATCACCATAAATTGCAGTCAGTGGCAGTTGCCCATATCTCACTGACTGTACTTACATTGGTGTAAGGGGGGGTATGGTGGCGATACACAATCCAGGGAGGGACTGCCAGGGTTCGGTTCAACATCTTTGCAAAGGCCAGAGATCCCAGGAAGTGGTCTGCCTGGTTTCCAAAGCGACCTGAACAATAACATTGGGCACTTTACATTTAATTAAACCTTATGCTCCTACTCATGATGAGAAAATGGGAACTTGAGTGAAAGGCGGGTATGGAAACGTAGAGTAACTTCGAGTGAGATAACGAGTGATTTACTTACACAGTGTAGCAAATAGCTGAAGTTATTACACTTAATATATACCCCAGTTTTCCCCTAAACTCAACTAGCTGCTGTTGCATCCCCTCTCGAGTGAATGTTGAAATACTCTCAAAGTTTTTGTTGACAAGATTTTCATTGATGAATATGATCATATGCAGTATGCAGAAATGACGACTTGCTATCAGAGAAGTTTTGACTCACAAACAGACAATATGTACCATGTGTCGATATAAGACACCATTCTCAACTTCTGAACGAGTGAAGTTTTGGATTCACTAGCTCGGTTCTTTTCATACGACATAATGCACACCATTAATGCCAGTATCAGCTGGTCACAGCTCATTTACCCATGCACGGGCAGTACAACACGTAGCCATTCTCGTCCCACTTCAGCTCTTCTGCAAGCGTCCGACAAGTCTGCAGTAGAAGCGCTGAAAATAAACATGTCAGTATGAGAGCAGAAACGGCTTGTTGCTTAGCTGCCATTGTGGTTCATGTCATATCCCAGCATGCATTGGCTGTCTTCTTCTTCTTCTTCTTTTTCTTCTTCTTCCTGTTTAATGGCAAATTTCCACCATTCGGAGCACTGTCGCCTCCAACTGTTGAAGTACATAGCTCTTAACTCCTTGTTATCAAACCCGTGCTTTGTAGATAAGTGAAGACATGTTTTAAAATAGAATTTCCAGAGTCATTTGTAAAGTGTTTTCAAGTCCATGAGTTCAATCCCTTTATGATCCAGTTCATTCTTAACAGCTGTCTTTGTCTCATATATTTGAGACGATGAAAAAAGACATGATCCACAGTTTCCATATGACTGCAGCCATCACAAGTTCCGGTTTGATGCTTCCTGATAAGGTTAAATGATGAGGTTAGATGAGTTTAGTTTTGGGTGTCCCAATCTTATTCTGCTGACCAGGACTCCTCCTGCCTAATGCCTTCCTTTAGTATCCCTGTCCCACAGCCTTTGCCACTGTGCCTTAATCCTGTTCCATATAAAAGCTTTTGCCTCTACCTTGCTTACTGATATTGCAACTTCTACTTGGTTTCTATCTAATCCATTTTTGGCAAGACGATCCACAATTCGACGATCCTCATTTCCCCGGATGCCCACATGAGCTGGTACCCACAAAAACTGTACATCAATGCCTAATCTAATAATTCTATATAAAGATTGCATAATGTCTTAAAGGATATCCTGTCTGCATCTTGAAGAGGTATGCTTGAGACTAGCCAGGGCTGCACTTGAGTCTGAGCAAAGCGTTATGCAAAGGTTTGACTTCCTCTGTCTATTGTAGGGCTAACAAGATTGCCATCATTTCAACTGCATATGTTCACCTTGACTTTAACTCTTGGACAAAAATGCACTGCTTGTTTTATGCACTGGCTTTCCACCTTCTTCTTCTTCTTCTTCTTCTTCTTCTTCTTCTTCTTCTTCTTCGGGTTTATTGATCATCAGTGGTGGAAGAGGTACTCAGATCCTTTACTTAAGTAAAAGTACTCCATTACTCCATTACACGTAAAAGTCTTGCATGAAAAATCCCACTTAAGTAAAAGTACATGAGTATTAGCAGCAAAATGTATTCAAAGTGTTAAAGTAAAAGTACTCATTCTGCAATAACTCATATATTATTATTCTGTATATGAGATCATTACATCATTAATACTGAAGCATCAGTGTGTAAGCAGCATGTTACTGTTGTAGCTGCTGGAGGTGGAGCTAATAATGTGTTGTATTTTAAAAGCTTGTTATATTATCCGTCATGTCAAATCTTCAACTGAAAAGTAAGTAACGCTCTAAAATAAATGTGGGGAGTAGAAAGTACAATATTTCCCTCTGAAATGTAGTGGAATGGAAGTATAACATAGCAACAAATGGAAACACTCAAGTGGGGGGGCTGTGGCTCAGGAGGTAGAGCAGGTCGTCCACTAATCGGGAGATCAGTGGTTCAATTCCCAGCTCCTCCAGCCTACATGCTGATGTGTCCTTGGGCAAGATACTTAACCTCAAATTGCTCCTGATGGCTGTGCTATCAGTGTATGAATGGTTAGTTTTCTCTGATGGGCAGGCAGCCCCTGTACCCATTCAGCGTATGAATGAGTGTGATTTGTAGTGTAAAAGCGCTTTGAGTGGTCGGAAGACTAGAAAGGTGCTATACAAGTACAGTCCATATACCACTTAAAGTACAAGTACCTCAAAATTGTATAGTACAGTACTTGAGTAAATGTACTTAGTTACTTTCCACCACTGTTGATCATTAAAGCCAGTGTTTAAACCATCCACTTGCCGGGGTCATGTGCTTGGTGCTGTGTAAAGGTATAGGCCACGTCACTAATTCAGTTTCTTTATTAAAACATTAAATATTGTATCTCTTAACTCTAAGCACTAAAGCCCACTTAATATTGCTTATTCACCTTTTGCTCACTTTTCCTACAACCAAAGCTGTCAAGTCCCTCTTGCTGTTATGTATCCTCAACCTCCATGACAAACACAGTATTTGTCATACAGTACATAAAAACTACATATAAATAGGTCTAACTACAGAAGATCATTTCTTGAAGACATGTTCAAGCACGTCACATGTTGTATATAGGCTCTTAATAGAAACAAATTGGACTTTATTTTAAAATTGCATCTACTCCTTCTCCTTCATTAAAAATCCTGGAATCTATAAATATGCAAATATTTCATTTCAAAAGTTTAACTATCTTACTTACTTCACTGTAAAGTCCATTCTCAGTGTATGTGCACTGGAGGCTTCAAGTTTCAACATCACACTTGTGTAAGCTGAATATTGGACCAGGATTGACTTCAAAACTAGTTGAAATGTCACAAATCATGCTCGTAGGCCCACCCCTTAAAATCTGATTTTTTTTAAATTTCTTTTTATTCATTTATTTTTTTTGCATTTTGCCTTTTTTGGGTGTTCGTGTGGCAGGGCAGTGAAGCTCAAACATTCAACTGTAGGAACAAGAAGAAAACACATTTTTGAGTGGAGGGGTCTTTAATTATTTAAAATAAATAGTAATAGTAATAAATAGTGACTAAATAAGCAGTGATGAAAGTTATAGTAAGGGTATTATTTATTGTTAGTTTACAGCAGCTATAATCAATATATGGAGAATTAGGTCAAGGACGTGTAAATAGTAGGGGTGTGCCTGAATAAATGGTAAATGGTAAATGGACTGTACTTGTATTGCACCTTTCTAGTCTTCTGACCACTCAAAGCGCTTTTACACTACGAGTCACATTCACCCATTCACACACATTCATACATTGAATGGGTACAGGGGCTACCACAGATGGTCCCAACCTGCCCATCAGAGTCTAATCATTCACACACATTCATACATTGATGGCACAGCCATCAGGAGCAATTTGGGGTTCAGTATCTTGCCCAAGGACACTTCGACATGTGGACTGGAGGAGGGAATTGAACCACTGATCTTCTGATTAGTGGACAACCCACTCTACCTCCAGAGCCACAGCTGCCCCATACATATATACAATACAAATACGTAATTCTGCAAAGCACAAATAGTGAGGTTTTTTTTATGAATATTTGTTTCATGCAAATATTTGAAAAGTTATTTGTTTTCGGGAAGAAAAAAATCAATGTCAAATACCAGTGCACAGGTCTATTACATCTCTATCTCAGTCTCTCCTCTGCTCCACTGTTACATCTATCAGCAGGTCTCAACAAGGGGAGTAACATCCACCTGCTACACGACGCACATTTCCTAATTTGGACATCACTCTCAGAGTTGGGGGTATTCGCCAGAGATAAAGCTGAGCTATTGACACTCGTGAAGTGCTCTCAAGGGACTCTCTATAACCTGTTGTTCCGCTTCTCCTTTGCACAAAGTTAGGTTTTAAAAAATAGGCAATAAATGAAAGAATTGCCTTTGAAGTTCCTCCCTACACTTTACACAGTGAGCTGTCTCTGTGTTATGGGTGTATACATAGGTAGAGGTCTGTCTGCAATGAGGCGATGAGAAAGGTTTTAGCTCGGTAGTCGGCGCAGTCGTCTATGATCTGGGAGACTCCAGGTTGAGTCTCCCAGATGTAAGGTAGTTTATTCATGAACACTTGTTGTAACACTTTAATTTTCTAAAATTAAAAACGTAATAAAAACACAAACAAGATTTGTAAGCCCCTTTCCACTTTTATTCGAATACAAATACAAATAATTTTTCTGCTTCAACAAATATAAATACAAATACAAATACTGGGCTCTCTGCACATCCCTAGTTAATAGGCAACTTTTTGTTAACTTTGTCAACTTAAGTGGTGTTAATATGTCAGTGTTGTGTTCACGGCTGCCCCTAGTCAGTTATTACAGATTTAACACTCACACTCATCAGGACTATATGAGTGTGGTTTGATCAGATTAGATTTCACTTCTTTCATTCAGCCCCACATTATGTTCATGTTAACCAATCATTATAGTAAGTGATAGGTCTGTCCTGCCAATGTAATTTTTACTTGACACAGAAACTGCAGATGTAATTGCTAGGGAGTTTCACATAAATCAGAGGAATATGTTGATATAAATTGATATAAGTCAACTGACAATGACTTGTACAGCTGCATCAAACTCCTACACGCTTGTTGCCACTTTTCTTTTGCTATTTGTCAAGGATGTTGCAGGGTTGGTAGCTATGTAGGAGCATGATGTCTCGATTCATGAACTCTCCTACAAAGATCAGTTGATTGTTCCTCTCTTCAATGATCACACACAGACATATTTGAATTTCTGAGAAAATCTTAGATGTAGGCTGTGATTCAGAGGCCTGGAATCAGTGAGAAAAAACACCACAACTATCATCTTTTTCTTACTGAGCCTTGCCCACTTTAAAGCAGTGAGAGGAGCACAGACAAAACAGCACTGACAGAGGTCTCTCGACTAAAATAACCCAAACTGTTCAGAAAATGTTCATGTCGGACTTCATTGCTAATAGACAGACACTAATTAAGGACTTTGGTTTTCAGGGCCTTTCAGTTTTCACTTGCTCTGCTTTGAATAACCATAACTAAAATAATTGTAATAATCCTACAATAAATTGTACAGGGATACAAACGTTGCACTTAAATTCTAAACCTTCAACATGATGCTCAATTCTTTGAGCATCATGTTGAAGGTTTAGAATTCTTTGAGCATCATGTGAGTAATTTTGTGATTTTTCATCAGGGTGGGTGAAGTGTTTCAATCCAAACTGAGACAAGGACCATTGAAAACTTGACACAACTTTTATAAAATGAGGATGTCCAACAATCCAGATCTAACAATTCCCCCATGAGCAAGCACTTGGCGACAGTGGCAAGGACAAACTCCCCTTTACAGGGAAGAAACCTCAAGTAGAACAGGGCTAGGTGGGCAGCCATCTGCCTTGACTGGTTGGGTTGAGAGATGAAGAGGGATGGAGTGGGGGAGGGGGGAGGAGACACAGAGAAGCATAACAACAATAATAACAATAACAACGATAATAACAATAGACATATGACTAGTAATAATAATAGCAATAATAACCAGACAGGGTGTCAAGGCAGGACACCCACAGGACCATGCCACCATCCCTGTACCAGCCAAGGCCACAGTTTGGACTCTGGGGTTTCCTGCGAGACGAGAAAGCACAAAATCTCTGGGGAAGGCAGCCAAGTTAGTAACATACACTGATGTCAAACAAAGTTCACATTGCAAAAAAAAATTGTATTCAGACCTTTCTGCTTTTCCTCGGATTCCCTGGAAATGAGATGGAGCCAATCAGTGCTTTGTCCAGTGATACGAGGAGCAGTGTTCCCAGAGCTCTGTCATTATAGGTTTTTCATTAGATGTTCACATGTGTGCTCAACATGCCCAGACCCAGTGTGCTGGGTAGGCATGGCAACATATGGCCTGGGTGCGGTCTGAATCTTTGTTACTTTTATTTAAATCTGCGGACACTCTGCCAGTCTGCCTTGTTTGGCTGAATCAACTGATAATTACTTAAATATGTCACACTTAAGAGATCATTATCTACTGTTGAGAGGCTGAGTGACACAGCTGATGAGATCTGCACACAATTTGTTTTTCATTATTACTCCAAAGACAGCATGATCAACGGCGACAGTAAATTATTATGATCTAACAGATAACATATGTGGTCAAAACACCCAGGGAAGTTAATAAGGACATTTTTCAGTTTTAATTTCTATGTATTTAAATCAGAATCCAGGAACCCCCCCCCCACCTCCCCACCACACACACACACACACACACCCCGAGATGTTTTCTACTTGGGCCTTTTTCTTTGAAGGATACTTAATCCTTCCACATCCTCCAGTTCAGCCAACCCAGTCTAACGCATTCTCTCTTTGTATTCAATCACTCTCGTTTTTCTTCTCGCTGATGCTCGACAGCTGGCTGTTCTTTCCCTCTTTTCCTGTGTCGTTCACTGTGTCTGCTCCTCCCCCATCCCTTGAACACACACTGTTTTTCATTGTTAGAGATGACAGCAATGATAACAATGCAAAGAACCACAACTCACAGCCTGGGTATGAGAAAACAAGAGTGAGAGACTTCAGGTATCAGATGACATGGATCACAATAACCAAATGAAACATAAAGTTGTACACATTTCATTGAAGAGATTTAATCAACAGTTGTTAATATATAGGATAAGATTCTACATTTTGGTTTTTATGTATCTCTGACTCACTGGCCCGTGCTCTAACAATTTCATTTCCCTTTTTGAAGCTATAAGTTCCTCAGACACAGAATACTTTATTTTGAGAAGCTGCAGAGGAAGACGTTGACGTTTGCAGATCATTATAACATCTACATATGCATGTATGTCACTCGCGTGTCCCCCTTTTTCCCTCTCTCTTAACCTCTGCCTCTTTCTTATTCACTGCTGATGCAGAATAACAGGCCTATAAGGCTCTGCCTGTGGCCTTTCAGAAGAGGGAAATAAGGTAGTCAACCTCAAACAGCCCGCCTCCTGTTGACCTTTCTGTGTTGTTACTGACAACCTTGCTTTCAATTCAGGCTGTGACTAGAGTCTGCCTGGTGTTACTTAGATTCAGCATGTAGAGACCTAATATATTTACAACTAAGTTAATGCTAAATCCACCTTAGGTAGAATCATAACATAAAAATAACATAAAAATACTTTGTTTGGCGCAACAAGATTTTATCTCTTAAAATAAATTTGGTTTTAGGGGTCTTGAAAAAACTAGCCAAAACTAACTAAACTCTTTTGACAAAATGCCTTTTTTATTTTTAGTTGTCCTCCCAGCTAGTCCAGGACCCCCCTTTGGCAGAGGCATACCTTAGTGACATGGATAAAAACTGAATCTAACATAAATGTAACAAGTAGGTAACAAAACTCATTTTGGCTGTGGACATTTATTTAGATTTAGTGGTGTTAATAAAACTGTCCCAAACCATAACAAAACTGTTGAAAAAATGCATCTTTTTATTTCTAGTTTTCCTCTCATGAAGGATCCCCTCATTTAGCAACAGTGTCTTGACATGGATAATAACTGAATCTTACATAGATGTAACAAATCTCATTTCTGCTCAAAAAATGTATTTAGATTTAGAGGTGTTTAGAAAACTAGCCAAAACTAACTTAACTCTGTTGACAAAATACCTTTTTTGTTTTTAGTTGGCCTCCTCAGCTAGCCCAGGATCCCCCTTTGGCAGCGGCATGCCTTAGTGACACAGATAACAACTGGATCTAACCTAAAAGCAACAAATAGGTGACAAAACTCATTTTTGGCTGTGAATATATATTTGGATTTATAGGTGTTAATAGAACTATCCAAAACTATAACAAAACTTTTGAGAAAATGCTTCTTTTTATTTCTAGGATCCCCCATTTGGTAACAGTGTGTTGATGTGGATAACAACTGAATGTAAAATAAAAGTAACAAACGAATTAAATAATTCTATCTCTAAAAATATTTAGAGAGAACACTAGCCTAAACTAACAAAACTCTGTTGACAAAATGTTTTAGTTTTGGTTTTCCTCTCAGCTAGGATCCCCCTTTGGCAGCAATGTGCCTTTGTGACGTGGAAGTGTAACAGGACAGGACACTCCATGTTCCACCCATCCACCTTATCAACCTGCTGCAGACCTCTAATGCCTGCCGACTGTGACCTGATACCCCACCTCATCACAGCAAAGTCGGTCCCAGCTGAGATAGACTTCCCCACCTCGGACTCTGTGCTACCCAGAAATTATCACACACCAGATGCTCAATGGTTACATCATAAGCACAGGACATGATCATAAGCCATGAGCCACAACACTGTGTTTGACATCATCTACACAGTTATTTGCGTGCTGTGTAACATTGTGTTTTGAGCAATATTCACATTGTTTTTGAGGGTGTGAAAGTTGTATTTAAATAAACACTCACTCATGGATGAATAATTTCCAAATATTACCAAAAATCCCATATAAAAAGAATTTGGACATTTACACCCCAAAATAAACCTTTAACTCTTAAAGGATGGGTTCACAATTGTTTAAGTCTGTTTAAAACAAATGAGCCAAATCAAGTAGATATCTATCTATCTAATTTTTAGTGCCAACTGCAGCGCAACAGGGAAACACTGTCCGAGCAAAAACACAAAGAGGGAATTTGATGCTAAAAAGACTGTAAATGTGGCAGATATCCACTTGATATGACTAAGTACATAGAAAGGGACCTTTGAATAGCCAGTATGAACTGGAGGAATGATTACAGTTAGGGAAACCTCTTTCACTGTTCATGTGGGCACCTGATTGTTGTTTTAGAAAAAACTGTGAACCTATTCTTTCCCATCCCAGGAACCAAACAGAATAAATGTAGTCTCTCCCTGTGACCCAGGCTCATTAAAACATAACCTTTTTTACAAAGTTATAATTAAAGAAATGCTGGCCCAAACAAAACCCAATATGAAAATCATATATGTCCACACCAGGCAGCAGTGCCGTGTCTGTGCAACTGGAGGGGATGGCGGTGTCTCTCTCTTTGTGTCCTTTCTAAGCTGTTTATCACCCAACTCTGCTAATGTAAACCGCCCATCTGTTTTAAACAAAACGCATAAAAACACACACATAGTTATTTCCCACCACGCTACACCCTGAAAGGAGGAATTGCTGGGTGTTCTTGTGGCAAGGAAATACACTCCAGATGTCAACAAATTATCCCTTTTACTAATTGCCATTGTGTTCGCTGATGCTGATTTTGGATCTCTTTGGTTTGTGTAGATGGGGTGGAGAGTGCTTGCCAGAATTTGATGAGTGCACTTGTGTGCCTTTGTGTAGAATCTTGAGTGTGTGTGATGATGAAGCTGATGGAGTTAAAAGAAGAGGTGTGAATAGTTAAAGGAAAAAGGTAAATTGGGATGATACTAGAGGAACTATCAGAGATCTAACTGCTGTTAACCGCCCTAAACAGATACACATGTTTCTGCTCAATGCCTGATGAAGGCTTTATTTAAGGGAGCCCATCACTTTCTTCTGTCCTGTCATCATAACTTCTGAAAGGCTGGCTTCCTTTACCCTTACAGTGCATCTAATCAGAAGTGATTAGGTGTGTGGTAGCCAGAGACATGCAGGGGAGTGGCTGCTTTGGAGGCTACCCATGCTGTTCTGCTTGCAGGGCGGTTTCTGCATGTTCCTAGGCGTTTGGTGCCACGGCATGATGTGGCGTTTCATAAGATAGTTAAAAATCACTCCACTGCTCAAAATAACAGACCACCACACAACTGTAATCAACCTGACTGCGGTGGCACCAACCACACTGTAATCCAAATAAACAAACAATGGCATAATGAAAGAAGTCTCCCTCTTTATGCTGGGAAGTCACTGCACCTCATCCATCTTCAACCTTCTGTCTCGCTATCATCTATTCTAGTCCAGTTTCTGTTTATTTTACAGCATCCTCAGATAAAAAGTTGCAGGGGAAAATGTGCAAAACTACAGCCCATCTCGAGTGAGTATTTCCTAGTAAAACTTAATTTTTACACACTTAACATAGCATTAAAACCATTCTGATATCCATTTGTTGATTGTTTTTTACTCGATTAAACACTTAGTCTATAAAATATCAGATAATAGTGAAAAATGTTAATCACAATTTTCAGTGTAAGGTGACATCTTTAAATGTCTTGTTTTGTTCAACCAACAGTCCAAAACCCAAAGATTTTCAGTTTACTATAATTAACAAAAAAAAAAGGACAGAAAATTCTCTGATTGAAGAAGCTGAAATCAGACAATACTTGGTGGATTTTGACTGAATAATTACTTTTATAAACAATTAATTGACTATGAAAAAAGTTGTGACGAATGTCGATTGATCATCAACTGATTTTAGCAGCTCTAATGGCATTTGTATAACTCTATCAATGACACTGCAATAATGCAATATAGGCCTCAGACAATACCTCCAGTAAACTGACAGGACTGAGAAGAGTAGAAGCTTTTTCAATACTTTTACTATTATTAATAGGCTGATATAAAACTTAATCTCTAACTTCTATGCAATGTTATCTCTTCTCATATGATCATTTCCCATGAGATACAAAACAAAGTGTATCAGGCACTTCATCTCTTTCTTTTGACTTTCTCTGAACTTCTTAATTTATTTCAGGATAAATAATTATTTCTCTTTGGTTTTCTAAGATTCAAAAACGTTTAAATTGTTAATTTGTTGCATGTGATATCATAACCTTAATATTTGTAGTTTTCAGAGATTGTTGCCTAAAAAAGATTACGGATTAATCAGTAATGAACTTGTAATGTGTAAATATATGCATCAAACATTAATCCTACTTCTGACTGAAAATGCAATAAAATAATTGCAGCAGTTTAATCAAATGTTTGAGGAGCCTTCCTGTTGTACAGTATGTTCATGTGTATAAAGTCTCATATTTGGATGGCATTAACTTGAATGAGTAATGATGGTTTAAATCTTAAAAAATAGCATCATGATATCATTTTAACATTTTAACCTAGGCCTATTCATTAACCTGCACTTTCCCAGTTTAAATATTTCATTCTAAACTGTTGATCAATTGTCTTAATGATTAAGACTTGATATATAACCTTAAGAATGTGCCTTTACAAATCTGATTTTGTTGAATAAGCCACTTTTAATAGTTTAAAACAACAAACAAACAAACATGTGTAAACAAACAATTAATCTAACTAGGGACAGGGACATTCATAATTTTCTATTTTTACTATTTTCAATCGTCAGTTATTGTTATTTTTCACTCAGGCTACTTTCAAACATAAATGTTTGCTTGAAGACAATCGAAAGCACAAACACCACCCTAGTCTTTAACATGAACCAATTCTAATTTTATGTAACTTAAATGCTTTAACACTCGAGTAACTTAAGTTTCCTAATTTGCTCTGGATCATATTTTTTCTCACAATTATCTTCCATTTAAACGGGACTGCGACTTTACAATAACCCCTCAGATAAAAACAAAAGTCCGACCACTGGAGGATCAAAATAATACCTGCAGATTTTAGCTCCCAAATGATGACTGCTCTCATACTTTTATGTGTGTTTTCGCACCCAACACTTCTATGAAATAAAGTCTCTCTATCATCTCCACAAACTATGCCTACTACATTGCAGCAACAGGTAAGCCTACTGTGGTTTTGGAGGCATTTCCCGTGAACAACGGGTATTCTCTATCCCGCTTCTCCGTATTGAACATGCCAAAAGGCTTTTGATGCTTTCATGTTCGGTCGGAAAAGTCGCAATTATGAGGGAACGAGTGATTACCAAGCTAAATATTAATGAATATGACCGGAGTTCTGTATGATATACTGCTGAATGTTTATGTTGTGGTCAAACATCAGCTTAATCATTACTTTTTAAATGTGTTTAGATGACAATTCAATTAAAACACCCATCATCCTGGCACTCTGGCCACGCCTATATCATGTTTCGAGTAATTTGAACAATATATCAATATACATAGAAATATATATCTTTTGTTTATGTTCATCAAACTGTTAACTCCAGCATCATTTGAATGCGCAGACATGTGTTCTTGACTCAATAATTACAAAATATGACGAGCAGCCCTTGAAGGCAGCATTATTGAAGACTCTTGCTCCCCCACCCCCCATACTCACTCTCTGTACGCAAACACGTTCACCCTGCCGCCTTGGTGGGGCTGTTTGGAGCTTGTGGAGGGGCTGGGAAGAGGTGCTGGGGGGTTAGGGTGATGAGGAAACGAGTTGATGTGCCCTGGAAGTAATTCTTTCACCCCACCCCACCCCCACCCCCACCCCCCACCCCCCCAAAAAACAAAACAAAACATAATAAAAAAAAAAACGCAAGGTGGGAGACACGGGACCACCACCACCAACGGCAGCCTTAGCACGTGGGGACCCGGGGCGAGCATCCACATTCCTACCGATGGCCTTCAAATCCTACTCTTTTGACATTAAAAAATAAACAATTCGAATTCGAATGCATGATTCAAGCAAAAGTTTTAAATCGTGTTATTAAGACACTTTTTGATGATTTAAGGGTTGATATTTTATATTTATTTTTTCATTTTTAAGTATTTAGTATTTTTTATATGCACAAGAAAAAACGTCAACGCAACCCAAACTAATGTAAGAGTGTGAGTAAGTGATAAATGATATATGTTGTTGATATGAAACTTTTTCTCACACTTTTCCGTTTTTTAAAAAGGCTGTAAAGTTAGGGTGAGTCACTGATTCCTGTTGTGAGGACACGTTTCTTTTGTACAATTTTAGCCAAAGTTGTCTGTTAGAGGCTATTAAAAATTAAACACTCCTCATAATTATAACTAGAACAATTAATAGTTTACATAGTTGTTAATATGTGATTATGTGATGACTGACATTTTCTTTAATTTCCGTTCTGTTTCAACGGCAAAGGATAAGAGTACAAGTCCTATTAAAACAAAAAAATAAAAATAATCCAATATTAAATTAACTGAAGTGACGCGATTTTTTGTAGAGTTGAAATTATTTCATATTTAATAACTGCAATATACATTAAAAGTAGTTAGCAATATTTTAGTATTTTCAGATAAGGTTTGGCTGCAGGCAACAATATGAAATGTTTTCATATTGTATTAGATGTTAATAGGTCATAGCCTTAGCTCCTTTACAGCCAATATTTATTATTATCATTTTTAAATATTTTTTTATAAGCCGAATGAGAGAATATCTGGGTTTCACTGCAGGTGTATGAAGTGAATCAGTTGCTTGTGTCTGGGAGGACTGGTTGCAGGCTGCTGAAAAAAACAGTAAGCTGTCCCTGGTTGAAAAAAAAAAAGTTTGTGAAAGTGGCCTGACGTCACACTCCCACAATGCTTACCGCCCCATAACTCCGCTGCAGCCTGAGGAGAGCCAGACACACTCTCAGGCCCCGAATATAGAAAAATTATTGAAAAAAATCGGGAAAAATATTAAAACAACAGATCGAGGAAAGAAAAGAGCGGGGAGCGGTGGCGTGGGCTCTCCCACGGTGGGTTTCTGGTCTGGTCCGGGATGGAAGGTTACCGGAGCTCCATGTGAAATTGACTAATGCGGTGCTGGAAACTTTTTGGTGGGTAATCTGCTCGTTTTTTTCTGTAAGACCTCATAATGTGGCTGCACGTCCTGATGTGTGCATGTGTGCCTTTTAAACAGCTTTAGAAACTTTATATCAACTCTCAGCTCTTGCTGACTGACACATCGATGTGCGCAACAGTTGAATTGTTATGAACGTGTTGTTACTATCGTGCAATCGGACTTTGCGTAATTTTGCGTATTTTTGTGGCAGTGTGGAATGAGCTGGGTATTTAATTTTTAATTTTGCGACCGCGTCCTCTGCCTCTCGAGGCTTTTTGGTCGATAAATATGTTGCAAATGCGAGTCTGTGAAGCTGTTAAACACGGTGCACTTTGTCCAGCGGCCCCTCGCTGTTGAGGTTTGATGTTCTTTGCAAGTTTTCGGCGATATGGCAAGTTTTAAGTAATTTCCGAATATTTATCAAGTGTGGCATGCATGAGAGGGAGATAGAGGAAACGTCCCATGATATGTGTTAGTCTGCGGGAGGAGAAAACGCTGATAAAAGTTGTAATAGTTGTAGTTGCTGTAATGTGGAAGCTGTGCATCATACAGTTACATTATTTAAATGAGACGTTTTGTCATTGATATTCATGGGTCCCTCAACACCTTGAAGCCTTTGCTGCTGACTATATGTATATTCGTCTCCTCCATTAGTTATCTACATGGTTTATGTCATGTTTGTGGCTGATCGGATGTGTTGTGTCTCTTGCCTTTTGCCTGCACGTGTGTGTGTGTGTGTGTGTGTGTGTGTGTGAGAGAGAGAGAGAGAGAGAGAGAGAGAGGGGGAGAGAGAGAGAGTGTGCTTTTCCTTGGAAGCGGGTAAATAACAACCAAAACCTTACCAAAGGGTGGGTGGGGGGATGGGGGTGGGGGGCCTGACATTCAGTCCATGAGTGTGGAAATAGATAAAAACAATTGTTGAAGCTACTAAACCTAACAATCTGCAGAAGACAGCAAACTGAAAAAAAATAATGCTCCAACAGGGACTAATAATGAGTTTACAATGAGCTCACTGCATTGTGCTGTTTGTGTACTTTCACTATAATATTCCTGTGATAATGAGGTGTTATTGTTCCTGCAGTGATATTGTATAATTTATTTCAAACGTACTGTTGTTTGTTTTCCTGTTGAAGAGAGAGCATACACTCTGAATGCACTTTGTGATGTTTAGATGTTTTCATTACATCAGCTATAAGCTATAAGCGGACATCCTGTGGTTGTGCAGGAGTTACATATGTACATAGGTCTCCACAGCTTAACAGGGAAGACTCCACCTGCACTGGCCTGATAGGTTTCTTGTCACAGAAATGATGTCGAATATTAACATAACCTGTCATTTCACAGATAGTAATTTTAAGAGATAAATTAGGTAAATAAAAATTAGGTAAATTATTCCCTCATGGCAGCAGTTATATAGCTGCACCACTAACAAAACACAATACTACTAAAGCCTTTAAAGTTCCTCACTACCTCAAAAATATTGACGTTAAACTTGGGTAATCTGCAGGTGAAGTGAGTTTAGGTGGGTTTTCCCTCCACTTCAACCCTGCAGACTAGACGAGCATGCTCCATCAAGGCCTCCAGCTACATAATAAGGAAATGGAAGTGAGTTTGTCACGAGACAATGCCTTTGTTGCTGCCAGTTGCTGTGCAAGTTGAGACCCATGTGTTGATGATGTGTTGATACTCTCTCACTATAACAGTACTGTGAGTGATGGGTCCACTCGACGGGCTTCAACAGATTTGATTTCCTCCAGAGATTTCTCAAAACATTTGGAACATTAAGTGAGGTTGTTATTGTGGTTCACCTGTTTTTAGATGCAGCGACAGACCTACATAGCTTGTGTAATTGGTATTTATAGTCCTGTCAAACTATAAAAGATCAAGGGTGAATTATGAACTGTGAGCTCTAAGTGGTGACTTTTAAAAAAATTAAACCATATGTATGATTTTTTAAAAAAATGAACCCATTCTTTAAAAAGTTGCAATCACTCGCAAACTTAGATTTTCATAATTTGTCCTTTATCTGTTAGTGATTATGCACAGAATTAAAATTACAGTGTGCCCCCCTACTCATAAATATTTTTTTTCACAGTCATAAACTCCTGATGATTTGTGTTATTTTGGTGCCTGAGAATTCCTAGCTGTTCTGCTTTCCAAAATATTTTCTTCCAGCTCCACTGAATCAGCTTCTTCTCATTAACTTCCTTGCATTGCCTTACATTACTTCCATGCCCCTGTGGTTGGAGGCAGCACATTTCATGTTTGCCTTTGTGATTGAGTGAATGTGTTTGCCTGTGAGAGCTTGCACACATGACTGTTTGTGAGATGTGCGCTCTGATACGTGTGTGTTTTGGGGGTGTGTGTTTTAGATGTGTGCATGCACGTGTGTGCCTGGTGTGAAATTGTGTATGTGTGTGCAAGAGAGAGAGAGAGAGCTGTTTTTGAGCTGGAGGGAGGTCTTCTCTGAAAATCCCCCACAATTCTTTGCACCTCTGTGGGCAACAGCAGTGGTGGTAGTGGCAGCAGAGACGGTGGCGGCTGCAGCAACAGCAGGCTGATTTCCATGAGAAAAGAGCATCAGTCGGGTTACTGGGAGGGACAGCCCTCTGAGGGGACAAATGGTAGTTAATAACCAGGGAAGAATCGGAAAAGCTCTGTTCCCTTTCTTTGTACTTCTTCACCTTCTACAGACAGGGATGGGATGGGTTGGGGGAGTTGCAGAGGAGATGGGTGAGGGAACAAGGGACACTGGGTTCATGCTAGAATGGATGTTTTTTGCTGAAGGGATGCAAAAGATTGTACTATTTGTTATTTTCTCAAGACAGCGGGAGAAAAAAAACAGGTGAGCTGAGCGCCTAAGAACGAGAACAGAGTACGGGGCATCACAGAAGCAGCAAATATGTGTGTGCATGTGCAAGGAGTACAGTTTGTGTATCTGCACTTTCTGTGTACTCACAGGCACACTGGAGTGTTTACATGCATGTGTGCTCAGCATCATGGGATGCGCAGGCAAAGATTTATTTATTTGTAATATGTGAGGTTTCACACAGTAGTTGGTCATTCTGGTCGCCCCAAGAGAGGGCTGGCTTTAGATGCTTGATAAACTGTTTGTCTGCTATGGAAGAAGAGTGTGAGAAAAGTATGAGTTTGGCTTCTTTTGTGAAATGAAAAAAGGGGTTCTGTGGACATTTTTTTTATATTACTCAAAGCCAAGTATCAAAAAGTATTGTGTCAGTACCAAAACTCAGGCATTTAATATCAAAAAAAATCCCCTGATACCTAGCTCAGTTCCCTCAAAGCTTGGTGTATTAAATTGTGAGGCTGCATCTAGCTTAGGTGCTTAAGTGAATGGATGTTGATTCGTAATTGAAGTAGTTTTCATATATATTATATCTGGTTTACAGTATTTTGTACACTATGTTGTTAAAAACTTTGTTAAAAAAGCAAGACTATGTAACTTTTGAAAGACAAAATCATACGTTCTTCCACTAACAAATTAATTAATTGAATTCACACATCCTTGCTCAGTTCTGTACACCCAGGGTTTTTGCTACAGTCTCACTTGGTAGCTATGGTGGTTAATGTTAGCAAGCATGAAAAATTACTGCGTAACTGACTTTATTGAATCAATGAGCTGACTTTATGACTTTTCTTAACTTGTGCTACTGTCACAGTATGTTTAAGCATTTACAATTATCCCAACATTGCCAATTTAAAAAGTCCTTTCTCATTTAATACACAGGGATTTTGCTGCTACTTTCTGACTTGCTTTGGTATGACCACTAACTTACGGTGGCTAATGTTAGCTAATGTTAGCAAACTTTAGATTGATGTTGCTGTGTAATTAGTTGTGTCTTGATGGTAACCCTAGATTTGTGAAACTTGATTCAGCACAGTTACACCTGACTCTGCACGCGCTAGCAATGGCAGATATGCTAGGAGCCACTTCAAAATATTCTTGTCTTGCCGAGTTTGAAGTGCATCTGTATTCATACAAGGAAAATGATGCGACAGCGCTGTGGTTAAGGTCTGGTTAGGTTTAGGCATAAAAACAATTTGGGTTAGGGAAAGATTATGGTTTGGGTTAAAATGATCACTGTAAACAGGGTGTGCGTTAAAATTACTACTTCCTAAAGTTATGCAACCTGCGTCGTCATGGCAACAGTAAACACTACAACAATCCCAGTTATGGTTTTTAAAAAATGAGTGTCATGTTGGAAACATGGTTGGAAGCGGGAAGTGAATAGCAGTCTCCTGTAGCAAAGTCCATTAAGTCCACTTTTTGCAAGTTAGCTACAAATCTTGCGATAGTTTCGCAAATCTAGGGTTACCATCTAGACACAACCATGTAACTGACTGAGTCAGTTTGCTGATTTTAGGACTTGTTAGCTTGAAAGTTCATTCTTGACTTTGGAAATGGTAGTTTGATCAACAACTCAAGGTCTATTACTAGCTTTTTCAACCACATCTCAAGGTCTTCATCAACAGTTAGATTTTGATGGGTTTAGATTGGATTGATATCAAGTTGTCAGTTGCATAAAAGGCTCAAGAGAAACTCTAGCTCTACTTGTACTACTGATTCATTTTAAAGTAAACCATTAGCATGTGATTGCCACTTGCTTAAATGACTCAAATTGTAAGGATCCGGCATAAGGGAAATTAAAGGCAACACAGTTTCTTTGTTTCTATCTTTTACATTTTCATGTCACTCTTTCACATTAAATTAATTGGATTTTTTTGGATGAAGTGTGCTTGGTGCAAAAACATGTATAAAACATCACTCTTTACCTCTTTATAGTAAATACTGCACTGTATACATTTACTACATTTAGTTGGCAGCCGTGACAGAGAGAAGAATGATGCTTTATTGTGTAATAGACTGATTGAAAACAGACATACAAACGTGCAGTGCAGCATACATAGGCACACTCACATACACACAGATATTTACAAGGATAATTAAAGTAAAAAAAGAACCTTCACATTTTAATTTTTATTATGCAAAGGCACAAAGTTTATAATACAGGCACACATGCTCTCATTTACTCACACTCTCGCAAAGGCTTTTTGGACCAGTATACATTCTGACGGGTCCTGCAGTATGCCGGTCAGAAATAGTAAGAGGATGCTAGATGCTTGAACCACATACTGCCACTTTTCCTTGTGGATCTTTTTCTAGGAAGAGCGGGGCAGCTGTGGCTTTTCAGAACCTAGATCCATCCATCAACCAGCACCCATGGTTTACACCACACAACACACACAACACACCCACCCTCTTTCCTCTCTCTCTTTTCGCTTCCCCTCCTCTCTCCTTTCTCCATTTCCATGTATCCTAATTTCTTTCCGACTTCACTTTTCTTCTTTTTCTTCGTCCCTTTTTCTCTCACACTCAGTCCATCCATCCCTCTCTGTTTTGCCCTACATCCATCCTTCTCTCCCAGGCTGAGTTTACAGCCCCCAGGCCACTTCCGCCAGGCTGTCTGCAACAGATTTATTAATAGGCTTTTCTCTCTCTGCAGTAAACACAGCGTTGGTTTAGGGGGTCGTCTCTCAGACACTGATAGACTTGTACTTACCGTGAGGCACTGACTGACTTGGGAATAGAGGAAAGTCTGTTGGTTTCAAAGATGATCCACAGCTGATTAAGTCATAGCGGGACTGCTGGAAACAAACACAAGAAGGAAACAGAAATGATGGACTTGAAGAGCCCATAGGGTTTGCAAATTTGGTGATTTTTCAGGTTGAACCTGGTGACATGAGAAGACAGGGTGGCAGAAGAGATGCCATGTCACAAAGGTCATTTGGTGGATTTGATTACATACACGATGTGCAGTGTACACCTCTTCTGTAATATAACTCAGTAATTGACAAAATAGTCTCACCGCATGACACTCAGTAGCTGCTTGGGAGCTTTTGATCATATCACAGGATTTTCATCAGCAGATGGATCTGCCTGGTTTTAATGGAATTATAGATGTTCAAATTTCCATTTTTCTGAGCACTTTAAGGACTTCTCAACTATGTTGGTTTACAAATTGAGATTGAAAAACTTTGGAAATTGACAAAACAATCATAATTGTCCCCTTTAGTTACTGTTGCTTTTAGTAAGACAAAAGCAGGCTTCTTATTTGCCAGCTGAAATCTAAGACTGTTGTTAGCAGATTTTATCAACTATTGCTAGGTAATTAAACTTTAACATTAGTTCAATGAATTGGTTGACAACACCGTCTTCAGCTGATTTAAAAAAAAAAAAGAGCTGATTTGTGGGAATGGAAATGGGAATGCTATAAAATCTCTTAAATATGCACTTGATGGCTATGGCACTGTGCTAAAAGACTGAGTCTAAAGCTTCATGCTTAGGTTTGATTCATGCTATTGTTCATGTTTTCAAATAGTATGTTGAACTTGTAATGTTACACGTGAAAAAGCTTTTAGGCTGAGCACTAACCAATGTGTTTGGCAAATGCCATCTCGGGTAACGTTGGTTGTGGTTGCTGGCGTGTAAACTTCCCCAAAGCCAATAAAAAACAGGACAGATCTTCTAATGTTATCGTAACTTATGATATAGTAGCATCCAGGACCAGCTTCCACACAGTGGAGAAATACTACATAGTGGATATGCTATTGTGAAGTTTTTTTTGTAATGTAAACTCCACAAAATCATGTAATATGAAATGCTCTTTGGCCTTGGAAGTGTTAGCTTTAGCAGTAAGCTAGTTAGCTGGATATGCCAATATTTGAGGCATTAGATCAGATAAAAACACTGTCTAAGGTATTCCTCAAGCATCTGCTCAGATATATTTGGTTTTGGAAACGCTAATAAAACCCACCACCCTCCAAAGTCTTTATACACAGAGTATTGCTCTTAATACAGCCCCATGCACACTGCTTCAACATGTGGAGATATCCAAAGCTTTACAGGCCCGTTCAGTGTTATGGTTGCTAAACTATGATTGAAAATTCACTAATTTGAGGAGGGGTTTAGCAACAACTGGGCAAACATCATCTGCTGAGGAAGACTGTGTGATACAAAAGAAAACTCCAGAAATGCTGCTAATACCTTGTGGTGAGACAGTTTAATCAACTACTGTTTAGGTCAAGAATCGACTTTCAGTCTCTACCTCAGTAATAGCTATGACAGGTAAAGGAGAAACCATTTGAGGACTTTCCACACTCAATGTGATTAAGTCTAAAGTAAAACAAAATATTATTATTCAGTCCTTTTATGATTTCATGTAGCAATAAACTTGCTGTCATTCACTACACTGGAATTTTGTTACTGTCATGTTGACAGTAACAAAATCCCCTGTTCACATGAATCATTTTGAACGATGGAAATCCTTCAAATTCATTCAAGTCCAAGTAGGGGGAAAATTAAAACATTTTGAAATAGAGCCTCTTTATCAGTTTTTGCTCAGTTGATTTTTCCTAAGCCTTGTAAGAAGTAGTAGAGCAGTACTAGACCAACTGGTTAGGTATCTGTGCACCCACCAAATGAAACATGATCTCCTGCTCCACTGGCTTGTCACCATGCTGGATTGAATGGTGAGAAAAAAGACAGGACATACCTTGAACTATATACTGACATCCTCATGGTTTATTACAGATGAAGTGTGTATCAGGTCTTCTTTTCACTGCATGATGGATCTGATTGCACTTTTGAGGAATTACTATTTTTTGCCTAGTGACTGCAGAGATTGATGTTGCAGCCTGTTGAATTGAAGGGTTTTTGTTAACAATTGTGTGACAGGATTGGATTTACTGCTACAGAATAACCCTAACCCTAACCCTAACCCTAACAGGATAGATGTTTGATGAAATACTGCTAAGATAGCTATTGCTGAATTTAATTTTAAACCGGTTTGAAAAATAACTTCACGTCCCTGTTGTCAGTGCTGTTTTGTGCAAAGAACGGGATACTTTCTAAGTCATTCTTTATGCTTTAATACAGCCTCTTAGCTTTGTATGCATTTTTAGGGCTGTAACTTACAATTGTTTTCATTACTGATTAATCTGTTCATTGATTTTTCACTTATTGAAATGATCATTTAATCTATAAAATGTTAGAAAATAGTGAAAACACCCATCACAGCTCCTGGAGCCCACAGTGACCCAAAGATATCCAATTTACAGTGAAATAAAATGCTAAAAAGCAGCAAATCCTCAAATTGGAGAAGCTGGAACCTTAAAAAGATTTGGCATTTGTTCTTACATAATGACTTAAATGATTTATCTGTGGATTGAATAATCAGTTAATCAACTAATTGTTTCAGTTCTCATGTAGGGCTGAACGATTTTGAAAAAAATATCTAATTGTGATTTTGTTGACTGATATTGCAATTGAGATATGACTTGCGATATGATCGAATGATCATTTTTACATCATTATTCTCATTTTCATTGAAAAACATATTAAAATGATTATGGTGTGATTTTTGCAGGGATCTGGACCAAACAAAGACGTTTTCTTAATTCTGTAGAATATTATGTGTAGGCCAGGACATCTCTGCAGCACAACAATATTTCATTTAAAATGGTATTTTGACACAAATATTGTGGCTCCTGCTATTTGAAAATTGCATTAGGCCATATTGCGATTTTGATAACATTTTCATGAATTGTTCGGCCTTACTCTCATGGATTATGTGTAATATTAACTACACACACTGTTTTAAAGCTTATAGGTTTTCTAAAACAGTCTTTTGATCTTATTTTCTGTTAATTGTGTGTGTATTTGTTGATCTGGGTATTGAAATGCTGCATATTATCACCCTCGCAGGAAGAAATAAAGTTGCATTGAATTGAATTGAATTGAAAATGTATTCACCCTCTTATGTGATACAAACGTTAGTAGTTCATAAAGTAAAATAAAACACCAATTCTCAGAGAGCATTTTGAAGCATACGTGATATTGAACTAGTACACATGTGAGCAGATCTTTTGATGCTACTGTTTTCAGTAGAGCCAGTTTCACAGACAGCCAATCAGGAAGCGTCATACAGAGACTTACTTTGACTGATTCAAATGGCTTGTGGTCAGGTGACTAAGACTGAAACTAATGGTTATTTTCATAATTGATTAATCTGCTGATAATTTTCTTGATTAATGGATGAATCATTTTTTCTTTAAAATATGCGCATGTTTCTCAGAGCCCAAGTTGACATATTAAAATTGTTTTAAATAATTGTTAGGGCTGAAAAAAGAAGCAGAAAAATGAATTAATTGTTTAGTCAGTCCATATAAAATTAATTGCTGACAATTATGATCCATTAATTGTTTAATTCAATTATCAAAATACCAAATGGTGTGGTTTTAGCTTCGTAATAATTAGTATTTACTTTTTTAAAAAAATGTTTTGACCCTTGTCTGGACAAAAAGCTATTTATACATGCCTTTAGACTCTCGTAATTAATAAAAATCTTCAGAATCTATAATAAAGATAATTATTAGTAGCAGCTTCAATTATTTTCATCTTAAAAAGCTGGGTTGGCAGGGTGGTAAATAACCTTTGCTGTGTTTTTTTTTTTTTTACTATACATGAATCTTACTGGCATTTGGAGCTTAGCAGGTGACACTTTTGAACTCTTCTTCTAATGTTGGAAAGTCGTGATCAAGTACAAGGACTGGGATTCCCAAATCTCTGTAGTCTGAAGTTGAAATTTATGTCTTTTCATTTCCTCCCGGTAACTATAAAACTGTATCCAGATTTATTCTCATTTTAGGGAGATCTTTTTGGCCATTAAGCAGCAATATTATGATTTCTTGTTTGTAAGTAGGGAAGAGGTGTGTAAAAACTGGGCAGGAAAAGAGCTAAACCCAGACCCAATCTGAAAAATAAAAATGTATTAGTGGAAGTGTTGTGGTACTATGCTGGTAGAATGTACCGGTACTAGACATTCTAATATGCATATGAAGAGAAAGGGCCGATGCATGTCAAAGTGTTGTTGAGATTTAACACGTGACTCAGCACAGAGCTATGTGTGTGTGTTTTACCAGTACAGTAATAGCTGGAATATGGACCCGGAGATGCCGATTTGTGAGTCAGTGAATGGGATGAAACCTGATCCATGTGGAGAGAAAGAGCGACTCACACACACGCACACACACACAAGTACAGTCGATGACTGTGGTGCTCCTTACTGAGGGCGAGTAAAAAGGGAGCAGGGAAAAAGCGGGAGAAAGCAGAGTGTAGCCTCAGTGTCTGATGACACATCCCTTCTTCCTTCCTCTGAAGTGATTTTTAATAACGCGTCCGCCACCCCACCCTGCTCAACAATCCTGTACTCACTAAATAATGCCAAGCAAAACCTCCAACTCTCTTCGTAGAAAAAGACATTTCTCCACAGCTCATGCAGAGTGAAGTGCACTGAGATGCAGCCGGAACGATGGGGAGTGAAAATTATTCTTGGTTAATATATGGGAATGAATTTGAAATGATTTAGTTGATTGATGAATTGATTCAATGGCTGCTGCCTGAGATTTTCTTTTCTTTTTTCTTTTTTTAGAAAAAATACACCAAATGTGAGAATAGTGGAAAAAGTTATCAGTCACCTACAAATTTAGAGAATAGCAATATTCACACTGATGCTGTCTAAGAGGACTTGTTAAACATTCATGCTGTCATTACTGTATGCATGGTTGGTTTCTTGTTACAGTCCAGTGAAACTGTGTAGTTTTTACCAATCGATTCTCCTCCATGGATGTGTAATGGTCTTAGAACAGGCTCGTCAAGGTTATTTTGCTTTCTACTGAACACTTTTTTGGTCTTATGTGGATTGAAAAGTGACAACATAACATTTTGGTTTAGTTCATCCTTATTAAATTCCCCCTTCACTCAGAAGTGTGTTTGGCTTGTTAGTTCACATGAATGTTTGAGCTTAACTATGCAGAATGCTGTATGCGCAGAGTTTGTTTTCACATTCATCTGCTGAGGGGGGAAAGTTTTTCTGTGCTCACCTTAAATCTGAGTGCACCTTTGAGCATGATTTGTGACATCACAACTAGTTTTGAGCCAATCATGGTCCAGTATGCAACTTATACAAGAGTGATGTGGAAACTTGAAGTCTCCAGTGCACATACACTGAGAATGGACTTTACAGTGAAATAGGAGACATCTTGTGCCCAGCAGTTAAACTTTTGAAATTAGCAATATTTGCATATTGATGTATTCTGGGTTTCTCAGTGAGGTAGAAGGAGCAGATGTCATTTTAAGAATTTCTAACTAGTTAACTGAACTTTTTATGGGAAAAACCATATCAGAAATTGTGTTCTTCAAAGCAAAGTTTTTTTATATATTGTATGTTATATGTTTGGACTAGGTGGGGAGTGTATAACAAAGGACTGTACCTTACATATGAGGTATTCCTGCTTACAACATATCACATTTTTCACAATCACTATCAACAATGATGGCTTTGGTTTGTCTTACCAAATTCTAAGTTGTTCTCTGTAGCTAACATCACAAATTTAAACCCATATTGCATTTCAACTTTCCCATGCGTATCAAAACCATTGAGCATCCTTAAAGCTATCTTAATACATACAATGTGCATGGTGAGCCATTTCATGTGTTAGTAAAATGAGAGAATATTAAATAATAGTATAACAATAATCGAGTCATTACAAGTGAAATATCCTTTGAAGTTTCTCTACAAAAAAAAAGAAGTCATAAATGTGCCAAAAGGAACTTTTTGTCAGTCTACACTGACTTTGATTGGCGTATATTCTCATTTATCATTCTGGCTAGTCCTAATGTATTTTAGATCCACTGGGTTATCGTTCTGACAAGTAATAAAATGCATTTGTAGATATCACATGTGTATGTTAGTTTTGCATCATATTCTAGGACATCATAATTTTAAGATCATCCACATTGTTGTTGAGTTCTTTATCTCAGAATATAATGACTGTTTAAATCTTTATACATACTTTGAACAAGGGAAGCCATAGATGCTTCAGTCAAAATCACCCTTGATGAGTGATAAGATAGTATGACATAGCTCTAATCGTTGGTCCACTTACTAGGTTTTTTCCCCGGAGCTTTCAGCTGCATCTCCTGGCCTTCATCAGCTAATGGAGTTGCATTTTGTTTGTATTTTTAGTAAAAATGACTCAAATGAATTAATTTCAGCTTTCAATGTGAGGATTTGCTGCTTTTTTCTGTTTTATATAATTGTACTTGATATATTTTGTATTTGGACTAGTACTTGGACAAAATATGAAATCTTAAGACACAGCTGTTTACTCTACATTTTTTACTATATACTGTACAAACTTAATACAACAAACATAATAGTTTATTTATATACAATTATTAGTTGCTTATATACTACTTATAAATGATAGGAGAGTTAAAATAAAGTGTAACTGTAATTTGTTTCCTGATTTCAGGAAAGCTATGTATGCACACCTCTGGCATCCAACCTAATTAGCACCATGCTTTTTTTATTTATCCATATCACCTGTTAGCTTCTCTTGTGTTGTCACTAACTTGTTTATCAACCTGCTTCCTCCTCTTTGCTCCTCTCCCCTCCTGGCTCACCCTTAAAGCTGTGTTTTGATCAGTTGCTGAGCTCCCTCTCCTCTCCCCCTCACAGCGCATTTCCCCTGTCTCCCTTCTTTTCTCGAGCATACTTCTCTTTCTCATTATTTCCTTCAAGTATACTCCTCTGTGCCATTCTTTTCTCTGAGCTTTGAATTTTCTCCCCCTCTCTCTTTTTCTCTATCTGTCTCTTTCTCTCTCTCTCTGTCTCCCCCTCCACAGCCACTTAGCAAATTTAACCCCTCACCCACTCGAATGCATTCCATCAGCTTCATAAACACACACATGGTACCAAACATGTAATAGTACTGAGAGGAACTTCCTTTTCTCCCCTCCTCTTTCCTCACATCTCTGCATCTATTCTCTCTCTCTCCCAAACTCTCTCTTTCCCAAAGTCTTGGTGAACAACAACAACAAGTTGGAAAAATGAAAGTGGGGTGAAAACTGCAAGTCCCCTTACTGCGTCCCCTGCCAGTGTGAAGTTTTCAGTTTGATTGAAGGCCTCTTTTCTGTGGTGTGCGGTGTGAAAGCTGTCCTAATTGAATGATAAAGTGCCCCGAGATGGAGTCCAGTGAATAGCCAACAATGGCCAGCCTGTGTGTGGTAGAGGGATTTTGGTTCACATCCAGCCTCTGCCTCTCTACTCCGAGAGGGGGCCTATTATAACACTCTCTGCTGGACTCGTCACGTGACGCTCCCTGCAACTCACCCCCCCCCACCTCCTCTCCTCCCCTCCTGTCTCCCCTGCCCCTGTGTGGCCTGGCCAATCCCATCACATCATAGGCCTCCTCTTCTCTCTGCTGGTTTGGTTGGCTGGTCTCGTTCTGCCAGCGAGTGACTTTTAGTAGCGACTACTGTGTGTGTGTGTGTGTGTGTGTGTGTGTGCGCACGCGTACATATCTATTAGGTCAAAGTGCCCTCAGCACTGTTGAGTCCATCCACTGCTCTCTGGACACCACAGTGACATGGAAAGATGTACAAAAAGTACAAGAAAAGATAGTTTTCTGAAGTTTCAAAGGTAAAAGAATTCAGCAGATTTCAAATCAAATTTTGAGTCTCTGGTTGCCTTTTTAGCTTGTGACCAATAAAAATGAATCATTGTGCACTTACAGGGTACAGGCTCTGAGCAGTGTTTTTTTTTCTTTGCAGGTTGTCTTGTCTCAAGTTTTTACAGGTATGAAGAAGTCAAAGTATCCAATACTTAGTAAGAAAAAAAGCTAAAATTTGAGAAAATTTCTCATACTAAGTAAGACACATTTACTAGGTCTGTTGATGTCGCTGGCTCCAGTGCTGCTCCCCCAGCAGACTACAGCAAAGTACAGACTGGTGGAAGATTTCCAACATCTTTCTGTACATGTTGAAGGATCTCATCTTCCTCAGGAAATATAGTCTGCTCATCCCTTTCTTATATACAGCCTCAATGTTGGTTCCAGTTAAGTCTGTTGTCGATGTGGACACCCAGGTACTTGTAGTCCTGCACCACACCAACATCCTCTCCCAGAATACACAGGAGTTGTGTAGCTGTCCTCTTCTTCTGAAGTCCATCACCATCTCCCTGGTCTTGGCCACATTCAGAAGCAGATGATTGTACTCTGTACTCCTCCTTCTGCCCATCACTTATATACCCAACCAATACAGAGTCATTGGAACTTGCCACTTGCAAGTGGCATGACCCGAAGTTGTACTGAGGTCTTAGTTGTACAAAGTGAAAAGGAAGAGAGACAGCACAGTTCCCTGTGGAGCTCCTGTACTTCTCTCCATCATTTCAGACAGAGCACTGCCCAGTCGGACAAACGGTGGTCTGCCTGCCAGGTAGTCGGTAATCCAGGAGATGGTGGATATGTCTACCCTCATCTCTTGCAGCTTCTCCCTCAGTCACAGTGGCTGGATGGTGTTGAATGCACTAGAGAAATCAAAGAATGTCATTCTCACAGTGCAACTGGTTCCATCCAGATGCGAGTGAGCTTGCAGCAGATGATGGCACCGTCCACACCCAGATGAGGTTGATAGGCAAACTGCAGAGGGTCTAGTGATGATTTTGCCCGCTGTCTAAGGTGGGCCAAGAACAGCCTCCCCAGCACCTTTATCACATGAGATGTGAGGGCAACAGGTCGATAGTTGTTGAGGCCAGATGGAGTCATCTCCCCGGGAACAGGAACCAGGCAGGGTGTCTTCAACAGCACCGGTATCTTCTCCTGGTTCTGGCTTCGGTTGAAGAGGTGTCGTAGAATAGCAGATAGTTGGCTGGCACAGGACCTCAGAACCCTGGGCCTGATACTGTCAGGGCCTGCAGCCTTGCCTTGGTGGAGTCTCTCCAGCTGTCTCCTTACCTGGCTAGTAGTCAATGTCAGGTGGGGGACTGTGCTCATTGTCGCAGTGGAGGAAAGTCACTTCAAAGGTGGGGGGTTTGGGACCAAGGAGCTCACCAGGGGGGATTAAGAAGGATAGGATGAAAGCATTTTGGACAGTGGGGGTGTGTGGAGCTCTGGGTGTGAGGTGGTGTGGTGTGTGGTGGAGGAAACAGCTGAGGGCTGTGAACTAAACCTGTTTAAGAAATAGTTTAGCTCATTTGCCCTCTCCAGGCTGCCCACTGGTTGTCTGTCTCTCACCTTGAACCTTCATTCCAGTCCACACATCCCTCATGTTGTTCTGCTGGATTTTGGCCTCAAGCTTCCTCCTGTAGGAGTCCTTGCACTCCCTCAGCTTCACCCTCAGGTCGTGCTGTACACTCCTCAGTTCTTCCCTGTCCCCAGACCTGAAGGCTTTCTTCTTATTATTAAGAAGTACTTTCAGGTCACTGGTGATCCAGGGCTTGTTGTTAGGGAAGCAGTGTACAGTCTGGGCTGGCAAGGTGGTGTGTTCACAGAATTTGTTGTATTCTGTGATGCAGTCTGTCATGCTGTTGATGTCCTCCCCATGTGGCTCACAAAGCACATCCCAGTCTGTAGACTCAAAGCAGTCCTGCAGTGCCTCATTAGCCTCCTGAGTACACCTCCTCACAGTCCTTGTGGATACAGGCTACTGTTGGACAAGAGGGACATAAGCCCCATTTCCACTAAAAGATCCACGTACTTTGGACCTAGAGGAACTAATCTCAGGGACTATACTTTAAAGTCCCTGTTGTGCGGTCCTGTTTGTGCTTCCACCACATCTGAGGAATCAGGTAGATCATACAACTTAGACACATGAGGAATTTAAAAATGATGGCAGCATTTAGAGATGCAATATTAACACATGAGGAAACAACAACACAGATTTGTCCTGTTCTTTGTATTTACTGCTGCATGAATTGGATGTAATGAATGATTGAAAAGGAGAAATGCAGAGGAGGAAAATGAAACCGAAACTAAGAGTGTCTGTCTTCTCAGTAAATCATCTGTTGAGTGTTTGATGGTTATTTATTTATGATAAAATAACATTTTATTTCTCTCATTCACTGGCTTTGTTCTCTCTACTGCCGCTCCCTCTCCTTGCTCGACCATGTACTCACAACCACCGCCATGCTGTCTCTCTCTCTCTCTCTCTCGTTCTTTCAGCTTGCTCGCACTATCTCTTTTTTTCTCTCACTCTTTTTTAAAAATGACTCAGGAAGCTGACAACAATGCCTTACTTTATTTTTAATGTGAACAAATGAAGAGAAATGTCCTCCCATTGTCCTAAACTGGTCCTAAATTGATACAAGAGCATTTTCTTGTTTTATGAATGAAGCGGCACATAAATTGAAGCAGCCGTGCAGTGTGTTTGACTAATGATGTGATGTGATGATCAACCCTGCAAACCCCACCACCAAAGTTCCTGTACTTTTGGAAATTACTACCTGAGCAGGGACTTCTTGGGGGTTGAAACAATCTCCATGGAACTTCATTTAGACCCTGTTCCCTCCAGTGGAAACGCAGGTAGAGGAACTGAGTTCCTAAAAGGTTCTTAGTACCTTGTACAATTTCTGCTGTCGAAATGCGGCTATACTTTGGTGGCAACAGGACCAGGTTGCGATCAGTTCTGCTAAGGTGGGGCAGGGCAGTGGCACTGAGTGCATCCTTAACATTTGCATATAGGAGGTACTGTGTTTTATTGTCTCTAGTGAGGCAGTTAACATTCTGCAGCAAATGTTGGTCATGTTTTGTCCAGTGTGATATGATTGAATTCCCCAGTAATGACTACAAAAGCATTAGGATGCTGAGTTTGAAGGCTTGCAATAGTGGAGTGAATGGTGTTGCACGCTACATCCGCATCAGCTGATAGAGGAATGCAAAGCAAAAGATGTATTATAAAACTTTACTGGAGCTCACCACTTAGCAACACAACACAAGACAAAAGTGCTGCAGTGATGGAACAGCCTCTTACATTTCAGAACGTTTACCTTGCTTTTTCCTGCAGTGTTCTCCTTCTTGAATGTATATTTTTCCTGACTTGTACTGGTCCTCAGCAGCTCCAGTCCAGTGTGATAGGAATGAAGCAGCCTATAAAATCTACTTATTGAATAGGCCATTCTCTTGTTTTTAAAATTGTTTTTAAAAATTTAAAAGTTTTACCATAAATCTCCCACATTATTTTTTATAAATCATTCAATCACTGATCTGTTGAGCTGACAACATCTGGATATTTAACTATTTTCTCACATGAGCCTTCCTCTTGGGGATGAATACATGCTTGCATTTACAAAAATGTTTTCTTTTCAACCAATATTACAAGTTCAGCTACAGAAAACTTTAGTCCACAAACTTTTCCAGATGTGTGCAACACACGTCAAAACAGCCCAGTAATGATGTTGCATATTTAGACAATATTCTGTAAAGTTTGATGTGACCAGTTTCTTCCAAAAGATTATCAGGCATCTCATGAACTCTTTTTATGTTTTAGTTAGTCAGGGCTGCTTTGAAGTGATTCACCTGTTGCTTGGTTGTCGTTCTGAGGATGTGAAGATGGCTATTTTATCTCCCGTTCTTCCCAGCTAGATGGCAGCATGGCCACCAAGAATCCAATCAATACTTGTACTGATTCATGTCAATGGTCATTCTTACAGTATGTTTATTATAACAGTGGTTTACAGAGTAATGGAGTCGGTGGATTTTTGTCTTGACAGGGAGTGGTGCTAGTAGGCACAGAGGGGCCGAGGATGGGTGTGTAACAAGGAGCCCATGGTATGGATGCTGAGCAATCTGTTAACTATTTTACCCTCCATCTGAAACCTAAACCTTTCTCCGAGAAAGACAGCTTCTAACAGAGCTCCTTACATTCCCCCCACCCGCACACACTCTTTCTACATGCATACATTTAAAGTGTTGGAGAGGTGAAAGACCACCCTCTGGCATCCCAGAGTGTGTTTTTATCTCTGCAGGCTGGAAGAAAAGAGAAGGAAAGTGCTGTGTTAAAATGTGTTAATGAATAACTCCTGAGTTCAGCACTCCTGCTGCAGGGACTCTCTGTCAATTGTTCCTCACTCCCTCCCAACAAAACCTCCTTTCTTTCTTTCTTTCTTTCTCTCTTTTTCTTTCTTTCTTTCTTTCTTTCTTTCTTTCTTTCTTTCTTTCTTTCCACAGTACATGTTACAGCTGTCAGGTTTGCTCTCAGCTTAATCACTTTCTTGTTGAGAATTAAGTGAGAGGATCAATACCACACATGTCTGTTCATTAAATATGAAGCTACAGCCAGCAGCTGTTTAGCTTAGCTTAGCATAAAGGTTGGGAGCAAGGGGGAACACCTAAACTCTGTTCAAAGGTTAAATCAAAGGTCAAAAAGCTCACTGGCTGTAGCTTCATATTTATTGATCTTCTCATCTGACATGTAACTACTAAGTATTAAAGCAGTGATACATTTTTATCGTATTGGCTTTGTACTCCAGCATATTGGATTTGCAATATCCCAATAACTCTGAGATTAGAAATGAAAGTGCAGATGTTTAGCTTTAATTTGACAGTTTTTACATCCACATCAGATGCACCTTGGAGGAATTATAGCCCTTTTTATACATTGTCCCCCATTTTTACGGGTCCTGACAAGTTCAAAGAAACTTCAATAATCATCGTATTTAATATTTGGTTGTATGTAAATCATTCACAGTCAATGACTGGCTGAAGTCTACAACTCGTAGACATCACAGGTTATTCCATGTACTTTTTTTGCAAACTGGGTCTGCGCTGATCATACTATAGCTTTGCTTTTAGCGGTGAACCCACTAAGGTTGCAAGTGTAGTCCTCTCTTGATAGTACTCTTCTATCCACACCTACAGTATATCCTGGAGAGTGTTTCTAATCTGTAGGACAGTTGTTAAGTGATTTACTCATCTGTCATCCCTAACACTGGTCCTACATGGTCATTTCAATGTTTCTGATTTATTCTGGCTATTCAGACACATAATGGTCTGCTTTACTGACATTGAAATTTTTTTGCCCCTACAATGAGAAATATTAACACACTCAACATGAAATTCAAATGTCACATCAAGAACACACACACACACACACACACACACACACACACACACTATATAGTTAATTTTGACTCAATCCCACACACATCAGCCTGCTGCCAGAAATACTCACTTGAGCTCTTATGTGTATTGATCCATGCCTGAAATTAGTCCCCAACAAATGCACTATTTCCTTCTTTTCTTTTTCCTTTTCTTGAATGATGTTTGCTAAAAACTACAGTGCCCAGCTGTTTTAGGAATTTACTGAGCCTTTTTAAAAAATGAAATTATGTATTTGTGTGTATTCAGTAGGAACCAATGGCTTGGTGGTGAGCGCAAGTCAGAAAGTATTGAGAGACAGAATAACACATCGTTGGTTTAGGTCTTTTCATTGGATTTGTTGAAAGGTAAGAAAACTATAGAATATCCTCAGCCTTATCCTTTAAAACTAAGAGTTTGCACTGTAGCCTTCATTGTCATGTGCTGACACATAAAACCAAAACAAAAAAACTGTCACTGTCAAATAATTAGAGACTGTCCAAAAGAAACAGGTATGACATTCCTTCTTGACCATGAGAAAACTGTATACAGACAAGTGGAGGTGACATGTTGAATCTTTGTCTCTTTTGCAAGTTCTTACTGCCTAGCATAGCATAATTTATTGGTAAATAGTTAAATCTTCAGCCATTTTATCACTCGTTCCCTTTTTATCATCCAAAATTCTATCTAATAGTCACAACGTAATTATACACAAATTATAATACAAGATTCAATATCTACAAAACAAAACTTCTTTACTTAAATTTTGATGTTGGCAAATCATGTGGTAGTTGATTTATATAGGTATTAACTATACTAGAGCAACTATTTTGAAAATCCATTAATCATTTCAGTAATCTTTCTAGCAAAAATGCCAAACATTTGTTGATTTTAACTTCTGTAATGTGATGATTTACTGCTTTTACTGTCTTTTGTGATAGTAAATTGAGTATGTTCAAGTTTTGAACTTTTGGTCTGACAAAACAAACATATATGAATATGTAACTATTTGGGCTCTGGGAAATTATAATGGGCATATATTTCGACTCTTTTCTGACATTTTACAGAAAAAAGGGTTGATCAGGAAGATAATGGGCAGATTAATTGGTAATAAAAATAATTGTTAGTTGCAGCCCTTACAGACACCTGTACAACTGCCTCAGGACTAGGTATTGTATACCTACTGTAGGCCATTCTTTAGGTGCTTCCCCTTCCCTTGTGTCCCAGACCGAGCAACAGCAACATAAAAGAGTAGTTCCAGACAGAAGTTGTAAGTTGCTGTAAGTTGCTGATTCAAAAGTAACAAGAGAGGCTGAAAGATGAGATTTTCCTCTTTAGGCTTCTTCTCAAATGCACAAACTGTCACACTGCTACTTTGAACTGAAATGCCCCCACATGTACACCAGCGGCTGCTGTTTTGAACATCTTCTCAGTTTTCTGCTTCTTTCATTCTGTTCCTGTCAGCTGGTTGCCAACTCTTCTCTTTTCACCCCTGTTATGTTGTTATGTTCAAGCTCTCCTGCTTGCTTGTCGCATGGCTGTCATCTGCCTGAAGGTGCCTACAGACTCCAATTCTCAGAATGTGATCAAGTTTCAAAAAAATTCAAGGAATGCAAGCTGCCCACTGCCCATTTTTCAAGGCCCTGTTTATGCAAGAATGTTATTTTTACAAGTCTCTACCTTTAACCCCCCCCCCCCCCCCCCAGACACACACACACACACACACACACACACACACACACACTCACACACACACTACTTTCCTCCATTCCACTAACATTACTCTGAACATCCTTTAAAAATACACATGGAAAATGGCTAGGAAGGGAGTGGTGTTGGGTGTGGGGGCATTCACCAAACAAGAAACAAAACAGAGGGAAATTTGCAGTAGAATGCAAGGGGGTAAGGAAAGAAAAAAAAGTGGAAAAGGCTTTGTGGATCTATTGAAACCTGTAGATTTCTGTAAACAAAAGCCTGTTGAACAATGCCTGTTGTTTTAAGCAGAGCTGACGTTGCCAAACTTAGAGATTGTTTGTTGCTGACCCCATCTGAATCAGAGAGAGCCAGTGGCAGCCCGGGGAAACAAAAGTGTCCGAGTCCCAGCGGCTGGATGGAATGGCTCAGACCACAGACTGCATGTGTTTCAGTTAGAGCAACAAAATTATCTCTGTGGTGAAAGTTGTGTATCAGTCCTATTATAGATACATTGTTTTTATAGCTTTAAGACACTCAGTGTATGGCACACGCTTGAATTTGACAATCTCAGTTCATGTCCAGTATGCTACGAAATGCCGAAGAATGGAACGATTCCGCATATCCTGATTTACGTAAAGTGCCAACGTTCACTGACAGTGCAGGAAGTAGAGCAGAAATGATTAGTTGATTAATCACTTAGTCAACAGACAGAAAATGAATTGCCAACAATTCAAATAATTTATTACCTGTTTCAGTAATTTTTCAAGAAAATGCTGAACATTAGCTGCTTACAGTTTCTCTAATGTGTCGATATGCCACTTTCTTTGTTTTATGTGATGGTAAACTGAATATATATATAAGACAGAACAAGCAATGGAAATAAGTCACATTGGCTCTTGATTGATCAATAAATTGAGAAAATATAAAATTAATAAATAATGAAATTAATCTTTAGAAGTTAGTGGTGGACAGGTGTGAAGCACAGACTTCTGTGCAGGAGACCAGAGTTTACATCCCATCACAGACCTCCAATACACAATAAACAACAACAACAACAACAACAATAAAGCCTCAAACATGACAAATGTGAACCGCCTGACTTAAACCTGATATTATTCTGCATGGAAACAAATACGCTGACAAGACCACACACTGGCCTGATAATCAGACTGAATAGCCATTTTGTTTCACCACGTTATCTCGATCATATTACTGTCATATCTATCATACAGTAATCGCTGAAAGAAAAAGAAAAAAACAGTAGTGGGTAGCAATGAAGAAATCTGGAACCAGGCTAGATGTAAAGTATGTACAGTTTAATGGCACCAACCTAGATGTGCAGCTAGTACAAACAGGAAAACTGAGGTTTGGTCCTGCAGTAACCTGGACTGAAGCTCTAATTTAACATATTCATTGAGTTATATACTAGGGGTGCACCTGAATACAAATACATTATTTGGCAAAGCACAAATAGTGTTTTTTTATGAATATTTGTTTCATACAAATATTTTTAAAATTTGATGTTTTCAGGAAGAAAAAAAAAAGGCAACGTACCAGATGCACATTTCCTAATTTGGACATCATTCCCGGAGTTGGGGGTGTTCCCCAGAGATAAAGCTGAGCTACTGACATGTGAAGTGCTCCCAAGGGTCTCCATAATCTGTTGTTCCCCTTTGGCAATAAATGAAAAGTGCAAAGCAATAATCACCTTTGAAGTTCTTCCCTACATTTTACACAGTGTGCTGTCTCTGTGTTATGGGTGTATAAATAGGTAGAGGTCTGTCTGCATTGAGGTGATGAATGAAGTTTTAGCTCAGTAGACAGCGCAGTTATCTATGATCTGGGAGACTCCAGTTCGAGACCCGGTGTGGGTCACTTTAATTTTCTACAATTAAAAGTGTAATAAAAATAAAAACAGGATTTTTATGTCTCTTTCCACTTTTATTCGAATACAAATATAAACACAAATAATTTTGCTGTCTCAACAAATACAGATACAAATGCAAATACTGGGCCCTCTGCACATTCCTATAGTTATTTTGGCATCCTTTTAATCCGTTTATTGCAATTAAACAAAATCTAAGTTTATTTACACTCAAACTGGCTGTTCTGAGCGGAGCTGTTTAGACAGGATGAGAAGGCTGCAATGGCACTTGATCCTTGTGGTATATTGACCAAAGCATGTCAGATACATTTCATTAAGACCCCTGGGAACTGGCCTCTTTAAATAGGCCTTGTTTGTAGGTGTAAGACAAGCAACATGGATGATAATTTAAAAATAAAGTAACATTAGGAGCCACTGTTTAATTCGGCACATATTTTGTAGGTAAATGTGGACTTATTTCAGTAAAATTGTAACCTAAATAAATAATTAACAATTGATCCATCACCAATCATCGTCATGTTAAATTGTCCTTTTTTTCAAAGGAGTTTGGTGCACTTAATGTTACTCACTTCTCTGCTGAAAAGTCCTTGGCGACTTCATTGTGGCCATCACCCTTGGAGCAATTGCCTCTTACGCCATGCTTTTTGGTGAAGTGCTGCCTGGCAAATGCTCTCTTCTCCAAGCCGCATAGCCGGTGCCGAAGCTGAAGTTGCTGGCGGCAGCCGGTGTTGGTATGCTGCCGGTGTGGCGTTCATTTACCTGTCCTCCCAGTTGCACAGCTGGTGCTGAACCTGAAGTCACTGGCGGCTCCACCCATCAAGGGATGCTTCAGCTGGGTTTAAAAAAATTCCTTGAGTTCTAACGTTGACTGAAAATGGCCCCATTCACCAGTAACAGTGGATTATCCGAATTATCTGAATCTCAGTTGTCTCTGATGAAAGTTTGCAAAACTACTGGTGTAAAAATAGTAATTATGAGTAGTGTTTATATAGTGGGGGAGGGGTCATGCCAGTAACCCCTCTACGTCATTGAGCCATGATTTCAGGCCAGGCCAAAAAATCCTGAACACATAAATGGTGAAAAATAGTTTAACACTCTAACTCCACTACATAGTTCACAGTCATTTCACGTTTTCAGTAGTAATTTTCTAACGTGTATCATGTGTTCAAAAAGAAATCTCTGATTTTCCTTTACAACAACTTAAAATAGAATGTCCTCAAAAGGTCCTGGCATCAGATCATACTGTAAATCGAAATTTTCTGTGATCCAGTTTTTCAGCTGTAAATTCTTGATTTGTCAATGTGAATTTATTCTGCAGTTCTGTAAAGGATTGAACCTTATGAGGCATTATTTTATCTGATAAATGTTAAATTCCCCTTGTTCTCCAAGTGCCCCCGTTGAGCTCCATATTTTGGATTTTATTGATGGATTATTCCAAATCTGTGTGTTCCTAGGGATACTAAACTCGTAGTATTTTTTAAATTTTGCTCCATGATTTTAATGTGCTATTTATAAGTTAGATAATTGTTATGTTTTGTAAAGAAAGATGTAAATAGTGAGGCTTTAATTGTTTGCTTTCAATATTTATCCAGGGTTCTTCAGCTGTATTATTGATTATATGTTCTATATATATATCTGTGAGGCATAATAATACAGTTGGAAATTTAAGACCTCCTTCTGTTCTTGCATTTTGAAGAAGACCTCTACTCTACTGATGTGCTTTATTAGACTAGACAAAGGAGGTGAGTAAGGCATTAAGTCTTTTTTTTTTTTTGAAGGGATTAAAGGTAAAGTTTGGAAAATAAAGAGAAATTTACAATTTTAAACAGATTTATCCTTCCAAATTAAAAATTTTAATTACATTTATGGACATAAATTAGAGAAAGAAAGTTGTCTTTGTGTAATTTTGTTTTTCAGAATGTATATTGCGGCCTAAGTATTTTATCTTTTTTTTCCATTGAACATTATTAAAGTCTTTTGGAATGCTACAAGATCCTTTATTAATTTGCATCAATTCAGTTGTTTCAATGTTTATCTTATATCCTGATATTTTCGAGAAACCCTCTATGATCTCCATTGCCTTTGGAAGAGATGTTTTAGTATTATTTAGATATAATATGAAATCATCAGCAAATAAACTTAATTTATATTTTTCTTTATCCTCATTTATGCCGCTCACTTCTTCTGTCTGTCTAATCTTCAAAGCCATCTTCAATAGTCAACGCAAATAAGGAGGGAGATGATGGGCAGCCTTGTCTAGTGCCTCTGTTTAATCTAAATATCTCAGATAAAGTTCCATTAACATAAACCTGTGCTGTTGATGACTTATAAATTGTCTTTATCATGGTAGTTATTTTTCCAGGAAATTCATAATACTAATACTTTAAAAAGATAGGCCCATTCCAATCGATCAAAAGCTTTCTCTGCATCCACCGCTATCACTGTCAAGTCTAATTTTTGCTGTGTGGCATATTGCACTAACGATATACAGGTTCTAATATTGGTTTTAAGACTTCTATTGTGTATAAAGCTAGTTTGCCAGTTTATATCTGGGAGTATCTTGGCTATTCGATTATTTAGGACTTTGGTAATAATTCTATTGTCACTATTACTGTAATTAAACTTATAGGTCAATACTCAGATGGAGTATTGTCATCTCGTCCTGGTTTTGGTATCACATTGATAATTGCTGGGTACATTGTTGTGGGAGAACATGGTGCCTCCATGCATTATCAATAACATTTAAAAGTAATGAGTTAATCTGTGTCCAAAATATAGAATAAAATTCTATCTATATTCTACTCTAATCCATCCATACCTGGCGCCTCTTTTTGAAGGAAGCCATTTATTGAGCTTTTAATTTCTGATATTGTAATTTCCTTTCTTAGATCCTCTTTTTGTTCAGAAGATATACATTTAGGGCCCTATCTTACACTCAGCACAAAGCGGCACAAAGCAGTGCCAAACGTGATGCAAAGCAGCGCCAAGCGTGACGCAAGTGTCTTTGCTAGTTTAAGACCAACACAGTTGTCATTTTCCCCTCCAGTGCCCACGTTGTTTAAATTGCTTGCACCCATCTTAGAGCCCAGGGGCATGCTGGTCTTAAAATGAGGTGTGGTTAGGCGATTGTTGGCGCATTGCTATCTTGAGGCAGCGGAAAGCGATCGCACTATTGACCAACAAAAACCTGGTCTGAAGTCAATGGCGCAGTACTTCACTGTTATTTTAAGGGCATATTATCAAGATAGTAATATGTGCCTACATAGGTGGGTGCACAACGCACGTAACTCTGCTTGTTACACACACATGGACGTGCAAGATTACAAACAAAAGGATTACAATGTGAAGGATTATTATTGTGTACATCAACATATTTTAAAAAATGCATGTCATAATGGTTAGTCATAATATTTATCAGAATTAACTAATTGCAGTGATGACAGATAAAATTGTGAAATTATTTTACACGAAGGTATTGCCATGACCCGTCAGGTTGAGGGTGTCTGTCAAGACCCAGCAAATGGTTATCAACAAGGGATCAGACACAGATCGACTTCCCTGCTTCATCAATACATGAGGACATGAGGAACACATGGGGAAATAAATGAGGTGAAAACAATAAATCTGGTCAATAAATCAGGAAATAAATCTGGACAGCTCCTAGTTGCTGCTAACAGCAGGATCAGCACCTTGGAGAGCTGATCAAGTCTTGACAACTGTGTATGATAATTTTTTACATGACGAAATTAATGATTTAATTTATGGACAATATTTATCAAATATTCTTTGACATTTTTGAGATTACAATGATCAGGTTTCCATACTTTCAGCAATTAAAGCCCTGTTGATTTTTACCTGTTACTCCATGACTGACCAAATGATTTTAAAGAGAACCAAAACTGTAATTAAGTAATAAACTTTCTCAGAATACAAACAAAAAGAAATTTGCAACAAATTAATGAACAGGATCTTAAAGTGGTGGTCTTGGGCTGGCCTTGAGAGGGTCCAAGAGGGAGGAGCCAGTGTGCCCGTAATAGATCATGCACTTTCACTTCACATACGAGCAGATCCATTTCCTCTGCAGAGAAGTGTTCCTTCTTACTACTTGGCAAATGCGCCATTATAATAGCAATCCGCCAAGATGCCAGCGCACCTGGCTTTTAAATGGAATGGGAGATGACACTCTGATTGGTTCATTGCATGTTACACCCAAAACACACCCATGATTAATTGAGGGTTAACCATGCGCCTGGCGCTGCGACTGTTAAACTAGCAAAAGTGGATTTGGACACACCCAAAATGCACTTGCACCATGCACTTCAGTCCGTGTGCTTTGGATCATTAAAATAGGGCCCTTAAACTTGACTGATTTTAGAAAGGGCACTGGGTCAAAATTCTTTATTATATCAGATTTATATAAATTTTTATAGTATGCTGCAAACATTTGATGAATTATTTCATTGTCTGTTATTGGCATGTGGGAAACTGTCCTTTCGGTGCTACAGCGTGCCTTTTTACTTCTCTTTTGACTAAAGAGCTTAGTCGTTTACCTGTTTTATTTGCTGATATATAAAATATTTTATTTGAATTATGCTTAATAACTTGAATTTTTTTGTAGAAGATTATCATATTGTAATTTTTTTAATTTTTGCAATCTTTCTAACTCATCCTTGGCATTAGTTTGTTTATGAATATTTCAAAGATAATTAACTGATTTTTCTACTCTGTCAATCGCTTTATCTAATTCTTGCTTCTTTTAACTGAAAATAATATCATTATCCCTCATATATATGCCTTTTATTGTCCCATATAATATCCATTGGAGGTCTATTGGTAGGTGTTGTATTTCCAATAATTGTACTTGTAAATATCTCAATAATGACCTGTTACAATGCAAATGTTGTCTGAGCACACTATCAAAAACTTTCTTAAAAAGTGACTCAACAAATACAGTTTGATGAATTAAATGGACACAAACAGGAATGATCCCAATTAGATTTCTTTTACAGTTTTTCGCGATTGCTAAGACACATTTCTCAAAATTATGCTCCATTTCCCAAAACTCTAAACACAAATGCATAACTGCATACTCATCTTCACAAACTTCAAACTTCCATGACAAAACCAAACTTTCCACTCAAAACCATGTGATCTTACATCTAAACCAAACTTTGCCTTCAGACATCACACAAAACCCATTAAATACATTTACACACTGGTGAGATCAATTCAAACAGTACTGTAAAAACCCCTTACTGCAATCAAAAATGGCACTTATGGTTTTCTCCCAGAAAAGGAACACAATGTAAAGACACAACACATATAAATTTTCAAAATTTTTAATTCTTCAATCTACTGTAGTAAAATAAACTGAAATTGAGTGAAAAAGTAAATGTACTGTAAAAATATGCAACTGATAAAGATAATAGAATACAGTAAAATAATTTCATGTATTTACCAATATAAACCAATGGGAAAAAACAGTTTGTACACAAAGAAATCACATTTATTCTGCCTTAGGTCTTTGTGGATATGTTGTTCCAAAACAAGTGAACTGACCCATGGCCCTTTTATCTATCTATCCTGATTGGTGTGTGAACAATTTTGACTCTTATTGTTTCCACCTGGGGAATTGTGTGTTAATGGGGTTCCAGCTGTGATAACTTGAGTTAATGATATTGAATGCCAGTGTTTATAGTTTTGGGAAATGGGTCTGTCTTCTGGTAGATGGTGTCATGATTTTGGATGTTTCCTTAATAGGCCCAGTTATAGTGTGTAAGCGATTGAGAAAAAGTATAACAGATTTCTTTATTTTTTACAGTTTAGGTGCCAGTATTCAGTGACATCTACTGTAGTTTGTTGCTGGTGAAGAGAAATGTTCATAAGAACAGGTTTTCTGACTTTGGACTCACTATTGCATGTGAAATAAATCTATTATGGGTATAAGTGAGAAAGCAGTGGTTGAAAAAGAGTGCATGTTTGTAGTGTCCGCAAAAGTTCTGCTCTTTTCACGAGAGAGAGAGAGAGAGAGAGAGGGAGGGAGGGAGGGAGGGCAATTGGCGTGACGCCCACTGGCACTGTGCCCACATCTCTGGCTGCTGTGGAGCTCCATGTCATGGCCAGGACTCCCTGCCAGAAGGGCTTTCCCCAGAATCACCCTTGCACACACACACACACACACCCACACACACACAAACACACACACACTCAAACACACATACACACACAAACGCACACATGCACTCACTGACTCCTTCACACACGAAAACACATGCACACACTTGCCATACACCCAGTCATGCTGCACATGTATTTAGTGTCAACATTTTGATAAAGCTCTGCCAAGCAAACAGTATATCCTGTGCTAATAGTCTTAATAGTGACTGAGCAGTTTGTTTTTTTTGCTGCTTATCAATAAAGAGAATGAAGTATTGCTTTAACTGGTTTTAATGCAAATATAATAAATATCATTATTGTTGTGTACATGAAAATGCTAAAGGCCTACAGGCATTTTAATGAATAGATAAACTGCAATAATGTGACCAGTTAAAATGTCATTTATCTGAAAAAAAGTGAAAAATTCAGTCAATTGAAAGAAATTTTGAGAATTTTACATATGAAGACTTCAAGTTAGAATAATTTGTATCTTAAAGGTGAGTAGTTTCTTATGTGTATGCTCTACCCACAATGGTGAAAAGTAACTGGGTACTGTACTTAAAGGTGCATGGTAGGTGCAGTGTAAATCCACTGCAGTGCATTGGATTTAGTGGCATCTAGCGGTGACGTTTCAGATTGCATCTGAATACCCCCCACCCCAGCATGTAGGAGAGCCTATGGTGTCTGCGAAACTTGCGAAAAACTCCAGAGCCAGTGTTTTGGTTTGTCCGTTCAGGACTGCTGTAGAAACATGGTGATCCATGGCGGAGAACCTGCTCCCTGTATAGATATAAGGTAATGAAAAGACGATTCTTATTTTCAGGTGAGATTATACACTAATAAAACATACTTATGCATATTATTTTCTATTTCTGCCAAATCTGTTCCGCTTGATAGCACTAATTCTAAACATTGCACCTTTTAAAGGTCCCCCCCAGACATGTTTTATATCAAATACTCTACTTGAATGATAATTTGTGTCTAATATGGTTTTTCCACAAAAGAAAGTCAATTATCTCATGAAAATCCTTAAAATTACATCCACTTCCTCATTAAATATTCTAGAATCTATGAATATGCAAATATTTTAAATTTCAAATGTTAAACTACTGGATACAAGATGTCTCCTAGTTCACTGTGTATGAGCATCGGAGGCTTCAGGTTCCCACATTACATTTATATAAGTTAAGGTGCCCTGTTTTAACGATCTAAAGCACATGGTCTGAAGCGCATGGCGCAAGTGCATTTAGGGTGTGTCCAAATCCACTTTTGCTAGTTTAACAGCAGAAAAAATGGTCGATGTGCCAGGCGCATGGTTCAAAGGGGTTGTCCATAGTCTCCTAATTAATCATGGGTGTGTTTTGGGCGTAACATGCAATAAACCAATCAGAGTGTCATCTCCCATTCCCTTTAAAAGCCAGGTGCACTTGCACCTTGGCGGACTGCTATTATGATGGCGCATTTGTCAAGAAGTAAGAAGGAACGCTTCTCTGCAGAGGAAATGGATCTGCTCATGCACAAAGTGAAAGCGCACGATCCATAAGGAGCACACTGGCCTCTGCTGCTCCTGGACCTTCCTGTGGCCAGCCCCAGACTACCAGTTTAAGATCCTGTTCATTGATTTGTTACAAATGTATTTTCGTTTGGTTTTGAAAAGGTTTATTTTTAATTACAGCTTTGGTCATGGAGTAACAGGTCTAATCAGCAGGGTTTTAATTGCTGAAAGTATGGAAATCTGATCACTGTACTCTCAAAAATGTTAGAATATTTGTTAAATATTGTTCAAAAATTAAATCATTAATTTTAATCATGTAAAGAATCATCAACACAGTTATCAGGACTTGATCAGCTTTCCAAGGTACTGATCCTGCTGCTGGCAGCAGCTAGAAGCTGTGCAGATTTATTTTCTTCTTAAGTTTAATCATTGTTTTCACCTAATTTATTTCCTCATGTGTTCCTCATGTCATCATGTATTGATGCAGCAGGAAATCTGCAATCTGTGTCTGATCCGTTGTTGTCCGTCTGTTTAAATACCTACGTGTATTGCCACGATTTGGTCAAATAATGACACAATTTTATCTGTCATGACTGCAATTAATTAATTCTGATAAATATTATGACGAAACATTATGACGTATTTTTTAAAATATGATGTACACAATAATAATCGTTCACATTGTAATCCTTTTATTTGTAATCTTTTACATATCTGTACGCTGCTGTGTGTCCTGTACCTGCGCCATTGACTTTAGACCAGGTTTTTGTTGGTCAATAGGGTTGTTGGGCGGCTGTGGCTCAGGAGGTAGAGCGGGTCAGAAGATCAGTGGTTCGATTCCCGGCTCCTCCAGTCCACATGCCGATGTGTCCTTGGGCAAGACACTTAACCCAAAATTGCTCCTGATGGCTGTGCCATCAGCGTATGAATGTGTGTGAATGGTTAGCTTCCTCTGATGGGCAGGTTGGGACCTTGGATGGTAGCCCCTGTACTATTCAGTGTATGAATTTGTGTGAATGGGTGAATGTGATTCGTAGTGTAAAAAGCGCTTTGAGTGGTCGGAAGACTAGAAAGGCGCTATACAACTACAGTCCATTTACCATTTACCAATAGCGTAATTACTCTCTGCTGAGGCAAGATAGCAATGCGCCAACAATGCGCCTGACCACACCTCACTTTAAGACCACATGCCCATGGGCACTCTGATGGTCGCAAGTGCATTTGCTATTTGAACAATGTGGGTGCTGGACGGGAAAGTGACAACTGTGTTGGTCTTAAACTAACAAAGACACTTGCGTTGTGCTTGGCGCCGCTTTGTGCCACTTTGCGCCGCTTTGCACCAGGCACAAGATAGGGCCCTAATACTGGTCCATGATTGGCTCCAAACTAGATGTGATGTCACAAATCATGCTCGTGGGTACAAGCCTGAAACTAAGTAAATTTTCGGTGAGCACAGTCCTTCAGCAGATGAACTTGAAAACAGTCTTCTAGTGCCAAACTCTGCACATACATCATTCTGCACAGTGAAGCTCAAACATCCAACTGTAGGAACAAAAAGAAAAACATATTTTTGAGTGGAGGGAGGAGGACTTTAAATAGAGTTTTAAGGTACTTGTACCTTTACCCAAGTAAAATTTTGAATGCAGGACTTTCACTCATAACTGAATATTTTCTACCCATACACTTACATCCTCAAAAAGATCATTTCACATGTGGATTGAAACATTTCACATTTGTACATGACATGTATCTTACAATTAACATGTGATCAAAGACATATTTTTAAAATTGTGATAAAATCATGTCGTCAGCTTTACATGTACATTATGTACATGTGTAGTATGTACAGTTTCACATGTGAACTGAAACATCTTGCATATGACATTTTGATTTAATATGTAACAGTTTAACATTCTTAGAACTTAAAATTCATATGTGACAAAAGAGAACATGTTTCCATCTTTACTTGTGACTTGGTAAACTCATCTTTGTAATTAATTTAATATTATAGAAAATGGTGTGAAAAATACATTTGTAAGATAAAAACGTCCAAGCAGAACAAATGCATAAATGAGTGAGTGTGCAGATAGATAAATGAATAAACAAATACAAAATACTATGGGTACTTCATCATTTCTCAGAGAATGCCCAAGTCTACGTGTTGATGATAGGTGGTTGGTGAGAGAGATTCTTCTAAGTACAACCACCCTCAACTGTTTTCTTCGCAAAGTAGCCTTGAGAAATACATCCAGCCTTGTTGGTCTTTGTTTGTGGAGCCAGTTAATTTTCTAATTAGTCTCCAACAAACCCCAACCATCGTTGACTCATGCATGTGTGTTACCCAGATGTCTCTCGCAATCCGATGGCACCAGCCTGGGCTTGGAGAGAGAAAGAGAGAGGATGAGGGCGGAGGATGATATTGATGATAATAATGACAGTTGTGCCATTGGCGATGATGATGATTATACTATTATCTGCTAACCTAACATTACATTTGATGTGGGAGATGTGTTAGAGTGTGTGCCAGCTTTATGCACAGACTGGAAGACTTGAAACGACTGCTTATTTTGATAGGTGCTTCCCAAAGTGGTGACCACAGCAGTAGATGGAGGAAGGGAAACGACTAGAGAAAAGAGGGAAAGATGAGGCTCCTAACGAGCGCAGGCTGATTTCAGGGTGTTTGGACTGGCAAGCGGGGCAGAGAAATGGGGAGGAACAAGGGATGGAGGGTAGAGGAGATGACAGAGGAGAAGGAGGATAGGATGAAGAAATAGAGGAGGAGGTCAGAACAAATGTAAGATGAAAGAGGAACACTGATTCATTAAAACAATAAGATATTATATATGTTTTTAGGTAGTTATTTGTTGTATTTTTAGGACTAATTGTCAAAAGCAGAAATTAATGGGGTTTGAGACAATTTGTCAATACTTTCCTCTTTGAAGAGTTTATCCTCTCCTTGAAATTTGAATTCTCCTCACTTTTTGTGTAAAAACAACAATAATTTTGCAGTTGTTGTGCATATTTTTCAATTTTTCAAAAGAGAATAAAACCATTTTTGTGGACATACAAACACTCAGAGTTAGTTGTGTACAGTTAGCGATTTAAGACGTCCATCCCCACATTCAGCATTGTGAGGCCCTATCAGGCTGTTATGTTTGTATTCCACTTGGAAAGTGGAAACTAGGCTAATTGCTAGTTTGCCTAGCTTGCTAATGTTTGCACTGACTCCCACTAGAAGTTACTTTTTGTTCATGTAAATTCAACAGCATCTGAGTCATCAGCAGCTCCTGCACACTCACTGTTTGTTACTCGGAAATTCACCCCAGCTGTAGGGGGCGCTATCTCTGCAGAAAAGTAAATACACAAGTCAAAAACGAACACCATAATTTCAGTCCAACTTGAGGTTTTCGTCTGTTGTTCCATGTGTGCATGTTTTTAAATGTTAGATTTGACTTTGTGAAGACCCGTGCATTCATGTAGGAAGTATAGGCAAGGACTTGTATACGTGTGTGTGTCTGTGTGTGTGTGTGGCCTGCAGTCTCACTAACAGACAGTGTCAAATAGGTAGCATGGACTCAGTGTCACCCTCAACAACCTAGTTGACCCCTGCATCCTCCTCACCAGCTCCACACAGCACAGACACAACGTGCGCACACACACACACACACACACACACACACACACACACACACACACACTGGAGTGGATATGTTAATAGACGTTTAAGATGGAAAGATGGAATACAGTTGTTAATGTGTTTCCGGCATACCTTTGGTGTAACTTTTTCTGTTCATGTTTTTGTGTCTCACAGTACAAATATTTGTGTGTTGAGACATTTTACAAGACTAACAAGTGACACCATGGCTGAGGCTCTCAGCTACACCATCAATGTGTTCCTCTGCTGTGCCGCAGATGAATTATTGATGCTTATTGACTGTGACTTTAAAATCTCTGTAGATCATCTTGTTTTGGCGATATGAAGAAGTGTTTGCAGTTAAGCCTGAAGCATTATGGCGTCCTATTCACTGGATTTTCTGTTGATAAAATTTTTATTTTTTGTATATTCAGCTGCTGTCTTTGTTCATGACAACTACACAGTTATTATTAGTCAGGTAGTCAGTTATGGTATTTATTGTATCATGCACATATTAGTGCTCAGCAACTCGTGATAGAAATACAATTGACACATTTGTCACTCTTGAACATAACTGCTAACATAAAGCATTACATTAGGTGGGTTTCCATCCACCTATTTTATGTGCACTTTCAATTTGTGCATAAAAAAAATCTTAGCGGAGACAGTGGGAAAATTGAAAAAGATATCAAAATATTCAAATACAGTTTTCATACTTGGCTAAGGGAGAAAAGTTTGCTTATTGATAAAAGCAAAATGCAACACAGTGCAATGATAACAGACTTAAACAGACGTATGTCCAAAATGTGTTTTTCACAGTTTAAGATATGACTGGCGCTCTTTATTTGTCACCTTGTCATTCTTCTGCAATGGTTTATTGACCCCCAACTGGAGAGTTAGAGCAACCATCTGTTTATCTTGATGAACCAATAGCTAATATTTGCATAACAGTAGTTGATAAAAACACACATTCATTCTCATTTTCTTTATTGAATTTATGTAAATTCAGTTAAAATTTGCACTACATTTGAATGGAAACCTGGCTATAGCAAAAAAGAACTTTGTTCTCTGTCCCAAACTCTCTGCCAGTTTTTATAATATTCCAACCAGAAGAACTCTTACTAAATGAAGGACATCTCACTAAAAGATGTACCCTTAAATCATCATATAATTAACAACAAAACATGGAATGGACTTCAATCTCACCTAAATTACATAACAACATAACAGCTAACCTTCTCTCTTCAGGAAGACCATTAACCCTACCTGCTTCTGTAGCTACCGGTAGTGTACCTGAACGTAACCTTTGGTTCGGTTCTGTTTCACACAAAATGTCCCAGTAAAAGATCTCTCGTGAGCCGCTGTTAAGACATATTCACAAGTCTGTTCCAAAGTCAAATCATTTCATATTTATGTCTGACGTTCACACAACCTCAAATATGAGAGACATAAACTTGTTTTATTTATGTATTCCAAACAAACTGTTGTTGCTGCATCTTGAAATGTCACACATGCATCACTACTTGTGCAGTAGGTGTTTAGGTTGTAGGTTAAATCACTATTGTGTTTCATCAGCAGAAAAATGATTGTCAGTACAAAACAATGTCAGTTAAAGGAGGCTGAGGTCTTTTTCACTGGTTCATAACAGTGGGCTGAAGTCAGGAGAAGGAGGCATTGCAGTAGTGAAGGTGTTCCTTGCTGACAGTTAGATGAGCCCTGCCTTCTTCCCCCCAGTTAGACCACAGCCTGGGCTATCTTTAGCCAGGACACCAGGGCAACGGTGCTGGCTTTATGGCCACATCCCAGCCCAATGTGGCCGGGACTAACTGCCGGGATGGGTGAGGGTTTGGCATGGCAGGGCTGAGCTCTGGCGGGGGAGGACTTTACCCTGGGTCAGAAAACACAAGCAGGAGAGGAACTGAAACCTGGGCGAGGAGGGGGGAGGAAGGATGGAGTGAGAGGGAGAGAGAGAGAGGGGGAACACTGTTGAAATAGATGTGGGGTTTGAGCTGTGTTTTTACTGCAGGTTAGTGTACAGACCTCTCACTCTGCACCAGGTATAATGCTGTCTTTCCAGGTTTAACAATAATTCTCTTTCAAATCATTTAATAATTAAGATAAACCATGAAATTGCATTATCTTGACAGAGCCTTCACTCATTCACTCTATCATATCTGTTAACATTTGTTACAACAATCTACAGCTGCACAGTTGTGGAAACAGTGATATTTATTTTGTTCAATGTTAAGATTGTGATTTTCACCGATCTTTGGGAACAAACGAGTTTTATTAGACTTGAACATTTTTATTTCAAAATTGTATTCAGCTAATAAATTAATAATAATAAATAAATAACAAGTGCTTCAAAATTGTACTTCAGGACAGTACTTGAGTAAATGTACTTAGTTACTTTCCACCACTGCGGTCTGGTTTATCTACTCATTGTTTCAGCCTTGCTGTAAACGCTTTGCTCTCCAAAAAATGGTGCTCACAATTAATATACAGTTTTTTGCGCAGGTTATTTTCTCTCTCTCTCTCTCTCTCTCTCTCTCTCTCTCTCTCTCTATATATATATATATATACACACACACACACGCACACACACACACACACACACACACACACACACATATATATATATATATATATATACATAGAGTATATACAGTATATATATATCATTAATTGTTAATATACTGTATTTTTGTACTTAAATCTGAAGTTGTTTTAATATATGTCTTTGCTCTCCTATTAGTATTCCTGATGATGTGAACACAGTTAAAAAACAATGCAATGTGTAGTTGTTATCCTCATCCATGTCTACTCTCTGTGTCCATAATGACCCCACATTCCCACAGAGGTTTGTAAAAAAATTTACTGGAAATGTTTTCTGACTTGTTGCATAGAAGTGAGCCGAAGGCGGCCATGCTGCCTTCATCCTCCTGGTCAATGTGGTTAGTAAAGCATGACCTGCCAGCCACCCCTCCACCCCCTGCCCTCCTCTCTCTGGAGTCACTTGACTGGTGCAAAGACCCCTGACTCCACCACTGCAAATGACTCCCATTTTCCCTCCCTTTTTCATCATCCTTTTATCCTTCATTCCTCTCTGGTTTACCTCGTTTCTGCTCCACACTAAACCCCCACCCCCCCTTCACTCTCCGTTCTGTGGTTCCCTATCTTTGACTTGCTGGTTTACTGAAGCTTTCTCCCACACTCTCATTCCTTATCTAGCTGCTTCTATCTATCCATTTGAAAAGTCCCTGATTTGGTACACTCCCTCTCCAGGTCCATCTTAAATTTGCACATATTTATGTTGACATGCTAGTAATGAGTTCTTTGTTATATTGTTTTAAGTAATGTTAAAATTTGAAATAATGCTGTTGCTTTATTTTGCTTTCATGTTGTGCTCTAAATATACTGTATATGTATTTTTTTTTACCTTTTTGAGAAAATCCTGTCAGGTTTCTTGCTGACTATTTATTTTATTATTTTTTTCTGTTAAATTGATTAACTAAATAGATTAATTAAATAGAAGCCTCATCGAGATTAAAAATCCGATTTTCAAGAAAGTCCTAGCTAAGATAGACATTAATAACAAGGATTTACAGACAGATGTCACGAAACGCACCACAAAATCAGAATTAAACGAAAATGTGACTATAAAGTAATGAATAAAATTTCTTATACAATCATGTAAAACATTTGATGCCAAAAACAACCTAAATGGCACCTTACATAAGAACTAAGAAAAAATCACCACACTTGGCAGTAAAGCTGGTTTCATTTCAAACATATTTGTCTATTAGAGAGAAGGCAACATGTATTCTGATATGTAACCTTTACGGTTTTCATACATGACACTGAATGTCTCTTGTGCCATCAATAGTAATTTTCTATGTTTTAGCTCATATGTTTGTGCAACATGTTCATCTCCTCAGATCACTTCACAACCCCCACCACTCCCCCTGCCCCCTCCCCATGAGTGCGGCTGTTGTCACTTAAGCTCTGGACAGTGAACTCACTTTCTATATTTAGGGTGTTCGTATAGTTTAGTCAAGCAGCTTCTGTTGCCGCAGGGTCCTGCTACACCAACGGTTCTGCAGCTGATGCCATTTAACTCGCTCTGGTTGGGCCTGGTTTGGGCCTGTGCACTGCCATCAGCACCACAAAGCATCTGACAAGCATTTTACCTTGAAACCCCTCTCACATGTTACTCTGTGTGGCTGCAGCAGGCAATGAAGGGGTTAATACCAGTCACTCAGCATGCGGGAGCCGTAGCAGGCGGGCAGGCAGTGCAGAGGCTGACCTCTGACCCCACAGGAAAGGAATGTGGAAACTCTTTCATCCAGGACAGAAACCAAAGACACCCAGGCGGTTGGAAAGTGGCGGTTCAATTCTGCTTTCACCGTTTTTGATTAGGGGAAGTAAGCAGAGGTTCCATGTGAATGTGCTGTGGAGTATTTGTTGTAGAGGCGTCTGCCATTTTGGAATGAAGTGCAGTTGCATCTTTGTTACTTTGTGATCACTACAGTGAGGGTGAAGTGTGATTAGCGGTTGGAAATGGCTGCAGTTGTGCTGTTTGTGCTGGTGGAAAACCCTGGTTATAGGGCACTATGTGCTGTGATCTGTAATCTACTACTACCTATGTACTGTGTGTCTAATTAGGTGGTCGATGATCAACACCAGTACTTACATAAAGATTCCATCTATGTTTAATTCTTTTGTTTTCAATTGATCTTTTAACCCACTATAGACCTTTCAAATTAGAGAACATAAAGTACCATTAATTGTACAATTACTTTTTTAAAATATTAAATCTGAATCTAACTCCATGTTATAGTTCATTTCTGTTTTTTATGTAATTTAGAAATGAAGCAGGGTCAGTGTTGGTGTTGTTCATTGTCTGTGGATGACCAGTAAACAAGCAGGCCTGTAATCTAATAGGATATGCTACAACTTTGATGATGTTTTTGAAGCAACAGTAGATAGTCAAAGGGCTTCCATGCAAAGAGTAAAATTCACAGAAATAAGAATTCTGTCCTATTCTGTCATCTCAAGTTTACCATGAGTGGAAAACATGGGAATCTGATCAACACCTTCAGATGATAGTTTGTCTGCTAGAAGCTGAGCAAAACATCACTGAAACTAACAGCAAGCATTTGTTGTCCCATATCACCTGATTTAGACAGAAATTCCAAGCATGTGTAGCCAGCATCCAATTTCTCTTCTTCCTCTCTTCAAAGCAGTGAGGAGAAGAATGTGGCAACTTTTACTTGTTATGCAGACCACTGGGAATGACTTGACAGAGAAAGAGAGCCCACTTTTACTTAACAAGTGCTCAAACATGAGTACTAATGGCAAATTGAAGATTTTCAAGGTTAGGTGGAATTAAAAGCTGATTTAATAGAAACATAACAACTACATTTGGCCTTTGTAACAGAAGGAAATTTTAATGACTGACTACCAATTGTTTAAGTGTAGCATAAACACGTTTTGAATATTGTGCCTTTAACCCTGTTGTTAAGATTTATTAGCAATACATAGGGGGCTTTCATCACAATATGTGACTGTATATCTGTATTTATGACACTTAGGTCCTATATGACTTTTTACACTTTGGAGGAATGTCAGGTTCCTTATGTTGACTGCAAGGAAAATATGAAAAATTGAATAGATAATTACAATAGTATGATATGTCAATTACATATTAAAGATGTGCCCTGTTTACCATGTGCACACATAAGTGATGGGTATTCTTTCTGTGAGACCAGTGTTTGAACATCTGGAGCTTGTACTGTATATCACAGTTGATCTAAGCTGCAGACTGATGGTGATGGATTTACTATACAAACAACAGAGAGGGTTGACAGTGAGTGAGTGAGTGAGTGAGTGAGTGAGTGAGTGAGTGAGGGAGTGAACGAACCATGTGGAGTAGGAGCATGTGAGAGAAAGCTCAGCCAGATTGGTTGATTGATACATAATGTGGAACATGCAGAAGTGTATGAAGTGTTTCTTCAAGTAGAGAGGCACATGAGAAAGGCCCTAATGCACAGGTTGGTCAATCCTTTGACATAATGAGCTTGTTGAGTTGTGGAAACATGAGAGAGGGTGTCAATTTATTGGCTGATAGAAAATCAATAACCACAGGGGTTGGCTGAGAAAATATACTTGGTGATATATAGGAGTCAGGGAAGTGTAGACTTCAAATGACAGTTCAGTCTACATATCTCCATTGTAAAAGTACTAACTTACTAACAGTGGTGGAAGAAGTATTAAGATCCTTTACTTCAGTAAAAGTACCAATACAGCAATGTAAAAATATTGTATTGGGAGCAAAATGTACTGAAAGTATAAAAGTAGTAGTGGTTGTGGTCGTGGTTTGGTCCCTCTGATTGATGTATTAAAATACATGACATCATTAGATTATTGATACTGAAGCATCAGTGTCTAAGCAGCATGCTACTGTTGTAGCTCCTGGAGGTGGAGCTAGTTTGAACTACTGTATTTACAGTTAGCTAGTTTAGTTCAGTGGTTCCCAACCTAGCGGTCGGATAGGACTTGTCTCTAATCTTTGATTTTTGGTGAAATACTGAAATGTGACCCTGACTACACACTGCTTTTTGTAGGACATCAAAAGCCAAAAAGATTGGAAACCATTGGTTTCATCTTTAACAATGTGTGGTATTTTGAAAGCTTGTTATATTATCCATTGTGTCAAATCTTCATCTGAAAAGTAACTAAAGCTGTCAAATAAATGTGTTGTAGAAAGTACAATATTTCTCTCTGAGATGCAGTGGAAGTATAAAATCTCATAAAATGGAAATGCTCAAGTAAAGTACAAATACTTGAAAATTGGAGCAACTTAAGTACAGTACTTGAGTAAATGTACCAAGTTACTTTCCTACTATCTAATCATACTAAGGCAAAAAGTAGTAACTACAGAAATGGTGAAGTTAAGAGATATGTAACAAACAGAAAGGTTATAATGCCATTATTTGACCTTTTGAGGCAGATAATTTTACCCCAAAAATCACTGGCATAGATTTAACATGATATTTAAAAGAAATGTAGATACTGCACTCTGGATCCTCTTGCCTGAAAATGCAGGACCTACAAACAAAGGGTGTTCTTCCATCTTTCTTGGCTGTTCCATCTTATCGATTCTAACTAGTTTGTTCAACTTACTTAATGTACATTACAAGAAGAGGGAGATATTGGAAATGTTGGATTTAAATGTTGATTTTGCTTTAAGCTATCATTTTATCATTATGGGTAGAAAATTGTCATCTGTTAGATCACAAAAGTACCTTTGTTGATACAACACACTGCCAAATAACAGGTCAAAATCTAGTTTTGACTTTTGGAATTTGGAAAAAGGGAATACTATCTGACTTAATAATGTACAGAATGCTGAGATCACAAATGGGGCTAACTTTTAGTAGGACTATTTAAGCTGTTTTTTCTTTTCTTCACCATAATTGGATTTAACTACTGCCTCATTTAGTTATGCTGGAAATCAACTTAAGATGTTGGTTAATTAAAAAATTATGAACCAACAGAGAAAGTTAGGGAGAAAATACTTTCACTTGATCAACTCAATTTGGACCAAATACCTAGTTAACTTACTGCTTTTTGGCTTTGTTGATTTTTGTTTGGTGGATTGGTTGTCATGTCTAATTATATTTTATTATTACTGCTATATTTCATTTCAGCATTGATAAAAGCAAGATTTTGGAGAGGAAAAACTGCTCTTAGCAGGTACTGGTGACTTATAAGAAATGTATAAGAAACATTTCAATTGTAGTGATCAGAAAAATGTATGTATATGTATGTTATATATATGTGTGTGTGTATATATATATATATATATATATATATATATATATATATATATATATATATATATATATATATATATATATATATATATATATATATATATACACACACACACACACACACACACACATATATATATATATACACACACACATATATATATATATATACATACTATACTTTTTTATGACATTTTGACATGACGCTGAAAAGCACAGGTGTAAATAATGAAAATAATGAAATCAATTATGACTGAATTCCATTTAGTTGCTTCAGTTTCCGGGTTCACTGTCACACTTTCGTGACTTACTGTGACACTGGAGAACAGACAACTCAAAATGAACACCACTCTCAAACATACAACATGAGACATAAAAACATATTTAAAAGTTATTAGCATTAAAAAATGCATATCAAGCACAGCAACATTGCTGGGCCAAAGTTGGTATTTGTTGTTAAATCAAATTAGATTTAATATGTATTTTGGAAATTAAAATTTGTACTGTGTTAAATCTAAATAAAGAGGAATTTAGGAGTGTCGTGTGACGGTCAGAGATGGAAGGTAACTAAAACATTTTAATTGAAAAGAAAGAGTTCATAAGGGTATGTATACATAATGCAGGCATAAAGCTATTGCATAGGTCACTTAGGTTTGACTGTTCAGAACTTAGAGCATCCATGTGCGAACTCACTGCTCCACACGGTCTGTCATGGTGTGTCCTTTGTGTTCAAGCTCTATTTGGTTTATTTCTATAACTTGACGGTGTGGATTCTCTTCATTGTACTGTATCTGGCTGTCTGTGTGTGCGCCTTTGTGAGTGTGTTTGAGCATGCCGGGAGGGTGTGTACATGATGTTGCATTCGGCGTGACCAGAACTGTGTGTGTTGTATGTGCTGTTGTGTGCGGAGGAGAGAGGCAGGGCGACACGGCATGGTTCAGGCCAGGAATGTGCGATGTGGGTAGGCTGTACAATAGAGCCGGGCTCCCTGAGGGTGGTCAATGGGACGGGTGTCACCCTCCTGCACCCTCCCCACTGGGTGATGACCACCACACAACGCTACAGCTGTCAGGTCCTTTTAACCACCACTGTAAACACACATACATTATGAGAACAAACACACATGTATGCACATGTACACACTTACACATCAATGGGCAAGTATATCTTGTGTAGAAGAAATTACATGAACACACACACAACGCTCATATGTAGATGTTTAAGCCACACTTACCAACCAGTGGATATTTGTATGTGTACCTACAGTATATGTCTGCATGTAAACATGTAAATATAATAAGCATCTGTGTGTGTGTGCATTCTGTTACATATACCCACATGTGTTTACGGTACTTATATGCACTCTCGGTTCATGTGACTGACTCTCAGAGCCTGGCTGACATTGCCATCAGTGCTGTGTCCGTTCAACCTTGGACTTAGCTGGTATGTTAGCGATGAGGGGTCACAGAGGTCACTGAGGGTAAATAAGGGAAGACAGTGTGTCCAACACAAGTTAATATAGTTTGTGGTATATATTGATGAACAGATTTTAAAACCAGTAGGTCATTTTTCACTTACAGTTTTTTTTTTTTTGTGACAATTTTAAGCTGTTGTTGTCAGGAATTTGTTGAATTTAGGGTGACAGGTAGTTCTAGGAAGCCTGAGTTTTGGTGTAAACACTGCCCACCCCCACCCTCTCCCACCTGCCACAACCCTCCTCCCTCCACCCTGGGGGTTGTGTGTGTTTCTGTGTTTTCCTAAGGATTACAGGAGCATTATCCAGTTTCATAACAAGTACATACATGTACACATGTCCACATACACAAGGCTGGCTTTGTGCAACATGCTGTCATCTGAAGACACACATGAAAAGGGATGAGGCTGGATAATTATGCTTAGTCTTCACATATGGTTTTACAAGTAAATATACTATGCTGTGTATGTGACTGAGAATCATCATTCACAAAAATGTGTTTTTGCTAATCCTTGACCTGTCATGTCAGTCAGACTTGTCATTCAGCTCCCCCTAGTGACCTCAAAGGAAACTTGCTTTTGAAGTGGAATTTGCAAACAAAACATCATTTTTCAAGTCAAATCAGTTGAATATGGACCGAAGATGTTTCATTTTCAACTTGCTTTCACTGTGGGATTTTGTCAAAGCTTTCAAATAGAAGCACACTGGACTTACCTTCATGTTTGTTATGTTTGCTCTCTCCTTGCAGGACAGTAAAGATGCAGAGCAGTATTTCCCACTCACCGCCAACCATAGCTGTTGGGACTGGGTGAGGAGGAGGAGAAATAAAGAGAGAGAAGGAGAGGAGCAACTGAAGCAGAGAGTTATAAAAGGAAAGTGCAACATATGTGAAGAAGGACAAATAGGATTTTAAAAAACAGGTAAAAAAGTACGTTTTATGAGAAAAATGTGTTCAATGTTCAATGCCCAAAAACTTTCCAACAGTTTGAAATCATATACCTTGCATCTCACCACAGATTTGGGCTCACCTCGATGTGTCCACTAGACCACTGGCCCCTCCTGTGAGTTGTTGGTCACGTTCTTTTTTCGACGAAGCCCCCACAACTTTCCACGTTGAGCCTGCAAGGCAGGGGAGCCATAAGTGGATTTTCATGGCAGCGGCACTCTAGGGCTGCCATGGCAGCTACTGCCGCCGATGCCTCACACCGTATTACCGCACTGACGCCGGAGGAAGAGGGACGACGGACTGCCGCCAAGCTGTTTGGGAGCACCGCCCCGCTGCCACGGACAGAGAGAGAGAGAGAAAGAGAGAAGTGGAAAGAGAGAGAGAGGGAGAGGGAGGAAGAAGGAACAGAAGAGGTAGGGAGAGTGAGCGGGAACGAGTGTTTGGTGTGCGGGGCCCTGTTCGGTTCACAGGAGAAGCTCCGGCTCCACGCCTTGAGTCACACAGGAGAGAAACCCTTCCACTGCTCGCAGCCACACTGTCCCAAGGCCTTCAGCTCCAAATACAAACTCTTCAGGTACTGAGCATTAATCATGTTACTCAGTTCACATCCTTTTAAATATAACAGGCTATGTGGCTTCTTTAGCTTTCTCACAATTCTGTCTTTAAAGCATCCCTAATCAGTATTTTTATAATGGATCATATGATGACATGACATATGTGAAAGGTGTCATTTGTAGTGATGAACCCACAAAGAATATTCACCCATCTCTGCATTTCCCCTCAGCTCTGCAGAGCTTCTTTTAGCATCTTTCAGCTCATTTTTTTATTTTTATGGCAACTTTACTGTTTTGGTTCAGTTTCACCACTCTGTTATTACTGTTATTTTCAGCCACAACAGGCAGCAGTTTTCAGCCAAAAGACTCTGATAAACCCACTGTACATTACCTGCTCAGCAACAGACAGCAGTTAGTGAGTAGCTGGTGAACATAGTGGAGCATTTAGCAGCTATAAAGAGCCAGATATTTCCCCTCAGGAGTTGGTAGAGAGCAAAAACAGAACTACAAGGAGAGGGAATATTATTATTATATATTGTTATTACTATAGATTTGCTTCCATCAAGTGGCCAAAAACACAACTCCAAATGTGCTCCAAGTTTCCCTGTGTCGGCTCTATGTGTAAATAAATCTATCAGCCATATCAAATTTTTAAGTTGCACTGGCTGTAAGTGGCAAAAATGAGTGCTAATGTGTTGCTGTAAATAAGCAACTGCTTGCTAACACATTAACCAATGTTATAAAGTGATAAAATGTCAGTGTTGTTTTTGTAGCTTGTTTCTCCCAAGTGGTCAAAAAAAAAAAAGAAGTGACTCAGACTCATTAACATATGAGGATGTTTGGTGAATCACAGAAAGTGGTTCCAAACCCCAAAACCCATTTTTGGTTACTGACTGTAAACCACTCTTACTCATTTATGTATATATAGACACAAGGAGTTTGACTGCAAGGAATTCATGCCTCCCTTTATCATGCACTGTACTGACAGACAGCACAACAAACATGACAATAAGACAAGGAATGTGTCCTAAAAACCCCTACCATTCACACTCTCTTTGTTTCATATGTTCCTTTGCAGGCATATGGCCACACACTCTCCACAGAAGACCCATCAGTGCTCATTCTGTGAGAAAATGTTCCACCGCAAAGACCACCTAAAGAACCACCTGCAGACCCATGACCCCAACAAGGAGGCCTTCAAGTGTGAGGAGTGTGGGAAGCACTACAACACCAAGCTGGGATATAAGCGCCATGTGGCCATGCACTCTGCCACAGCAGGGGATCTCACCTGTAAAGTGTGCATGCAAAGTTATGAGAGCACACCTGTTCTCCTGGAGCACCTCAAGAGCCACTCAGGAAAGTCCTCTGGTGGAGCCAAGGAGAAAAAGCACCCGTGCGACCACTGCGACCGTCGTTTCTACACGCGGAAGGATGTGAGACGGCACATGGTGGTCCACACGGGCCGAAAGGACTTCCTGTGCCAGTACTGTGCCCAGCGCTTTGGCAGGAAGGACCACTTGACCCGTCATGTGAAGAAGAGCCACTCGCAGGAGCTGCTGAAGATCAAGACGGAGCCTCCTGATATGTTAGGTCTCCTGGCTTCGGCGTCACCGCCTTGCTCTGTAAAGGAGGAGCTTAGCCCCTTGATGTGCGGCATGGGTCCTAACAAAGACCCCATGATGGGCAAACCGTTCCCCAGTGGTGCCCCTTTTACGATGGGCATGTACAACCCCCACCACCTCCAGGCCATGTCTAATTCTGGGGTGGGTCATCCACACCCGTCCCTGATGCCCAGCTCCCTGTCTGCAGCTATGGGCATGGGCTGTCATATGGAATCCCCTGGACCTCTCCACCCACACTCCCATCACCACCACCATCATCACCACCATCACCACCACCACCATTCCCCTCCGCTGCCCCCGCACCACCAGCCTCCGGCTCCCCAGCAGCAGCACCAGTCCCAGCCAGCCCCCAAATACCAGCTGGGATCTACCTCATACCTGCTGGACAAGCCCTTGAAAGTGGAGATGGAGAGCTTCCTCATGGATCTGCAGAGTGGCTTGCCAGGCCCAGTTCTCTCTGTGGAGCCCCACGCTGCTGCCTCACCCCCCAAGGACGGACTGGAGCCCACCTCGGGCCTGGCAGATGAGCTTTGCGGGGATCCCCTCCTGTCCAAGAGCCCTGCGGTGATCGCTGAGTCTCTGTGTGCTGCTAACATGGACTTCTCCCACCTGCTGGGCTTCCTCCCCCTCAATCTGCCTCCCTACAGCACCCCCATGAGCACGGGAGGGCTGGTGATGGGCTACACCTCATCTGCGACCCCTTCCTCTTCTTCCTCCTCCTCGTCTTCCTCATCTCTCCACGCTGCCGAGCCCCATGCTGCAGCAGTCGCCGCGGCAGCAGCCGCCGTTGCCACGGCACCTCTTACCTCTTTGCAACCGCAACCTCAGGAGCAGCAGAGCTCCAGCGGGGGTTTAAGCCTCGGACCCCTGCACCCCCTCCCACCAGTGTTCAGCTCCAGCCTTAGTACCACCACACTGCCTCGCTTCCACCAGGCCTTCCAGTGAGAGAGCCAACCCTCAGCCCAGCCTCAGCTCAGCCTAGATGTTTCGGGCTGCGGTTCTTTACAGGGCCTGATCAAACAGTTGGAGAATTAGAATAAATAAATACACAAATGAACATGTAGAAGCCTTAAATAAAAGCCCACAAAAGCTTTTGATTGAGCCTTAAAAGGAAGTGAAACCCCTTTGAGCAAAAAGGAAAAGGTGAGAAAAGAAGTTGAAGCAGCTTTTATTTGGGCTTTTGTTCCTTATCCTATAGTTATAATGATGTATTAACCCATCTTTTTTAAAATTTCCATTTACTTCCCCCTTTATCCCCCTTCCATCCCCTATTTAGTAGTATAGAGGGCAGGATCAGTAGGCCAAAAGGCGTGGTACTGCATACTTTCTAAAGTAATAATATTAAAAAAAAAAAAATCAAAGTTAAATTTTTAGTGAAGATTATCTGTCTTGTTGTGACCCAGAAAAAATATAGTTTGAAGTGGATATTTTGTTTTACTTTATTTTTCTTTTCCAAATGTAAGAAAGTGGTAGAATGTGTCTCATCTTGAGTTTCGAACCACCCACCTCTGATAACCGAACCTGTCATGATTAGTATGGAGAAGAGAGAGACCAGTGAAGGAATGAAGAGATATTGAGTTAACTCTAAAATCCTCCATTAGGTGGCTATGCTAGAGCCACAAAAGTGACCCCTGCCTCTAAAAAAGTGCTCTTTTGCTCATATAAGAAAAGAAAAAAATGAGTTGGATGTCCCCTTTTATTTTATTTTCAACTATAACTGATGTGCTCCTAGAGACAGGTCAGTTTGAATGAAAATAAGTGATAAAATACTCTTATCAAGACTGATTAGAGTCACAAACATGGCCACGCATTTTTTTAAAAGACAGAAAAAAATAAATGTGTAAACGATGTAATATCATGCTGGCTTTTTAAACTTTTCCTCAAGAGAAGCACTTTTTGGGTTTTTTTTTTAGCAGAAGGCACTTCACCTTAAGAATCTCCTTGGGAAACCTTTTGTTTTCTTCCTTTTGACTTCGAGGTTTTCACTGATTCAGACAGAGACTTTCTCCTCACTCATAGCTCCTCCTAAGACCCAGAATCCACCTGGTTTACTTTGTGAGGACTCTCCTTCCTTCAACTGTCTTCCCTTCTAACAGTTATCCTTACAAAGTTCCCGTGAGAATTATATTTTGCAGCTGCTTCTAAGCTGCCTGACATATCTAAAATATATATTTTTGGAATGAAATACAAACACATCTTTAGGCAGTCTTTTAAAAAGATGTATCATCATGGTAATGATGAACCCTGACATATGTGAATGGCAAAAACAAAAGAATTACAGTGACAGATGAGGAAAAAATGTGTTAAAGAATGTTATTGCAGTGTACGAAATATCTCAAAATGAATATTATAATTGCTTTTATCTCAGTAAGGTGTATTTTAGGTAGACGTATTAAAACTAAGTGATGATGTTTTTTTTTTATGTCTGGCAGGTTTACATTTTTGTGTATCTTGCATTTTTGATCAAACAATGGATGAAGTATTAGCTTTTTCCCTTAAGCTTTCTCTGTCATATCCAATCTTTACCTTTACATGTACTTGAGTTAGTATAGAGGAATCAGAACTGTGGATGGGAAATATCTACAGAAGGCTGTTAGTGGCTTAATAATCAATTAGGATTTGAACTAGATAGATTGTGTCATAGGAATGCTGACATGGATGACCATTATTCAGCTAAATAACCCCTGCGCTGTGATGAAATTCCCGCCGATTTCACTCCGAGCTCAGAGGTTTTGGACGTCTTGGAGTTTAGATCCTTTCGAAACCATTCACCACCAGCCTCTAAAAAACCTGAGCCCAAAGTTAACCCTAAGCCTCAAAATGAAATAGGTGCTCTTATCTAATGTTCTGTCTGTGGCACGACCAACACAACTGGCATATCCATGACTTTATACAGGGCTGAGCTCCTGCAACATCTGTCATAATTCATTTTGTGTGTAAGTGTTGTTCTGGTCATTAGAGCTCACTTTAGCCGAGCGAGCCCCCAGCCATGTTGATTAAAAATGAACAAAAAAGAAAAAACATAGCACATAAAAATGAAAAATAAAATACATGCTGCTTTTAGCTACGGTTGCGGATGGATGACAACTGTAGACCACTAGAAGATTTCGATTTTTAAATTTTTTTTTTTTTTGGCAAGATGGACAGTGAGCTGAAAACATGCATAACCGAACCGACAAAGTGCTGCAGCTCCGGCCCCCAGCCCCCTCTGTCCTCCTCCTCCTCCTCCGCCTCTCTCAGCTGCTTCGTAGTCAAAGGAAAAGGGTCTGAAAATACAGCGATATCCAGAAGAACGCAGTCACTGAATTTCCCAGGCTTTGACATTCAAAGCATGAGGGACACATGACTGATTGCATGACTTGGGGTGTTGCTTTTAGTCATATATTTGTTTTGTTTGTTGTCATATGATATATTATTTTCTGTTTGTATAAAACAGGACCTCGAAAAACAACACAACACATCACCTCATTTTTATTTTTTTATTTTTCTTACCAAAACCTGGGGAGAAGAAACTACATTTTTGCACAATTGCTTGTTACAAAATGCTACAAGTGCCATATGCTTTTTGATACTGTAGGATATGAACCCCCCCCCCCAATGACGAGCAGCTGTTGGTGCCTGCGTATTCAACAGGGGAATATTCCCCCTGGCAGGTAGGAGCAGCTGAAAATTCAGCATCAGTAAGCAATGATGTAGAAAAAGCTTCCCTACAGTCTGACTGTATAATCACAACGTCATTGCTAAAATCTTAGATTTTATAATCCAAGTTCTAAAATAATTTGAAACTTATTTTACTCCTATTAGTCTTTCCCTCTGGGGAGTCATTATTTTGATGATGACTCTTACAAAGTGATTTATATGATCAACCTTTTTATTGATCCTAAATGAATTAGCTGTCAGCACCTTTTTGAGTATTTACATGATATATTAAAAAAAAAAGCAAGATTCAAATTTGATCTTTATTATGAGCTTAAAAAAGGTAGTTTTTAAGAAAAACCCTTTTGGCTTAAGCCAAATTTGTAGCAATCAAATTGAGCTTATATTTTTGGAACAAATATTCATTTAGTCCTTTAAAAAAAGTTAAGGAAAAGCTTTTGGCATATATTCAGTTTGTCCTCCCTGGGTTTCTGTGAGCTAATCTGAATTCTAGCACTTTCAACCTTTAAAAAAAAAGAGTATTTTTTTCTTTTAAAATTTCAGCTTATATGTTCATATGTTTTTAATTTTGTACTGATCCTGTATATGTATGTGCCATTAGTTTGATGTGTAGACTTTATCAACCTTTGTGTATTTCTCTTCTCCAAAAGAATAACAGTATTTTGATAGACTTTTCACTAATATCCTTCGACATAAGAGCCCCCTGCCCCTTCTCCTTCATAAATTTAACTAATCAAACTCTATAGCCGAGTGCTTGAAGAGAACAGCAACAGCATATCTGTTATTGTGAGGCGGTGAGAAACGAGACGTTTGTCAGTAGTGTCAAAGCCACAACCTGCCATTGAAATGCTGTTGCAACAGGGATCCATCTGCAGGCCATTGTAATATGGCCATGTAACTAAACAAAAATGAAGTCAGGAGTGACCCCAAAATATAGCACTTAAAGCTCATTGAACTTGTCCCCGCCAAAAGGAATAACTTTATGCTGATATGAGTCAAACGTGTGAATAGTGCCATTGTGTTGCAAGAATGACAGTTTCTGTTTTCCATTGCTACTTGTTTAATTGACTATCAAATGTGGCTTTAAATTTATGTAACTAAACAGAAATCTGAAGTGAAAAAGTCTCAGTTGAACATGGAAGTGTGGTCAGGTGGTACTTGTGGCCGTCAAACACTGACAACAACAGATCTCATGCCAGTTGTACCAAAATAAAAATCTCATGGTTAGTCAAAATGTTGACTTACTAACATCAAAATTATAAGATAGTAAGTCAGAATTATGACTCAATTTGTCAAAAAATTTTGAGATAGTAAGTAGAAATGATGGTTTACTAAGTTAGAATTATGATGCAATAATTCAAAATTATGAGATACTAAGTTGAAATGTTGAATTACTGTTTCTTAATTCTTACTTTATAAGTCATAACTTGACTATCTAATATTTACTCAGTATTTCATAATTTTGACTTACTAAGTGAAAATGTTTACTATCATAATTTTGTCAGTATTTCATAATTTAGATTTAGTAAGTGAAAATTTTAACCCGCTCATTATTCTGATTTACGTTAAGTCTACATTTTGACTTAAGATTGTGACTTCTTATCCCATACTTTTTATTTAATACAGTATCTCAAAATCTAAATTTATTTTACTGTTAGTATTTTTATTTTTTATCATGCATTATTTTTCATCTATTTTTTTCTTTTCCTGGCATAAATGAGCTTCCGTAGTCCTGAGATGATACAAACTGCTGATACCAAATCAGCACAACTCTGAAACACTTAATATAAAATGGATCCTCCCTTACCTCTGACAGTGATGTTGTTCTGTTCTTTGGCTCAGCTATAGCTCCATTACCTCGACCTGCACCTACTAGGGATGCACTTGTCCTCACTTTTTCCTCTTTACTAGTAGGTGCAGAACACAAACATTTTAAGGGAATTTGCTCATCAGTTTAAGCCTGAGAAAAACTGATTTGATTTTAATAATGCTCTCTTTCTCTCCCTCTCTTTTTTGCTTTTACTAAGAAACTGGGTACTGTCTGATGACAGACAACATCCATATGTAGTTTTATATATTTCTAGCTTAATGTAAGTCTTGCATTCCAATCTCTTTGTGTATCTCGTTTAGTGACATAGCCCATTTTATTTTTATCACTTGCTATTACAGCCACATCTGGAATAAAAAAGGTGAACGAAAATAGAATATTTGCATTCACTTACACTATTTTATATAGCATGGAGTTTATCAACTACAGGGAGAATTATATAAACGATGTGCTTCGGAGAAAGAAAGAAAATGAATGCTTTTTTGTTACATATCTCACATGCAATCAGTTGCTGCAATGTAAAAGTGACAGATTTGTATATTGGTTGATCCAAAGAGATGATGAACACAACAACAGAACTATCGACTTATTGTACAGTACAGTGTATCTTTGAGTTGTCATGTGTTATGTTGAAATGATTAAAAGACAAACCAGCGGTTTCATACCTTCCTTGCATTCTTTTTTATTATTTTGAAGTTTTCCTTCTTTCTATTTTTGCAAAATGCAGAATCCAAAATCCATAACAAAAGAATACAAGGGGAGTTTTTTGTTCAGCTGAAAATGTTTTTTTTTTTTAGGTGTATTCTAGTATTTTGGGCCCTGTGTTTTTCCATCAGAATTTGACTCCTGACAGCATGGCTTTTGAAGGTTTTGAAATAGCGTTTAGACTCATGTTGAATGAAACAGTGACGCTTCATTTTATGGGTCTGTAATTTCCTAATCATTTCCTGGGACGTTTCCTGAAGAGAACTATTTTATCTGGTAGAAATTATAGAGAAAATAGAGACAACATTCGGAGACAGTTATTTTAGGTGGAGTTAGTTGTGCTACGTGTAGTTGTTGATTTTCAGATGAATTTTTCCTTTAATTTCTGCTCAATATAAATGGAACTTGCAAAGAATATAATTGCAATTTCTGTGTGCCAAGGATTTGCAACGGTCCCTTTAAAAATTTCTATTACATTACATCAGAAAAAGTAGAACATTTCTAACTCATATTGGCTGTCCGTCAGGCACAACAAGACTAAGTCCACAGCCATGCTAGCAGCTCTGTGAGGCTGTACTATATAGCTAAATGACAATGCTAGTAGTGATGTTTAGCAGGTATAGTATTTACCATATTCATCGTCATATTTATTAGTGGTGCAAACATTTGCTAATTAGTAATTAGTTCATAAAATAACTGGAGAAATACAATTTTGACCTGATAGTGTTGCTAGGTGAAAATGATCATATTATATGGATCAACAAAATTATTACAATTCATCCTGAGGGAGACGTGAATGTCTAAACTGAATTTCATGGCAATCCATCAAATAGTTTTCAGATATTTCACTTAAAATCACAAATGTCATCCTCATGGTGACACTAGATGAAAATTCAGGTGATAACCAAAGTCATTACGACTCATTCTCTGGACAACAAATGGTATGGCTATCATTAAATAGTTGTCTAGATGTATGACCTCAGTACTCAGTATAAGATCTTATCCGTGGCCCTGCTTACTTACTAGGGGTATGCCCGAATACAAATACATAAATATATGTAAATATATGTAAATATATTTGGCAAAGCACAAATAGTGTTTTTTTAAAAAATTTTTTTTACAAATATTTGTTTCATACAAATATTTTAAAAATTATTTGTTTTCAGGAAGAAACATCACTATTTCAGTCTCTCTCTTCTGCTCCACTGTTATTTCTTAACGAGGGGAGTCACGTCCACCTGGTACATGACGCACATTTCCTAATTTGAACATCACTCCCGGAGTTGGGGGTGTTCACTAGAGATAAAGCTGAGCTACTGACACACGCTCCCAAGGGACTCTCCATAACCTGTTGTTCCCTTTCTCCTTTCCACAAAGTTAGGTTGTAAAAAAATAGATAATAAATGAAAAGTGCAAAGCAATAATCGCCTTTGAAGTTCTTCCCTACACATTACATGATGTGCTGTCTCTATGTTATGGGTGTATAAATAGGTAGAGATAAATTTTAGCTCAGTAGTCAGCACAGTTGTCTATGATCCGGGAGACTCCAGTTCGACAACTGGTGAGGGGACCTCCTTTGTAAGGTAGTTTATTCAGGAACACATATTTTCTAAAATTATAAGTGTAATAAAAACAAAAACAGGATTTTTAAGCCTCTTTCAACTTTTATTGGAATATAAATACAAATACAAATAATTTTGCTGCCTTAACAAATATAGATACAAATACACATCCCTATTACACACTAAATGTAAAAAGGCTTGTTTCCCCAAAATTGGTTTTCATAGACTATTTGAGGTCTGACATCTGAGCTGGTTGAAAAAAAAACAATCTATGTGTCATTTCCCTGCAGTCCATACATCTATCACATTCAGTTTAGGAAAGTTGAATTTCTCTTCTTCTGGGGACTGATCAACTTGCTCTGAGTCAGAATGGTTTCACCAGACTTCACAGCTGAAGCATTGTTCTCAGTCTCCCTCCACAGGCAGTCACCACATGACAGGATAGATGATTAGAAAGAATGAGATTGAGCAGTAGTATGTGTACTACAGAATGTCTGCTACAGTAGGGGTAGATTATTATATGCTATTTAGCAAATGTCCATGATTCTCACAAAATATAGACTTGATTTTGTGAATTACCATACTAACAAATAGTTTAAAATTCCATCCCAAAATATCTTAGGACTATGGTGGTTTGTGTCTCGCAGTTCTAACCCTCATATTGAACCAGGGACTGGATTATGTCTCTGAGAGCTGCACCATTAGGCCCACATGCATAACTGAGTGTCAAGACTGCCCTAATTATAGCACTATGGAGCTAAACCTGTACTTACATCGACTAAGCTGACTCTGACACATACATTTACAGGATAACAACTGTGCCATAACTTCAGAATGGAAACTCTTTTGGTTTTGTAGAGTTTTATTTGGAGGAACCTGAGGTGCTTGTAAAAAAGATTTGAGAGGACCGAAACACCACAACACAGACTTTGTAAATTGATAATAGCCTTCCAGACACTGAACATTTCAGAAACACAGAGGGACAAACCAGGAGTTAACACCTTCACACACATACACACACACACACACACACACACACACACACACACACACACACACACACACACACACACACACACACATGCAAAAGACATGTCATTTAAAGGGGTACTCCTGTGATTAAATACAGCATATCCACAAATTTGGGAGGCTTGCAAAAGACACATGGATGTACCAGAACTCCAGATATCCCGACTTTTGGTCCTGTATGTATGGGTCACACTCCAAAAATGCTGGATCCTACATTCCCCATAATGCAACTTAATAGCATGTTTTTTCTAAATTGGTAAATGCCTGTCCATCAAACTCCAAGCCCGACACAGGCTTTCTGGAACAACAGTCTACACCCACGCTATAGCAGTTCATATCAGCTGTAATAACATGCTGATATTTAGCTGGTATAATGTTTACCATAACATTTGCAAATTAGCACTTAACACCAAGACCAGCGAACAAATCCAAGGATTGTTTTGACACCTAATTTAATGACAATCCATCAAGTAGATGTTGAAACATTCACTCAAAACCACAATGTGAATCTCATGGTGGCTCCAGAGGAAAAGTCAGGTGATCACCAGAGTCAGTAGGATTCATCCTCTGAGGACCATTAATGTAAATGCAAAATTTCATGGCAATCCATCCATCCATGGCTGGATCTACCGATCAATATTGCTATCCCCAGTGCTTGCTACCCCGTTGCTAAAAATGTGTCATCTCCAAGTCCAAGACATGACATCATCATGGTTATTTGATCAGACTTAAAGGATGGGTTCACAATTTTTCAAGTCTGTCTTAAAACAACAGTCAGGTGCCCAAATGAACACTTAAAAAGGTTTTTTTCTTGCCATAATCATTCCTCCTGTTCATACTGACCTTTAGAAGATCCCCTCTGCATTTACAATGCAAGTGATAGGGGACAAAATCCACAGTCCTCCCTCTGAGCAAAAATGTATTTAAAAGTTTATCCTAAGCTAATATGAAACTTATGCCATCCAAATGAGTCAAATCAAGTAGATATCTTTCAACATTACAGTCTTTTTAGTGCAAGTGGCTTTTTAGTGCAGTGGAATTATAGTTGTCACTATAACGACAACAACAATTATAGTTGTCACTATAATTCCACTGAAGCTCAACAGGGAAACACTGTCCAAGAAAACAGAAAGAGATAGAATTTGTTGCTAAAAAGACTATAAATGTGGCAGATATCCACTTGATATGGCTGACTGACAGACTGCTGAAGGCTCACATAAGCTTCAGACAAGCTGCATTTTTGCACAAAATGATTATGTGGACACACTGTGGACTTTGGCCCCCCTTCACTTTCATTTAAACTACATTTAAAAGGGATCTTTTAATAGCCAGTATAAACAGGAGGAATGATTACAGCTCAGAAAACCTTTCAGTGTTCGTATGGGCAACTGACTGTTGTTTTAAGATACACTTGAAAAACTTGAACTTGAACCTTTCCTTTCATAAAGCCCTGAAAGCTGAGTAGTGCTCACCAAGTAAACTGAACAGGATGTGTAAAATTGGCAGACTACCCCATAACGAGTATTTCACAAACACAGTGAAAGCAAATCTTCATATTCAACTTGTCATCACTTTATTATTTTGTTATTGTACATTTTGTAATTGCACATTCTGTAAAAGAAACAAAGACAAAGTAACAGAAACAAGCTCCTTGGAAAGTCATCATGAGCATCATGCTTTCAGCTAAAACGATGAGGGGAATCATTACAGAGAGCGCCACAAACAGTGAAACGCAACAATACAAAGCTGTTTTCTTTTATTTACATTGTAAACCTCTCGTTCATACATACACACATGACTCGGGCCACTTAAAAGTCTATCTGTAAAAAAATCTCCCCTGGCATATGTGCATTTTAACAGCAGGAGAGGAGTGTTGTTCTGTCTTCACGTGTCAGGGCTCAGTAACTCTTTGACGTAGCCTAATACAGAGAGGGCAGAGGGTTACACAGTAAATAGTATCTGATGGAATGAAGTCAATGAAAGAGTAATGGTCAGTACATGAAGACACATTTGAATTGAGGCAACCTCTTAAAGCAGCTTGTCAGGGTTTTGGTGGCAGGAGAAAGAAGGAGTATTTTTGCTTGTCTTGCTCTCTTATTAACAGCTTAAACAAGCCTTGGGTTGACTTGATTATGAGGGAAGCCATGATGAAGTGGGCACAGGAGGATAAGTCATTCATTTTGCCCCTGGAAAATCAGAGTTGATCTACTCTAGGCCCCTCCTCTGCACAGCCCTGCTAAAGACGGATGGAGTGAAGCACCTCAATCTGTCACAAAAATCAGTTTGATGATAACCATAAAGCCTGCGATGAATGCAACTCCAAAAAACATGTACAGAGAGAGCTCCGAGTGCGCTTTAAATGCTGTGTGGGATTAATTATGTGGTTCAAAAAGCTCCTTTAATCATATAAGAGCTTGTGATACTTGATGAAAATGTCTTTTCAGGTCTGTGCTGCTTGTTAGAATTTGCTCCTTAGAATATTCACTTTGTGTACGGACTAAAATCTGGGGCCCTAACATCCACCATTAACTATACTGCATTATTTTATTTGGTACTGCCTTATAGATCTTGCTAGCCCAGTTTTCTGCCGAACTTCTCTAATCTAACAGCAGCAGAGAGTGAGAACTGCTCTGTACTTAAGATGTATAGTATTGTTAGGCTGTTGTGGATCCACCTACTGTGTTGTTTTTAAAGGAATAGTTTGGCATTTTGCTTATTTTGTCTGTATGCTACATATGATGCTACCATTAGCCTGGCTGTCAAAAAGGTCATAAATTCCTCCTACAACCACCTCTAAAGCTCACTACTGAACACCTTATATATTGTTTTTTTAATCAGTATGAGAAGAAAAATGGCACTTTGTTGATTCATTGGGAGTTATGTGCCTGACTGTTTCTTAAACAAGACTCAAGAAAGTTAATAAAAAAAACCTGCTGTTAAACCACAAGCCATCTTTTTTACACTTTGGTTTTTGTAGGGATTCATAAAAAGAGATATGTTAGAGATGTGTTAATTAGTGAGTTTTAGAGGTGCTTGTAGGGGGATTTTGTTACCTTTGGACAGAGCTAGACTAGCTGTCATCTTTATGCTAAGCTAATCTAAATGGCTGCTGGTGGTAGCTTCATATTTAGTATACAGACATAAGTGGTATCAATCTTCTTGTCTAACTGTCCCAAAATGTTAAACTATTCCTTTAATGTCATTATTATCATGTTATGTGATGAATACATATTGTGGAATTTGGGTAAACTACACTGGTTGTCTATGGGAAGCCCTTAAAGGACCAGTGTGAAGGATTTAGAGGCATCTAGCGGTGAGGTTGCAGATTGCAACCAACTGAATACACCTCCCCCTCCCCTTCCAAGCATGTAGGAGAACCTACGGTGGCTGCAAAACTTGCGAAAAACTTGAAGAGCCCCGTCTAGAGCCAGTGTTTGATTTGTCCATTCTGGGCTACTGTAGAAACATGGTGGTGGAACATGGCAGGCTCTGTTGAAGAGGACACACTCCCTATGTAGATATAAAGGGCTCATTCTAAGGTAATGAAAACACAACAATTCTTATTTTCAGGTGATTATACATTAATTAAAACATACTTATGAATATTATATTCAATTTCTGCCAAGTCCATTCCACTAGATGCCACTAAATTCTACACACTGCACCTTTAACTCAAGCTGCTTCTCAAGCCACAATTATATCAGGCTCCAGCCATGTTCTAAATGCATTTACAAAATATTCAGCTGATAAATCTAATGAAATACCAGAAAAACGCAACCCCAAAAATGTCAACTGAAAAGGGGGGGAAAAAACGTGAGCAAGAATACGGATATCAGTACACAAAAACATATCGACTGTACAGATCTAATAAGAACACTGTGGATTACATTTCAATGCTCTGCATCCTGTGAGACCCAAGCACTATCAAAATGACATCTACCACTACCGGTAGACACACATAGGTGAGCTTGCTGGCTTTCAGAAATAATTTTTCATACTGTACACAAAAATGTTTCGTACATTAATTTCAAACTTTCAACAAACAACCAAAAATGGTCCTTTGATATGACCTTCACAAACCGTTATTTTGCACTTCTTTCCATAACTGCATAGTTCAGCAGGCACCCAGCACTGCTAAGGCTACACTGACGGTGTGGTTAATAAGTGGAATAATAAGTTATTACTGGAAAAGCTTCAGACACACACTTGTGCTGTAGAATTTCAAATACATTGTCATTTCTGTATTGGCTGTATAGAGCTTTTCCTTCTCTCTAACTCCAGTGGCTTCACCAACAGTCCACCACTCCAGGGTAATGGGTTCACATAATTAATCAGAGCCGTTCTGTATCATTTAGAGCTAGTGGACCAGTATTTTGACATTAACAAAGACCATTGTCTTGGAAGGAGAAACTAATATTTAGACTACAGTTGTGGTCAACATGGTCACACCATGACATGGGAAACTGAAGTAAAAAATCATAGAACATTTAATTTATCCTTTCTTGTGTTACAATGTAGAGCTTTCCAGCATAATTTCACCCATATCAGTTAACAAAACAAACTTAACACCATAGCCACAGTTAGACTCCCCAGTCCTTCCCTGATCTGTAAAGTCTCTGAAATGAAACAAAAGTGACATTTGAAAACAGAGACAATGAAAAGAGTAAAGGCAAAATTTCTGAAAGGAAATAAGATGAAAAAAAAAATCTCCCAAGAAGTGTGATCAAGAGAAATTAAGTCCGAAATAAATCTTGTGATGACAAAAATGAAAACCTGGATAAGTTAGACTCAAAACATAAATGAAAAGACAAAATGTGCAGAAACCGTTGTTTGACAAGCTTTGGCCCACTGTGTTGTGTGCAAGATGAAACAGCAGAAGACATAAACTGTCCCATCAGAGGAAAACTACCCCTGTGTCTCTGTCCTGGTAAGAGGAGGGGGGGAAGAGGCGAGGGGGAGGGGGAGAAAGACACTTGCTGTTCGTCCTCATGAGGCCAGTGGGTGGGCTGTTGCACTGTAAAAATCCCCCCCGACACTCAAGCCAGTGCTTGTTGGACATAAAGAGTAAAAAATATATATATTAAAAAAAAAAAAAAAAAAAAAAGAATGTGATGAAAAACAACAAGAACAGCAGCGACAATGACTCAGTCGATCTTGACTGCGGCGTAGATTTTCCTGATGAACATGTAGGCTGCATAGAAACCAATTGTGCCTGTTAGCAGCCAGAACGACAGGACCATCAGAGTCGTGTAGCCGAAGTACAAGAGGGAGGGGATGAACTCAACAATGTCCAGCTGCAGAGAAATAAACAGACGAGGAATCAGTGTTGTAATTTGTTTTACACACACACTCATCAAGAGTTTTCAATTTACTAATTGAAATTCAAGTGAATGGGCCCAAAACTTGCTTAATTTTGATGCCACAGATGTGAGTGAGACAGACATCTCACCCTGCAGAAAATTCTCATCCTCACACTGATGAGATTTGATGTTTTGCCATGACAGAGGAAGTTGCTATAACTTTATTGTACATGCTCCAGTCTGCACAAAACTTTACATGTTTGATAAGAGTCCTTCTTGCACTGTCTGAAAACAGTGTGGGTCTGAAGACATCTACATGCCCGTGACAGAAGCCCTTCGACTGCGCTGCGGCCCGACGTGCGCAAAGGCGCGAGGGCCCGTTCAACGCTGCTTGCAGCTTTAATTCTTTCTTTCTTATTACGCCACTCTAACCCTAAATTTGACCCCCTAAACATGCTCAAAAACTCACCAAATTTGGCACGCACATCAGGTCTGGTGAAAAATTTGATAAAATGTAAAAATTAACCCTCAAAGTGCCAAAATGTGCTCGAGAGTGCCACCTATGTATCTAATATGAAAAGTTATCAAAATCATGAGTTTTCGTGGAACGCCCCTGACATGGCGTGTGCATGTCTCACCATGAAACAGGAAATTGTTGTAATTCCACTGGACTTTGTCCATTCTGCCCCAAATTTCACAAGCTTGATTGGAGTCCAGAGCTGAACACATCTACATGTCAATATTGAGTCATAGTCATAGCACCACCTACTGGCAACAGGAAGTCAACGTTATGTGACAACCAACCTTCTTATCTACATGGAATTTACAAGGTGTGGTCTACACATGATATATGGCAAATTGACATATAGCCTAATTAGTGGGAGCTCCCTAGCACCACATAGTGGACAAAGGAAGTGGTATTTAACTCCTTTGTGCAACATCAGTTATTCATGACAATGCATATGCATGTCAGGCGACCTTCACTCATTGTATTGCTGTATTAATGACTGACTTGTGTACAGGGCTCAAAGCAAAAAAAAAATTTTTTTGACTGGCTGCAGCCAGGTCATATTCCCCATCTGCAACTTGTAAAACATGTTAAGGGTTACATTATTTGATGGCTGCTTAACAAATAACACAGTTTAATTTAATAATTTTCTTACTAACCCAGCTGATTCTAATTAGCACAGGTAAGAGGACTAATTGGTGGAGTCACCTTGTTCAGTGCTTTTTCTTACTATGTGTTCAATACTTTTGTCCTGTGTCATTCCAATTTAATGTACATAACTTAGTACATGTTTTTCTAGCAGCACATAGTGGACAAAGGGAATGACAGTTTTCTCCTAAATGCAATGCCCAATATTCAGGAAAATGTATATCCATGTCTGTTGCCCTCTGGTAAATGCTGAATCATGTTGTGCACCCTAACATGCACAAAGGTGCGAGGGCCCGATGATCACTGCTTGCAGCTTTAATTTTACTTGTTTTGCTCCTCACTGCAAGGGATTTTTTTACAAATGTGTTTTTTTCTTCTTGTTCCATCAGTTGGATGTTGTTCTCATCCATCTGCTGAAAGGGGAATGTTTCTCTGTGTTCAACTTACATCTGAATTAGAAGGCATGTACCTATGAGCAGGATTTGTGACATCACAACTAGTTTGGAGCAAATTGTGGTCCAGTGTGCAACTTACACAAGTTGATGATAAGTAAGGGACACAGTTATTACAGCACTATTGATAATTATAATAATACCAAAACATGAATTACTATCACATTTATGTAACGAGGTACATGTCTGAAAACCACTGTATCCTACATTTCCCATAATGCATCCTTTATTAGAACTCCCCTGTCTATCAAATGCCCTCATCTATCAGACTCCACACCCAAGTCTCAAACCCAACTCAACTCTCAGACAGGAAAGCTCCTCACAAGCCAAGTCAAACTCTCCACGGAGTGCCCATTTCAAACTGTTTTTATTGCCATCACTAATTATATCATTCAATGAGTGCTATAAAGAGAATGCATATATCATTGAAACATGTATCATCCCCAAAGATCTGTAATGATGTCTAATTAAAAAAATTTAATTCTGTAGCTGCAAACTTTTAGCTGCAGTGAAACCAAAGTTTGTTATGGATATCTGAGACAGCCTCAGGGCTTACCTTATTGACAAAATAGAAGATAGCGTAAATAAGGACGTAGAATGCTGAGCCTCCTGACACCAGGAAAGTTCTCCACCACCACCTGTAGTCCTGTTGGTGAGGAGAGGCAGGGAAAACACAGAGAATGGGTGTGTGTATAGAGACAGTCCAGATAAGCTTCAGGTAGGACCAGTAGGGCTGTATACTGCAGGACAATGTTTGCACTCACTAAATGTGTTTCTAGTTCAAAACACACAATACTTCAGCGGTAGCAAATTCTACTTTCTAATCTACTACTCATCTCTAAGCCTGTTATGTGATACAGCATATTGTTATTTTAAGATACGATGGACTACTCAGAAATATTATCAGTTTGCATGTGAGTTACATTCTGAGCCTTAATATTGTCAAAAAAATTATTCTTAGTGCAAAATGGTTGCATGGATGCAAGCAGGAGGTATTGACCCTATGTGTTTCAGCAACAAGAAACTTCCTTATTTTGTCTTGTAACATCCTGTGTGCACAGGAGGCGGGAATATGTCACTTCATCTGACAAACACTGTAGCATTGCTAATTAGATCAGTTCTCCCACACAGCACCAGGATCAGCTGCTCATGTTATCGTTATAATAGTCATTGTGATTGCTCACGATGTGTCGATATTTGTGTTTTATCATATATATCAAATGTTATGAGAGTGTTGCTGCTCAAAACATGCAAATACAATACTGATTCCTTCAGAGGGCACAGTGCAGGTGGTATGCATGTAGCTGTAAAAAGGTCAACTGGGTTATTTTTACTGAAGGAAAAGTCATAAATTTGATGATCATAAAATAAAGATCTCAAGTTATAAGGAGTGTCTTTTTTTCTATGATTTCAAAATGAATTTAATGAGGCTTCTCCTTAACAGCAGAGAAAACAGACATCTTTGTTGTACAGTCTATGTATGACATCTGTGCATTCTGGTTTGACAGAATTATGATTTTGAGATTAATGGGCACAAATTTAGTCACACAGATACATTACAGCTATTATAGGTCTAGTTACAGTACTGTGCAAAAGTTTTTGGCACTTCAGATGTTTAAATTCTTATCCATTATGTAACATCATGAGGGAGGCGTCTGATTGCTCCCAAATTTATTCTTCTAGCCTAAACACACTTACCTCTGCACACAGCTGGAAATAAACCATGACGATGCTGATCTGAGAGCAGGAGACCACCAAGATGATGAAGACCAGAAACAGGAAGCCAAAGAGGTAATAGAACTGATTCTCCCAGATGGCCTGTGGGTGGTGACACACACTTAAAGGGTTAGTTTGTATTTTTTGAAGTGGGGTTGTATGAGGTAGTTATCCATAGTCAGTGCAGGGATAGATGCAAATATTTTTAAGCACATCAAGCCCCCGAATTTGGTGGCTAAAGTATATTTTTGGTGGCCCAAATGTAATCTTTTGTAAAAACAGCCTTCCTTAACTGTGACACTTCAATAGATGAAAATAGTTAAATATGCCATATAAATAAAAGTTGAAAAAGAAAAAGTTTAGTAGAGACCATATTTATTTATATTCATATTTTAAAGCCAGTTATATCTTGTGAACACTGGCTGCAAGTTGAGTTACTTGAAGTAGCCTCTGGTGAGTAGATCAAATCCAGTGTCCTGTATCATCTGAACGCATGCTTTAATGAAAGGGATACAACTCAAGGAAATCTGACCTTTTGTACAAATGAGTTAAGTTGGTCAATGCCACAAATTTGCTGACCTAGAAATAGTTCAGAATCTTAAGTATTTCTTCTTCATTTTACATTACTTCTTGTGTTTTTAAATGTTTCTGAACTCTCAAACTTTCCGATTATTTCCAGGTTTACATGAAAATATTAGAGATTTTCAATGTGGGCTCAGACTTTTGGATCCAACTGTATATTGTTGGTTTTCTAAGGATATAATGTTAAAGGATAATTGATCACAAATGCACACGAGCTGCTGCTGATAATATTTTACTTGTTTGACTGAGACAATATATTGTATGTGAGTCTATAATAATACCTTTCATTCTGATATAAGAACAAGATTTATTTTGTCCCTATTCAACTGTGGTGCCTGGCCTTAAAACACATCCACCCTCACCCACGTTTAGGTTATTAAGAAATTTCACATAGGCTTGGCTGTGTTGCAAATTGGGCCTAGTGGTACAGAAAAAATACATGATCTAAATTAGGGATGTCAATTATTCATCGATTATGGGTTAACTGTCATTAGTAATTCAACTGATTGAAAATATATTAACTGATGATGCAGAGGATGAAGGATACCCCACCAGGTGGAGCCTCTAATTCTTTTAATGAGATTGAGTTACAGGTGTTTTTAGTGACCGCCCGTAAGGGCTGCACAAGCTGGAAAACAAACGCACCTCGCACCAAAAGTTGCAAACTCGCAGCGTGCCTCAAACTGCTCACTATGTCGTCTGGTTGAACTCTGAAGCATAAAACTGTGAAAACTCCACGGAGTTGTTGTCTGGCAGCTGTGCGGTTCAGCTATCTGAAATTCTACGGTTGAGAAATCTAGTCCCAAATGAAAGGGCTGTCTGACGGCAAGGTGATACGGTGAAAATATTCTAAATATAGCATACACCTAAACTGATATAGATTTTTTTTAGGTGGGCCTTTTTTTTAGGTGGCTAGAATGAGTTTTGCTGCTGGCCCCGTCCACAGCAGTACAGTGCTTACATTCCATGCTAGTACTCCTATCTGGTTCTCCAAACTGGGGAGGTGGGGGGTGCCGACCCAAATCTATTGCAGGTAATACACTGGCTATGGATAACTACCTCATACAACCCCACTTCAAAAAATATGAACTATCCCTTTAATGTTACATGAGTAACTTATCTAAATGTAAGTAACTGACCTTTTGGGCAATTGGTGTGTATAAAATTACAGACAGATGAAAGAAAATACACTCACAAATGATTGTGTGTGACACTGGCAGAAGAGGTGGTTTGACATAGAATTGATAAAAATAAATTTAATTGTACTCACGCTAAAAATGAAGAAGAGCTCAATGAACATGGCACCAAATGGCAGGATCCCAGCCATCAGGATTCTGATGGAAAGAAAAGAAAATGTTTGAATGCATGCTTCAATTTGTGGTCAAATCCTCCATCACAACTATCAGCCAGCCAAGTAACTGTCAGAAGATTAAAAGCAGATTGTTCAATTGGTTGGACACTCACCCTACAAACTTGTTCATGTACCAGCGCTGCTCGGGGACCTGCCGAGGGATCTGGTTGGTGCGTACGGGGTTGTCATATGGCTGCTTGCGGAAACCAAAGTAGTAGCCCAGGTAGACCAAGGGCATGGAGATACCGAACCACATACACAGCAGGGCCAACATTGTTGTGAAGGGAACCTTTAGTGGTAACAGTAAAAAGCAAGGACAAAGGGAGAATTGTCAAGAGATGAAGGCAAGATATTTAACAATCCCTTTTTGTTATGTCACTTGTTAAAAACATGTTAGCTTTACATATTTTTTACTGTCAACATACAGTGAAAAGTAGCAGCGTCATAGCACCATGTCTTGAACAAAGTATCGGGTGCATGGTTGTGGCAAGAATCTGTTTTGCAATGACTGTTTTATTCAATGACTGAATAAAACAGTCATTGCACTGTTTTATTCTTGCTGTGTTTCTCATTAAAAATAATAATGAACCAACCTTCTAAGCATTCGATTTGAAAAGCCTGTTGACTTTTGACATTTATCTTACATTACGCTACAATGTGGAAGGCTTTGTTTTTCATTTGTTTCTTATTTATCCGATTCCTTTCTGAATAATTTCTTATTTGGTTCTTATTTAGTTTTAGCTAATTTCACTTGTATATTATTTAAAACTGTAATTTATACGTGTTATTTTATTTTGCAGCAGCATGGGATGGCTATGCAGGCCAAGCCGTCATCCGTCTTTTTCGTCTTGTTAATAAAAGTTCTATTTATATGTTTAATAACTACAAGAGAGTTTGTAATTGCGCTGTTTTATTGTTGTGTTTTACAATAAAAAAATAATAATGAACCAACTTTCTAAGCATTCTTGTTGTTAAAAAAGTAAGGGGAAGATCTAAAGATCTGACTTTAAAGCAAGCGCTCTAAAAGATATCTTTTTTCATACTTTTACTGCAAATAATTCATAAATCAACAATACAACCACAAAATGTTCAGTATATTTACGTGTCCTTGCAATTATTATTAATTTTTGTATTTTATACACATGGTGACACAAACAGAAGGGAAAAAAACATACTGAGTCGACAAATATCTTAACTTGTAAAATGTCCAGTGTAACTGATAATATCGGTGTTGTCACAAGTTTATTATCCTGTGGGAAAATTTCCTCACCGTGGCATCCCTAGTCAACATACACCATGAAATTATCGGGACAGAATCATTCCTATACAAATGCTATTTAAATAATTTGCTTATGGTAATCAAGTAGTCTACTTACAGTGTTCATTTTGGGTCTTTTCATGCATGACAACATGGAATTTTTTTTTAAAACTACAGTAATTCTATTTTACTCTCATGATACATGTATGATATGCAATTAGCAGCTGTGGCACCATTATCAGGCTTTGCGGCCCTCCGCAGGTTTGTGTGGAGGTGCGGGTTGTGTTTGTGGGCATGTTAATTTGTCATGAAACAATGAGAAAACTATGTTTTATTCCTCTCATTCACCAGCTTTCTCACTAACACTGCTTGCTCTCCTCATCCACTCTCTAGCTTGCTCGATCACTGCTTCTCTCTCTCTCTCACTCACTTTCTCTTTCTCTCCTCTCTTTTAAAATGAGTCAAAAGCCGTCAGCAAAGCCTATCTTCACTTTTAATGTTATCAATCAAAGAGAAATGTCCTCTCCTCTTCCGAGTAACGTTTTTGCCCCCCCTCATGGCTGGATTACAGCTCTAATCAGTCTGATCGCCAGCTGTGATTGGCCACCGCAACGTTACAGGTTGCTTTTCTCCAAAAGTTGATTCTGGTTTAACTTTCTCCCTGTGGGCTGCTGCGGCCTCCACCCCCGCAGCCTAAATGCACAACCTGTCTTCTGTCAGCTGGTTACCTGAGGCTGGTGCTGCATGCACATTGAAATAATGACAGGAAAAAGAAAGTCATTTTCTCTCAATGAAAAACATAGTCTCCTTGAAGCTTATGACAAACTGCCAAAAATGAGCCGACGACATGCAGCAACGATTTGAAACAGCTGTTCTGTATTTTGATATGGTAAATAGCGAAGCTGCCTGTTTCATTACTTTATATTAATGTAATAAATATACAAATATCAATTAGATGGTGATCCGCATAAGAAATAAAGAAAAAGAAAAAAATTTGGTTATAATAGTCATCTGCTTATAGTGATCAATTTGACCCGACAGACGTGATCACTTTAAGTGGTTTCCACTGTACTATTTTAAGTACATTAATTTATATCACATTTTTGTCAGCACTTCCCAGCTGTATACTAACAATTGCTAGTATTGCTAAAATTGAAATGTACTCATTATGTGCTGATGAGCTCCTAGCTACTGTAGCAGCTGTAGTGACATTACGGGTGTGACTACAGGTCTGATGGTGCTCACTGAAACACAAAAACGGATTAAACAGCTTCCTGCAGCACAGTCCACTGTGCTGTAGCAATCTCATATGTAGTTTATACTGTCTCCCGACAGCAACCACATGCACACAAAAATGTATAATGTATAACCTATACAGCAGTGAAAATATTCAAGACCTTATAAATTATATTTAACACTCTTTAATGCCTTCTTTTTTGAGGGAACTGAATTTGATGCTTTTTAAGACTTTTCAAGACCTGCAGATACCTTGGTCTACATGCATGTGTGTCATGACACTTACCGCCCCAGAGGAATGTTCCCCCCAGATGAAACAGTTGAGGATGAAGCAGATTCCAAAAACCACTGCAGGATACAAAGTTGCTGTCTGCAGGGGAGACAAAACAAACACCACCTAAAGCTTGCTGTTCAAAGCAATACTAATTTACAAATACAGTAGACGCCTTTACATATAAAAAGTGTCTCCAAACAGACATTGGATGTGCAGTGTTGAATATACTAACTCTGAAGTGATAAGAAGTATCATTTATACAGAACTTATTACTGACTCACACAAAATGCTCCTTTCCTCCACCGATGGCCTTTCAGCGTGCGGTACAGTCTGCCAGCAAAGTAGCCACCAAATACACTGGAGGGGAAAAACACAGAGAGAGGAATAAGCAGTGTAACATTAAAGAAAACAGTACAACACAGTATTTAAACATATGTTACCTCTTAGTGAGGATCAGAGAAATGAGTATGGATCTTACCCCATGAACATGAACAGGAAGCATGCAGTAGTCATCAAGGCTCCTCTACTGGACGGAGACAACATGCCCAACATGGCAACAACTACATACACACACAGAGAGAAACCATAGCACTATTAGATGATTCCTATGTCTCAACTGAAAGCCACATGAACAATCCTTGGAGCTGATGCAGTATAAGGTAATGGATATTTACTTAAGTGCAATGCAACAGTATAAATGTCAAAGTAATGTTACTGTGCCCCAAATGCAGAAAATGTGAGATTGGGAACAAACCTAAACTTAATTTTATTATAATTTTGTAGTCTAACTTGATCAGCAATGCACACAGGAGGCGCAGTGGAGGCAATCTGAACCAGATGCTTCAACTAAGTAGATCACAGATGTTCAGTGTAATAATCAGCTGGAGCTGTCGCAGTTACCGCGGAACACATTCACGTCACACCCTCCACAGAGTCAAGTTGATCACTGCTTCACTGCTGAGTGAGTGGCTCAAGTAATAGTGATTATTCTTTCAGGCTTGACATAAAGAATGATGTGCCTGCCAAATGCCAACCAATAATCCTGCTGCAAAGTTGGTCTCTTAATGACAAAACTGGAGTAAAGATAGACATTCAGACTATAGAGGCTATAAAGAATAGACTACTACAGGAACAAATGCAATCGAAAAATTTACTGTATTGGTCTGAATATAAGACCTGTTTCATGGAAATACATCTGAAAGAGTGGGGTCATCTTACATTTAGGGTCTAGACAATTATGTGTTCACAACATCAGATATTCTTTTTGAATGGATAAAGTAGCTGTGTAAAACCGACTCCAACACTGAGTGTTGCATTATGAGTTGTTTGTAGTGTCTTAAAGTCTGTTTATAGTGAGTGTGTTAGAGTCAGTCAGCATTAAAAGTGTTTCATTATTCCAGTTTAACCTGCAGGAGTTTCTGAAGGCTTGTGTAACATGTTTTTCTGCCACGGAGGAAATAAATTCATGATAAGTGAGAACAAGTCCAAAGTATCTTCCACCATCTCTACTGTAGAAAAAAAATATGTCAAGCAAAATACCCCTGTCACAGATGATAAGAAGCTCAAAAATATAAACAGACAGACAGTCTTATAAATGCTAACTGCTGGAGAAAATCGTTTCTGACCATTTCAAAGAGCCTGGTAGGAGATTGTGTAAGTATGTAACTATACTATGATGTAAGTTATATTCAGAAAGTTTTTTTTCCAAAAACAAGTGTTATTATCTAGTCTTATAGTCAGAGTCACTTATAATCGGGCCAATACGGTATATTGGAACCAATTAATACATTTACCAATTAATAGTGGTTACCGCAATGGTTTGAATGGCCTTGATAATTTGTGCAGAAAAGAGAAAAATCAATAACCAGATAAAACAGAAAAATCCACTAATTGATCTGCTGCTGTTTGTGTTTCTTGACAAGACATCAGTCTAATATTTGAAGACTGCTCCCCACTGGCATAAGGTAACCAGTAGGTGACACAAACTGTACAATGTAGAATCTGGAAACTGTTCAGTCAATCCCAGCACTTCAACTCTAGTTACCAGAAATGATCAACAAACACAAACCGAGAGCACAGATCAGTGTGAAGTCATTCTGCCACATAGATGTGACCATTAAATTCACTACAAAATAGCCAGAGCAGCTAGCAACTTTTGCTTTACCTTTTTGACAAAAATTATAAAATAAATAAAAATATATATTTTTGTGTATATTGTAATAACTCAATGTTCACTATTTCACTAAAAAACAAAAATTCAAATTATTCCAAGCTGATCATAGGAATCTATTGAGCTAATCCTTTCTTTACTGCGTTATTGTGGATCCCACTGCTTTTCTTGGCAAGACATGCCCTGTATAGCATTCAAGTGCTAGGATTGGCCAGGCATCCATGCTCATACTAGTCTGCTATTTCCTAACTGTGTGTTCAGTGGATGTCTGGTGCTGAGTAATGTAAAATGTTAATTCAGAAGAACTACGAGTCAACAGTTAGAGTCAAGTCCAGAGACTGTATTATGTGCAGTGTTTTCCCCTAGGCTGACTGCTTTGACTCAGCAGCCACATATTTCCCCGTTCTCCATTTCTGTTTAGCGCCTGAAGGTTAGGCTAACCCATTGTTGCTAACTTTGGAGCTAAACCCCTTCACTTTTCCAAGAGGAGCTGCAGCATTTTTTAACTGACACACTGTAGTTTGTACTGTATATTTACTACCAGACTGACAACTTACTGCTAACCTTTTCATCTGCTCCACTCACATTCACTGTCACTTCTCTGCCACTCGCTCTCTCACTTAACCACTCACTCACCTGCTAGGCCACATTTTATGTACTGCCATATTCCTTAAAAGGAGCTATGCTACCAAGAGTTTCCTAGGCAACGACACAGAGGTTCACTCACGTTCCAGAGCAGCGCTGTTTAGAGGCTCCCAACACTATTGATTTCCTAATGAATGGATATTTGGTGTTATTTTTGGCATTTAAAAAAAGGTTTTTTTTGGCCTGGCGGCGGTTCTTAGTGGCCTGGCAGCCCGCCAGGCCTGTACAATTAAGGGGGAAACACTGATGTGTGGCTTGGAAAATAGCTATATGGGGCACTGAATTTTTCTTTCCTTCTTGTCAGATCTCTTTTCCCAGGACTGCTGCTGCTGCACTGGCCACAGCGCACCACAGGACAGATGGACATGTTACTATGGTCCACCATCAGCGTGCGGTGGCGCAGCTCCTCGGTACAGCAGCAGTCCCAAGAAAAAAGTTCTGACAAAGAAAGAAAAGGGCAACACTTAGAACTAATGTTTGCCATTACACAACACCAGACACCCACTGAACATACAATTAGGAAACAGCAGGTTAGCGGCACGAACATGGACCCCTGGCCAATCATAATGCTTGAATGGTATGCAGGGCGTGTCTTGCCAAGAAAAGCAGTGGGATCCATAATCTCTTCTTTACTGTACTCAGACCTAGATTGATAAAACACACAGATTTGACCAAGTTGCGAAACACACAAATCTGTTATTGAAACTGCTATCTTTCTTTTTTCTTTCTTATTAGCAAAGTGCAGAGTACAAAACAATCGAGCAGCAGCTTCTCAAACATCTCCAGTAGCAGGTCATATAAGCTGTCTTTAATCAACATTAATTCCCTGGTCAAAAATTGTGAGGAAGGATACTCCACTCTATAACTCATGTCTATTTCAGAGTGCACTTTTTCCCAGATACACTTCAAAGTCTTGAGCCAGCACCTGCAGTATTTGGATCAAAAAGATTATGAAATATAAGGTGTGCCAAAGTTTGTAGGCTACATCTGCTATTTCAATGTGTCAGATACATATTTTATCAACATTTAAATATAAATATCAGATTAAAGAACGCAGATGGGGGCCAAAAAACATCCCTACTGATGATACAACAAGAAAAACAAACTCACAGATGACAATGAGGATCATGCAAAAGAGCTGAATCCCTGAGCCCAGCAGGGAGCTGAGGATCATGGGATACTGAGGCGGCCTGAAGACGTCACCATGGACGTTTTTCCATCCTGATTCCTCCATGGTGTCCTCCTGGTTAAGTGGGAGAAAAATCTGGTCAAGTGCCTGGAGTATATTGATCTATTAAGCAAGAAGCTAAAGGTGATTAAGGTAAGACTAAAATCAGTACTCTAAACCAGCTGATTTGTTGTTAGGTATAGAGAGAAAGGGCTCTCCTAAGTTCTTATTTGGGTTTGGGTAAATCTGATAAGTTTGTCTGTTCTGTGGACAGTGGTGGAATTTACTACTGTCTAAGCATGGATGTCTGAGGTATGTGATTTGTTATCTGAATTATAAGGTTTTTGATAAAAATCCTGGAAGGTTCTGTATATGTCTTCTGAGCTATAGCATAATTTTCCCTGGGAGTTTTTAATAGCTGTGATTAGTGTTTCATTTCTTTTTCATTATTTTGTTTCAACTGGTTGGCAGCAAATTCAGTCTCATCTTTAGGATGTGAAATTGCATATTTTGATGCATAATATTTTTATTTCATTTTTTCTCAGTGGGGGAATCAGAAGTTATCCTAAATTCAACTGTATTCAAATCTATACAATGAAGATTTGTACAAAGACATTATATGCAACCTTTCCCCTAAGATTTTCTGAGACCAAGTAAATTGTCTTATCAGGTGTGTATTTCCTTACTATGTCATCCTCTCTGTTGTAGTTAGCGATGTCCTTCCGTAAGGTCCTGATAATGATCATACTGAGAATACCTGAGAGAGAAAAGGCAGGAAAAGAGAAGGATGTCAGTCAACTAGAAAGACAGAAATGTCTATCATATAGCACAAAATGTGCAGTTGCTCCATGTATGGTAATCTTTATTTAACTTCAACTTTATCATTATCCTGAAGGAAATTTGGTCTACAGCAAGCATCAAACACATCAAGTTACACAGAGACATATAAACATTGACAGTAACAAGCATAATAAATAAAAATCATGGAATAAACCATCAGCTCCAGTAAAAACAAAGACTGAAAAACGAAAGATGGTCACAGTACAAGATTTAATATTATGTACTGTGAGTTAAGTGCAAAATAAATTACAAAATCAATTGAGTAAAATGCTGGGCTCAGTACGTAAAACATAATAAATACAATACAAACATATATATGGATGTGCCAAAAGTTAAAAGTCCTTGTTTTAGGCATTCTGAAACGGTGGCCAGAGGGAAACTGCCTTCCCTGTACGCATACTGAAGTGGTCTAACCTTCCACCTGCTTCAGTATCTCCTGCTTGACCAGCTCCTCAAAGTTTTTCATCACCAGGGAGGTGAGAGCTACTGGTCTAAAATCATTCAGGACTTTGGGGCTTTTACTTTTTTGCCACAGGGACAATAATGGCATGTTTCCATACTTTAGGAACTCTTTCAATCAGCCCTGTCCTGTGATTCAAATGTCACTCACTTGAGCAGCACAGGACTTGAGCACTCAGCCACTAATGTTGTCTGGTTCCAAGCTTACTGACCTTAGTTTGTTTAAAAAGCTTTGCAACAGTAGATACATCAATTTTAAGAACAGAAGTGTCTCTAACTCTAAATCTAATTCTACCAAAGCAAAACACAAACAGCTATGTACAGGGTTGAGCACATGCAGGGGAATGCGCGCGCGTGTGTGTGTGTGTGTGTGTGTGTGTGTGTGTGTGTGTGTGTGTGTGTGTGTGTGTGTGTGTGTGTGTGTGTGTGTGTGTGTGTGTGTGTGTGTCAAGATGGCGACAGGGCCTGACGTGATGACGTCGTCAGTCTGTGATGCGGATGTGACTATGGGAGGAAGTCACGTCACGCGAGACCCGAATGGCGGAAGTATGACAGTGTCTTGGTTAGACAACAGCAAGATGGCGCCGCCTGGTGGTTGGCGTCTTGCGCTCACCCAATTCTGTGAAAAACTCATCCATCCGATGGCGTATAAGGAAAGATAGAGCAGTGCTGTATCTAATGTTATCTGACCATCAGACGGGTAAAAAGATGTTGGTGCGTGTATATGTGTGCACGTGTGTGTCTGTGTGTGTGTGTGTATTAATCGCAAGAGAGGGAGAAGAAGGAGGGAAAGCGATCGTGAGGGGAAGAGAAGCAGTTCCTTTGTCCACAGACAGCATGTGTACTGATGGCAGTCTGTAATGCACGTTATCTGGTTTCTGATCGACAAAGCAACTTACTTACTCACTCACGGTGGCACAAACACAGCAGTAGTCCCGAGCAGGACAAACACAAAACAGTCTAGTGTGGTGACCACAACTAAACAGGCAGCAAACTTAAAATACTCCTAAGAGTAAAGCAGGAAAAATGGACTCCGCAGTCCGTCAACTCACACAGCAAACAATAGCAATAGAGCTAAAAAGCTAAATGCTAAACAACAGCACTGATGCTAAAGAGAACACACAACTAACACTGCCTCTGCCCAGACGTATGCCTTTTACTTGGTCACTTCAGAAAGCGAGCAGGGTGTGTGAGAAGTCCGTCTTTCTGTCTGGTTCTGTCCGGCTCTGTCCTCGGCTCGGATGCAGACAGTGGCCATTCTCGCACAGTCGGCAAATGTTTAACGGCAGCTGGCTGATTTTCAGCGGCGTGGAGGAGAAAACAGCAGAGTCAACTAAGTGAAGAAGAGTGGGACAGAGAAGTTCCACGTCTTCCTAAAGAAACTTAGTTTCTCATTCCTGCAGGGGAATTTGAGGGTGCTGGTTGCAGCAGCGGCCTCTCTTGGATCCAGGAATGTGATCGGGTGAACATGGGCGAAGTCTCGTTTCATCCAGCGAGGGGAGTCTTCGGTGACGGAAAAATGTGCGTGGGGTACCTACGTTAGCGAAGCTGTCTCACAGGAGGACGATGTTCCTCCTTGCTCAGTTCACAATGACGGCGTATTTTTCAGGGCGTGCTCTGATTTGAAAGGGGCGGTGATGTCATGGCTGTGTCATCAGGACGCTCTGCTGTGCAGGAGCGTCTCCGCCAATGAGAGACTGTATGTTGACTGTTCCTTGCTGAGGTGTGAAAATTGCAAAGCATCACTGGAAATGGAGTTTGCAATGGACTCCCATTGTCTGTAAGCAGCATTTTGGCACTATTCCTTTGTCTCTGGGGAAACAAAGGAAAAAGCACCTCGTGGTCAGGCTTCAGTGGGTGCATGTAGGCCTTCTCTGTGTGACCTCGTGGTTTGAGGCCCAACAATTAGTTTGTTCATAAAATTTGTCTGAATAAAATCTCAAATAAAAACTATTTAATTCATCAGCCAGCTGCACATTAGCAGTATAACCATTCAAAGAGACTGTGTTGTTGTATTTATGCAGACCTGTCACTGATTTCATGCCATTCCAAACAGACTTAAGGTCATAGACATTGAATTTGGATTTGATGTTTTCCTTATATGCAAGTTTTGCCTAGTAGTGTGGCCTGCAATTTCAGCCCACACCACTTTTCTAATTTCAGCATAAGCAATTTTATCCCCACTTCTGAAAACAGCATTTTTTTCCTGAAGCAGTTTCAACTCCTTGGTGATCCACGGCTTGTTGTTTGGATAGAAGACAACTGCTTTTATTGGCATCACACTCTACACAAAAAGAGATATAGCTGCACACTAAATCTGTCAGTTCATCAATGTTATTAGATGATTTCTGAAAGATGGACCAGTCTGTGCAGTGAAAGCACCCCTGTGGGACCAGAGTGCTATCCTCACTCCACACCTGTACTTCAAGTGTCTGCACTTTATCCCTATGTAGCACAGTCCTATATGTGGGGGGCAGGTGCATCACATTGTGGTGCACCTGCCTTTATTCATTATTGCAGTTAAAAACATTAGGCTCACCACAGGGTGAATAAAGGTTTGCAAATTGATCCACTGAGAGAATATGCTATTGAAATCCAGGGAGAAAGTCCTTGATTGTAGTGGATCCTGTTTGTATGAGATTTGACAAACAATCCTAAGGCGAGGTTCAGCATGGTTGTCAGGAAAAGTAGGAATAATATCTCCATCTTCGACTTGGTCACGGTAAACACATTGTAAAAAAGCATTCACAAAAAACGGTACAGCAGGAGAACACTAGTTTAAAGCCTAGTGAACACTGGTTAACTAAACAATAATTTATAAGACACAGACAGACATGTGGACACCTGCTGCCAGTCGCCACAGGGGCAGCGCCTTTTTCTTGTGGTATATGGGTGCCCAATACTACTTCATTATGTTGATATGCACCTATAAGAGATTGAGCTGAGCAGGATCCGTCAACAATCGGACATACCAGACAGGAAGAAGACAACTACCACAGAGTTGACAATGGAGAACCAGTGAATCTGGACATCGCTCATGGTCAGGTACGTGTCCCATCGAGACGCCCACTTCACCTCGCTCTCCTGCACACATGACACAAGGGGCTCAGCATCTTTTATATAGCTTTAGTCATCCTGACAAACTGAAACAGCTGGAAAATATTAAATGCAACCAAGTTTCACATCAGTCTTGGGTGACTTGGTTAGGAATAGCTAGACCGATAAATTGGTCAAGCCAATATTTCGGCTCATATTAGCTTGTTGCAGATATATCTGAATCTATGTGTATATCAGATGATACCTAACAAGAAATTACAGAAATGGCAAACTAATATAATATAATATATAAATAATACACCCATTTTGGTTGTTATATAAAATGGTCTGACTCCTGGTCACAAGATGTTTCAAATAACAGAATCCGCAGAGCAGTCACTGACCTCCCAGTGAACAGAGTAGGTGAAGAGGACCTCATTCTCCTTGTTTGGATCAATCTCCTGAGGGGCAGAGCCACTGGCCTCAGGCAAGGTGCAAGTCTTGTCTTTTTCCACAGCCTTCAGATCTGAGAATGAATACAGAGTGAGTAACAGTAGACATAGACAACCTCCAGCTCCTCAAAGAGAGTGTGTTGACACCTACCATCTACTTTTACACTTTGGGGTACGACCTCAAATCGCACCACCCTGTAGTCGTGGATTTCTCCCTGCTCCAGCTTCTCCCTGTGAAAGTACAGGATGAAGGACAAGTGGTTGTGCAGATAAAACTGGGAGGGAGGGAGAGAAGAGAAAGACAAAGGTCAGTACACTTCATGTGGAAAGACCTCAAACATAAATGGTTTCATGTTTTTCTGCATTTCAATTTTTAAAATGTAAAAATAAAATCCAAAAACATGTTTTTGCCTGTTACTGAGTTATAATCCTCACATTTTTACACATGCATACACACACATACAAACACACACCCCTGCAGAGGGCCAGTAGTCAAGTGTATAAATCTGAGCTACGTTACATTAAAAACGTTTAATCTGTTATGTTGGTCAGTAAATGACAATATATTCTCATATAGGCAAAGGACTGTAAAATGCTTACAAATGAATGCAGTTTACTTTTTTAAATCAAATCAAAAAGCTGTGTACTCTCATACACTTTTCTCTGCTTTTATTCTGTTCATCAGACCATCTACCCATTTATGTTTCATGTTGCATTTCAGTGGACTAAGGACACAAGTAAATGGTTTGGTACTCAGTGCACTGGATCAAAAAAATAGTGCCACCTATTTATTTATTCAACCATGACTTGGTTGAATATTGACTCTGAATCGAATTGTGACATTGAGAATCTGAATTAAATAGAGAGATTCCTGAAGATTCCCAGCCCTTGCTGTAGGGATACACACTGTTCTCTGCAAATTAAAAGCATGAGAATGTGGAGATTAATTTGAAGAAAGAAAACATTTTTCAAGACAATCAATGAAGCGTGTATTTGCAGAGGCAAGGCACAGTGGAGCTGTCTCGTCCTCAGACAGATTTCATGAGGTGATAATATGGGCATTCAAAGTCAGCCCTGCAGTAAAACAACAGAGGTGGCTGTATTGGTGGGAGCATAGGAGGCTGGGAGTTACTAGTGAGACATGAAATACCATCAAGCAAGTCCAGTTTGAGTCTTAATCTGTGAATCTGAAGGCTAATATAAACAGTTGTTTATATTACAATATACTCACAAACAGGATTTTACAACTTAAAACTACCAAGTCATATATATTTAAACAGCAGAAATACCATAAAAAGTAAAAGTAAAGTAATCCACCAGGAATGTGCTCTTGCACATATGTGATTGGACAACATAGTGCGCCTTGCTAGGTAATATTGCATTTTGTTGCAAAAACTGAACCTGGTTAAACTTTTTTTGCCTGACAACCCTCAGTTTTTTTGCTGGAGTCATCTGCACTGGGACTCTCACCACACCGTCCAGTGTGTTTTTTCACACAGAGCTAATGTCTAAATGGGCCTTTATTGCCAGGACAGCTACTGTAGGTGACGACAGTATCATAAATATGTCTTCATATGATATGTACATGAGTCTACCACTGTGTTGTTACCTAGGAAACTACTGATAGCGTAACTCTGTTAAGGAATACGGCATTGCATAGTATGTTTGCGTAGCGAGTGGGAAAGAGCGAGCGGCAGGAAAGTGACGGTGGATGCGAGCTGAGCAGAGGAAAAGGTTAGTAGTAAGTTGTCAGTCTGGCAGTAAATGTACAGTACAGACTACAGTGTGTCAGTTAATAAATACTAAAAGGTCATGTCTGTTGTTTCCCCAAGTGCTGGAAAAGTGAAGGGGGTTAGCTCCAAAGTTAGCAACAATGGGTTAGCCTAACCCGAAGACACAAAACAGAAATAGAGAACAAAGAAATGTGTGACTGCTGAGCTCACTGTGCACTCTGTCCCGTTACAGCTCCACGCGCGACTAATCGATTAGTTGAAGATTATGTACGATTTCAGTCGACCAAGATTTTCTTTGGTTGACTACAGCCCTAATTTTTCCAAGACCTGATTTGTTTTGTATGCAACATTTCTAATTCCACTCTTCTGACCATCTGTGTACCTATATTCTCCACTTCTTTCCACCTCTAAACAATATAATGAGGATAGAGAAATTTAATCCTTACCTTGTTGTTGTCAACAAAGCCCAGTCTGTAGCCATGTTCAAACTGTATATCTTTCACAACGTCTTTCCTCTGCTCCTCTTCTCCTCCTGCCTCTCTGTTGGGGTAAAACTCTAATCTGGTGGCAACTGGCAGGTTATCTGCAATACTGAGAGGCACAGGGAGGTGTTCAATTAATTTTTGTTTACATATTGAACATTAAGAAAAATCTAAGTATTAGAGACCTAGGTTATATCAAAGACATGTTTGTGAACAGGAAAAAAAACTATAATCTTCCAACTGCATTATTAGCTGCTACAAAATATTACTTAAAAGTAAATGAATGCATGATGATGTACATAGCAACAGGTCAAGATAAGGATTTTAAAGTATACAACAGCAAGGAAGGGATGCTCACAGGTGAACATAATACTCTTCCTGTATTCGCTCAGCAACCAGCTTGCTCTCTTCTATGCTGAGCTTTTTCTTGTTGCACACCATCTCACATTTCTTGTCCTTATTCATCTCTACATTGTAGAGGGTATTCACAATACGGTCCCCACGTAACACCTCACCTACAAAAAAGAATTACAAAAATTAAAATATATATCAAAAAACACACTTTTTAAAGTAGTATCATGTAAGATTACATTTCCTGATTAGGATGATGTCAAATTAAGAGAAACATTTAGAGAAATTTCTCAGACCACATTCTGCAAATGTAAGGAGTAGAGAAGGCGGTGACAGTCCACTTACCCAGGTTCTCTCCCTTGTAGAAAACAGAATCTGGCATACAGTAAGGCAGGGAGTAGTATTCATAAGGAAGTTGGGTTCGGGAGCTGGTCAGCTTCACTGCCTGAAAAACAAATGATGTTACTGACTGACTAATTTAGAGCGATATGCAAAACTGTCTTGACAACTTGGTCTAGTTAACACTGGACACGGCACTTTGTCTGTGGGCTTTCTAACCATGATCAGTAGGACCAATGTTTATAACAGAGTCACTTCCTGCCAGCCACCTCCATGAGACAAGCTCTACAGCCCACAAAAATATTAGGTGCATGGTTCAACCCATGGCTGCCCAAAGGCAACTACAGTCTCTAAAAGTGTTTCACATATAACCTGTTTGGTTTGTTTGAGCTAGTATGGTCTCACTCCGGTCTGGACTGACACCCACATTTTCAGCTGGTCTCAGTCCAAACCAGAGTTCCACCAATCTGACTCTGGCATGGTTTGTTTGTGGTGTGAAAGCAAAACGGACCATCCAAAGGACTTGTGATGAATTCAAGGGCTTCACTACTATAGAAAGCAGAGTAAGATGTCATGTCCTGGCTAGCCTCTGTAACTCAGTGCAATCTCTTATTCAGCATTTATTTCATTGGTCTTTAGGAGAAATTTAAACATGTTCCTGGGGACCAATCGGCTCCACTACAGCACTTGCTATCAGAAGCTGTCAAGCTTAGATGTTTAATCCAAAATGGGCTTATAGGATATTCTGTTCGTCAGTCCACAAAAAACTGAAATATTGAACAAACAAGAATACACAAATGTGTCTAAACATATGGCGTGAACAACACATACTACTGAGAAAAAGTTCCAAGGTTGGATTTGTAATTTTTTATGTTACTAAAAATGTTAATGGGATTTTGAATGAGGTTTTCTTACTCCTGGAACAGAACCTGGAAGTTCCGGTTTCACTTGGGCTCTCTATTAAATCCATCATCTGATCATGGGAACTGTATAAGTGAGCTATAAGTGAGCTACATAGCTATGCAAGATCATTTGGTAGACATGGTGAAATCAAGTATGTGAGTGCAGGGATTTTCCCTTATCTATTAGAAAGAGTTCAAACAGAAGTGTGTTGTGCTGACCCACACAGATCCGTGTAGCATTGACCAAAACTATCCAATCACTTGTCAACTTTGTACTAAGCTCTTGGTTTGTTTGTAATAAATCAGAGTGAACATGAAACAGACCAAAACTAAAAGGCAACAATGTCTCAATTTTCTTTCCTTTGTCTAAAAGAAACTACATGTGTGAAAGCAACCTGACACCCATGTTTTTGTTGTGCGAGGTGGACACCTACATAAATATGGGAAGAAAAAGTCCACACAGAGCCAAGGACATTCATGGTGTAAGGTAACCATGTTCTTACCTTAATATCTACTGTTTCACCCTCATGGAAGTCTCGGGGAGCGACTCCAGGAACATAGAAGGGCCGCACTATAGGCAACAAGGACAGCAGCAGCAAGGCCCACCACGTCTCCTGCAACACAGACATAGCAAAATATTTTAACATACAGACACACACACACACACACACACACACACACACACACACACACACACACACACACACACACAGAATAGGCACATCTATTTACTTTAGACTGATAACAAATGCACATGATTTGTAACAGTGGTACTGACCTGCAAGCTATAAAAGAAAGAGAAGAAGGAAAGTTGCTGCGCACTGACTGCAGAGTGTGCGGCAAATCTCTTTCATGAGATGCCTTCAGGCGAAAACCTAAAACTACTTCCTAACAATTTCCTTCCATACCGTAACTCTATACACACAACCATGTCAAAGCTTATAAATAACAGGTTTTTGCCTCACCTGTAGTGTCCTTTTGTGAGGAAGGTTAAGATGCCTGGCTGTCCTCTAGCATTAAACCAAAAGTAACATTACATTGACTTTCACAGGAACATTATCAGGGCTTTCACATTTTGGGATGTACTTTGCATTGCAAATGGATAAATTTTTAGTACAATACTACAGAAATGAAGGGGGATCCTTTCAAGCCAATAAACATCAGCAAACTATCTTAAAGATGGCCGCTTGATACTGTCGCCCCTGCCCTCTCCCCCTCTTTTTTTGCAAAAACTACCTACCAACTATTTGTAATACAAAATTTTGGTCCTTCATAAGTACCTCAGCATCCTGATGTCTAAAAATGCTGCATACTAGATCTACTAAATCAACAAATATCCACCTAAACAGCGACAACGAGCCTCCCTGTGGTGGACTTGAAGACACTAGCAGTGAGTTAGCAGTCATGATTGCAGCAGCTATAGAGAAACAACGCTTCTTCATTGAATCCCAGTTCTCCAGCCTGAACGAAAAGCTTGATGATATCAAGGCCAACCTGGCCACCTGTACTAAGGATATACAGAAACTCCATGTGGAGTGGAAACGCTCCCTATCTATAAATATTCTAGAGAAAATTGGTAGTATTTATGTGCGAATTGCAGTGATTAAAACTATTATCTCTGGTTGTAAATTAGCCTTTATTTCTGTTTACGCCCCTAACAAATTTGACCAAGAATTTTTTTATAACCTATGTGGGATACTTTCAGAACTCCAGGATTTTACTTTAATCTTAGGAGGGGATATGAATGCTGCCTTAGACCCTAAATTAGATCGCTCAGTCTTATAGGATCATCGTTCTCATTCTCAAATATCAGCTTCAACCTCTTTGTCACATATGATATCAGAATTTAATTTACTAGATGCATATAGAGTGGTTAACCCTTCAGCTAGGCAGTATAGCTTTTTCTCCAATAGACATAGATCCTACTCATGCATTGACTAGCCTATATTTTTATCCTCAGGAGTCTCTGAAATATATGATGCAACAATGCTTCCCTCTCCTTTGGCTGACCACTCTATCCTATAGGTTAAACTTATTTTATTAAATCCACCCGCTAAAGCATCGCACTGGTGATTCAACACCACTCTTTTGAAAAATACTGATTATTGTAAATATTTCAGGTGTGAACTTGACAAATTTGTGTCTGAGAACACTGGTACTGTGGATGATCCTCGGATATTTTGGTACACGTTAAAGGGGTGCATTAGGAACATTACCATCTTAATAAAGCTCGATTTAGTAAGATTCATGAATTGGAATCAAAGCTTTTTGAATTGGAAAAGCAACTGTTAACATTATGTGAGATTGGCAACCAAGATATTCAGGTAACGCGCATAGAATTAGATTCTCTTCTTAGACGTAGAGCCAAATTTCTCATTCATAAAACTAGAAGAAATTATTATTTTAACGGCTCCAGACCTAGTCATCTTCTTGCTCAGAGATTGAGATATGATGACAAATTCTCCACTATTTCCGCTATCAAGTCCAGTCACTTGTATAATATTGTTTCTAAACCCGAGGAAATAAATAGTGAATTTAGAAATTTTTATGCAACGTTGTACTCTTCAGAAGTTACCCTAGACAGAGATAGAAGTGATCTTTTTTTTCAGAACCTAAATCTCCCAACCTTAAATCAGGAGGAATCTGATCAACTACAGGCCCCTATTTCCCTTGAGGAACTCGAAAATGCCACACAACTAATGAAAAAGGGCAAATCACCAGGTTGGGAGGGTATTCCTCCTGAAGTTTAGCCTACCTGGTGTTTTGGGACCGCTTAGGTAAATTTATGTTACAGATGATCACTACTTCTATTGATACAGGATTTTTTAATAGTGATACTAACTCTGCCATTCTCACTGTTCTTTTAAAACCAAACAAAGATGCCACCCTTGTGTACTAATACCACACTGTAAAAGTACTCTGTTACAAGTAAAAGTCCTGCATTGAAAATGTTAAGAAAAAGTATGTCAGTATTATCACAGAAATGTAATTAAAGTATTTAAAGTAAAAGTACTAAATGCAGAAAAATGTCCCCTGTGACTGTTATGCTAATATATATGTAATAGCATTCTATTTTTATTACACAGACATTAATGTAATAGCAGGATTTTACTGTTATAGCTGGTTGACGTGGAGGTCTTTTGAAATATTTTGTATCCAACTGCAACTAATGATTATTTTCATTATGGATTAATCTGCTGATTATTTTCTCCATTAATCGATTCTTTGGTTTTTAAAAATTCTCAAGTGAGAGAAATACAAGTGCTCTAAACGATTATCAAAATAGTTGCCAATTTATTGTAGGTGTGCAACAGCACAGCAAGACTGATCCTGTCTGTACCTTTAACTCTCACATACACTCACCTACGTCAGCCCCCCGAGAAAAGTTATGTTTCTCTTTATGGGGTCAGATTGGGGTCAGTGTGTGTCTGTTTGTAAATCAGAGGTTACCAAACGGACAGACAACCCAGATCCCAGAGCTGGGAGGTGGAAAATGATTTCTATAGCATATTTTATGATCGACTTTCAATCATTTACATGTTTTTTCTTTAGGGATCTAAGTTAGAAACGGAACATTTACTTTGATCTGCATGAAGGGAAGCGTTCCCTCCAAAGGCAGCCACTTTGCCTCCACATTTTTTACAAATTGGATATCCGTCGTCGAGGACAATCCTACGTTTGTTTTTGCAATATGCAAAATATTCCCACGCTGCTAATTTCAACTTATTTTTGGGGGGATAGAGATTGGTGGTATCAGTTTCACTTCTCTCTGCCATATTTGTGTGTATGACAGGCAGTCAAGGCACAGGTGAGATTTTCCATTCGGTTGTATTTTTTTTCTTTTTTACAAAACTGGTAATAAGCAAATGTATGTATGCTCATACCATGGTATACTGTAAAACCGGGATTCTGATGCAACCCTACTCAGAATACAGTGTGGTCCCTGTGAAAGGTTGTCTGTTAAGATTCTCAGTCATCCAGGTCATGGTTTATCTAAAAGTGCTAAGTCAAAAACAACTGGACATGTGGTAAGAGCCTGTGGAAACTGAGGGAGATACAGGGTTACAAATCTGAGATGGGAGCACAACTGTTGTCCAGGTGATTCAGCAGTGGAAGCTTTAAGGCAAATAGCCAAAGAAAAACCCTCACATGAAACCCAGGCTAGTATTTGCCAGAGGGCACGTGGGAGACAGAGTTCTCCACATGCCCTCTGAGAAACTGGCTTAGGGAGAAGATTTATTTTTCAGCAAGACAACGATCCCTAACATAAAGCCAAAGCAACACACAAAGTGGCTTGATCACAATAATGTTAATGTTCTGCAGTGGCTGAGTCAGAGTCCAATCCAGACTTTAAATGGACTTGTACATGGTTAAATGTCTCTGATCCAAAGCACTTTACTATTTGCAATTTTACACACACACACACACACACACACACACACACAAACACACACACACACACACACACACCTACTTATCATGGAAAGGATTGGCATAACATAAATTGGTGTGTCTTCAGTGTCTTGACTTCATCATGTGGACAGGATGAGCCAACCCTTGACCACCTGCTCTACCTGTTGCCACAATTTGTGGCAGGATTGACATATTATGATGCAAATGAGCCAAATACAGGTCTGTCTTATGGATTTCAAAAACTGTTTATCTCACACCTTCCTTCAGTTTAACTCAAAAAAATCAGAAGTTATTATCATAGGCTCAGCAGCTCCTCCAGGGTCTAACATGACCAATGGCCCGGGGCCAGTAAAAGTTTATGCAGGGCAAGTTGATTGGCCAGTCACTGGCCCAGCCAATCAGAGTCATGGGTATACAGTTTAGGACTAGGAGGGGACATTTCTCCTCGTTTGAGAACTTGAAATGGCATTAATGGAGTTAATAGAGGAAATAACTAGCTGTATTAATAACAATAAGTATGTGGTGGGAGTATTTATAGATAAAAAAAACATTTGATACAATTGATCACAAAATATTACTTAATAAAATGTAAAGGTATGGTATCAGAGTGGTGTGCTGAATTAGCTGATAAGTTATGGGACACAGACAACAATTTGTGCAGATTGGTGACTACATATTAACATATTTGGAGATTACTTGGGTAGTCCCAAAGGGGTCAGTATAAGGCCCTAAACTGTTTGTTCTGTATATTAATGACAGATGTAAGGTATCAAGTCTATTGAAATTCATTTTATTTGAAGACAACACAAATATTTTTTGTTCTGGGAAGAATTTACAGTAGCTTTTGGAGTTGATCACAGAATTTAAGACTGCACAAAAATTTTACAAAGCAAGAAATAATCTACTTCCTGGCAACAAACAAACTAATAAACAAACATACAAACATATAAAGTATTCTCCAACAGAGAGGGTGGGTACAATTTAAGAGGAACATTTAATTTTAAAACATTGTGTTCATACCAATCTCAAAAGTATATTTATTTCAAATTGTGGGATGAATTTGTGGAATGAGTTATAGGGAGAACTTAAGGGATGCAGAAGTATGAATCAATTCAAAAAGAGGTAACAAAAATTTGTTTTTGAGAGATATAGGGATGAGGAGGGTGCGTTGCTTCTCTCATGACTGAGACACTCGTGGTGGATGCTGTTATTGTTGTTTTTGTTGTTGTTGATCATCAGATAAATGTATGTGGGTGTGTGATAAACACAAAGTATAAGTATAAAGAAATTATAAGTATTAACTTCCTCCTGCTCCTTGTCAGACATGGTATTTTTTGGTTTGTTTACTAAGAGTTTGTTGCTTATGTTAAATTCAATTGGTTATTATTGTTTATTTTTTGTTTTTATTCGTGTTTGTTTTTTATACGCTTCAAAATAAAGTTTAGCTATCAAATCAAAAATTAATAGTAAAGTTAGGCTTTGCTATCAGCTTCCTGACTCATTTTAAAAAAGAAGAGAAAAAGAGAGTGAGAGGGCATGAGCAAGAGAGAGAAAGAAAAAAGACAGACAGAGAGAGAGAGAGAGAGAGAGAGAGAGAGAGAGAGAGAGAGAGAGAGAGAGAGAGAGAGAGAGAGAGAGAGAGAGAGAGAGAGAGAGAGATAGCCTAGGTGTTTGAGCGAGGAGAGGGAGCAGTGGTAGAGAAAACAAAGCTGTTATTTTCTGATTGTTTTACAGCGGTTACCTTCTCAAGCAAAAATAACCATCAACACTCAACAGATGATTTACTGTGGAGACAGATGCTCTTAGTTTGTTTCATTTTCCTCCTCTGCATTTCTCCTTTTCATTCATTCATTAATTAAAGTTCAACTCCATGTCTGTAGTGGACAGGTGGCTTGCGGAAGCAGACAGAAGGAGCTTTGAATGAACATGTGCACACAAACAAATGCCATTATGTTCTTTCTCCCGCTGTTCTATCTTAACGAGTACATTTCTGCAGATCTCTCAGCATCGTCTCAGTTCTTGACACAAGAGTTCATTATAAATGTCATCCATACTCGCTGAAATGTTATTATCATAAATTCTGTTCTCCCTGTGTATTCTATACTCTTTGGCTTTCCACAAAATATTGAGAAACCATACACCATTCATTTACTGATCAAATGTGCGCCTAATTTTATATTTTGAATATTTTTCTAATATATCAACATAACATATCCATAACTAACCCAAAACAAGCAAATCTGAAAGGGAACTTCACTGTCATATGTATATACAATGAATAAATCACCAAAATTATGGAAAAGTTTTGGCTGTGAGGCCAGTGAAAATATACAAGGGGCCAGTAAAACGCTGATCTACTGGCCAAGTGGGCCTGTATGGAAAAATGTTACATTGGACACTGTCCTCATTTAGTCACACCTAAGGTCCTTATCTTCGAAATTCAACATTCATTCAACACTAGCTTCATTACAGAAATCTGTGTCCCATTTGATAATAGGCTCAATTTTGATCACCAAGTGAACTCCAATCCTGCTTCTTGCATTCACAGAATTGCAAATTTTTTTCTTTTTTAAAATCTGCATAGCATTTGGATTACATCCCAATTGGATTACTGTAACTCTCTGCATTCCTGTTTGAGTCAGTACAGCTGATCAAAACTTCAGCTGGTTCAGAATGCCACAGAAGATTACAAATAATCTCAATTTTAGCATCTCTACATTGGTTGCCTGTACATTTAGGATGTTAATGCTCAACTATACGGTATGCATGGTTCCTGACTTCATATCAGGCAAGTTAGCTTTTTATCTTCATTTAAACCTCTTCTGAAAACATATTTTTTTCATTGCATTTTCTTAACATGTTTTATTTGTTGTCTTTACTGCATCTGTTGTATTTATTTAATTTGTTTAATTGCTCCTTATTTTAATCTTAATTACTTGTATTTTGCTGCGCTTTACATCTTTCGATTTTATGTCTTTAGTAAAGCACACAGTGACTGGACTGTGCTATATAAATAAAGTTATTATTATTATCATCATTACTATTATTATTTTTATTATTATTATTATATGAGACAACCAGGGTGTGTTTACTAATACTGACTCGAAGAACATTATAGAGTCATTTTCTGTTGTTCATTGTCAAACGCCTCAGTATGATTATGAGATCCAATACTGGGAAACAATAAATAATAATGAAGTCCCAGGTGAGAGTTATGGTATGGCAGTGACGGAAGTTACCGAGCATGGCTTCTGACTTACACGCCACACAGTACTTAATCAGACAGCACCAGCACAGGCAGAGAAACTACAATGACAATTTTTAAGTAAGTTACGTTGTGTTTATGTCTTGTGCTGCGGTCATCCTGACATCTTAGAGAGCTGTTAACTGACGCTGCCTGACAGAGGTGCTAACTGCTAATGCTATGCCAAAGTTCTGCTAGCTGATTTCCCTTAGCGGTACAGGAAATGTCAGTCTAACAACGGAGTACATGGCTGTTTGTACTCCGCCAGCACAGTCTAATAAACCAGAAAAACGACACAAATCAGTTTTATGAGACACAGCTCACTACCAATCAAGCTAGGTATAGGTTAGCTACCTACTAGGTAGTTAGCCAGATCGTCAACATTCAAAAAGCAGCGAACTCCTCTAAAACCGGAGCTGGTTACCGTTAAAATGCTGTTTATCGAATAAGGTAGACCTCTACCCTGCTGCAGTTACAGCATTGTGCCTGACTTATCTTGGAAAGGACAATATGGGCGATGTGTAGTTTGAAGAAAAAGAGTTCGTTTCTCCACTTACCATAACCGCGGCCGCCATTTTGAATACGTGTCATTCGTGACGTCAGGAAAGTACTGTGTGTTTTTCAATTAATCAATTTCTTTTTTATTCGACACACCCAGCAATGTTGCACTACTGAACAGCTGAGTAAATGATGACTTCCACCATGATAAACGACTGCTAATATAAACAAACATTAAGAGGTTTAAGAAAGGGTTTGTGGTATTTTATCCCATCTGCCTTTTGCGTAGTGTGAATTTTGTAAGCCCACTTGTTTAACCATCATATACCATCGTTTTAAATCATTAGGATTGCCTCCACCTTCATTCATAAAAGTTGGTTTACCTTAATTAACCTATATACAAGCAAACTAATGAAATTAATGTTTTCCAAAATATTAAATATTTCGTGCTCTTATGTACACAGTCGGTAATCGTTTTTAAAACATTTTATTGAAAATTTTTCACCACACTTGCATTTAACCAAGCAGCTAACACAACATGCAATGGGTTTTATATTGATAAAGAAAAACACAAAAAGATTTGTAACCCTGTGAATATACAGTGCTGGGCATTGATTCTATATCATACATCACTTCTCTATATAAGCGTTTCATGGCAAAATATTTGGGATATTGTTGCTCACAGTTCTCTCTAAATGGATGATACCAAGTCTGCCACATAAAATCTTAAATGACAATATTTCCATTGAAAATTTGAAATTTTGGTCAATAACACACATTGCAACCATGTGAGTCAAAATAGTGAACATGAAATTATTATCATATGATTAATGAATATTTCAGTGAAAATCATAACATACCAATATGGACATAATGCGGTGATAATTATTGCATCATTCATTTTCTCCATATCACCCACACTATGATTTCAACATTCACCGATTGTGCAAGAAATGTTTTGCTATTCCCAACAATGTAAGAAACACATTGTTCAAACAATGTAGAATAAAAATAGAATCTTGAGTCCTTCACTAAAATAAGATAGAAAAAGCTTTTACTTTCAAAGATGATTACATTTGAAATACAATGATGTCAGAGCAGTACTATTTGCACAAATAAATTAATTTTCCAAACAGAAAAATGAAGGCCAAACGATGTGAAAATCTCTATGTATTGCTTTTCCCAAATAAAGGCTAAATATTTAATGGGGCAAAATAATCAACAAGCACTATCAGTTAATATGATTTCACATCAAAGACCCTCTTCCTAAATACTTGCATTTCATTGTGTACACCTGTGTATATATACAGAGCATATTGAATGTTCTGAAAGCAAAAGAAAACAACCACTGCATAAGGCACAAAGACTGGGTAATGCTCAAACAAGCCACAGCGTAATGGAAAACATCTATGAAATATAAATAGAAGATTTAAGCATAATCCACCATATATCTTGCACTTTCCATTTCCACAGTACCTGCTTACTTTTCACAACAGAAAACACTTTGTCAGAAGGGGAATGGACAATTTGCTTGCTGAACTGATGACAGTAACACAGTATTATAAGAGCCAAACACTGCAAACATTTCACTGTGAACATCTGTGTTGTGGTTATACCCTCCTTTGATGGATGCACAATGTGTGCTGGAGCATAACAGCTAAACCCATTCTTTTCCAGTCACTGCTTTCAGGTGGCCTACAATTGTTTGTTTGTGAATATGGCCATCTATGTTTTTACTTGCATAAAATTATATTTTTGTGTGTGAGACAGTCATGCTTCAATGTACAGTATTGCCTGCTACATACATATCATCTAGAAGACCTTCAAATGTTTTAGGGACTGTACAAAAGTTATAGTGTGGATCAGGGCAGAAAAATGGGGGGGGGGGGGATTATTTTTCTTTTTGTTTAGGATAGGGTAGATTTTTTTTACAGCACTAGGAAGGGCTTGATATTTTCCAAAAATTGTGTTTTATTTCAGCCTTCCCCTGTAAATTCATTAGTAGCATCACAGTCTTGCTGTCCTTGGTCTTGGCAGCATAAGGGTTTATCCAAGCACACTTGATTTTCCATCACATGCACACAGAAGAGTTCTGCACAGGTCCAGTTTTGCAAACCTTTACACATCTGCACCTACAAGGCACAGTAATGCAGCTGACCTGTTACCCACAATTACTTTCAGATGGAGATACTTTCAGGAAGTCAAGTCACATGTTTCTGTGTAAAATGATGTGAAGCATTCTTTTGTGTGTCACTTTTAGAGACTGCTGATACTAACACACATACAGTATCTGTCTGCACATATCATGCTCTGGTCATTACTTTGTACGTCTAGTGATTTGCAAGACTACTGCTGATGTGCATCCCAATGATTTATGGTGACTGTTGTGATGATAAATGTTGAGTACAGCTAATGCAGCTGTAGTCATAGTAGTCTATGACTAAACCTTCAGAAAATCATCAGACATCAATCAACATCTATTTTGCTGAGCTGCTGACCTAAGTATGAGGTAGGATTGTGTTGTAATAATATCAAAAATAGTAATAATAATTATTTTATTGTATTTGCATATTGCTTTTCTTAATCTCAACTGTGGTTATAAACGTTCTAATTCAAAGGGCCTAGCTTCTTAAAAAAAAAAAAAAAAGGTTCACCCATTCCCAATAATTTGTGTACAGTCCCTTGTTAGTATACAGTATGTGTGTTTGGATGAGCAAGAGAGAAAGAGAGACAGATAGACAAAGAGAGAGTGTGTGTGTGTGTGTGTGTGTGTGTGTGTGTGTGTGTGTGTGTGTGTGTGTTCTGAACTGCACTACTGTTTGCAGAAATTTCTTTTTTTTCTGTTATATATGAAAGGAACCGAATTGTTATTCTACTGTGTAGAAAAATGTGTAAAAACTGTGTGAAAATCTGTCTGTGGATGTTAAGTCTCATGGCTGCTGCTGATACTGGCTCTCTGTGGCTGTGTAGAAATCCTCCAGGACACTCTGCAGGTAATCGAAGGTAGGGCGGTCTTCTGGCTTGTTCTTCCAGCACTCCAACATGATTTCATAGAGTTCCGTGGGACAGCTGTCCAAGCGCTGCATTCGGTAGCCCTTCTCCAGGGAACGGATCACTTCTGGGTTGGTCATACCTGAAAACAAGAGCATGTCATTGGGTTAACGAAGGCTGTTGAGCCACGCCACAACCTCTTAATAGCTCATGTGGTGGAATGAGATGACTTCTGCTGGGATGCCAGTGCTGTGACATGGTAATGTCTGTCGGTTCATCACCTTGGTCCAGATTAAAATATCTCAACAACTATTGAATAGATTGCTTTAAAGCTTTGTACAGACACTCATGGTCCCTAGAAGATGAAGCCTATTGACTTTGGTGAGCCTATGACATTTCCTCTAGTCACCAGTAGATTGACATTCTTGTTTTTTAGTTAAATGTCTCAACAGCTACTATACGGTTTGACATTAAATTTGGTCCAGATATTCATTGTGCCAGCAGGATGAATGCTACTGACTCTGGTGATCCCCTTACTTTTCATTTAGCATCATAAGCAGGTAAAAGTATTCATTTATCATTTAACATCTACTTGATCGATTGGCACGCAAAATTTCATACAGACATTGGTTCGCAGACTGTGGTACTATGGTGATCATCTGACCTTTCCTCTAGTGCCATCATGAGGTTGACATTTGTGGTTTTGAATAAAATGGCTCAACAACTTATATGACATCTGGTAGAGATATTCATGTTCCCCTTAGAGTTTTTTCCAGTTCTTTGGTTTATAACCAAATACCTGCAACACTAATAACATTCCCATCAGCTGTGCATTGTGTTAAGTGCTAATCAGCCAATTTGCATGCTAACACTCTACAACTGAGAGTAAGAAAAAAGTGTGGCACACTCTGGCTCCATATGCATTTCTTCTTTTATTTAGATCAAAGTTCGTCCCTCTGGCTTTCTTCAAGATCAACAATAATAGTAGGACACAGGCACTGAAACACACATGCTACACATAATAAACACATGCTAAAACTAACATGGGAAACAATAATGTGCTAAACACCAGCATGTTATCATTCTCATTGTGAGTGTGTTACCATGCAGCATTTAGGTGCTACCCATAATACCTTGAGAAAAGCTCAGATGATAAAAAATTCTAAACGGTAGAGGGCAATGATGATGTGTTGTTAAACAACACAAGAAGAAAACTTCGGATGGCCATCCACACCCACAATGTTAGTCTTTGTAACTTGTTTACATACTGCCTCTAACCTCAAGTGATGTCTAAAATTCACAAGTGTTATACCATTCCAAAGTGGAGCTGTCTTTCCACTTTTTTTGGAAGGCCACTTTAAACTGGGGGCAAGAGAATTGGATGGAGTGCATAGGAATTGAGGTGTAGAAATAGTGCAAAAGTGCAAAATCATTCCCCTTCAGAGAGAATGTGGCTAATATTGTATGAACTTTGAAATTAGAGTATCCCTTACCTGGGTATGGTGTGCGTCCATAGCTGATAATCTCTGTCAGCAAGATGCCAAAGGACCAGACGTCTGATTTAATGGTGAAAGAGCCGTAGTTGATGGCCTCAGGGGCGGTCCACTTGATAGGGAATTTGGCCCCTGGTTATTGGAGGATATTGAAAACAGTCAGAAATGAATGTTAACATTGTTACTGAGACATTAGTTGGCTCCTAATGACACTGCTGCAAAGTTTCCTGCTTGTCACACATCCTCTCAAATTCTTACATCAGCCATACAGCAAGTCACTTTCTACTGTTTTTGTCACTCATGTTGTAACCTGACATCTCACTGACATAAAGTAATTTCCCATGAACTGATGAAATCTTGACTGCTCCCATTTCAGTACTTCTTGGGCATCAGTTCCCCAGTAATCACTTCTGCTGATGACACCTGGCTACACATGTGACAGTAAATATATTGGGTCGTACCTTCCCTGGCTGTGTACTCGTTGTCTTCAATGATGCGAGCAAGACCAAAGTCAGCAATTTTGCACACTAAAGCCTTATTGACCAAGATGTTGGCAGCTCTCAGGTCTCTGTGGATGTAGTTCCTCTGCTCAATGTAGGCCATGCCCTCTGCAATCTAGAAACAAACAAGTCATTGTAAAAGAGTGAAAACATAGTTCCAAATAGTAATTGTCAATGGCAACAAAACTGTACAAAACAGCCTGAAACAGGCTGCTTCCATGCTAACAATATTTCCTTATTATGCTCTTAGAAATACTATATGTACAATAGACTTTATATAAGCTGTTCTGTTTCTTTTAATAAATGGATTGATTTACCTTATTTATCCACTGGTTTTGTGTACCATTTACAAATGCCATTGTATACATATTACTTGGTATAATCCTTGGTTTTTAAAAGCATTTATTGTTTCGGATAAAGACATAAAGACAGACTGTACTATGCATGAGGATTTATTCACACGTGCACGTTCTCCCTTTAGTTCCTTTGTAGTGGCACCAGATAAAACCAATCTCTCTCACTATCTGATGAATAATTTAACATGACAAAATCTGACATAGTAGGGTTGAATCAAAACAGGCAGATCTAACCTTCTTCCTCTTCCCTGTCTGTTGTTTGTATTAGATTTGAAGCAACTCTTTCAGCAGGGTGCTAACTCCCCCTCTCTCTCACACACAAACATGTTCATGTTAAGCAAACTTTCTACAGGGGGGAGCTGTTTGGTCATTATCAGAGCAGCTCTACACAAGCCAACCTGTGCCACCCATATGTATAAGATAGGAGAGTTACTGTTGGGAGTTTAAATTTGCAGATATAGATATGTTGATGGATGGTGTTGTAAATTTAAAAATTGCACCACCCACAGGCAATGAGTGTTACAACTTTTTTAAGCTGCCATGAAAAACAAGATTTTTTTCATTTTATAGCAGTTGTTCTTTCTGTGTTTTTGTGGGTTTTTTTTAGTCACACTAGTGGTGTGAGATTCATCCTTTTGGGCCATTCTTGGTCCCCCTGGATTGAATCCAGCTGAATGTGATGATCCCTTGACTTTTCCTCCATGTTAGTTTTCATTTATCCAGTAAAATATCAAGAAATCCACACCATGGATTGGCAAAAAAAAAAAAAGAAAAAAAAAGAAAAAAAGTACAAAACCTGACCCTGACTTTTTCCAACATAAGGTTGACATTTGTGGTTTTGAGTCTCAATAATTATTGTATGGATTGGCATGAAATTTGGTACATTCATGCCCCCCTCAGGATAACTCGTAAAAACTTGGTGATCCTGTAACTTTTCAAAATTTGTCATTGTCAAAATTTCAATTTGTCCAATACTTTTATGATCGAATGCCTACAAAACTTCTGTCATACTCATCAGCCTCAGCTGCACTTTATGTTAAGTACTAAGTAGACAATGTTAGCATGCTAACACACTAAACTGAAACACTATAAATTTTATACCTGCTAAACACCGGTTAGCATAGTTATGTAAGCATGTTTGTCACTGTGAATATTTAGCTCAAAGTATAGCCTCACAAAGCTGTAAGCACAACATTTTTTGACATTTTACATTTGCAACTTGTACTTCCTGTAATGTTAAAGTCCCCCTCCATTCAAAAATATCTTTTTCTTCTTGTTGCTACAGTTGGAGATGCTATTTTCACATTCATCTGGTGAAAGTGGAAAGTTTATCTGTGCTCTGTGCTTGAAAATCTGTGCTCAAGGGTCGGGCCTATGAGCATGATTTGTGACATCTTATTTAGTTTTGAAGCCAATCCTGGTCCTGGTTCCACTTACACAAGTGTGATGTGGAAACTTGAAGCCTCCAGCGCACATACACTGAGAATGGACTTTACAGTGAAGAAGGAGACATCTTGTCTCCACCAGTTAAACATTTGAAATGAAAAATATTTGCATATCCACAGATTCTAGATTTTTAAATGATACATGATAAATGTTTAAATTAGATACCATTCCAAGCAGAGTATTTTTATACCTCTTCATACATGTCTGGAGAGGATCTTTAAAATACAATTATTAATAATAAAATAATTAATGAAAACATGACATTGTTGTACCACACCAACATCTAGCAGAAAATTAATGCTCAAAGAGAAATACAACTCAGCTTGTTCCTGTAAAACACCAAATGACGGCTTTTGAAGATTTTGTATATATATATATATATATATATATATATATATATATATATATGTATGTATATGCATCTTTTACTTCCCTTCTTAAACATCTATGACCCAGTCTGAATAGCCTTTTCAGGCAACTGATCATAAGACAAGTGAGCCTAAGTGTTAACTGTTAGGAGAAATAGTCACTTGTCAAGAGTGAACTATTCTACAAATAAACTACAGATATGTACATTAGTTAAATCACACCCAATGAAATTTAGTTCAAATATTCAGTCAACATAATTGGTTCCTTTCTTCTCTTATTTTTTTTTCAATTAAAATTGTCCATTTTTCTCTGAACCACCATACACACAAATAATTCAGTTCTTGGTTTGCTGGTGTAGACAGTCAGGCATGCTAGAACAAAGATATAATATAGTAACATACTAAACTGTCTATTATGTCACAGAATAGAATCTTCATTTTAAATGTTCTAAACTAGATATTGAATAATATAATTCACTTTGAAAACACTACCCAATAAGTAGAACAACAGACTAGTGATCTCAAGAAATGTGAATGTGAAAATTATGTGTAATTATGAAAATATGGCCTGTATATGCTGGAGGCAACCAAAAGATTCATTGATATAAAACACAAAACAGCCAAACAGCCAGATGATCTGGTCTGGCAAGCTATCATGTGTGGAATGGAGGACTGACACTAACTGTGATCGAATGAAATTCACCTGGGCAGAGAAGTCGATGAGCTTGGGGAGCTGGACACGGTTGCCCTCATCACTCTTTAGGAAGTCTAATAAACTACCTGTAGGCACATACACACAAACGCGTTAACAAACACACACTACATACAGTACATACTGAGCATATGCTGTAAAATATTTGTGACCTGGTGGTGCAAAAACACAAACATAGCATTTACAATTGTGTATTGACAGAGGTTCGACCAATATTTTTTATAGTATAACAAATAAATTTGAAGTTCATTGCCAATAGGGAGGTATCTAAGTGACCACTGCTATGTGCAAGTGTAGGTGGATGCCCTGCAACTTCCTTAAATTTTATTTTCCTTGTCTATTGAATTTATTGGTTAAATTTACAGCAGTGGTTCTCAACATTTTTTGTCTCGATACCCCCACAGCCCTGTCAGATGAACTCAAGTACCCTTCATCAACACCATGTTTTGTGTTCATTTGAATTGATTTCAAATTGGATGTTAACAAGTTGATATTGTTGCAATATTTCGTTTATACAGTTGAATTGTCATTGTCAGTGTTATGGTTGGTTTAATCAAGTTTGCATTTGTACTTCAACCAATTGCAGTGATCAAACTTTTAGCTATTTCAACTATTTAGACATTACCTGTAGCAATAATAACAACATAATTCCCGTTATTTCAACCATTACCATTAACCTAACTGTCTACGTATATCAACTATTCATCTGTTACTTTTAGAAAACTATTTGAACAGTATATTCATTACTTCAGCCATTTATCCATTACTTTTTGCTTTCTATTCCAATCATTTATCCGTTACTTTCAGCTGTTTAAACTTCTCTGCTTGCTTTCTACCTAGTTTTCATGGACTCTCAATTGTAACACATAAAATTATGTTGTAATCAAATTATAATTTCACTTTTTTTCAAATTAGTTGAGCTACTCCACAATCTTTCCATACCTTTCCATACACCATGGTAACTGCAAAAGTACCCCCTGGGGCACAAGTACCCCTGGTTGAGAACCACTGACTTACAGTATGTTAGTTTCTCTTAAGATAAATAGCGTTTTAGTGTAATATGATGTAGATAAATAATGTTGGGATAAATGGACAAATTCAAAGCCACTGATGTGCAGGTGTCACTGAATTAATTCAAAAGGGCACAAAAACTGAGCTAGTGAACTGAGTGAATTTTACATGTACTTCATTTGCATACACATACACATTCAGGAATGCACACAAACACATACCTTTCTCCATGAACTCAGTGATAATATAGATAGGCTCCTCCTTGGTGACCACAGCGTTGAGTCGAACCAGTTTGTCATGCTGTAGAGTCTTCATCAGGTTGGCCTCAGCCATGAAGGCTTCAACTGACATGCTGCCAGGCTTCATGGTCTTCACTGCTACCTTTGTGTGCTTATTGTATGTAGCTTCAAACAAAACAATAATTACAATTAGAAAATGAATTGCTAGCTTCCTATCCATCAATAATTGAATGCAAAACTGGCTCAGATCTATCTTACCCATCCAGACTTCTCCAAATTGCCCAGCACCGAGCCTCCTCTCCAGTTTGAGTGATGATCTTGGGATTTCCCAAGCGTCTTTCTCCCATGGCTTCTCAGGTTTGGGACTCAGGCACGGGTTGGTCAGGGTTTGGCAGAGGCCATCTCCCTGCTCTGGAATTAAACAAAGGAAATTTCATGATTTGACTTTATTATGGATTGATGTCTATAAATTTGAGTTTCTATAATTTAGCCATACAATTGATTACTTTGGTAATGGCCCTGATAATGTTCCACAGAGGCTGAGGCATTAAAGTTGGCCAGCAGAGTGTGCTGTGCATCAGTACAAGCTGCATGATTAATGGTGGAGCACAGACTGAGCTGAAGGCAAGACACTATTTTGCATTTTTTCACAATTAAATGAGTTCAAACTTGAGAAAACAAATTAAACTTATATCATCATGTCAATGAAGAAATACACTAACTCAGCTAGACAACTACAGAGCACAGCTGAGAGGAGGTACAATCATTCAGTAATAGTAGTGAACTCACTTTTGTAATGGCTGACCAGCTCCTGCAGGGTGCTGAAGGTGATGCGGGGAGAGATGTAGAATCCTCCGTTGTCCAAGGTACGGATCTTATAATGTTTAACTGTGTCACCAGACTGAACATCGCTATCCCTGACAGACAGAGAGTAGCTGCCTGTGGTGAGAGAGAAAGAAAGCACTACTTACCATGTGACCTATAGGGGATTTTTGAAATGCTGATGCAAATTCTTCTTTCAGGGGACAATGCTGATTGCTGGTATTTTAATCTGATATTCATCATTTTAAAATCTTTTATCTTTGTGAATAATATGTTATTGTTTTTATTCTCATTTGTCACAATAACTTAGATTGTAAACAAAAATATATATTAGAAGAAAAAAGAAAAAAATCATATATGTACATGTACACATACACGCTCACATATACAAAAAGTGAAAGTATGTAAAGTAAAAAACAAAGCTTTTTGAAAAGATTTATTGATCTCTACTTTTCTGACTGCTTGAGCTTCAAAGCAAGAAATTCTCATGGCCTGTCATTATTTTCATATTGTGTCCTTTGATATATAAATTCAGCCTTCGAAAAGAAACTCTTTACTTTATACTCTGATTTAACTGCCATTAATTACCTCAGTCACCAAAGATATTCCTTGTAACTGATTTGGAACTGAAGCAGTCTCATCCACAGTGGGAGGGGGTGAGCTATCTTTGTAAGGACGCTCAGAAATAAAAACTTCTCTTTTTGTTCTCACTTTTGTATCTTCTTGAAATGAAGAGGCCAAAGGAGTTGTCATTTAATTTTTTCCACTGAGTAGCTTTGATAAAAGTTTGACAGCATGAGTGTGAGCGACATCTTGGAAACCTTCTAAAAATGTGAACATTTTGATGCCAGGAAATGACAGGTATTCAGTATTTTGTCAAGACATTAATTCTTGTGAGGGTAGAAAAGTTTCTGGGACTGCTTGAAGAACAGCATGGGACACTTAAAGGAGTATTCCAGTATTGCACTTGCATAAATTTGGGAGAATCACAAAAGACAGATTTAAAGAATGGTCAAAATCGATGAAAAAGAGGACGAGATTTCTTGACTTTTAGTCTTTAATATGAGTCTATCTCCAGAACACATTTCACACAATGCAACTCAATAGCATCTTTCATTAAACCCTCTCACACCTTCTAAATGTCAAGCCCAATCTGAGATGTCATCAGGATTACTTTTTCATACTGAAAAGCTCCCTCTAGTGAGTGGTACTCTTGATTAGAAGTAAATTGGAATTCCTCTGTGAAATTGATGGCATGCCCCCTTAAACAACCCACAGTATCTATTCAGCTGGAAGAAAATCAGATTTTTTGGCCACTTGGGGGCTCATGGAAACAAGCTGTAAACACAACACAGATATTGGTATTATATTGTCACTGTTTTAAGTTGATATGGCAAACTTGTTAGCAAGCAGTTGCCTATTTATACATCCGGCAGACATGGAGCAACAATAGCATTCATTTGGAGTCTTGTGTCTGGTCACCTGATTCTTTATATCATGTAATATCTGACTCTTTAGTTGCTAAATGCCCCACAGTGTTCACCAGGTAGCTGCTAACTTAGTATGTCTGCTGTTTTGTGCGGGGCAGGTAGTGTGCAGTGGGTTCATCAGAGCTTTTTTTGTTGAAAACAGTTGCTTGCTGCATCTGGAAACTATGTTGATGAGAGTAGTGAGGGTGAACCAAACCAATAAAGTTGTGGGCTGTAAAAACCTTAACAATAAATTAAAAGATGCTAAAAAGCTGTTAGAGCTCAGGGTAGCTGCAGAGTTGGGAGATAATTATCTGTGGGTTCATCAGTACCAGTGACCGTTTTCACATTACACACTGACATATCTTCTATTGTTAATCTAAAAATTTTGACTAGAGCAGCTTTAAAGACAAATTATTAACATTATATTAATGTTAGTTTGTTAACCCAAGTATGTAATACTGTGCTACAGATGTGCTACAGGACTTTATTAGCACCATAGCACAGCTTGGTCTAAAGCATGTTTTTTATGGTACATTTCAAAAAGACAATTATGTTACCATTTATGTTATAGCAGCCACTGCCAAGATCATTTTTCCTCTAATGCATGGTTCTATTTTAAAATAGATTGCTTGATTTGTCAGTTGGGATTTTTGTTGTGAATATTTTCTCTTTATGACTACAGTAATTACTGTACATCGCTCCACTGAGGCCTTGTCTAAAACATTCTTGCAAAAGGACAAATAATCAGTTTTTGAATGTGCTTTACTCACCCTTGGTGGTTTCACTGTCTCGGATCATGTAGGATCCCACTTTGTTCCCAGGGGCCAGCAGCTGCCGCTCAGCATCTTTCCTGCTCACACCCTTGAAGAACCACCTCAACAACAGGAAACATCAGTTAGTACAGAAACCTCTTAACGGATCTTCTAGCATAAGCCATTCATGTTGTGTGCTGTGTTTCCTTACTATTTTACCGCTTTGTAAAAAAAAAAACTACAAAAAGTGCTGTTCAAATACAGTACATGATACTATGACTATTGATAGTAATGCAAATCATACTGTTATAGTTACTACAACTGGGAATAATAGTATGTATGAGTATGTGGACTCGTGGTAGTCAATTAAACTATTTCATATTCAGGAAAAAAAAGGTTTTCACAAGTGAGATAATGCATATTACAATAATGTGTTTTCAGTGTGAGTACACTTACTCCTCTGCCTCCAAAGTGTCTTTGGCTACATAATTACTGGGAATGAAGCCTTCCTGACCTGTACTGATTAACATAGCTCTCCACCACTCCCCCGATCTACAGAGAGACAGAGAGAGAGCATGACAAAACAACCAAGACAAACAAGAAGGGTGAATATTTCTTATCAACAAAGACATGACAAACCACATGCTTTACACGTCCAAAAACTAAATGTAGAGCATACAATTCCCTTTTTTACTCCTGTAACTGAAGCAAACAAACAAGTAGGGGAGAACTAGGTAAACAGAGCCAGTGGGTAAAATGAGCCATCCCCTTTATCTAGGTAACCATAAACAAAAGTAATCATGTGACCACAAATTAAGAAAGTATAGTTCACATTACTCAATCCATCTTGGACTCAAGCACATGGAGAGAGTGGTCAGCAAAACAGAGCAAAAAAAAAGATTTTTGTCATGCCAAGTGAATTCATCATGTTACTAAAGTTATCAGTCTTGTATCTTAATTAAAAAGATATGTTTTGGACAATATTACATGTTAATTTAAGCCAGTGTCAGCTACAAAACAAGGTCATAAACTTAGCATAATTGTGAATCTGAGCCACTGTGTGAAACAGTTTTGTCAAAATGGAGGTTGTGGGGTAAAACGTGCCGGTGATGTTGGGGCAAGTTGAGTCAATGGTTCAATTTACCCCCTAAAATGATTTTCTGATATTCTAGAGACTAGAGACACTGATCATGTTTGATCCCTGTTACAAGTGCAATGGGGGCATTGTCATCCTGGAAGAGACCACTCCCATCAGGATAGAAATGTTTCATCATAGGATAAAGCTGATCACTCACAACTACTTTGTATTGATTAGCAGTGACCATTCCCTCTAAGGGGACAAGTGGACCCAAACCATGCCAGCAAAATGCCCCCCATGCATAACAGAGCCACCAGATCCCCTCACTGTAGGGGTCAAGCATTCAGACCTGGACCAGTTTTTCCTTTACAAAAGCACATTTACACACACATTCTTTCTGTAGCTAACACACACAGTTTAATCACAGTTTAATCTTTACTGAAAATGTTTAGGTAACATGTCGAACAACAAGACACAAACATATGGTTTTACTTAAATGTACAAGTTTTTGCCTTTGTTAAATTGATGACATGAATAAAGTTCAAAATTATTTTTAATTTTATACTTAATTTGTTTGATTTTGTGTAATTTTTATATCAGTATTTAATGGTAGCACTATTTACCCATAGAGCCCTCAATTTACCCCATCCCCATGCTCATTTTACCCCTTCCTTGGGGCAAATTGTGCCATAGGACTAACTTTTTTTGATGGCTCATTGTTCTAAAACCATAATAATTAGATAACTTGTTTTAATTTCCATGGGTACACAACAACCTGAGATAAATATAGTAACTATTATTTGAAACAAATACACTTTTATTTTGCAGTAAAATCATCAAATGTAAAAAGTGGCTCATGTTACCCCGTTCTCCCCTATGGCTAATGCATCTAATGTCGCTGTTGATGCTCTACTCACTCCTCTAAGATTCGGAGTTTATCTCCCTTCTTGAAGCCGAGGTCTCCATCATGAATGGCCTCATAGTCGTACAGTGCCATGGCAATGCTCTCTCCTAGAAAAGAACAAAGAGCAAAATGCCTTACAGAAAGTTTTCACATTCTTGTCTTTATGTGCACATGACTGAATATCTGTGCATGTTGTTTTTTTAGTGCACACAACACACTGCATTTAGGTCTGAAATGTGTCTATCTTTGTTACTAACATGAGGTTCTCCACACTCATTTGACAAACTGACTTTCTTCTCTGCTTGATAATAATAGCAGTGGTTTTCTTTGTACTGGAGGCCTGTGTGGTGAGGCAGTGAGAGGGGCTATCACTCTGTACCCACACACAGACTCTCCTTCCTCTCTCTCACATGTTGTGTCAAGTTTTAGACAGGTGTTAACATAACAAGGTTGCTAGCAATCAACTGACGTTGGTGGTTCGTCAGCGAGTGACTTTAATATGAAATGTAGCATCAAGCACATGTGCTTAGAGTTACAATAAATACTGTTTAAGTGTAAGGAAAGATTGTGACTCACCATCTGGTGCATTGGCATTGGAAGGCATTTTGCTCTGTGGATAAGACAAAGAGAAATATGGTGGTATGAGGCTAAAATAGGAAGTCATTTCCATCAAAAACTAATTACCCCATATTTGTTGACTTTAAGTAAGAAAAACAACATTCTTAAAGCTACAATAGTTGATTTTGGCCACTTGGGGACAGCACAACAACCTAAATAAATAAAGACATTATCACCATATAAAGTTATTATGGTGAACGTAAACTGTTGCTTATATACACCATCAGCACACACAGATCAACATTAGCATTCGTTTGGAGTCATGTTTCTGTTCACCTGATACATTTAAGTTCTATATTCACCCCCTTTTTGCTCTGTTTTGGTTCCCACCAACTCCTGAGAGAAATATCTGTCTCTTTAGTGTTAAATTTTCTTCACTAGCTAGTCGCTAACTTTGTCTGTCTGCTGTTTGGTGCTTGGAAGGTAGTGTACAGTAGGTTTATCATTAATACCTACTGCGTCTGGATACAGGGTTGATTAGAGAGGTGAGAGTGAAACAAAACAGCAAAGTTGGAGCACCGTACAAACCAAAATAATTAATTGAAAGATGCTAAAACGCTCCTTAAAGCTGAGCTGCAGAGTTTGTGGGTTGATCACTATGAGCACCCCCTTTCACATTACACGTTTGTTTTTTACATTGTTAATATACAAATATTGAGTAGTGCAGCTTTAAACGGGTTGCCCAGCCTTAGTAAAGCAGGATTATCTCGCATTCTCTTGAAATGTTGTATTTCTTGTGAATAGAAGCAAAACAAGATTATATTTCAACAATACAATCTATTATATTTCAATAATTTTCACATTTCAAAGCAAAGATGATACAAGCAAGAGCACTTTATAGCTCAAGTCTAGACTAAAATTCAACCACAATGCACCAACAAACAGATAACAAACTTGTAACATTTGAAAGGAAGGGAGGAAGGAAGGACTTAGTCATATCAACTTTGAAAATCAGGATGTTGTTGACAGTTATCTTTACTTTAAGTGTTTGGGTCTGCAGTGGGTTTGCTCTATTTACTGCCTGGTCGCTACACAGCTGAGCTGTGTAGCGACCAGGCAGTCAGAAAGACTGTCTGTAAATTTAGACATCTGTGAGATAGTATAATACAGCGTACATGGGTTGAAGAATGACTAGGTGTTGCCTAATATTCAAGTTTTGATCACACATATCCTGCCTCAGCACTCTGGCTATGCTGCTTCTGTCACTTCCTCTTTCTTCATTGAGGGTGAAAGACGCATTACAGTCAGCACACAGGAAGCAGTGGCCAGAGGAACCACACAAGCAGCAGCACTGCTATTTTACCCATGGCACAGATCAAAGTTTGGCCAGTATGCAAATACACAATTAGCCACAGGAACATTTTCAGAGTGAACATCAGTCACACATCTATCATCTCTGAAAAGCACAGGGAAACTAACTCCCACTGTGTCTTCTTCTCTCTTTTGTAACTATTAGCACTTTCACTGTCTCTTCATTTTACACTATTTCTCTTCCTTGTTCTTTACTTAAAGCCAAGGCAATTTTGCAGGTGTGCATGCCCATGTTGTCAGATACAATCTGATTAAAGATCTAAATTCATGTCCAGTGATCTAAAATAAATAAGAGCATTTACTCAAGTGCTTTACTTAAATGCACAATATGTAATTTCTGCTGCTAAGGGTCTCTCAATCAAAAGAATAACAAAAGACGTAGTTTGATGATGTTGTGAAGTAGTGTGGGATCATGGGAGTTGTTGTCTTCATTGTTCCAGGTTATTCCGGGTTAGAATTACTTGACTGTTCATCGTTCAAGATGTTTTTACCAGGAGCTGAATTATCCGCAGAGGTCTCCTCGTCTCCAGAACAAACAGAAAAAATGAAGCAGTTTCACATAAAAAAGTTTCTCTGACAATGTTCGGTGGGCACAGAATGTCTGGGAGAAACATTTTGGATAATGTAAGTACACAACTCAACAAAATATATAACATAGATCTAGTCGTTTTTAGACAATTTAATGCAGAATAGTTACATTTTATAACTTTCAAGTTAAACTAAAATCATATTTAGTCATCGCTTTTTGCAGTCTAAAATAACATCAACATGTTTTTAAAATTCATTATTAATAGTTGTTTATAATTAGTATCAGGTTTGTCAGGGTGTGTCGGTGTATACTGTTGAGAACAAGAATAAGAGACAAATTTGCACTGTAGCCTATATGTCATGGGAAGATAGTGTTTTATTGGCAGTGGTATTGAATGGAGCATCTAAATGTGCAAAGAGAAATTTACAGGTACATGACATGCTGCAGCGGAGCAGCTTATTAGCTAACTAGCTTTTAAACTGACATTAGCAGTGCACTTTTCTCTGTTGAATGTTTGTTTGGTAGCTTGTTCATCAAGCTAAGGTGTGTGTTCATGATTTTAAGGTAGATAAGAAGGACAATTTATCAGGACAGCTAATGTCAGTTGCTGTTGTTTGATTGGCTGTATGGAAACGAGTTCTCTATCTATGTAGACAGAGAACTAACGGTATTCCAAAGATTAAATGTAAAGACATGGTGCCATCGTGAAACAGAAAAATATAAATCTCTCAAAGGAGAACATATGACACAGAGCATTTTTTAAGAGGAAACGTGTGAATTAATAGTTATCTATGTGAATTTTTTCTGTCACTTCATTACTACTTACAGCTTTATTTCCGGAGTTTCCTGCAGTGGGGTCTTTGACATAGTGGGCCGTCTGTGTGCGGTTCTGCAGATCGTCATTACCCATCCCTTTGCCGAGAGGCTCCTGTTCCTTCTTTGAGCCCACACAGCCCATGGTGCCTTCTATAGAAGGACAACAGAGGAGAAATAGCAGGCATGAAGGCAATGGAAGCCACTCAGAAACTGCCATTGAGATATATAAATGAAATAGTCAGGCCTAGTTGTCCTAGCCATACAGTGACTTAATATGTATCTACATTAGTCAGAGAAAAGCAGAATGTAATTAAGGTCACACCCATGTTTAGTACTGAACATAAACTACATATACAGTATAAGAAGAGGAGATTTTAAAGTAAAAAATATACATATAGCTTTTAATGATATGGATATTTCATAATTAGTCATTTTCAAACCTTTGTCACACAAACACTATTGTTGTATTTCTAGCACACATCCTGCACTTCAAGGCTCAAGGCTGGGATGGTACGATGCATGCTCACAATAAGTACATGAACAGGTTATGAATTAGTGCATCTCTGATGCTGCATGTTTATTTTGAAGGACACACATTTCCCGTTGTCATGACAGTAACGTCCAAAACTAATGTTGTCACATCAGTAGTTAGTGCTCATTCGAGCATTTGTAAACATGGCAAAACGCAAATACAACACTGACTATGTTAATTATGGGTTTTCTTACATTGAGGACCAAAACCTGAGTGTGTTGTATGCAACAAAGTGCTGGCACATGAAAGCATGAAGCCATCAAAAATGAAAAGCCATTTAGATACAAAACACTGCACTTAAAGACAAACCTGTTAAGTACTTTCAAAGACGACTCCAGGAGTTGAGGGCATTGCAAAAGTGCCTAACGCCTTCTTATTCAAAGCAAGAGCAGGCACTTTGTGCATCTTATCACATAGCTCACCGTATTGCAAAGTCGAAGAAATCCTACACAAGTGCAGTAGACCTTATCTTACCTGCAGCCATTTACATGGTCAGAGAGGTGCTGAATCAATTTGCAGTGCATAAACTGAAGACTATACCATTGTAGGCGGATTGAATAAATGTCCGATGACATCAAACAACAGACCGCAGCTTGCATCAAGGCAGGTGCTCACTATGCATTACAGATGGATGAATCCACAAACATTACGAACCATGCAATTTTTTTGTTTTATTTATGTGAGACATGGTTGGGAAGGGGACTTACAACAGCAATTTCTCTGCAGTAGAGATCCTCCCACCACTACAACTGTAGAAGACATTTTCAGTACTGTGGATTTGTACTGGGGTTCAGTGGGCTACACCTGGTGCTTTCAAAAGCTGTGCAAAGAGTAGTGAGGCGGTGAGCATGCTCGCGTGCTGTACCATGTGGAAGTTTGCTGGTTTTTGACAGCAAAGGTCTCACACAACCTTCCTTTTGACCTGTTTAGTGACGATGTGTGACTTGCATAAGTTGCTTATCTGGCTGATGTGTTTAAACAGTTAAACACATTAAATGTGTCTATGCAAAGGAGGGGACACAATATGTGTGAAAAGTCTGAAAAAATCGAGGCATTCAAAAAGAAAATTGCATTGTGGGCTAATCATGCTTCCAAAAATAGGCATGACGGAGTGACCGGTAGGTGAATGGTTATTGTGCATGCCACATTACTGTGACATCCCTGGTTTGATTACAGTCAGGGACCTTTGTTGCATGTCATACCCATCTCTCTCTCCCCTTGTCTCTTGTCTGCCTCTTCACTGCCCACCTCAAAAATAAAGGCAAAACTGCCAAAACAGTAATCTTAAAAAAGGGGGCTTGACATGTTTTCCAATGCTCAACCTCAGAATTACTTTGTCTACCATCACCCCAGACTCAGAGACTCTTGTAAGAAGCAAAAAAGCATCCTCAGTTATCCCATTAGTTCCCCCAAACTTAGGTCTGTTTTGTCAGCCATATGATGAAGGGTTCATGTAAAGTGCTAGCTATATAAACCTCTAATTCAAGATACGTCCTTTTTGGCATTGCAAAATACATAACAGGTCACTATTGAAGTATTCAAGGCATTAGAAGGTTTGTGATGACCCTCACTTTAATACCTAAAAGTAATTTAAGATTCATGTTTATTGTAAATTTAGGTGCAACAGCCATAATCTGCCAATCTTGACAGGAGATCAAGATGACAGATATCATTACATATTAGTTTGTTCTTGCTTTGATGATGAGAGAAACATATTAATTAAATAATACTATAGGATAAATCCAAGCATTGGTAAAGAGTAATTTTATGTCCCCTGAAAATCTTGTTTCCACTGACCCCCAGAAATTTAACCTCTCTTTGCTTCAGTGATGTACACTGTGACATCACTGTTGGGTGTGATTACAGGAGCACACTTCTGACCAGTTTGATCAAACAATAATGGTTACCTTTAAATGTGCTTCTCTCTTCATTTGCGTGTTTGTTTATAATGTATTTATTTACTTAGACTTTTAATTGTAACACTTTAAGTCCTGGTATTTAGTATTTATGTACAGAGCAGTTAATGAAGGGGCTAGTGTAAATAAATACACAACATACATCACATAATACAGAATGTGATTCACTCTGTTTGTAATATGTTAGTAATAAGCTAACAACACATCTACACACAACTACCTTCTGCCACAGCTCGACAAGTAACAAAAAGACTGAATTTCATTACTAAATTTACTGTAATGTTGGAAGATACCGACTCGACTCAGCTATCTCAGACTGCTACAGTCTCATATTAGCTTCAGCTGAACTTCTAGTGGAATAGCTTCAGGGCCAGTATAGAGAGTAGGAATTGTAACAGTGACCAAGACCCATTTACAAGTACATGTAGGAACGTCAGTATTGTATTAAGACAGACTTCCTACACTACCTTAAAGTTTAAAGTGTTACCTTTTTGTTCTTTTACATGTGAAATTATATCCATGAGGGGTCACCATTGAATAGAGGAAAGTCAAAAGTCAAAAGATCTGGTAGTCATTTTTAAATGAATGTACTGTTAACTGTTTTGGAAAGAAGGTCTTCATATATTTTCACATTTGCAGTCCATCAGGTTCCACTCCTGCTGATGTGATCACCAGCTTTGGTTGGGCATTGTGCTCGGATCCAAGGGCACCAGAAGTAGGGATTCCAAGGGGCCATTGCCCCCATTCTTTTAAAGTTGTGATCATTGTATCCCCGCAAATACCCCAATATTGCAACACTTAAGGTAAAAAAATGTTTCAATCATTCCTGTCTACTCTAGGACATTAGCTAGGAAAGTAATCTTTTTTTCTGATTTATCATTAAATATAGATTTCGGGCATGGCTGCTTACAACACAAGGACAACGTTAACATTCCTATTGCACATATACACACTCTAACACACACACACACACACACACACACAGACACACACACACACACACACACACACACACACACACACACACACACACACACACACACACACACACACACAGACATTTTGGTCCCCGCACTTCTGAAATTAATCCAGTGCCCCTACTTAGATCAATACCATGCTTATTCTACTCTGACCTCTAAGAGCCTCAGAACTGGCAGCCTCTAGTCTCTACTGTGAATCTGTTTGAAAGCTGTAACACATGTTAAGTGGTGTGGCACAGAGCTGAGACATTCTCTCTCCCAGCCGACTGTTTCTGTAAATGTACTGTATGTCTCTAATATTGGGTGGAGAAGGCGTGAAAATGGCATATCACATGATGCTGTTAGATACTCACTACAGGGGGAAGACTGAAAAAACAAAGATGCCTTATAGCTTACAGTTTACCGGATGACCCAGACGGTATAATTTTTGGGATGCTGTATGCTTCTTCAAGCTCTCTCCCTCCACATTGTTGATGATTTCTCCTAACTTGATGTTGGCAACACAAAAGCTTAGTCACTTAAAGGTCTTTCTCTCTACTGTGGCAGTAAAAACATTTCTGCACAAGCCCTCTTATTCATCTGTAACATCGAGGGAATACTTTGTTTTCTTTGAGTATCATACTGTATCTCTTTGTGTATTTACATGTATGTACATGTTCTGTGTGTGTTTCCTGGCGAAAACACACACAGAACACCACCACTATAGACTGAGCTGATGCTCCTTGCTGCATGTCTCTGCTCTGGACAAAAGGATCTCATTGCATCTCACCACTGTCACCTCTTAGTGAGTAGGAACAGGACAAAAACATGTCTTATCAAACTTGTGGCAGTGATACGTATTTGGACTCAATCATGGGGACTAGCAAGCCAAAACTATGAGCTGAAGGCAGATGAAAAGCTTCATGAAGCTGCATGCTACTGTCCTGATGCAACATACATACAATAAGTAGATTTTTGTTTATTTACTGTAAAATTAATGCACATGTAGTATCAACACAATTATCACATAAACTAAAACTTGATTTTCAAGTTATCAGCTTCATGTAGTCTACAGCTTCATGTTTTTGGAGAATAATGAAGCATAAATTGCTTTACTTCCACTTGATACCTGCATATCTTGATACTGTGTCCTGTATTCTTTTGGTCTGAAAGATGTACTGCACCTAATACTTGAAAACTCAAAGTACTTGTAAAATTTGATATATTTTGATATATTTAGAGGTCTAGATACACGTACACTGAGGCAACATAACATAGCCTATAAAGCCCTCCACATTGTTGATGATTTCTCCTAACTTGATGTTGGCAACACAAAAGCTTAGTCACTTAAAGGTCTTTCTCTCTACTGTGGCAGTAAAAACATTTCTGCACAAGCCCTCTTATTCATCTGTAACATCGAGGGAATACTTTGTTTTCTTTGAGTATCATACTGTATCTCTTTGTGTATTTACATGTAAATGTGTATGCAGTTATATGGAACAAAGTTTAACAGAAGTGAGAACAAAGAGGGAGTCTGTGATGGGAGATAGAAGCTGTGTTTTGTTGCTTATCACATCGAGAGAGAGTTACACTGTGTAACCTATCTCTCTTCAGCTCAGAGAAGCAGATCATTGCACACACACTGAATGAAGGAAGTAATCTTTATCAGCAGTGCTAAACAGCAGGACCTTGTCATCATGCAAACAGGTCTACTATGATTTTGGAGGTCATGTCACCTTGGAATGACCCAAAGCATCACAAAAGAGGACACTGATATTCTCAGTAGATAAACTTTTGAATTAGTGGTGACAGGAAACACCAACACTCACAAAACGTTAAATGTTTCTTGGTTTATTCTACATCCACATTCTTTACCATATATAATCATTACTGTACTGCACTGGTGCTACTTATGTACAGCGGTAAGCTATGGAAAATGTTTCATTTGAGCATTTAGACACAGGAAGTTTCGGTGTTCTTGAGGTCAAAATTAGTGGCGTTGAAGTATTTGCTTCCTTTTTTTCTTTGTTCCAAACCTTGTTCCTCTTTCAATGTCTAATCAAAGAAGGGTCTGGTTTCTTTGGACAGTTTTGACCTCTATTTAAAACTCTTTAGTACAATGCCTCTTCCAAATAAAAACAGTGAACAGATGGGGCTTCCGGTCATATTTTTACTGAAACAAAATGGAGGTTCGCACTAGGCTGATGATAGATAACACATTGCTCCAGTCTGGCTCTGTAAAAATGCAGCTGCCATTGACTCATCTCTGTTATGTGTAAAGTAGTTAAATATATGTTGAAGTCAATCCACTCAGCTCTTAGTGAAGTAAGAGTAACTGAAGAAACCAAAATGAACTGGTATGCTCCAGCTATTAAACCTCCTTAATGAGACAGGAGAAAAGAGCAGTTAACCATACTCCATGAACCTGTCTGTAGAATAGACCAGGATACAGTAGGTCAGCAGAACAAACACCTATTATTGCTTGTAGTTAAGGTGAAAGGAACTTACTTGTCTCAATACTTCTCCTACACCCACAGGCTCAGAACTGAGGACAGACCTGCTGTCAAGTGCAATCCGCCTCACTATACTTAAGGTGGCTGGGGCGGTAAACTTTGAATAGGACAGTTCTCACACCCACAACCCTCCTCTGAGCGTAAAGTGGAAATGCAGCTAGCTCGTTACACATTTGTCATGCTAAACAGCTGAAAGGGAATGGGGGCATAAACCAACATAAGCAGGTCTAGTCTGTGTTTGCTGGAGTAGCATAAAGAGGTCACACATGGGTCTCTGGGGAAAACACACACAGAACACCACCACTATAGACTGAGCTGATGCTCCTTGCTGCATGTCTCTGCTCTGGACAAAAGGATCTCATAGCATTTCACCACTGTCACCTAAGAAAAGTGGATGATCAGAAGGGTTGATGCTGCTCTTTTACTGAGGCAGCCACCTTTAAATGATACACAAAAATGTATGCTTAAGTGAACAGAAACGCATTAGAGCATATGTCCTGTGTGAAATTTTAAAAAAAAGATGAAGCTGGTTTCACAGACAGTGGTTTTTAAAAAATGGATAGAAGTTGGTAAAATAAAGTTTTTATGCCAACTTCAGCATTCTCCTCCCTGTGCTAAAACACTTGTTGGGGGATATGAAAGATAAATCTGTGAGAAAATGCTTATGCTTTGTCTACGCTGACAGTTTCAGTTCTGTTCTGTTTTTCCACATTCATATTTGTTATCTGCCTCATTGAGACTTTCAACCTTGAAAAAAAGAACTTTTATCAAATTAATAAAGGTTATGTTGGTAACACTTTATCTTAGGTTCCCCTGTTTAGCATTCATGAGCAGTACACAAACATTAAATTAATGGTTTATAACACACTATGATATAGTAGTATTATGAAAAGTTATAACTGACAAATACTGTGCATTAATTAACAATTAAAATGTCCTTATATCTGCTTATAACTAAATCATAGGGTTATACACCATTATTAAATGTTTATAAATGATAAATAGGGTAAAGTAAAGGGTTACCATGATAGCAAATTTAAATAAATTGATGTTCAACTACTTTCATCTTGATTTCTTGCCTCTTGATCCATACCATCAGTCTTCGGAATCAAGTTTGTGTTAGTTTCACAATAATGTCCAGAGAAAGATGATGTCTAATGGTGGAATTCTCAGTTTCATATCATCACCAACTCTATCAGTGGTCAGAATCTGCCCACCAAATATCTCCTCTGTTCTGAAACCATTCAAGTCAACAGACTAGCCAACACATATTAAAAGACAAACTCCCTGGGATCGCAATACGATTAAAGTTGTAACCAGCTGAATGTATTTTTATAATCTCTCTCACTCTGGGACTGGATGCATCAGTGTATTGTATTTGTTCAGATCATAAGAATAATGACAGAATCAGATGACCTCCAATGCCACACTAAGCTTTAACATGGCTCCAAAGAACCCAATTAAGGATAGTTTCTTGCCATTGTGACCACAGGTGGTAATTACAAGATATGGTACAGTCTGAATTTGCCTTCATTTCCCAAGATTCTCTGCTTTAAAGACATCAGAATTGATCTGTGACATTTTAGCATGTCACAGATAAACATCACAGATAGTTTAACAGGTGCACAAGTAGAAAATTAGTCATAAAGTCAGTGAACATTCTCATTCTCATTAATGTCAGTTACACATCATCTATCTAAAGTTTGCTATAGTTAGCCTTAGCCACTGTAAACTATATACCAGACCAAGTTAGGCTGTAGCAGCAAATATCCTGAGTGCACTGACTTGAGTAATGGTGCATTTTATTGCTTATGAATTCAACTTTTTAATTTGAAAGAAGGACTGTGTTATTTCTTCTTTCAAAAGTCACATAGACATGCTTTAACTGTAAGAGCAGTGCTAACAGGAAAGCAGTTTTAGTGAGCCACAGTTAAAAGGACAGCATGTCACTATCACCTCTGAGGGGGAAGTGGTAGGTCTGTTTTTTTTAAGAAAGTGATAGCACATTGTCAGTCTAAATATAAGTCATTTTTTTGATTATATCAAATTTTTACAAGTAAAAATATGCAGAATTTGACACAGAATTTCAATTTAAGAAGAGTTAACAGAATTTACATACACCCCAAAAACATTATTCAAGATATGATGTTGCTGTCACTCATGTAATAATCTAATGTCAGCACTTGTATAAAGGCCCTGTTCAGAATGATCAAATTATATCCTACCATGCAAATGAGTACCACTGCAAACATCAGGCTGAGTAGTCGTTAATCTACCAGACCATAGATAGGTAGCCACATTCAGCACAAGCTTGATTTGGCCCCACAACACCACAAGAGGGCACAAACAAAAGTGCCCTGACATAACTTCTGTTGTGATTTGGCGCTATATAAATAGAAATGAATTAAAATTGAATTGAAACATGTCTAAGCTGCATGTTTCATATTTATCCAAGTAATAAAAGTTGCACACTATGTACATTTGCTCCCTGTGGCTGTCCATGCAGCAAGCAGATCAAGGCCAGTTTGACAGTCAATATGTCCACACTGCATACCTGTCATCCCTATAAGCTAAGTGAAGTTCGACTGGCAGTTCAACAGAATGCCACACTTTCAATGTGGACCTCTTTATGCAGGATTCCATGTACTGTATTCTACCACCACAGGAAGATAGCAATAATTCATGTGTGCTCTGTTATGAGGAATGATTTTTTTTCCCCAGATGTAAATTTTGTGGGCTGTGAAAGGCTGCCAGGGTGTGTGTGTACCTGTTTGGGACTGCCTCAGGCCATAACAACATCACCTGGCAGCCTGGCACGCGACCAACAGGACATTAGAGAGGGAAGAAGACAGAAAGAGAGACAAAGAAGAAAGAAAGCTTGCCACTTTATTGTTATTAAATGACTTATCAACAAGAAATGACAGGAGACTGGACTGCAGGGTGACTCCATTTCATTAATTTTTACATGTAGCTATTGCATGACATGACTGAATTTAATTCCATACACACACTTGTTGGTCTTAACAAAAAAGCATATCGTGGGTTGTATGAATTTCTTTTTGAAATTCAGTAATTACATAACAGTTACTTATCCCAATAATCCTCTGTTACCTTGACAATTTTGGGGTTGACTTGTTTGCCATATTACTTGTAGTTTGTTGGGGGGTTGATATCAGTTTGGCCTTTGTGCGTTCACTGGACAGACTGGTCCAGTACATGCTAGCTTGATGGGGTTAGCCACCACCAAAAGAGGAGAAATTAAATGCTGAATGAATTTTTAATGACTAATTACATAAAAATTGCACATATTACAGAATATAATGTATTATTTTTTATAGTTTCTCATACAGGTGGTTTTGACTATAAAAATTCTTATTCTCCTTTTCCTTCAAAGCAAGAAACACTCCACCAACCAACCGTGTCATTCAAAACCCCCAAAATTTTGGGTTGCAATTTTCAGTTTACAAAATATGAGGGAAAAGTGGCTGAAGTGGCTGCAGTAATGCAAGCAAGATAGATGTTAGTAATGGGGAATGGTATACAATGAGCACCAGTATGATGCAATATCGGCATTTCTCTCTAAAGGATGTGTAAAAGGTGTTTACACATATACATGTCTTCATACTACATAAATATACACTTATATTTGATGTAACATTTTTGTGAGCATGTTGACAAATGACCAGGGCATGATCTGAAGCTCACTGAACATCTAAAAATGAAAGTTAATGTAATGTGCAGACACTGGAAGATGACAGAAGAGAACAGAAACTAGTCTACTGGTTTCTGGTTTAGTCGAGATGGACAGTCTAAAAATAACTGACACACACACACACACACACACACACACACGCACGCACGCACACACACACACACACACACACACACACACACACACACACACACACACACACACACACATATGCATACATGCAGAATTGAGCAAAGATGAAGCACTTTGGGCCAAATTAAGATAATTAATATACCATTGTGTTTATCAGTGTCAATTACATAATATTTGACAACTTTCACACTTTACACGTGTTCTGCTGTCTGATTTTGTCGATAATATAAATGACATATGTTTTCTGTACAGCAACTTTTGTAGGCGGTGGTTGTTTCAACTCTTGAAGGTGAACTTCTTCTTTTTTGAAGTCACCCTGAGCATCCTTGTTGAAAAATGTCGTTATTGTTATTCTTCCCTCAACTTAATTCACTTTACAGCATACCATTTGTTCTGTGTATAATTTTTCAGAGCGTTTGGCTTCTTTTATTCACAAGCAACATCAGATCAAGAAGACACTTACCGCGTTTCAACCAATCACTTCTTCAGTTTTTTCTGCGGTTGTAAATGATCTTCTAGAGTCGGATGACGGTGAAAAGAATATTCCTCATTTCTTTCGTGTAGCTTCCATCCCCTTGTAGTCGCTTTTGTCTTGTGAGTGAGGCTGAAGATGTGGACGGGGCGGCACAGCGCTGCGCAATGGACTCGGACAAGGAAGTTTGAGCTGTGCGCATCTGACTGAGTTGATGAAAAGAGGAACAAGCTGTCAGCTGCCTCCACACCAATCGTACTCTTAGTTTCACTGGCTGAAATAGCCGGCTTATCATTGTTCCCCCCCTCCCAGCTGCCTCTTCAGTGATAATTCATTTGAATAGGGGAAAGAGAGCTGTTGTGTGCCAAAATGCAGAAAAAAAATCATATAATCTATTTATTTTTTCAGTAAAGATAATTGTCTGAAGATTGTGGTTCAAATTAAGGCCTATACTCTTTCATCAAGTCATTAAGGGTTTTAAATTTGACATTTATCATTCCAAAAAGCCAAACGTGAGGGTGAGGCCTAAACTGCTGGTAGCATGTTAGACGGAGGAGAAGATGGATGGAGTGGAAAGAATGGGTAAATGGATGGATGCCATGGATGGATGGACAGATGTGAGGGACACATTTGCATGGTGTGCAGGACAGCTCATGTATTCAAATGATGGTTTGACAGCTATCATGCTCAGTGCATCCTCTGGGCGGAGGCAGGCAGCAGAGGTGAGGCAAGGCGTGGGTGGTTCATCCCCAGGGCCCACAGCAGCAGCTCAGTAATAACACATGAGAGAAAGCTCCTGGCTCTTCAACCATAATCCTTAATCAACAGTCAGGATTAGACACTGAGTTCCCCCTGAAACCACTACAGTGATGGAGAGAGGAAGGGAGGGAGAGGGAGGAGTGCGGGTGTCAGGAGGACCAGGATAAGAATGAAATGAATGAGATGAGAAAGAGAGCAGAAAAAAACAGAAAGATATAATGGAAGAGTTTTAAAAATGCTGAGGGATAATACAAGATAAAAAAAATCCAGCACCAGGGACAAATTGGTGTTAGGCAGCTGCAGATGACCTGACATTGCCTGGTGTGGGTGCAGCCACAATGAGTCTTTTACTCTGACATACAGGCCACAGTTTGTGGCCCTCTGTATTCAAACTTCAGGGGGAAATGAGTTCCTCATTTACCAGGCTGAAGATCCACAGATTATTTATTACACAGGGAATTGCAGCACACGTGACTGACAAACTACATACAAATACATTGACAGGTGTACTTTAATCCTGCAGTCATTACAAATTCATTCAGCTTCTACTATTATTACACTGTCAAAGTGCTTTAAATGGTTGAGCCAGGATTAAAACATTTCAGGACTGCAATGAGGCAAATAAAATAAAATCAGATAAAATCAGATAATGAAAAATAACCAAACAAATTGAATAAAATACCCTACAATAATACAAGATAAAAACAATAATACTAGTGTAGGGCTGCAACAAACAATTATTTTCACGATCTATTAATCCACTGACTATTTTCTCGATTATCATTTGGTTTACAGAAAGATGGCAAATATCAAAAAATGCTCATCAGAAGTTCCCAGAGCCCATGGTGACATCCTGAAATGTCTTGTTTAGTCTAAAACCCAAACATATTCAGTTTACTATCATAGACAAATTACACAACCAGAAAATATTCACTTTTGAGAAGCTGGAACAAATTGTTTGCCATTTTTGCCTAAAAACGATCTAAATGATTAATCAGATATCAAAATAGTTGCAGATTAATTTTCTGTTTATCAACTAATTGATTAATCAACTAACTGTTTCAGCTCCAAAACAGTGTGCTAGCATTATTGAAAAGCTTTTCAAACAAAAGATATGTTTTAAGAAGTGATTTAAAAGATAACACTGATACTGCTAGAGTCAGGTCTGTTGGTATCTTATTCTGGACTACCTATTACTGAATTAGAAATGGTTGTGGTCTGTGTTGATCAGAAGTGAATGTAATCAAATGCACATATGGGCTTTGGCAGAGCTGACCAGAAAAAGGAAGCAAATAGTCAGTTTACTCTAAAATAATTTAAATTTCCATCTGTCACTTCCTGAGGGCTGAGATGTGACCACCACCAAAATTTCATCCGAAAAACCAGATGAAATTTGAATTTTCAGTAGAAATGATCAAATGCTCTTCTGTGTTACAAACATGTGTACATGAATTCAAATCTGTTATAGGTATTGGATTGTTATGCTACAAGGTGCTGACCATGGAGCTGATTTCCTGTAACAGTAAAACTGTATCATAGGACTCTACTACATGACAAAGTTTTGATGGTTTCCACAGATTTCTACATCCCTGATCATCTCACCACAACTGCTTTGCATAATGTCCTGCACAAAACGTCAGACATAATGTTACTTCTGTTTCCCAGAACACTCACCATTATTCACTGAGGGTTATTCCTGTGTATAATGTGGTAGCTCTTACATTTGTATTGAATATAAGAGCCATAGAATCATTTAAGAGGCAACATTCAAAAAAGGAAATTTATATCAGCATCAGAAGTAGTGCATTCATACAACAGTGTCTAAGAATGTGTGTTATATAAAAAGCAAAATATCTTTTCAGACCATTTAACAACACAGCATTTAGCATGATAAATTAGCATACTGTAAAAGCCAGAGAATGGTACACTTACATTAGCACAGTCAATCACACTTTAATTAACAGAGAGATGCGAATGGCAGGGAAAAGCTACTTTGTCCACTGACCATTGACTCAGTACTGTACATAATGGACTCAAATGGCATTAGAGAGACATGATTGAAAACAGTAGAAATCAATATTACAGCATTAGGGCTGCACACAGCGGCGTTGTCATGCAAAGAATAATAAAAAGTACATGCTTTGGAAAATAAGGAAAAATAAACATAAAACAATCAAACAAAATCAAATTTGACTTTTCATATTGATTGGGTTTCCTCATTAAAAAAAAAAGTTTAATAAATTTACACAAAATGAACAAACTGACTTTACAACGCTAAATTATTAAACTGATTGTGTCGTCTTTGTCTACCCAACTTAATGCAAGTGTCACAGCCGTGAGTGGAAAGTTAATACTTGCAAAATAAGTGCATTCTGAAAATGAAAAAGAGGAAGAGGAACATGTTTTTCTCTTCTATTTTTTTCTTTGTTGGTCACTTAAGACAGGGTGAGAGAAGGGGGGGACTTTGTGACAAAAATAGCAGTGCAGTGACACCAATGCCAGGAAAGTGAAATGTTACATGATACTATACAGAGTGTGATGATTACTGGAGAGGGAGAGTAAAAATTTGGCATATAGGTGACATCCAAACATTGTTTGGTCTGGTTTGTTTGGTGGGATAGTTATTTAACAACGCAGTGATTCTTAATCGGAAATATAAGATCAAAATCAAAAGTTAGTTACTGGCCTTGAAATTGAAAAGAACACTATCTGAAACAGATAGTGCTGTGACAGTAGTGGATGACAGTAGTGATGGTTGTACTACTAACTGCATTGGCAATAGTTGTGAAGATCTGTTTTGACCTATCAATAGCTGAGAGGAGACTCAACAGAGATCACGCTATCATTTATTGGCCCGAAAATAAGACAATAATTTATTCTGGAAATAATCTTTAAAAAATGGGGGTTGTCTTATATTTAAGGACTAGACTATTCTATGTTCACAAGATCAGATATTCTTTTTGAAAGGAGAGTGTACCTGCATAACAAAGACAGTGTTACATTATGGACTGTCTGTAGCCTTAAAGGACCAGTGTGTAGGATTTAGTGGCCTCAAGCGGTGAGGTTGCAAATTGCAACCAACTGAATATCTTCAGTTTTCACTTCTCTCACTTTTACAAGACAAAAGGCATAAAGGGGACTTATTATGCTTTTCCTTATTTTCAGTCATATATAATATTACAATGTCAGATGTTCATATCAAAATAATGGTAAATGTACGTGGAAGTAATCTCTGTGAGCACTGGCTTAAAACTGCTTGGTTTCAGTTTCTTCTACTTTCAACCCAAGCTGATGTTGGCTCGTGATGTATTTCTTTATATGGTCATTTGCTCCACACACAGCCCAAGTTCACTGCTCTACTCTGCTAACATTATGGCATTTTTCCATTTTTTAGAGGTTAGTCACGCTGAGCCATGACTTGAGTTGAGCTGGCACACTGTGAGTGTTTTTCCATCACACAGCACAGCAAAGCTGGTTACCTGTTGGAGGTGTGCTGGTCGTCTGCATCTCTTCATCAAACATCTCATTTTCTAACTGATCCACTAAACAAAGAGTTCCAAATTTCTCCATATCTTGTGTTGACCAGTTTTTAGAGCTGCTAATGAAGCTCTGCTAATTCTGTGAGGAACACATTTCACTTCCTGTAAATTCTTAAAAATAAAAGTCTCCCATTACATAGTCATTTAAAAGCTTTTAATATGAAGCAGTAATGCAGGAAATGTTAGATTTGCATTGGCAGTAACATAACATGACTCTGATATGGCTGCCCCTTGGCAGGCTTCCGGAAAGCTGGCCAATCAGAACAGAGTGGGCTCATCAGGAAGGGGGCCTTAAAGAGACAGGAGCTAAGACTGCCTGTTAAGAGACAGAGGCTGAACTGAAGGGCTGCATAAAGGGTCAGTGTAAGCTAACTGAGGAGTTTTTTGAATTATCCAAAGCTGCTCTAATGGAGTCCCAGAATAAAAATACAGAGCTGAAATGAGCATAACAGGTCCCCTTTAAGAATGAGAAGGCTCTTCTACTTGGATTAACAGTATCTCAAGGAAACTTTCCCAACAGGACTAGTGTGAAAGTGTTGTATCTTAAACGCACAATATGTAATTTCAGCCGCTAGGGGTCTCTCAATCAAAACAATAACAAAAGACGGAGTGTGATGACGGTGTGAAGTAGCAAGGGATCATGGGAGTTGTTGTCTTCATTGTTAAACAACTGGCTTCTTCAGGATAGGATTACTCCAGTATTCATCGTTCAGGATGTTTTTACCGGGAGCCGAATTACCCGCAGAGGTCTCCTCCTCTCCAAAACAAACGGACCTGGTGATTACAGGTAAAAGCACTGAATGAAGCAGTTTCACCTAAAAAATCAGGGTCTCGTCCTCTTCAAAGACAAATGTACACGCAGATTAAAATCAGTAAAAATACTAATTAAAGCAGTTTGACCTAAAAAAATCTGTGTTTCTCCAACGATGTACAGCGAGCACTGGACGTCCGGTATGGGCTGTTAGCCGAGCTGCTGCTAACGTTTGCCCTGTTTATTTCTCTTATAATTTAAGATCCAGATGTATGGCAGGTTTCTACCAGGAGCTGCATTATCCACAGAGATCTCCTCCTCTCCAAAAACAAACGTGCACTCAGATTAAAATTGTTAAAAATACTGACTAAAGCTGTTTCACCCAAAAAATCAATGTTTCTCTTACGATGTTTGGCGAACACCAGACTTCCTGGAGGGGCTGTTAGTTGAGCTGCCCAGTATATTTGTCTGATAACTTAAGATCCAGACAAAAAATGACCAAAATTTATCATGAAAATGTGACTTAAAACTGAATAAAAGTCAATTTATAACAGTTTCTGTTGAGCAACCACAACACCAATGTATTATCTTGTATGTGTGCAAGTTACTCTTTGGTAAACGCAATTGTAGCGGACAAACACAATGCTGAGGCATGCATCTTGTGCACTATACTCTTTGGTAGAGGGGTATGACGCTATTGATAGGTGACCAAATGAAACGGTCTGTTAACTTGATTAAAATTACAGATTTCTCTGGGTTTGAAAATTGTTGGAAACATTTGGGATAATGTAAGTACACACCTCAACAAAATATATAGCATAAGTCTAGTTGTTTTTATACATTTTAATGCGGAATAATTACATATTATAGCTTTAAAGTTCCATCACTTCTTGGATGTCTGTGCTTCAGAGCTATTATATTTAGAGTGGCTGTTAAAGTTGCACATTTAGAAAATGGGCTGTTATGTGTTGCAAAATGTGTGACTTTCAAGGCATGAGTGTTCCTCCGTTCTCCACCAAACATCTGAAAGCTGCTAAATAGAGTGCTAATGTGAGTTAACATGCACATTCATTTTTAAGTTTTCCTCTCATTTTATTGTCAGTGTTATTATTGTTAAATTGGTTTTAATGACTCTATGGAGATGGGCATAGGGTCCTGGTTAATACTGGAATGATCCAGGCAGCATATTCAGATTTTACTTATCAGGCACTCTGATAACATTCATCTACAATTTAAGAACCACTCGAGCTGAATTAGATGTTACCATTGGGACCACTAAAACAAAACAAAACAAAACAAAACAAAACAAAACAAAACAAAACAAAACAAAACAAAACAAAACAAAACAAAACAAAACAAAACAAAACAAAACAAAACAACAAAACAAAACACAACAAAAAACAACACAACACAAATGCCTCCAAAAATAACTGCTGTTGACTAAGAAGCTTGAGTCTACAGAATGTCAAGTTTTTAGGGACTACAATAACAGCGTTTTCTCATCTTGATGTCCATGCATTTTAGAGGTTCTGTTTGTAGCATTTCAACATCAATAAACAATTACATTTATTTTAAGATGTTTGTACAATGCTCTAGGCAAGTAAGAAGCCTCTACTGACTTCTGCATTGTGTAACATATGGTATCTGTCTCTATTTGGTCTTGAAAAAACTAAATTATAAAAATGATATTAAAGTAATGAAGCAGATACTTGTTTTTTGGCTTAAAGGTCTAGTGTGTAAAATTTAGTGGCATTCAGCAGAATGGACATGGCAGAAATGAATATAATATTCATAAGTATGTTTTAATTAGTGTATAATCCCATGTAACTGAGAATGTTTGTGTTTTTGTTATTTTAGAATGAGCCCTTTATATCTACATAGGGAGCGGGTCCCCTTCCAAGGAGCCCGCCATGTTGCACTGCGATGTTTCTACAGTAGTCCAGAACAGACAAACCAAACACTACCTCTAGAGACGGCCTTTCGCATTTTACTCGAGTTTCGTGGCCACCGTAGGTTCTCCTACATATTTAGAAGGGGAAAGGGAGCAGCTGGGTATTCTGTTGGTTGCAAACTGCAACCTCAATGATAGATGCCACTAAATTCTACACACTGAACCTTTAAGAGACTGCTTTATGGCAACAGATAGAGGGTATTGTGCTCTCCTTTTCAGTAGCAGAGAGAGGAAGTAGTGACAAGCACAGAAGAAACAGAAATAAATAACTTCCAACCTATAAATACTCATCATTGTCTCAACCATGTATGAATTTGAAACAGATATAATCTATTCCCATCCTCTATCTTCTACATTCACATACTCCCATGAGTGCACAGGGCTAAGGCAGGGAAAACACTGATGTTTAAAAATGCCACGTGGAAACATTAAAGCTGATCTAATTAGTAATTTTATGTTGAAGCTGCTACTCTACTATACTCTACTATAGTATACTACTATACTACTATATATAGTATACTATTATACTCATTTTTTTATACTAACAATGATCAAATGACTACATATAATGTGGAAGGTGTTGCTCATAGTGACGAACCCACAGAGAGTTATTGCCAACACTGCAGTTCCTGTCAGCTATATGGAGGTTTTTTACAGCTGTTGTGTTGCCCCAGGTGAAAAAAAAAATCAATGAATGTAGGTTTAAGTGAGATCACAGAGTCAATATAATATCATCCGTGTCCTCTTTAGCTGGGGCTCTTCTCAGTTCTCACTGTGATCTCTACCTTCCTCTCCTGCTGGATGTCTGTGAGGAATGAGTAGGAAAATTGTTCCAAACGGTTACTTTTGGGGAGTAGGCAGTGCCCAGAAAGAACAACATTTTCATGATAGCTGCTTCATACGTATAAATAAACATCAAAAAGAAGGAAGTAGGGAGAGGGACGATAATTGAGATCACATCAGTTGAGTGGTAGTTTTCAAGACCTAAATGCACTCTTCAACATTCATTTGATTTATAATCAGCTTATCAATGCAATATTATTATAATATAATATTTCTTGACCGGGTAGAGTGACACACAGCCCCCTGTAAAACAACACATTGTTCAATTCACTTTTATACAGACTAAACAAAGAGAATATAATATGTGAATATCAGTGAGCTTTAGAGGTGCTGGTAGGTGGATTCTGTTATTCTTGGACAGAACCAGGATTGCTGCTTCTCCCTGTTTCCAGTCTTTATACTAAGCTAAGCTAACCGTCTGCTGGCTGTAACTAGGGTGACCATATTTTCAAACCCCCAAACCGGGACCCTTAAGTATACTGCACATTCATGCACATGCATGTGTATGCGCTTATGTACGCACCATAGGTGTTTTCATCTGGATGGGGGACAATTATTTCAGCCCTTAGCACACCTACCAAGCGCAACTTTTAACATGGACAGTGCCTAAGCAGACGAGAAATTATGTTTTGTCTTCCAAAATCCACCAAGGTATTTGTTGGTAGTTGCCGGGTACCTTACAAAGAAAGGAGTAAGCCTCCTGGAGCTCTTTAGAAAAGACTGACTCTCTCTTCGGCATGATCGCTAACCATTAGCATACTGACAGGTTCTGTCAGAAAATGTCATAGGGTAGTAACAGCCTTGACAATGACATTGATTGACTGACACACATACAGACAAATCAGTGTTGAGTTCAGACACGTGGTGCATTGTTTATCTTTTTATATTGGGTTAGGTAATAATGAGTGGGACAGAACATGATAAATGTCTGTGTAAGCACTGAAAACAAGTATAATATTATAATTATTACTTTAATTGTGGTGAAAACTAGGACAATTTGGTAGTGAATGTTGAAAACTGGGACATTTTAGTGTTTTACAGATATTTGTCAGGACTTGGGACACTCAGCTTAAAACCAGGACAATCCCGGACACACAGAGACATCTTGTCACCGTAGCTCTAGCATCGTTTTTAACAGACAAACATGAGTGTGGTATCGATCTTTTCATCTAGAGTCCTTTTCAGACATGGAATATGAAACACTACAGGCTTCATCTATCTGTTAAAGTGATGGCTTTTTGTCATTAAGACAGAAGTGACTTTTACATTAATGTTCCTTGTGGCTTTATTCAGACATGACATGTTCAACCTAGTAAGATTACTGTCATGACTTTTACATAAAAGTGAGTCGCGCACTTACTTACGCATGAAAATGACATGTTAAATTGCCATCAGATTAATGTAAATTTCTGAGAGCGGCTTAACTCTCATCAGGAAAGCAAAAAAGTGGATGTCAAACTGTCCCTTAAATAGTATATGTGTGTCACACCATCCATAAAACTTTTGGAATGTGATTTGATTTGAAGACCGCACCCAAGAAAGAAAGAAAGAGGACTGGAAACATGAGCTGATGCCTACTGTTTGTGTCGGAGTCTCTGTCAGTTTCTGTCTCCACAAATGCCCTCTTCCTCTTGCAGCCCCGGTTGCTCTTCTGTCCCGATACACTCTCCTCGTCCTGCTCCTCTGAGCTGCTTACTGGCTCAGCTGCTGGTGATGATGTCTGTTATGAGGCAGAAAAAGAGGCAGAAAGCATTTTTACTTAAAGACTTAAAACTCACCTGTTCTCTCTGTCCTACAATGTAAAATTAACTCAGGGTTTCTGTGGGATTCACCAGGTGAAATTCAAGACTTTTAAAGACCTTTTTATTACCTCATAGTATGCAATTTAATATCTCTTTCACCATCATTTTCAGACAGAGTATGAACGTATGATGTAAAACCAGTACAGACAATATGGTCTCTTTGTCATGGCAACGCCGGAGCTCCCTAGTAGCTCCCTAAAACTTTGCTACATTTTTGTTTTAATTTGTTATTTTTTCGCCTTTATTACTTACAAACGTATCACTTATGACAGAAATACACTCATCAACGTTGGAAAAGGAAGTGCAGAGATTGGATTAAGTGAAGCAGACCTTGAAACGATCACTTTTAATGGCATCTCCTGAACACCCAGCCAAATCAGCCGGACCAAATGTCACCGCAAGCGGTGCGATCACCCTAGGAAGAGGGGGAAGAGACCTGGGATAAGGGCCAAGCTAATACAGCTTGGACCTAAGACTATTCCTCTACCCAGTCTACTTCTGGCTAATGTCCGGTCACAGGAAAATAAAATGGATGAAATAAGACTGAGGCTAACTCAGCAACGGGAGATCAGAGACTGTTGTGTCCACATCTTTACAGAGACCTGGCTCCATCCCAACATCCCAGATCAAGCTATTGCACTTGATGGGTGGATGATGTTTTGCGCCAACAGAACACAAGACTCAAGTAAGAGGAGAGGAGGAGGACTCTGTGTTTACATCAATGATGCTTGGTGCTCAAACGCAGTCAAAGTGGATGGACAATGTTTACCAGATGTCGAGTTAATGTTACTATATTGACCATATTATCTGCCCAGAGAATTCACCAGTGTGTTTGTTGTTGCTGTTTACAATCCTCCAGATGCAAATTCAAAAAATGAACTACAGGAATTGTATGAGGTCATCAGCATTCACATTACAAAACAACCGGATGGTATTTTTATTGTCGCTGGTGATTTTAATCAAACAGACCTCAGAACTGTTTTACCTAAATTCCACCAACATGTTCACAGCCCCACCAGGGGAAGTAATACCCTGGATCATGTTTACACAAACATTACTGGCAGCTACAAAGCCCTCCCTTGTTTCCATTTTGGTCTATCAGACCATATTTCCCTGCTTCTCCTGCCTACTTACTCTCAAAAAGGGTCAAACCATCAGTAAAAATTGTTTAAGTGTGGACAGATGAAGCTATAGCAGCTCTACAGGACTGTTTTGAGTGCATAGACTGGCACATGTTCAGAGATGCTGCCAACCAGGAGAACCACATCAATCTTGAGGAATATACATAAACAGTGACATCATATGTATATAAGCTATAGCAGCTTCAACTTTTACAGAGGAGCAATAGAAAAAATCCTGACTGGAAACATCACAAATTGGCATGGGATGTGCATGGCCCAAGACAGGAAGGCTCTGCAGCGGGTGATTAAAACTGCTCAGAACATCATAGGTACCCATCTACTGAGCATCAGTGATATTGGGGAGGTGAGGAGCCTGAACAGAGCCCAAAGGATAATAAAAGACAATACCCACCCCAACCACAGCCTGTTCACCCTGCTGCCATCTGGCAAGAGATACAGAAGTATCCACTGGTGTACCATCAGACTACAGAGCAGCTTCTTTGCTGAGGCTGTGAGACTTCTAAATTCATCCTCTGCACTACAACATAAAAAATAGTTTTGTTTTTTTACAATCTGGTAAATATATGATATAATCTGGTAAATAAGTTACAAAAGGGGTGTCACAGGGCTCAATACTAGGTCCTATTCTGTTCACATTTACATAAATGACCTGGTCTCATTGATTAGTAATAGCTCTATTCATTATTATGCAGACGACACAGTAATTTACTCATCAACACCCTCTATTGACAAAGCTTTGTCTAATTTAAGGGCAGATTTTTTTGGCTATTCAAAAGGCCCTGATTAAACTTAAGCTTTTACTAAATCCAGTTAAGACTAATTACATGTTCTTCACCAGATCCCAAATAAAAGATCCCATTAAGTTGTACTATTAGTAAAATATCTGAGGCTCAAATTAAAAATGTTGTTACGAGTTATAGGTACATGGATATCTGGTTAGATTAAAAAATATCTTTTAAAATTCATGTTGAGGAACTACCAAAGATGCTTTAATTTAAATTTGGTTTCTTTTTTAGAAATAAGCTGTGCCTCTCTTTTAGCAACCTAGCAATAGGTTGCAGATTGTACAGGCAACATTTGTATCAGTGCTTGACTATGCAGATGTAATTTACATGCATGCCACTGCTCATACCCTCAAGCCCCTTAGATTTAGAACAGGTGACAGTTTTAGAACCCATCACTGTATCCTCTATGAGAAAGTGGGGTGGACATCACTTACCACTTGAAGGGAACCTTCTTGAACTTGAAGCCATCCTAAATAAGCTACCATTTTATTTATCATCACTTTTAGGACTTAGAAATATAGGATATCATACCTGTTCACAAGAATGCTTTACCTTGGATATCCTTTATATGAATACAGAACTGGGGAAAACTGCATTCACCTACTAAGCTTCTAAAAGGTGGAATAAGTTTCAGGCCTCCCTTAAGTTAGAAAACTTTTTAATCCTAGAGCATTTTAAGATTCTGTCGGATCATGTCATTATCACTATTATCATATTGTATACAGCAGCATTATACTGCTTTATTCGTTACTGCACTAATATTATCATTCTCATTTTATTATCATTATTATCATAATATGCACAGCTTATTTTTGCTTTTATGCATTTTTAAATGTTCCTGTATTGTGTGCCTCTGTGTGTAATTGTACTTATATTAGTCTTTTTCTTCAAGTCATTTGTCTTGTGTTTGTGTTGTATTTATGTGTGGTATAAGACTGTTGGTTTTACACGTTTTACACATTTTAATATGACCTGTTTTGGTTGTGTATTTGCAGAGCACCATTGTAAATGAGGGCGTTGCTCTCAATTGGTTTCCCCCTAGTAAATAAAGGTTATCTATCTAAATTTGTGCGACCTGGACCCAGATAACAGGCAGAAAATGGATAGATGGATTGAGTGACAAACTAAACGAAAAATTCAGTATTCATTTTGATAAAACCAACACTTGCCTATGAGTGGATGAGCTTTCTAGCTGCTAGCTAGCAATAGTGATCATGTTTGCTACAAGTCTGATGGCGCTGACTGAAACTCCACGAAAAAGAACAGCTTCCTTCATGCATGAGAAAAGGTTGTTCCTCTTCCTTTTCACTAGGCCCTGGTTCCCAACAATACCAGTGTATTTTTTGTGTAAAATCATTAATTTTATTCCAGTTTTTCAGTTGTATTTTACAAGATTACAGTATGTTTTGTTGAAGGGCTTTCAGTCCAGCTGTGATAATAGGTGACAGCTTGAGGCTGTGGATTTTAGCTGTTTTTTCTCTTTTTTCCTTAGTTTTAAGTAATATTTGTTGCTTTGCCCTCATTAATATATTTTTTAAATAAATTCCACCTCTTTTGCACATACTCTTTCTTACTGACCTGCTTTTTCAACATCCCCTTTACAGGTTTTCCAGTGCCAAATAACATATGCTATACATTTTATATAATTTTTCTGAGGACACTGAATTTAATGCTTTTTAAGAACTTTCAAGACATTTCATTCACTTTCATCTTTTTGTTAAGTGTGAGACACTTGTGTGTTAATGCACTTTAAATAAATGTTGACTTGAGTGTCTGTGTTTTGTTGTCTTGAATCGCCTTACCTTGGCATTTGTTGATGAGGATTCTTGCTTTTGCAGAGCAGAATTGAGGGTCTCCAGTACTACCACTGTTAGAGAAACATGACACAAGTGAGTGTAATTCACCTGCTCGCAGTAAATGTATAGATTTCAACACACACAAGACACGTATGAGTCTAAGCTGTTTACCTGGACGTAATGATATGGTGAGGACAGGCACCTTCTTCCCGTTGCTTTGGTCTGTCTTTCCATTCATCTCCTCTTTCTTCTCCTGCTCTTTGATGACCTGTTTTGATGAGACCACCGCACCATGACCATTGATTCATTCATATAATTGAATCCTGTTTGTCCCCTCTTTACTCACACCCCCATGTTTTATTGCCAAATGACCTAAAATTACCTTGTGGTTTTGATCATTGTAAGGCTCTTTCTCTTGTTTGACTGGTGGTGTAGAGGAGGATGAGCGAGGGACGGCAGGTGAAGTTGATGATACTGGTACGTGTGCAGCAGGATTTGTCTTCATATCCTTGTCAGGGCTCTTCTGTAGACTCTCTTCACCTTGTAAGACTAAGGGTGAATCACCTCTTGGTGGATGGCTGGATTTGGACTTTCCTTGATCTGACAGGTCCAGAGGCCCCTCGTACGCCTCTCTAAGCCCTTCTCCAGAGACCCTCTCAGCCTTGGATGGCGGGATTTCCTTTTTCTCCTTGGGTTTAGTTTGACTCCCTGCATGCTCTGACATACTCCTCAACCTGAACACCACAGTCGGCTCTTTAGCATAGGGCTGAGAGTTGCTCTGCTTGTGCCAGTGAGACCCTGACACCTGCCCTCGGGGACTGGAATGGCTGGCGTGTTGGCTAGTTGGGATCAGGTTGGGAAAACATGTCCGATTCAGTTTGGGAGAAGGTTGCACCGACAGGCCGGTGCCTCCAGCAGCCATAGACATCCAGTCAGAGGTTTCAGATAAGGGCCAGGGGATAGTAACAGAGCTGCTCTTGACTGGTTGAGGACGGCAGGGGACGGGGGCATGGAGCACATGTCTGCTGGGATTCATTTCTCCACTGGCTGAGGAAGAAGAGTTCTTAAGAAGGAGAGCTTGAGGAGGGATGGAGGATCGCTGGTCCAGTCCTTCCACACTTTGAGCTCTAAGTTTGGAGAGACAATAGCCAGACAGATAGAGAAATGTTAAAATGTCCACACAGGTCATGAGGCAAAGCAAGGCAAGTCTATTTGTATAAAACCTTTCAGCAGGGCAACACAAAGCGCTCAACATAAGACATAAATATAGATACAGTTGAAACCACCTATAGTGATCACAGTTACAATGATCAGCTGCTTATATGGATCAAAATGCTCTGGACAAAATCATTCCTGCACAAATGCTGTTCAAACAATCAGCTTATAGTGATCATGTTGTCCGCTTACAGTGTTCATTTTGGGTCTTTTCATACATGAAAACATATGGAAAAAAACATTTTAAACTATGGTAATTCTATTTTCTTTTTACCTTTCTCCCATAATGCATGTATGATGTGTATTTAGCAGGTGCGGCACCATTATCAGGCATTGCAGCACACCTCCGCAAGGTTGTGTGGAGGTGCGGGGTGTGGGTGTTTATTTGTAACTGATGTGAAACAATCAGAAAGCAATGTTTTCTTCCTCTCATTCACCACCTTTCTCGCTACCACTGCTTGCTCTCCTCATCAAATTTCTTCTTCTTTCTAGCTTGCTTGACCACTGCTTCGCTCTCTCTCGTCTTTTTTAAAATGGTAAATGGACTGTATTTGTATAGCGCCTTTCTAGTCGTCCGACCACTCAAAGCTTGTAGCTTTTACACTATGAATCACATTCACCCATTCACACGCTGAATGGGCACAGGGGCTACCATGCAAGGTCCCAGAGAAACTCTAATCATTCACACACATTCTCACACTGATGGCACAGCCATCAGGACCAATTAAGGGTATCTTGCTCAAGGACACATCGACATGTGGATTGGAGGAGCTGGGAATCAAACCGCTGATCTTCCGATTAGTGGAAAACCCACTCTACCTCCTGAGCCACAGCCGCCCCTAAAATGAATCAGGAAGCGGTCAGCAAAGCCTAACTTTACTTTTAACGTTATCAAACAAAGAGAAATGTCCCTCCCTCTTCCTAGTAATGTTTTTGTCTGCCCTCATGACAGGGTTGTACAGAGTTACAAGTTGTACTTCTCCAAAAGTTGATTCTGGTTCAACTTTCTTGTTGTGGCACCCATGCGGCTCCCACCACCCTCTGGATGAGGCCAGACTATCCAACCTCACTGTAATGGACCACACTAAACTACAGGCTGAGCTGGGACAATAATTGGTGAGTGTAATTTCCATAACTTATGGAAATTATATTATGTACTAGATCTTGTACTGGGAATTGACAAGCCAGCTGAGGCTTTGAATAAGGTGAATTTTCCCCAGTTTTGCATTTGTAAGTGGTTCAGTCACCTGTTGACTGTGTGTGATTTGAGAGTGAGCCTGTGCAGAAGCTCTGTCTACTTGCTGCTTGTGAGAATTCATTCATGGATATAGAAAACAAGAGTAAGTCATGTATTTGATACATACAGTGATACTTTTTGACATGAACAAAAACTATGTTATATATATAAATATGTGTAAGTCATGTATCTACAGTATGATATGTGCATTGTTTCTTTTTGATGAGACCATAAATATACTATCCAAATGCATCCTAGAGTTTTTCTAATTGAATGTAATGCAGTGTAACCTTATTTCTGTATAATGACCTGTCTGACCACCCTGCTATTATAAGTGCTTAGTTTCAGACTTAATTTGGCTAACCTTGATAAATGTGTGGAGTCACAAGATGATAAAAAGTATAAAACACAAATAAGAGCAACTTCTGTTCATTTTTTTTTTTTTTTTTTAGATTTTTCTCTGATTGCACTGCTCTTGGGAAATACTGTGCATTCTCACCTTTTCAGGGCTCAACAAAGATACAAACATCCGTAATTAGTCTTTATTAACTCAAATTTTGGTTATGAGGATATCAGTCAGAATGTTAATCTGTTGTTTAACTCCATGCTTACCACATCTCGGCACCTGTCTGTGTCACTGCCTTTGGTGTTGTGAACCGCTGAATCTATTTTATGTTTGAATAGGCCTTGCAGTGTTGTAGACTGCTGTGTCTAATTCATGTTTATGTTATTTCTGTGTAAGAAATACATGGTACTGAGACAGTGCACCTGGCCTGTTGCTGTATATCAGCGGTGGTGCTGAACTGTTCGTTAATTGATGCACATAGGGCACCATGTGCTGTCCTTGGTGCTGAAACATTTGAATGCAATTGGCAACCTGCCTTCACTGTATGTTTTCTTAGCCATGGGCTTGCTTTGCTCAATAAGTTATAATTTGTGTTTATGGACAGGATATATCAGCTTTTTTACAATTGTGAATTTTAAAATGACTTTATCAGAAGGGCCCCTCATGAATGCTCTGCCCCTTCTGTGCTGAGAGTCTAGCTCCGCCCCTGTGTTCATATTCTGACCATTCAGAGTAATATAATAATAATAATAATAATACACACAGACGGGTGACAAATTAAAGGAAAACTGGTACGGGTCTGAATGCTTCACTGAATGGTTTGATGAGTATGAAAACACACACAGTCACCAGATCTCAACCCAGTTGAACACCTGTGGGAGATTTTGGACTGATGTGTTTGACAGCACCCTCCACCAACATTATCAAAACACCAAATGAGGGAATATCTTTTTGAAGAATGGTGTTCCTCAGTCTTGGCATTGATTCTACAAATCTCTGGAACTCCTCTGGAGGGATGAACTGGAGGGTGTATTATGGGAGTAAGGTAAAAAAGAAAATAGAATTTCCGTAGTTTTAATTTTCCCCCCATATATTTTCATGTATGAAAAGACCCAAAATGAACACTGTAAGGGGACTACTTGATTACTATAAGCAAATTATTTAAACAGCTTTTGTATAGGAATGATTCTGTCCCAAGCTTTTTGATCCATGTTAGCGGTTGATCACTGCAACTGTGATCACTATAAGCAGTTTCCACTGTATATATATGTTACTGATAGTCCCATATAGTGACACAACACCCTACTTCCTCTGTCTCACCTCCTCTCTCCAGCACAGGCTACATTATGTTCAGTCTTCCACGATGGTGGCATGGAAGTTGACAGAGACTCCTGTGAGAGTGGATAAGGGCAGTAAGCTAAAGAAATGACCATACTTGCATCATCATAAATGAAAGTAATGGCTACTTTTTCGCTTTCTTGTTGAGAGTTAGATTGAAGATTGATACCACTTACTTTTTTGTACACTAAAAATGAAACTACAGACAGGTGGCAGTTCATATTTAATGGATGACCATTAATCTAATCTGAATCTCGGCAAGAAAGCGAATAAGAGTATCCCCCAGCTATTATACTATATACACATGCACCAGAGGAAATGTTAAAAACTGGATTGAAATATTTATGCATGTGACACTGTATCATCATATCATATCAAAAAGTAATTTTTCTGCTCATTTGTGAGCTGATTTAGAAACTTACAAAGTTCATTCCTCTTGGTTGTCTGTGTTCAGACAACGTTTCTGTTTGGTCAAAAGCAGAATAACATGCATTTATGTTAGAATAAGAGTGTGATAATCGACAAACAAACAAAAGCAAAAACTTTTTCTCCCAGTTCCTTTTTCTTCCTCACCTTCGGCCTTTTGGTCCACCTCAGTTTTCACTGCAACATCGCCATCTGCTGGCTGCCTGGTGGCCCAGCTGGTTGCTGCGGTGATGAGAGCCACAGGTCCAGAAGAGGGAGAAATGTCAGGGGAGCTGTTTGGTTTGACCTCTGTGGTGATGCTGCTGTTAGGGGAGTGGTCACTGTGACCTCTGCTATACACACACACACACACACACACACACACACACACACATATATGAATAAGAACAATATTGCTTTCACATGGACTGCAATCATCTCCTGGGAGTTCACTGGATCATCCTTTTTGAATGATATATATAATGATATTGTCATACACAATAATTGTGTTGTTATTTAAGGTGTCTATAGTTTGGAAACTGTTATAGTAAAAGATATTGATCAAACAAAAATATCAATAGTAGTTATTTGCTGCATTCAGCAGGATTGGCTTCACAATTGTAATATCACTCTGAAGTACTTTCACTAATAGCAAAAACGATTATTAAAAATTATGACTCCTCCTAAAACTACACATAAACCCACTATATCATCCTCTCACACACCTTTATAATCAAACACCATATACTCACTCCAGTGCTGCTCTTAAATTCCCAATCTCATTTCTCAGTCTTCTGTTCTCCTTTTTCAGGTTGTTCATCTCTCCCGCTACAACACAGATTAGTCAAGATCAGAGCACCAAACTACAATGTTGTTTTTGGTGGAAAGAATGATAAAAAAAAGAGGAATGGGTGGTTGAAAGAAAGTTGTGGAAAGCATGTGCCAGATGCCGGTGTGCAAGGCAGAGATGGAAGAGAGAGAGAGAGAGAGAGAGAGAGATGATTACAAAGACAGACATAAACAGAATACCCAGAAGAGAGATGTGCTGGAGGCTCTGCATCTGTGAGACTTCAAATTCCTGCTGCCTTCTCTTGGCCACCTCCTGAGTTACTGTACATCTGTCACACAGCCCCGCCCTCAGCCTGCACAGACAGCAGAAAGCCGCACAACATCAGAAACAGACCTTTTAACTAGACTGACCAAAAAATATTCTGTGATACTCATAACCTTGATGCGTGGTATGGCCAGTAGCTTCTTGTAGCTAATGTTAAAGGACAGGGTCACAGCTTTTTATGTCTATGTTAAAACAACAGTCAGTTGCCCATATGAACAGTGAAAGAGGTTTTCCTCACTGTAATTGTTCCTCCTGTTCACACTGGCTATTAACAGATCCCCTTCAAACGTGCTTTCAATGTAGGTGATGGAGTCCAAAATCCACAGTTGTTTTGTGCAAAAATGTATTTAAAAGTTGATGTGAAGCTTATATGAGGCTTCAGCAGTATGAGTTAGTCTTTTTAGCATCAAATTCCCCCCTTTGTGTTTCCTCTGACAGTGTTGACTGTTGAGCTGCAGTGGAAGTATAGTAACAAAAAGAGGGAGTTTGGCACTAAAAAGATGGTAACATTGAAAGGTATCAACTTGATTTGACTCATTTAAACTTTTAAATACATTTTTGCATTTTAAATACATTTTGCACAGAAGAAGAATGGTGGATTGTCCCCCATCCCTTACACTGTAAGTGCATTATGACGGGATCTTCTATTGGCCAGTATGAACAGAAGGAATGATTATGGTAGGAAAAACCTGCTTCAGTGTTCATCTGGGCACCCGATTGTTGTCTTAAGACATTCATGAGAAATTAAAAAGCAATGGGAACATTTTGTAGAGTGTTTATGTTATCATAATATCTTTCAAATTATTTCAAATGATTCTGATGACATATGTTTTTGAAAAACACAACAATCCTGATGAGAACTGGTGCAGTCCATGATATCACTGTCTGCCCCTGTATCTTTTCTTTTAATGCTACCACTGGGAGTTGCAAAAGTCAGAATTGTTCAAATCCTACACATAGGGGCTTCAAAACATAAGGCACACAAAATGTAGTTGAAAACATGGGGTAAATATATAGATTGTGACATTATATTATTGTAAGATGACTGTAACTTTTGAAAGAACTAATTCATTCTTCCCTTTACAAATTAAAAGTTGAATTTATAAGCAATAAAATACATTGTTGCTCAGTTTAATACATTCAGGGGGTTTGCTGCTATAGTCATACTTGGTCTGGTATGACCAGTAGCCTATGGCGGTTACTGTTAGCAAACTTCAGGTAGAATTTGCTGTACATCAAACAATACTGAGTCAGGTCGCTAACTAGTGCAGTGCCTGTTCAAAACGTTCCTGTTTGGAATGGGCTGATTTGGAATGATTTCTCAATACCTAGAGAGAACAGTGCCCATCCCCTATATGCCTCTCATGCAGGCTATCGGTAGATGCTACAATTTACTGATGCTCCTAAAACACCTCACAACCAGAATATGTGGAGACTACAATTTTGAGTTGATCCGATGAACTGTAGAGCCCGTTCAAAATGTGTCTGAGACATCCTGCACTATGTCTTGAACATACATACTAAGTTCCCACGCATGAGGAATGGCAATAGAGCTTAACTCTCTAAACTTTCTTAATTCAATCACTATGGTAGTTCTTATCACTACAGATATAATCCCATCTCTGACCACAATGTGGGTTGCATTGACAGAGTGGTGCTGTCTGTATTTCTGCTCATTGTATCCACATGCAGAAGAAGAAGCAGAAACAGTTGTTTATGAGGTATTTTTATAAATTTATGAATGTGCCTGAGACATCCAGCACTAAGTCTTGAACATACATGCCAAGTTTAGTTCAAAGTACACAGTTCAATAGTAGAGCTTAAGTCTTTTAAACTTTTTCAAGTCATTAACACTACAGATGTAATCCCACCTCCGACCATAATTGATTGAATATTGATTGCAATAGCAGCGTGGCACTATCTGTATTTCTGCTTGTTGACTCCATGGGCAGAAAAAGAAGAAATCAATGTTGTTTATGAGGTATTTTTATGTATTTCTTGAGAACCACTCATCCAAACAACTTCACACATGAACATTGCACTTCCTTGTTTCCCCAGTAATCCACGTATGAAATAGATCTGATGAATGGTTCTCGAGATATGCAAAGGACATACATACATACATAGAGACAGAGATTTCTTGCTTTAAATAGAGAGATTAACCATAATCCTGTAATAGTTTTAGTAATAGTTTTCTTCTGTCATGTTTATTTTGAAATAAAAGTGTATCTGTGCTTTAAGTGTTGTCTTGCCTTGGTGATTGTGTAGTGTTAACTGAATTATACATTTTTCATGATATGGGGCGGCAGTGGCTCAGGAGGTAGAACGGGTCGTCCACTAATTGGAAGATCGGCGGTTCATTTCCCGACTCCTCCAGTCTGCATGTCCAAGTGTCCTTGGGCAAGATACTGAACCCCAAATTGCTCCTGATGGCTGTGCCATCAGCGTATGAATGTGTGAATGGTTAGTTCCCCATGATGGGCAGGCTGGGACCTTGCATGGTAGCCCCTGTACCCATTCAGTGTATGAATGTGTGTATGAATGGGTTAATGTGACACATAATGTAAAAGTGCTTTTAGTGGCTGGAAGACTAGAAAGGCACTATACAAGTACAGTCCATTTACCATGATGAGGCCCCACACACTTATTTACTTCAAATGCGAAACAAACTGTGAAACAAAAGTAGAATGTAACGTCAGCACCTATTTTCCAGTGTTTTGATGTTCTCTGTGAGTAATCTCTGCTGTTCCTTCATCTGCTGGTTTCTGGTGAACAGCTCCTCCATTCGCTTTGTATCACTGTTTACACACAGGCACACGTGCGCCCGCGCACACACACACACATACACACACATACGCACACACACACGCACAAAGAATTATTCTTTTGTCAAAACATTATGCCAATCAGATAGCATGTCATTGATATGATGATATGATAACAGAGGAATATGTCTTGGCTGGAACATTAATTTCTAAAGATCATGTGGTGTGGCTGAAGAATGGTTTTACATATTTACAATTGGTTTTACATAAAGAATGACGTGCCTGCCCCCTATTGCTGACCAATATTCCTACTGCAAAGTCGGCCTCTTAATGACAACACTGGAATAAAGATAGACGTTCAGACTATAGAGGCTATAAAGAATAGACGACTGCAGGAATAAATGCATTTGAAAAGTTTACTGTATTTAGGAGCCGATTATTTTATAACATTTGAGGTTTAAATTTTTGAATTTTTTTTTTTATGGTGGTTACCGTGACAGTTTGAATGGCTTCACTAATTTGTGTGTTAAGGAAAGAATCAATACTGTGGCAGCTCTACTTGAACACACTAATAATGAGAGTTGTCTTGGCCTTTTGTTGTGTGACTGGCTGTTTCCAACACTTACCTTCAGTATGAGACCGATAAATTGACCAGGCTGATATTTCTAATAATAATAGCTTATTGCTGTCATATTAGTATTGACGTATATGTTAGCCGATAGTGCAGAAATGCCAAAATATTTACTTTGTGTTTCGAGATAATTTGCAAATGCTAACATGCTAAACTAAGATGGTTAACATGGTAAACATTTTATCTGCTGAACATCAGTGTGTTAGCATTGTCATTGTGAGCATGAGCACGTGTATATATATATATATATATATATATACATACATATATTTATTTATATATATATTTATATATTCATATACACACACACACCCACATACATATAGAGTTAAATCAAGTAGATATCTTTCAACATTAGTCTTAGTCTTTTTAGTGCTGTCAAAGTTCCTCTTTTTGTTACTATACTTCTACCGAGGCTCAACAGAGAAACACTATCTGAGGAAACACAAAGAGGGAATTTGGTGCTAAAAAGACTCAGACTGCTGAAGCCTCACAGCTTCAGATAAACTTTTAAATGCATTTTTGCACAAAATGTGACATACTGTGGATTTTGGCCCCCATCACTTACTATGAAAGCACATTTGAGGAGGATCTTTTAATAGCCAGTGTGAACAGGAGAAGTGATTACAGTGAGGAAAACCTCTTTCAGTGTTCATATGGGCACCTGACTGTTGTTTTGAGACACACTTTGTAGTTGTAAATGTATCCTTTAATAAGGTAACTGATCTGGTACTGAGCTAGAGCAAGTGGAACAATGTTTCGGTGTGATGAGATTTTTGAAGAAATTGAGATTGCCTCATGGACTGTCTTGAATGAAGTGACAGTATCTTGAAACAAACAATTTGCTTTATTCCATGATACCTCTAGTTATAGCAAAAACCCAAAATGAACCCACTCAGTTGCAAGTCTTTTTTTTTTTTTACCACTGCTTCTAGGGGGAAACAAAACAAAGATTTTGTGACTCAGGACTTGACTGAATGACCTGTTACAACATGAGCTTCCCTACTTACAAGCTAAACACGACATGATTGAACACAGGGCCAGATGCAGGACCAGCATGCCTGATGAGAGACGTCAGGCCTGAGCACGGCTCACTCAGTGGCTGAACTTGTGTATAGCTAAACCTGAATATCTTGTCAGCGTTGTCTAAACATGATTATCTGGAGACATCGGGTAGTTGAAGACTCCACTCACCAGCCCTTCTTGTTGGACAGCTCTTGGACTTTTGCCTGCCACCCTGGAAGTTGAAAACACAACACACCTACTTATGAGGATTTGTGGTGAAATCTTTCCTGCAAATTCTCTTAAAAACATCTTGTATCACACCTGCATTACTCTTTTATCAATTACTATTACTTTCATTATTTCTTACTTACCATCCACTTCTCGCTCATGGACCTCCCTCAGTTTAAGGAGAAGCTCGTTGAAACTCTCCATTGTTATGGTGATCACCTGTGACCTTGACAGAGTCTGAATGTACAACAAAGAGAGATACAAAGAGAATGTTTTCTTTACTTTTGATGGATAAAATGAATGCTTTCAAATGGAAATATAATAGTTTTAGATAAACAGTCAGTTTAATGCACAATTCAGGAAGTCCTGATGATCTACAGTGCATTGAATGTATTGCTTGTTTTGTGTTGCTTCCTTAACTGGGACTCTCTGTATATGTGTGAATTTGCTGCAAAATGAGAAGACATGGGCAAAAAATATACTACACCTTTCAACTAGGTAAAAGAAAAGAGCAGAATAAAGCTCTCTCCCTAATATTTCTCTAACTCTTGATTGCAGTTGTTTTGTTCTTTTTGAACTTCAAAGGCAACATATTCTGCACAGAGTTTATAATTTAATTTTGGGGGGCTACTAGAAAATGCTTTAATGTTCAAAAAACACATTGTGTCACTCATACTGTCAGTTGCTACAGCACCTCTATTCACCCTCTGTCTCAAACGTTCCATTTAAGCTTCTGTCTCTTTAAGACTCCCCTCCGGAAAAGCCCAGTCTGCTCTGATTGGTCAGCTCCTATGGGCCTGTGCAGATGCCACCATCTCCAAAACAAAGAGACTGATGTTTCCAAGCATGGGTGAATTAAGAAAGCTGGATACAGCACCACTCAGCCATGCTGCCGTGCCACCTTCCTGCCAGATTTGTCCCAGTTAAGGGCAAAATCAGTCAGACATTTGGGTGTAGGGCGTGGAGGTGTTGTTTTAGGAGTTGTATCAAGATATAACCTATCTTATTTAAGGTAATGTAAGGAACATCCGAGAATCTGAGGTATTCAGTGTGACACATGCAACTTTTAGAATTGCCACCCACAAGCGTTTTGACCAACAATGACAACCTACTGCTTCAGACACAGACCAGTTTTCAAAAGACAAATGACTGAGTGAAACTCTGATCATCAGACATCTGTCTAGACGTGTTAATCAACAATAGTAGTACCGTACTGGTTTATATTAAACATGTGCATCAGTGATGCTGTGATTTGCTTATGTGGACATGTGAGTGATCAACTTGTGTAGATCACAGATCTGTGCATGACATGTGGAGAAAACAGGACAGACCCAAAACTTTGGTAGGTGTGCACAGCTGTCGTGTTCACTGTTATTGGTTGAAATGAACACTAACAAGATGCAAGAGGTTTTCTGCAAATGTTACGCTTCCAGTGCGTTTGGAGTCAGTTTAACACTGGATTATGAGGGGAACAAGTTAGCTTTCTTAGCTTTTGGAGAGATCTGATGATGTGTCAGTTATAAATATTGGGTGGACAAGATTCCATATGTCATATATTGCGGGAGATGTGACGCCCGCCCTGTGCCCCATGGCAATTACGTACCTGGTCCCAGTGGCCACTCTCTGTACTGCAACAAAAAAATTCCCCTGTGGGCCAAAGAGCATTTTCCCCATAGACCAATTTGATTTCTTCTTAATGCATCATTCATCAATTCTATCCTTCTCAGGGCAAAAACATTTCCAATTGGCCATTCATCATCTGTCGGACAAAACACTCTCCTATGTTTTGTAATTGTTTCAGCGGGACAACCAGATAGAGTAGATGGAGCGTCTTTCTTTTGTTTTTCTTTTGTCCCTTTGCTGTAGTGTGTTTTCATCTTTTTGGACCTTTAAATTCTTCCTGCTTCTGATTCTTAGAACTGTTGGATGCTATAATGACGCTGTTTCTTTCTCACTGATCAGCAGCAACAGATGAGTCAAAATGTATCAAAATGTATTATAGCTATGTTGGTCCACAGTGCAAAACATGTTAGTTTCACAATAAAAGCTCTAAAATTGTGAGATGCCTCACAATTCCACATCACATGACTGTCAAGATTCTGTCTGCTCAAACAAATAAACAAACAAACCAACAAACAAAAATGGCTGCCATTCCTTTTATTCTCAGTGGAAAATGCAATATTTTAAGATAGTTTTGGCATTAAAATGCGTTCAGATAACATTTCTAGGGTGAAATGTGCATTTTATTTTCATAATCTTCATTCAGTGAATGTATATCATGTTTAGTTTGTCAGTTATTACAGAGATTTTATCAGGCTTTCTATCATTGCTATGGCAGTTGCTATGGACGCTGCTATCCCTGAAATCACGTAGTTGTATGTTGTTTGAATCATTGCCTTTGTGTTGTGTAGTTATCTGAGCTTTTATGTTATTGGTGTTATTTTATGTAACTGTTTGATGATGTTCTTTCAATAAAAAAGTAGATTTTAGAGTGCCCAAGGATGAACTGAATTTGAAATCCAGAATTTGAAGCTTTACGATTGGCTGACTGGAGTAACTGCCCGGAAATGTTTTCTTCACTGTCACCATGTTAACGTTTTCCTTTAATGATATCTTTTTATCATTTCATCAAAACCAAAACATGAAAGTGTCCTTGATAACTCAACAATACAACAGGTTAATGTTAAGGCCATCACTTTTAATGATTCCCTCTTCGATTCTGATAAAGTTAATTTAGTCGGTTTTTGATCGGTGGGCTTCATTCCATTTCAAATTGCCACCAGTCTGCCGCAACCCAAATCCAAACACTACAATGTCTGTTAAGAAAAGGCGTTTTATAGCCTGTGACTGTAAAATGTGAAGTTGCTCCTTTAATTTTGTATTTCCAAGAATACGTGGCTGAGGATATTTAATATGAAATCATCTTTCTTAAAACATAGAGTCTTCCTCAATTAATATTAAGCCACGTCATCCAATAAAGCGCTCTGATGTTGTGTGTGTGTGTGTGTGTGTGTGTTTGTGTGTATGTGCATCAAATTTTGTACCATGATCAAATAAATGGGATGAAAACAGGGTTGTCAAGCTGGACTTTACATGCACCCGCCACTCCGTCCCTGCCTCTCCATCTTTCCAGACCAGAGCGTTTCTCCGGAGACTCAGGTGACTGCAGAACTTTTCTAACCCAGTGTGATTTGCGTTTTGAGCTGCTGCCTTTCCCTCTGACTGCTCGAAGATTGCATACATTATTTCTCACCTGACTGGGAGAGTGGAGGCCTGGGCGACGGCAGAGTGGAGCCGGAAATCACCTGTCTGAAATTCAGTGTTGCTGTTCTCCAAAACCTTCACCCAGATCTTCCAGCAGACAGCCCCTGGATGGGAGGCAGCCTGAGCCCTGGTTAGACTGTGGCAGGGTAAGAAGAGGGTCTCTGATTACGCCATAGAGTTCTGCACTCTAGCAGCAGAGAGTGATTGGGACCAGCCAGCCTTGTTTGATGCTTTTCTTGATGGACTTTCTGACTCTCTCAAAGACCAATTAGCCCCTCTGGACTTAGGTTAGTGCAGTTGTTGATTGGCCCATTCCCACTAGCTGTAAGGAGGTTCAACGATTCCTGGGGTATGCAAATTTTTACAGAAAGTTCATCAGAAATTTTAGTTCTGTTGCTGCCCCCCTTCATGCACTGATCTCTTCTAAGTCTAACTTCCAGTGGAACCCCCAGGCTGAGCTTGCCTTCCAGAAGCTGAGGACTGGCTTCACCTCAGCTCCCATCCTCATGTATCCTGATCCCAACCTGCAGTTTGTGGTGTAGGTGGATGCCTCCGATGTGGGGGTGGGAGCTGTTCTCTCAGAGGTCGGCTAAGGACAATAAGTTACGCCCCTGTGCCTTTCTTTCCCGCAAGCTGTCAGCCTCTGAGAGGAACTATGAAGTTGGCAACCATGAGCTGCTTGCCATTAAGGTGGCATCGGAGGAGTGGAGGCACTGGTTGGAGGGGGCTGAACAGCCTTTTCTCATCTGGACAGATCATAAGAACCTCGAGTATTTGAGGACAGCAAAGAGGCTCAAGGCAAGGTGGACTCTCTTTTTCAACCAGTTCCATTTCACCCTGTCCTATCGACCTGGCTCCAAGAACTTAAAACCTGATGCTCTCTCTCGTTTGTTTCCCTCTGAAAATTCTTGTAAGGATCCTACTCCCATTCTTGCCTTCTCGTGCATTGTGGGCTCTGTCACTTGGAACATTGAGAGAAGGGTCAATGAGACCAATGTGAACTGTCAACCTCCGGCCGGCTGCCCGCCAGACCAGCTGTTTGTGCTTCCTGTCTTGCGTTCACAGGTCATCCACTGGACCCACTCTTCCGGAGTACGCAGGATCGTCATACGACAGCGGTTCTGGTGGCCGGCCATGGAGAGGAAGTGACAGAGTATGTGGCAGCCTGTCCTGTGCGTGCTCGCTGTAAGGTCAGCTTCTGGTCTGCTCCACCCACTCCCTGTGCCACATCGACCCTGGTCAGACATCTCCGTGGACTTTGTGACTGGTCTCCCCCCTTCCAAAGGTAACACCACCGTCCTCATGGTGAATAGGTTTTCTAAGACGGTCCACTTTGTTCCCCTGTTCAAGTTGCCCTAATGTTGCATCATGTTTTTCGCCTCCATGGTTTCCCCAGGGACATTGTGTCTGACTGGGGCCCGCAGTTTGTGGCACAGTTCTGGTGGGTATTCTGCTCACTCCTGGGAGCATCTGTCAGCCTCTCATCGGGCCACCATAATTGCGCACAATTCTCCCCCATGTTCCTCATCTGTACGAAACCTTTCGTTTCTCCTAGCGTTCTTTGTCTTGTGCTTCTTGTTTTATTTTGATACTCACCTCTTGTCTTGTTTCAGGTCCTTCACTTCCTGCCCTTGTGTGTCTCCTTCTTGTGTGATTACCTGCCCTGATGTGTTGCACCTGTTTCTCATTGTCTCCCCTCCCCCAGAGTATATAGTCTCAGTGTTCCCTTCCTTCTGTGCCAGTTCATCTTGTTTCCTGTGTGACATCATTCCAGCCTTTTTTCCTTGTGAGACTTATAGTTTCCTGACCTGTTTTTGCCTTCGACCTTGCCTTTAGCCTACTGATTTGGAAATCTTGTTTTGCTGACTGATCACCTGTGTACTGACCCAGCTGTGATTAAAGGACTGATTTTTTTGAACTTGCCAACTGAGTCTGTCTGCATTTGAGTCCAAGCCATTGTTCAGTTCTTGACACATTTAATCTCTGCACTTGTCACTTTTATATATTTCATCAAACTGACTTTAGACTGTGCATTGTATTCAACCTCCACTGTTACATAATTTAATTATTTATGCATGTCACATTTGTTGGCCTTGTCACCATTTCATACACTTTATTTCTTTGTCCATAGCACAGTCCATATTTCCTTGTACAGTCAATATTTCATTCCAAGATTTATATCTCATTTCAAAAAAATTAGTATTCCATTCTGTAAATGAATTTTCAAATTTCAATTTCATTTTAAAATTACTTTGTTTATTTTATTACCTTTTGTCTATTATTATTCTGTGTTGCAGTTTTTAGGAGCAAACGCCAAGACACATTCTTTGTATGCTTGCATTGGCTAATAAAACACTCTGATTGAATGGGCTATGTCATGCTGACATAAAATTCCAAAACCAAGAATCATAAAGATACAAAAATCTCCAGGGTTGTGTAAATAGTAGCCTATGCATGAATGAGAATGGTTTGGTCTTTTTGAGCCCTAACCTTAACCCTAACCTTAACCCAAGCACTTCAGGCCTTCCTCCAAGCCTGTAGTAATGCTGTAGATTGCCAGCAGAATTGTAATCTCTGAAGGTGACTCATTTTAGTCACTATTTCCACTAAAAAAGAAAAAACAAACAAAATGCTTCATTTTATACATTGGGCCTTCAAAGTGCTCTCTGAAACTAGGCCTGGGATGGCTTTTTTTGTCTTTTAATTTGTCATAGAGCTAAACCAAATACACCATTGGAAAGATCTTGGCCTGGAGAGTAACAGTCAGTATGAAGTATGAAGATTCTACATGGTTCCTGCTTTGAAATACTGACCTTTGAACCTTGACCTCCCTGCGTGTTTGAAGGCTTTTAATTCAGCAGAAAAAAGGGCTGCAGATATGAGACCAACTATTATAAAGAACTCTTGACTTCAGCTATCAGGTAAGGTATAATAAATGAGAAAGTGTGCCTTTATTTTAAAGGCACGACGTGGAGGCGAAGAACCACCCATGTGCATTAAAACCATTTAACGCACACCTACAAGTTACTTATCCTGCTTATACTATGGTCATTTGCCAAAATAAAAGCATTCACAAATTTTTGGTGAAAGTTATACACTCAAAATCGTTATAAAGCAAGAGCTTACCATTGTCATACCACACTGTACTCACCTCCAGCCTGAGCCCAGGCATAAAATTTGTAAGGTGCCATTAGGCATAACCGTAGAGTATGTCTCCAAATCAGTGTTCTTTTGTTTTTGGTAGACAATATTATTAGGGGGTCCTAAAAACACAAAATACAGAATGTAACACATACTTACAACAACAACGTTACATAACATAGACTACAAATACACAGATACGGACAGCTCTCTCACCATCTCCCACCCACACCCCCACCCTCAGCAGTTGTACATGAAGCTAGATACAAGAAATGAGAAATGACCCGTACAATCAGATCAGTTTCATCATTACTGAGAGCACTTGAAACAATTCAACTTCTAATTGCAAATACACACAAATTAAAAGCATGAACAGGTTGTTTTAAGATGACAGAATAAAGATGTCCTGAAGCAGCGAATATGATTATATATATATAAAATCTCCAATTATTTTTTCTCTGCTGCGTCCCATTCTTCAAAACTTCATTACAAGTAAGCTTTGACAGCGGTACTCTTTAATGTTGCTATGGTTACAGGTTGGGTAGCGAATTAATTTAGAGTGGCGATTAAACTTGATCTTAACTATGTGTGCAATACATGGTTTTAACGCACACCTGCCAGCCAATCAGAAAAGAGTATTCACCCAGACCATGGTATAAGTAAGTATAATCAACAACTGGGATTGCTGTCAAATATGGGTAAAATATAGTTAAACTTATTTTTCACCCATTTAACAATTCAATATTTAAAATTTGACTACACAGATGTTTTAACTATCCCCTTAAACTCTTCAGTGTACTCTCAATTCAGTATTTACAACTTCCAATTCTAGGAAAAACACTAATATTTTTTAAAAACTATAATCCCTAGAGCAGCTTGCACTCCCATGCAACTTGATACAAATCAGCATCACAGTTGTAGTTCTTCCAGTTTGCAAAGTAGGGTTGTAAATAGGGTCATAAAAAGGTATATCTACTGAATATATCACATATCTAGTACAGCCAAACAAGTAATTGCACTGCATCATGATAAGAAAAAGTTGGTTGATTTATTTCAGACATAACTTTATTTCTCAGAATTGAAGGAGAAATCATTAAAAGTGATGCCCTTAACATTAACCTGTCGTATGGTTGAGTTATCAAGGACACTTTCATGTTTTTGTGAAATATTAAAGATATCATTAAAAGAAAACGTTAACACAGTGAAAGTAAGGAAAATACTTCTGGGCGGGTCCTCCAGTCAGCCAATCGCAAAGCTTCAAATTCTGGATTTCAAATTCAATTCATCCCTGGGGTGCTCTAAAATTTATGTTTTTTATTGAGAGATAATTATCAAACATTTCCATAAAATAACACAAATAACATAACAGCTCAGATAACTACACACAAAGACAATGATTCAAACAATATGCAACTACGTGGTTTCAGTGATAGCAACATCCATAGCAATGATAGAAAGCCTGAAAAAATCTTCGTAATAACTAACAAATATTATATACATTCACTGAACGAAGATTATGAAAATAAAATGCACTTTTCTCTGGTAAATGGACTGTACTTGTATAGTGCCTTTCTAGTCTTTGGACCACATAAAGCACTTTTACACTACGAATCACATTCACCCATTCGTATGCTGAATGGGTACAGGGGCTACCATGCAAGGTCCCAACCTGCCCATCAGAGGAAACCTAATCATTCACACACTTATGGCAAAGCCATTTGTCATTTGGGGTGAAGTATCTTGCCCAAGGACACATCAACATGTGGACTGGAGGAGCTGGGAATTGAACCGCCAATCTTCCGATTAGTGGACAACCTGCTCTACCTCCTGAGCCACCGCCGCCCCATATCATGAAAAATGTATAATTCAGTTATCACTACACAATCACCAAGGCAAGACAACACTTGCCCCATGTTATCACATGTTATCAAAACACATTTTAATGCCAAAACTATCTTAAAATATTACATTTTCCACTGAGAATAAAGGAATGGCAGCCATTTTTTTTTGTTTGAGCAGACAGAAACTTGACAGTAATGTGATGTGGATGCAGGCCAGTAGGAAAGAATAGGCCAAAAAACATAGGCATCTCTCAATTTTAGAGCCGTTATAGTGAAACTAATACGTTTTGCACTGTGGACCAACATAGCTATTACACATTTTGATGTGAGACTGGGTTGGAAAATAACACATGTAACAGATGCAATAGATGTACTCTTGAGCTATGTCTAGATTCAGGGGCTGCAACTGTTGAAGGACGCAGTCTAAGCGATCTATGAAGGACAAAGCCTTCGTAGAAGGCCGGAACTGAGCATTGTTAAATGAGATGGTCTGGTCCACGGAGGATATCCAGCTGCATCACTAGCTGTTCCTGCCCCTACCCAAAGCACTGCTCCTGTCGCCTAGCAACCTTGACAGTTGCAGTTGACAATCGTGACACAGCTAGTAGAAATGGAGCCAGAACTTTTAATGTTATTTTAATGTTATTTTCTAAGGCCTTATATTTATAAAATTGAATTTAAGGACCTGCAGACACCCTGTTATTCCACTTCTTATGTACTTTATTTATGTTGTAAATAGTTGTAAAGACTGTAGGCTAAATGAAATAAACAAAGTATAAAAACAATTACTTTATTTTAAGTCATTCAATATTTATATATATATAGACTGATCTGTTCATTTTAATACATTTATATTTAAATAAATTTGATGGCATCTGTACATATAGAGCCCCAGAGGCAGTGCTGTTGTTCTGTCCAGTAAAACATGAAACTTCACTTTACATTCAGACAAACTAATGTAGCAGCTACAATTATTAGATTTCATCTGTGAGACCAACATTTATCTTCCAAAATGAATTATATCATATATCAAAATGCTGTGGAGACATTAGAGTCAGCGGTAAATAATCAAAGAGCTGCACAGATCAGTTCATCGGATCATTTTCTCCCCGTTGGGATGATGGATGTTGACTGGTTGATCATCTCAGGAGTCGGGCTGCTAACAGCTGAGATGACCGGCTGGTCTCACCTGGTTAGAGGCTCCTTACATGTCAGAAAACGTCCAGATTTACAAACAGGCGTTATTTGGATAAACTAACCACATAGTGGGAATTTAAATTGTTACTTTCTCGCTTGAAAAAAATCTTAAAATTGATAAAGTGACATATTAACTGTCCTACAGCGAAAATTACAACAGCTTAGCCTGGAAATGAATTAGATTAAGGCAGCATTGATTCTACAAAGCAACACAGAATGGGCAATACATTGAGTGCAATTGGAGACACCCAGGGGTTGCTGAATTGTGAATAAAACTGTGGCAAAAAAAGAATCCTCTTTCTATTTACCTGTGTCCAGCTGTATTTCAATGCCAAATTGATGAACAAGGAATCACTCCCTGGTAGTTAACATATACACCCTTCCCTTAACACTCCTTCAGAAGCTCCGCCTCCCAAATTCATGGATGTGCATTGCCAAGGCAACGACCAAATATGGCAGAATCCAGAGTGATGCGTCAGCTGTAGAGTGTATCAGCAGCCGAAAAAAAAAATTTATCTCATGTGAGCACAACAGTCCATCCACACTCTCTGCCTCTCTGTGGCCTCCCCACTTCTCACTCAACCTCCATTCAGCATCTCTATCCACAGAAGCAGCCGTCTGTCAGCTGCAACTCCAGGGGAGCCAAGAGAACAGTGACTGGCCAAACTGCTGTCACCAGGCTGACTGAAATTTGCTGAACCAGGTTTGCATGTTGGCTCCATGGGAAGAAATTGACAGTGTGATAAGTTGAAAACACAGCAGGATATTGGTGTGATTTAAACTGCCTGCTTAGATTATGCTTCACTAAATGCAACAGAAACAGACTGTCTTAGATTCAATGTGGATTGATACATTCAATAAAATGGAAGTGTATCTATACCATGAGAAAACGCTTTCTATTTGAATTGGCTACGGCCTCTCTCTCCCCAGTTCACCGGCCCTCCCCCACCGGCCCTCCAGTCATCTCCAGAGACTGGAGATGGGAGACTGTCCTCAACCAGACACCTGCTCTGATGACTTCCCCCTGTCCTGTGCACAAGCATGAACGCACCCTGCCGATTGACTGGAGTAGTGTTGTGTGGCTTGCTGTGAGCCACTGTGGGGTGTGGCTGAATACAAATATGTTATTTGGCAAAGCACAAATAGTGGGTTTTTTATGAATATTTGTTTCATACAAATATTTTAAAAATTATTTGTTTTTGGGAAGAAAAAAAAACATGTCAAATACCAGCGCGCAGGTAGATTACATCGCTATCTCAGTCTCTGTCCTCTGCTCCACTGTTAAGTTTATCTGCAGGTCTCAACGAGGGGAGTCACATCCTCCTGCTACATGACGCACATTTCCTAATTTCGACATCACTCTCGGAGTTAGGGTTATTCCCCGGATATAAAGCTGAACTACTGACACACACAAAGTGCTCCAAAGGGACTCTCCATAACTTTTGTTTCCCTTCTCCTTTTCACAAAGTTAGGTCATAAAAAAATAAATGAAAAGTGCAAAGCAATAATCACAATGAGGCGATGAATAAAGTTTTAGCTCAGTAGTCAGCGCAGTCGTCTATGATCTGGAAGACTCCAATTCGAGACCTGGTGTGGGGACCTCCTTCGTAAGGTAATTTATTCATGAACACTTATTGTAACACTTAGATTTTCTAAAATTAAAAGTGTAATAAAAACAAAAATAGGATTTTTAAGCCTCTTTCCACTTTTATTTGAACACAAATACAAATATAAATAATTTTGCTGCCTCAACAAATACAGATATAAATACAAATACTGGGCCCTCTGCACATCCCTAGTTTACATGCCCATTTACAGGGCCAATGCTGTGTATGGATACCAGATTTGTTTTCAGCGCACAAACAGTAGGGACAGCTTGTGGACCATGAGGACATATTCGCTGAATTTGACAAAAAGTGTATTGGATTACAATCACCAACTCTACCTTTAATGCCAGTTTTTGACGTGTTCAACAGGTGATCTGAACAATGATTCAGCAGTTTTACATACAACTTCAAACTAAAAATTGAGTGGAAACATAGTAAATCAGCCAGAGGAATTAAGTGCACAGGCATTGTAGCCTGAAGACTGAGTTATGCATCTGAGGACATACAGCACATTGCACTTTGCTGGTGCTGCACTTTCATAAGCTGTCTCTGTTACTCAAATGTGAGAGCAAATTTGGTTGTCAGATCGAGGATGATTGAAACTGGCTAGACTGGTCCTGCCAGTGTGAGACTTAAGTCTGCAGTTTATGATTCAAGTACATGAAAAACAGCTTTTACATTATGCACATGAGTGCACTTCTATGAGTATATATGCATTACAGGATGTCAATTTTAAAAATGTGTATAAATTAATATAAAACAACAATATAAAATAATTTATTGATTGAAAGTCTCGGTGTAAACAGGTGATTTTGTTGCCCTGCAAGCTGAACTTTTACAGGGGACCTATTATGCTCATTTTCAGCTCTATATTTTTATTCTGGGACTCCACTAGAGCAGCTTTGCATGATTCACATTTCAAAAAAGTCCTTGTTTGTCTTATACTGGCCCTTTATGCAGCCCCTCAGTTCAGCCTCTGTCTTTTAACAGGCAGTCTTAGCTCCTGTCTCTTTAAGGCCCAGATGAGCCCACTCTGTTCTGATTGGCCAGCTTTCCCGAAGCCTGCCGAGGGGCAGCCATATCAGAGTCATGTTATGTTACTGCTGATGCCCCAACATTTCCTGCTTCATATTAAAAGCTTTTAAATTACTAAATAACGGGACACTTTTATTGTGAAGAATTTACAGAAAATTAAATGTTTTCCCCACTGAATTAGCAGAGCTTTGTTAGCAGTACTAAAAACTGGTCAACACAACAAGATATGGAGAAATTTGGGGCTCTTTGTTCAGCAGATCAGTTGGAAATAATGCAGGGAGGAATAGTACAAGCAGAGACAGCCACAGTGATGATGTTTGATGAAGAGCTGCAGACAACCAGCACACCTCCAACAGGTTAACAACTTATTTTACTTTGCTGTGCTGTGTAATGGAAAAACACTGGACAGCTTGACTCGAATCATGGCTCAGCGTGAATACCCCCAAAACAATGGAAAAATGCCATAATGTTAGCAGAGTGGAGCAGTGAACTCATGCACTGTGTATGGAGCAAATGACCATATAAAGAATCTGTCACAAGCTGAAGCTCGTGCTTTTTTCACTTTGGCCACGTTTAATATGAATATCCGACATTGTAACATTATCACTTAAAATGAGGATATATAATAGGTCCCCTTTAATGTATATCACCTCTGTTCTCTGTTGCAATCTGAAAGAACTGTTCTCTGATCAGTCTGGTATCAAGACACTCTCCTCACACTACAGGCAGTGTAGAGCCCTTTTCATTCAGACAAGGCAGGACATTACTATATGGAAAGAGCTGCCTTGCATGCAGCAATGAGTTAAAAATGTTACTACACAGGATGTGTTCAGGCACAGTATTGAGTCTAGGTCATCGCTCTCGGACCCCAAAACACAATCATTGTAGTTACACACACCGTAGGAAAATAGACTTGAAACATAAAAAAACACATTCAGGACCGAATTTCACCAAATTTGCAACATTAAAGCTGCAATTTGCAAAATGAAATTATTTACATTTCTCTCATTTTGACACCAATTAAAACAAATACCATACTTGCAACCTATGCATGAGCATGCAAGAGAGCCTTGTAGGACATGCAAATTTAGCTGCAATCTTCTAGTGACCATCTTTTGTGAAACTACCACCATCTGTGTGTAAGCAATGCTCCCACATCACTTTTGTGAAATGGTCCCCTGGTTCCAGTTATGCATGTAAAGCACAAACCGATAAGCACATTGTGTAGACAGCTGTATTGATTAAAATAGAAGCGTATCTCTTATGTTGGACGCATGTGAGACAGACGAATGAAATGCTTTCTGTGGAAGACACAAGTCTTGATAAAGGAAAAAACGATGAGGACAAGGTCATAAAGAGGGGCATTTGTGGCTCTGCTTAGCTATCTTGTCCCAGAACCAGTTTTCAACAAGCATATGTCAACTCCAAGGTCTTCTAATCTTTATTACCGGTTTTACATTTAAATATCAGTAATTTCTACCACACAACACACACACACACACACGCACGCACGCACACACACACACACAGACACACACACACATTTGAAAGCACAAATGCATGCACATAATACTATTTTCCATTCTGATTCTTCATCAGAGTGGATCACGCTCTCTCGACATGTTAGGATATGTCAGGCAAGTGGCTGTTCAGATCACCTTGGCAGTGCAAGAAAAGACCTGTCTCCCTTTATGTGCCTGCTCTGCTATCTCTAGATCATTTTTTACACACACACACACACACACACACACACACACACACACACACACACACACACACACACACACACACACACACACACAAACTATTATTTCTGTGTCATTACACTGTATTCTTGCTTAAACTCTATCACTACTGACATGACTGTATCACACTATGGACAGAGGCATTACCACATAACGTGCAAATATGTAAGCCTGGATACCAAACACCTATAGAGAGAGAGACACATTCTGTGTAGATAACAAACTGGCTGCATGTCTCACTGCTCCAGCCTTAAATGTAAGCCTTTCTCAAACACCTCCCATCCGCCGGGATGTTTGTAGTTAGATTGAAACCAGACTTTTATGTTCATGTTCTATGTTCAAACCTCATTCATAATATGAGCTGCTTTAGCCAGGGTCACTGTTAGAGTTACACTGCTTTCAAAACTCCCCTGGCTTCTCATTGACAACATGTCTGATGGATAATGTGACTGTCAAGTAGACTGGAATGACCATCACTGAGTAAATTACTCCTTTTGTCTTGTCACTCATTCATGTTGTCACTTATGTCATGTTAACTGTGACTGAATATTGAGACATTTAAGATTAAGACCTTCAGTCTGTTACACTTGTGTGTGAGCTCCACCCTACACAAACACATGCACATACACACACACACACACACACACACACACACACACACACACACACATACACACACACAACACACAACACACACACATAAACAAGCTTATAAATACATCTCTAATGTCATCAATTTGAACCTCTGGGCATATATAAAAGTGGTTTGAAAGTTTTTATTGCACATTGTGTTCACTTAATTAAAGGCCTTCATTTATCTAAATGTTGACAAGCAGCTTTCATTTGACTGTGTGGCTCACATTTATATAGACTTCATGTTGTATATGTATTGTAAATGTATGCCTGAGTGTGTTTTATAATAAAACAGTATAAAGAAAGTGTGGCAACAGACCCTAAAACTCTCTCACACCCTTCCCACACACAGACACACACACACACACTCCATGAGCACATGAGCGCAATAAGGTCTGATAAGGCCATGAACGTTTCCTGTATGCCAGCGCAGCCTTGCCCTCACTTCCAGCACCTACTTGACCCACCTGTCAGCCAATCTACTGTGGCCCACAGGCAACAACTCAGCATTTAATCAATGGTAACTCACCTCATACAGCCGGGTGACTATTTCAGCTGCTCACTGCCGGGCACCGTTGTCTCCCTCAGACTTCAGAGATGGACTGAGTGATACAGTGACAGAGGGAGAGAGAGAGAGCACGATAAAGGAGAGTAAGAGAAGAGAACAAGGTGAGGGAGAACGCCCCACACCCTCCCATCTCTCATCTCTCCACCCCAGAAAACCGGTCCGAGCGGTTGTCCCCTTGAGGAACACAAACACTGAGGCTTGGGCAAGTTCTCCCTTGATATTCCTGTTCTGCTGAAATCCCACATAACTGGCTAAACCGGCTCCATAAAGCCCTGTGGGGATAGAGGAACAAAACCAATTGGGAAACAGAAACAGTCCAATGCAGAGCCCTGCAATGGTACATTTAACATTTAATAATGGTACATTCCAACTGATCATAAATTAGAAGGGCAGGTGTTAAATGAAGCTTATCTGATTAAGCGATATTTATAAATTAACTTAAAATACTGTTATCATAAACCTTTTGAGCATGACAATGTCTCAAACAGTAATAAAGACTCACGATGCCATAAGCTTTAACCCATTCACTGAACAACTGTATGGATGTGTGACACAGAGGTGGAGTGTGTCCATTGCTCCAATTTGTAATAAAGAAATTAAATCTTGAATGATGTGTGTAGGTGGCTGTGTGTGTGAAACGAACCATAAAGCAGCGACACAGTCTGTTGGACCCACTGACTATGGTAATTCGATGGCAAACAACAGACAATAGCACATGGCACATGTATTGTCTCTGAAACTTAATGTGATACACTGTTGATGCGGAAAAGACTATTTCCTGATTCCTGAACCAGATTCCTCATGACCGGCTTGAGCAGGCTAAGGCAGCATCTTCGTCGTCATCCTCTTCTCCTCCTCTTTCAAACTGCCACTCCCTGCTGTGATAGGTACCATGAATATCCTCACCTATGGGAGTATGAACATATGATAAGATTATATATTTCTATTTCCCAAAGCCTGTCACAGTTTTCAAAAATCCATAATGCTCATCTAATCGTGCAATTTTACCTTTTAAACAAAGTGGCCATGAAGAAACAATGACAAATCTAAACTTTAATCCATCATATGAATTCATATCCCAGCTTCAATTCCACCTCTACAAAGCTGCCATATTTAAAACAAGCCCTACAAACCATGAGGACCTTAAAGGACGGGTTCACAATTTTTCAAGTCTGTCTTAAAAACAACAGTCAGGTGCCCAAATGAACATCGAAGCAGGTTTTTCTTGCCATAATCATTCCTCCTGTTCATACTGACCATTAGAAGATCTCCTCATAATACACTTACAATGTAAATTATGGAGACCAAAATCCACAGTCCTCCTTCTGTGCAAAAATGTATTTAAAAGATTATTTGACGCTCATTTGAAGCTTCACTCATAAAAATGAGTCAAATCAGGTAGAATTCCTCATATAAGCATCAGATAAACTTTTAAATGCATTTTTGCACAAAAAGACTGTGTGACACATTGTGGATTTTAACCCCCATCACTTCCATTGAAGGGGATCTTTTAATAGCCACAATGAACAAGAGGAATGATTACAGTGAGGAAAACCTCTTTTAGTGTTCATATGGGCACCTGACTGTTGTTTTAAGACACACTTGAAAAGTTGTGAACCTATCCTTTAACAGCAGGTTCATCCACACTGAAGTGTCAGTTAAATGGTAACTCTAATCCCATTGTAAACTGTAGAGCAGTGTCAGCCTGCTGCACGTTCTTTGTCTTATTGGTGGCACGAGTGTATCGTGAGTATGAGAGGAATGATCTCATGATTCTATCTCTGACCATGACATTATTTTATACACATTAGTAGCCACATGCCCTATGTAATTCCATTCATAGCATGAATGAGCATGTGCTCTTGTGCTTGTGTGAATGAGCTTCTACATTCAAATCACAGAACTGGAAAGAGAACAGACTACACAGATACACAAGAGGCAAACCTCAAGCACACTGTTCATACATTTAGGAACAGAGAAACAAAAGGTGAGGTTGAGTCTCCGGGAGGATGGAGAACCAGATCCAAGATGCCTGGAATGAGGTACTAACAGCAAAAGGGAGAGAGGGGGAGATCTCTGGACAGCTGAAAAGAGAGGGCAAGGCAGAGGAAAACAGAGAGAAAGGGAGGAAGAAGGTAGGCACACAGCTTGGATGAACATGTTCTTATGGCTGTTGGACAGCAAACAAACTGGGGGTTGGAGAGCTGCTGTGTTTTTCAGACAATTTACAACATTCTTGTCAGCAGGACAGACATGGAGTTTAATTACTAAGGCTTAATAGATACACTGAGACTGAGACCAAACTTTTATAAGGATAATTGTAACAGGTAAGAGGACCCAAAGTAATCAAAGAATTGACAGCTAATTGAAGTTAAAATAACATACATTTTGAATGAAAATAAATAAAAAAATAAAAGAAATTAAATTGGTGCATTTAGCCTTTGATTGAACAAGACTAGGTCAAAACCTAGTATTGTGGCCAAAGTGTTACAGGGATAATCAGTGGTAGTGTCTATAATGTGAATTCTTGGATATTAAATGTTCATCTGCAATTTTCTGTAGTGGTCCCAATAATATTTGTTGTTAAAGTATACTGAAATAGCACATCACATGACATGTGATATAGGGGGCAGCTGTGTCTCAGGAGGTAGTGTCATCCACTAATCGGAAAATCGGCGATTTGATTCCAGGCTCCTCCAGTCCACAAGTCGAAGTGTCCTTGGGCAAGATACTGAACCCCAAATTGCCTCTGATGGCTATGCCACTGATGTGTCAATGTGTGTGTGAATGATTAGATCCTCCTGATGAGCAGGTTGGCACCTTGCATGGCAGCCCCTGCCATCAGCGTATGAAAGTGTGTGTGAATGGGTGAATGTGGCTTGTAGTGTAAAAGCACTTAAAGTGGTCAGAAGACTAGAAAGGTGCAATATAAGTGCAGTCCATTTACCATTTACATGGTTAAGCAACATTTGAGTCCAAAGTTGCAAGAACGATACTTTCAATTCATATCTTGGGATGTTTGATTCGAAAGAGAACTTATTTTAATTTTAAATATAACTATTCTAATTATCTGTTAACTCCCTCTGCTTCATCTCTTTCAATCTGTGGATGTTTGTAAAATATGGTCTCATCCATATGTTTATGTGGGATTAGCATGCTAGTCTAACAGTCCGCCAGCTATGTGACTTTATGTCCAGAAACAGCATGGTTATGGGCTACACAGAGCACGGCACAGCTATGCTAATGATGCAAGCCATGCTAACTAGCCACTAGCTGCTGTGCAGGCTGATTAATGGATCAGTCACATCTTTGTTTCCATGGGTTGGTGCTCCTGTCAATGTCAGAGCCTCCGTGTGAGATGCTTTAAAGCTCATTTCTGCTCTGAGGAGCGAGGAGCATTACCCTCTGAGGCAGCTGGATTCACAAGATCACAACATCACAGGATCACATGAGAATCCATCTTATCAGGCTTCAAGTTATGCGCTTGTGTCCAAACTAGTGTTGGTTCAGATCAAAGTAAGACAGTGATAGACAGATGGTTCACTCAATCACCTGCTAAGTATTTTGTTAAAGTGCCCTTTTCCAAACACAACATGGATTACTTCTCAGATGGTTCTGTGTAACCATCTGGTGTGTCAGGTTGCGAGGAGTGAGGAGGGATTCCTGAGAAGCCATGAATGTGGGTATATATGAGCAGCTTTCATGGAAGTCTTTTACTGGCTTTCACTCGCTTATTGGATATCAGTTATTGATTGGACACTGCAGCTGATCGGACTGATCTGATACATTAGAACATCATTGACTAGAGACAGACTACGGATCAAACTCAAGTGTATCACTCTCTATATTTTATTTGTTTTCTGATTCACCATCTAGTTAAACATCTGTTAATTGTAGGTCAATAAAAGAACCATACACAACTTTCTTCATTTATTAGAAACATTTTTCTTTTCATGATCTGTTATTTCCTCCATTAACTTTTATTATGTGTAAAATTAAACTCAGGGAGAGTCTGCCTGTTACCAAGAAACACATTTTAAACACATTTCTATTTCACATAATTTATCATTTATCATTTGTCATTTCCATTCAGACACATGTGAGGCTGATATCCCTGAGCCTCAGTTTTTCCCTGAAACATTTAGCCTAATAATTTCCAGTGTTCAAAAGACATGTGAAGCTTCACAGGAAAGCCATCTCATTTCTCTAAAAACATATTTCCTCATTTCTTCTCCCCTTGCATGGTTTCCTTGCGTCTCTCCATGCATCCTCGGTGGGAGGGACTAGGGAGCTGGTTGGTGGCCGGTCCAGCCAAACAATTAGAGAGATGATATTGATAAAGCTACATACAATATGTACTATAGGCTACTACCTTAGACTATATAAGTGAATTGTGCAAATATTTTTGTGAACTATATTATGTATATATATATCAGTGGTGGCTGGTGACTCAAAAAATTGGGGAGGACAGGAGGAAAACGAACATGGAATCTTACAACCAACCGCATCATACTATACATTGTCCCCCATCCGATGAAATTGGAGGGGTGGGGGGCAATTTTATATGCCAATAAAACAATTTGCTTTCAAAAACAAAAACCCTGAGTGGTGAAAAGGCTGCTTCTTTAAAGACATTTAGCTTATACATAAGAAGTGCTCATTTTAGCCGTGTAGTGGTTCAGAATTTGTCATTTTACCAACAAAATTAAAATTAAAATTTATGGTATTGTTCTATTGTGACAACAGATGTTCTCATCAGAAACCGACAAGATATCACATGATCTACATGTGTTTCCTATGTATTTTCTTAGTATACAGAAATATATAAAGTACCACAAAGTTTAGAATCTGATACAGGTACAAATCAGTGCTGAACACTAGAAAGACTGAACACTAAAAACATTCACAGATCTAAAAATGTAGGATCACATTAGAAAGTATTAATGCATGTCTCAAACACATGACTTACACACTCTTATCTATATGCACAACATACGAAATATAGTCTACAAAGCTGACATGTTAACACTTGTTATTCTAGTTACTTTAAGCTTATTACTGAATATACGGTTCAACTTAAAAACGAACTGAAGAAATTGTCACAAGCAAGCAGCCAGACCTCCTGCACACTCATTCACAAATCACTCAACATCAACAGGTGACTGAAAAACCACTCAATTAAAAACGGGATCAATTCCAAATAAAAGAGTGAGTCCAGACAGCTCACTGTAACTTAAACAAGCAAACTACCCACAGCACATTATATGATCTCTGCTGCATTCTTGTTAAGGAGACAAATTCACACAACAGCCACAGAAAGACATTTAACCATCAGAGAAGAAATTATCAGAGAAGCGACCAAAGAGACAGAGAGAAGCTGTATCTTACTCACGTTATTTGATGTCTTCTTTCTTTCATGGACATGAAGTATCCATGTCATAAAATCCATTTGTGGCTGTTGGTAATCTTGTTTGTTAGTTAACAGAACTTTGTGGCTGCTGGTTAACCAGTCTGATATCATTAGCAACAATAACAAACAAGCTAACTCTCCTGTAGGGCTGTGCGATATGACGATATATGTCGTGTGATGAGAGAAAAATGTATATCGTTTCATATAATGCTCTATCATCTATCTCATTGTGATACAAATCACACTCTTTACGGCAATATTTTTCATCATTTGTCTGTCGATCTTTTGCGCGGATTACATTGATAAATTACTCTTCTTGGCTTTTTACTGCCGAAGCTTTTATTGCACTTACAGTAACATAATGAATTTAGTTGTCGTCAACTCTCCACCGCTGTCTGTCTCTACTCTGCTGTGCTGCACACATGCGGAGCCCCACCTGTGCTGAGAAAGAGCAGAGAAGCAACAAGACAGTGACCATAAATGACAGCAAAACGCAGTAGAGACTGTCTTTATTTGTGTTATTTACCAAATTTATGTGCACTCTTTTAATTTCAGCGCAGTGTGTGTGAGAGTCTCTGCTAGAGCCGCAGTGTTGAGGGTTGTGTGGGGGTGTAGGCGTGTTGGTGCTTTAGAACGTAACCACTGTGAAACAATCAGAAAATAATGTTTTGTTGATCTGATTCACCGGCTTTCTCACTACCTACGCTCCCTCTCTTGATTCACTCTCTAGCTCACTTGCCCACAGCTGTTCTCTCTCTCTCTCTCTCTCTCTTTTTCTCTCTTCGTTTTTTAAAAAATGAGTCGGGAAGCCGGCAGAAAAGTCTAACGTTATCAAACGAAGAGATATGTCCTCCCGTCATTCTAGTAATGTCTTTGTACTCCCTTATGGCAGAGTTTACAGCTCTGATCAGTGTGATCTCCGTCACGCCTCTGAATCTTCATCCCTGCATGCTGTGTAAAAGCACACACGGAGGTGGCTTTTATGCTGGCTGGGAAGACAGAGGGTACGGACCATCTAATGTATAACTATTTATACATTGAATTAAATTGTGCTATATCGGGATAGGTATCCTTATTGAGATATAAAATTACCTATATTGGGATATGAGATTTTGGTCATATCGCCCAGCCCTACTCTCCTGGTTGTTTCTCCGGTTGGTTCTCTCTCCAGCCGCTCCCCGGCGGCGTCCCGTCACTGCTGCGCTGCGCAGTCCAGATCCATTCTCCAGTTAGCTTAACAACAGTCCTTAACAGTCCTTCCATGGATGTATAAAGAGTCCTTCGGGGCTACAACAAAGTATCTTTTGTGTTGGCTAATGGAAGAAGCTATCTACTGCTCGATAAAAGAAGTGAAACGTAATTTATCTATATCTTACGGTCTTCTTCTCTTACCAGTTTGTCACACTCACGTAAGTTACAGTGGTAGAGAATTGAAGATGAAATCTGGAAACTATCATTGGACCAAAGCAATGTCAATATTACATTCTGGTTGTTGATTGGTTAGGGAGGAGGTCCTCCCTTGGAGCATCATTTTACGTGTCTTGGCCAATCATAGATTAGCAAGAAAAATGAAGTATATTAAATTGATGTAGGAGATCCCGCCCTGTGGAGGACAGCAGGGGCCTGTCCTCTTCTGCCCCCCACTCCCCACCACCACTTCACACACTGATATATATATATTAGGGATGTGCAGTCATGTGCAGGGCCCAGTATTTGTATTTGTATCTGTATTTGTTGAGGCAGAAAAAATATTTGCATTGTATTCAAATAAAAGTGGAAAGAGGCTTAAAAATCCTGTTTGTTTTTATTACACTTTTAATTTTAGAAAATTAAAATAAGTGCTCATAAATAAACTACTTTACGAAGGAGGTCCCCACACCAGGTCTCAAACTGGAGTCTCCCAGATCATAGAGGACTGCGCTGATTACTGAACTAAAACTTTACTCATTGCCTCATTGCAGACAGACCTATTTATACACACAAAACACAGAGACAGCACAACGTGTAACGTGTAGGGGAACTTCAAAGGCAATTACTGCTTTGCACTTTTTATTATTGTGTCAGTAGGTCAGCTTTATCTCCGGGGAACATCCCAACTCCGGGAGTGATGTCCACATAAGGAAATGTGCGTCATGTAGCAGGTGGATGTGACTCCCCTTGTTGAGACCTGCTGATAGATGTAACAGTGGAGCAGAGGACAGAGATTGACATAGCGATGTGACTGACCTGCGTGCTGGTATTTGACATGTTTGGGTTTTTTTTTCCTTCCCGAAAACAATAATTTTAAAAATATTTGTATGAAATAAATATTCATAAAAAAACCCACTATTTGTGCTTTGCCGAATAATGTATCTGTATTTGGGCCCACCCCTAATAGAGCAGCGGTAGAAAGTATAACTAAGCACATTTACTCAAGTGTTGTACTTGAGTACAGTTTTGAGGTACTTGAATATTTCTATTATATGCTACTTGATACTTTTACTCTACATTTTGCACTACATTTCAGAGGTAAATATCTTACTTTTTACTGCACTACATTTATTTGACAGCTTTAGTTACAAATTACTTTTTAATATAATTTTTACATGCAATAATATAATGATACACTTGTGAATTACACTATATTGTTAAAGTTTAAACCAGTGGATCCCAAACTTTGTGTGTGTGAGCTTTTTGAAAGCAGTCTAGTCAGGATTCCTGACATTTCAGCTATCTATGAGTTGTTGCAGTTAATCCACAGAGACCTTTCCCTCTAAATGGTTTCAAATAAAATCAGTGTTTAAGGCCCAAAGAGTATAAACTCCAGTATTTACAGAAAAGTACAACCTCTCAGATTTATCCTGTGACCCTTTGGAGGGGCCGGACAATGGATTTAACTACCAAACTGTATATAAAGTAGTTCAAACTAGCTCTTCATTGAGCAGTTGCAACAGCAAAATGCTGCTGACACATTGATGCTTCAGTACTGATAATGTACTTCATTAAAATGCCACAGATGCTGATTTTCTGCAAAATAAGTACTCTTAGTTTCATCATAAATTTTAGTTGGTAAGACTTCTGTACTTTTACTTTTAAATGCTGGACTTTTACTTGTACAGAGTATTTTTACATTGTGGGATCTGAATACTTTAGAACCCAGAGCTCTGGAGGTTAGAGAAGGTGAAAGTCGGTGGGGGTTCAACATTACTTCCTTGGGTGGCAAAAAGCTGAAAATATGAGTTTTAAGCATTCAACTGAGTCAGATGTCAGCTGGGAGTTTATTCCAGGGAAAGGGGCATGACAGCAGCCTGCTGACTGCTGGGCTGATTGGAGCCCTGTATGAGGATATGAAGGAGGACGCCCATTTAGAAGTCATTACTAGCACCTAAAACTCTTACCAAGTATGGATTTCGAATCAATGAAGGGAAGCTAAAATCAGTGTAATATGGTTGAATTTTCTTGTTTAAGTTAAAGTCCTGCCCCCACCCAAAAATGTGTTGAAGTTGAAGCTTCACTGTGCAGAATGATGTATATGTGCAGAATTTGTTTTCATCTGCAGAAGGAGAAAGTATCTCTGTGCTCACAGATCTTGTGGAAGGCAGATCAACTTTTAAATTGAAAAATATTTGCAGATTCATGGATTCTGGATTCGTCAGTGGGGACAAATCAGTAGATTTAATTTAAATAATTTTAAAGCAGGTGATTAATCTTTTTTGTGGAGATCTTTAAAATTCTAGCAATTCTCAACCTCTCATCCACTTAATCTAATAAAGGTGACTTAACTTGAATATCCTCATGTAATAGTGTAATGTTTATTTTCATCCACAAGAGGGACCAGTTGAACCTTGAACCACAGAGAGGTGGGAGCAGAATATCTTTGAGGCCTTTAGATTTGCCAGACTTCACTAAGACAGTGGTGGTAATGAGCAACTCCCAACTGAGAAAAGTCACATGTAGAAGGGTGAAGCAGTTTTTGTTGTTTGGGAGGTTGAACAGGTGACCATGAGTGTAGTGTGTACAGGGGGATCCTGCAATTTATCGCTGTTTTCCTCTTCTGCAAATACTCCTTCCTCCTTAGCTTATTTCTCAGTGTTCAAGCTGAACAAATTTAAGTAAGAAATTTCAGGAAGAATGGACAAATTGCATTACCACTTGCACATAGTTCTGTTTCCAAGTAAATGGAAAGTGCAATATTTATTTTCCATTCAGTTTTAGGTTGTGCAGTCATGAACTGATAGTGGACAAGTGCAGTGTAGTTCAGTGCGACTGGTCCTCTGTTCAACACAGCCAACCCAAGAGAGACATGAGTAACATGAACAAACAGAAAAGCTACAACTTCACAATCATATCAGAATATATGTGTATTTTACAGGGTGAGTCTGTCTCAAGGGCTTTTGGGTACTATAACAGACCTGTCTGTGAGTGTATGAATGTGGGTGTGATGGCGTGTAAGTGTATTTGCCTGTCTGAGCTGACATATTCAGTTAAATCTGTTTTGGAATCACCGACTTTAACCGACTATAAGGGCCAAAACATGAGAATGAAATTCTGTCCATAGAAAACATTACAATGCTTACAATCATTAGCAGGACTGGATTGCACTAGCTATTTGTAAATCCATTACTAAGTCAGTGTGTGAAGTCCTTTTTAAGTTTTTAGTAACAGCTCGCTGGTTTCAAGCTAAACATAGTGGATGTTTTAGCTAATAGCTAAATAGTTTTGTATCTACAATTTGTAAATGGGTTGCCAGGAAACAAGTGCTGTCCAATCAAAAGTAGTTTGTAAACAGCTAGCTATTACTAGCATCAAAAGCTGTAACATCATTTCCAAAACTATCACTTTTAGAAGGCCAAACAATATATTAAACCTAAGGGCCAAGCTTTTGTAAATGGAAATGGAACATATGTGTATTAAAGTTGAGGTACTGATATAAATTATATAAATTAAGCTGCATTAGTGTTCATACAGTTTAGAGAAACTGGAAAAACTAACTAACTGTGTCATGAAAGTGGCAGAAATGGACCCAAATGCAGAGACCAAAGGCAAAGCAGGTCTGAACAAAACTTCTTTATTTGAAATGTACAGGCAAAACCAAAGGCTGGAGGGTAGAAAAACAAAACTGAATGCTGAGCCTAAGCGGAACCAATGGAACACGACTGAACAGGACAGACCAGAACAGGTGACTAGACACAAGGGCAGGCTGAGAGTGATTGGCTGAGGGAAACACAGGGAGCAGGGCAGGGCTGACGAGACTGATACAGGGCAGGTGTGGGGAAGACAGAGAGCAGGGCAGGGCTAACGAGGGTAATGTAGGGCAAGTGAGAGGAGGAGCACATGAACACAGGAGGAGTGAAGGAACACACAAGGGAAACACAGAGCAACAGAAAACCAAAAGCCAGACAACACAATACTCTTAATACCCAACATATCAACGTATATCAATGAGCAAAACTCACATAACCAAAAAGCAATCAAACATACATCAGATAGTCCTTCAAAAAGTCCAACCCAAAATAAGCCCTCTCCCACACAGTCCAATACACACAAAACAGAAGACATCTGAGGGCATCTGGTGAATAATGGCAACCCCGGAATTCAAAGAGACTCACAAGAATCAAGTCGAGTCAATGACAGAACAGTACTTCATGTGTTACTAGCATGTTTTTTATTATTTGAGGTATTTTGGATATTTTTTGTAAAATGTAATTACAAGACTTCCTAGAGTAAATTGCATCGTGTTATGTCAAATGTGTGGACCATCCTATTAGATCTTCCACTCTACAGAGGTAATGTACAGTGAAAACCGCTTATTGTGATCACGTCCGTCCAGGTCAAGTTGATCTCTAGAAGTGGATGATTATTATATTATATATTTTTATCTTTTTCTTAATTTCTCATGCAGATTACCATCTAATTGACATTTGTATATTTATTACATGAATATAAAGTAATGAAATGGGAAGCTTCGCTATTTACTGAATTTTATTGACCGTTTCAAAATGCAGTACAGCTGTTTCAAATGTTTGTTTTTGCTGCTGCATCTCGCTGGCTTGTTTTTGGCAATTTGTCATATGCTTCAAAGAGACTATGTTTTTTATTGAAGGAAAATTACTTTCCTTTTCTTTTTCCCGTCATGATTTCAATGTGCACACAGCCTCCCAGCCCGAAGCAGATGGGTTGTGTGTTGTGCATTTAGGCTGCGGGGGTGGGGGCCACAGGGGTGCTGCAGTGAGAAAGTTGAACCAGAATCAACTTTTGGAGAAACGCAACCTGTTACGCTGTACAACCCTGCCATGAGGGAAGACAAAAACATTACTAGGAAGAGGGGAGGATATTTCTCTTTGTTTGATATCGTCAAAAGTAAAGTTAGGCTTTGCTGTCGGCTTCCCGACTCATTTTAAAAAAGATGAGAGAAAGACAGAGTGAGAGAGAGAGAGAGAGAGAGAGAGAGAGAGAGAAGCAGTGGTTGAGCGAGCTAGAGAGTGGATTAGGAGAGCGAGCAGTGGAAGTGAGAAAGCTGGTGAATGAGAGGAATAAAACATTATTTTTTGATTGTTTCACTGTGGTTAGAAATAAATACGCACACCCCACACCTCCACACAACCCTGCGGAGGCGTGCCACAATGCCTGATAATGCTGTGGAAGCTGCTATATACACATCATACATGAACTTAAGGATGTGCAGAGGGCTCAGTGTTTGTATTTGTATCTGTATTTGTTGAGGCAGAAAAAGTATTCGAATAAAAGTGGAAAGAGGCTAAAAAATCGTTTTTGTTTTTATTACACTTTTAATTTCAGAAAATTAAAGTGTTACAATAAGTGTTTATGAATAAACTATACCTTATGAAGGAGGTCCCCACACCTAGTCTTGAACTGGAGTCTCCCAGATCATAGACAACTGTGCTGACTACTGAGCTAAAACTTTAGTCATTGCCTCATTGCAGACAGACCTCTACCTTTTTATACACCCATAACACAGAGACAGCACACTGGAATGTGTAGGCAAGAACTTGCAATAAAGTGCTTTGCACTTTTCATTTTTCATTTATTGCCTATTTTTTACAACCTAACTTTGTGGAAAGGAGAAAGTGAACAACAGGTTATGGAGAGTCCCTTAGGAGCACTTTGTGTGTCATTAGCTCAGCTTTATCTCTGGGGAACACCCCCAACTCTGGGAGTGATGTTAAAATTAGGAAATGTGTGTCATGTAGCAGGTGGATGTGACTCCCCTCGTTGAGACCTGCTGATAGACAACAGTGGAGCAGAGGACAGAGACTGAGATAGCAATGTGACCGACCAGTGCACTGGTATTTGGCTTTTTTTCTTCCTGAAAACAAATAATTTTTTAAAACATTTGTATGAAACAAATATTCCCCAAACCCCCCACTATTTGTGCTTTTCCAAATAACGTATTTAAATTGTAAAATGAACACTATTTGGTAACTATTTGGTTAAGATAAGCAAATTATTTAAACAGCATTTGTATAGGAATCATTCTGTCCCGAGCTTTTTGATCCATAGAAGCGGTTGTTCACTGTAACCGTGATCACTATAAGCGGTTTCCACTGTATTAGCAAGCTAACATTAGCATGTCAATTAGGTTCAGTTAGCTACGTAACAACCTACACATATTTATTGTATTTATTATACAACTAATCTCTACCTAAGAATTATAGTATGTTTTATTTTTATTTTATTTTATTTAACCTTTATTTAACCAGGCAATTCTCATTGAGATTAAAAATCTCTTTTATAAGTGTCCTGGCCAAGACAGGCAGCAGCACAATTAACAGCGTTGCAGTCATTAAAAACATACACAATTTACAATGAAAATAAAGAATAAATTACAGAATCATAAAATAAAAAAATATTCATCACACGTCATCAACATCAGGGATCAAACAGGGGCAATATGAATAAGTCAGAACATCTACAGTTAGATGTGCCTGCCTCTAAGTCATTTCGAGTAGCTTTAAATGCAACCAGAGACCAGCTCCCGAAGATCCAGGTAATTTTGCAACTGATTCCAAGCAGAGGGAGCAGCATACTTAAACACCCCTTTTCCCTATTCAGTACGGGCTTTAGGGACAGAGAGTAGGAATAAGTTCTAGGAGCGAAGACATTAACTTCCCATACTTTTCTGAAGGTATATCCATAGGTAAGATGAAGGCAGACCAAGAATAGCCTCATAAATATGCCAGTGGTTAAGTCTATGGGTGGACAAGGCAGACCATCCAACCCGAGCATACAAAAAGCAATGGTGAGTAAGGGCTTTAAAAGTTTGTAATAAACCTCAGTGGTCCATGGCAGACAGTATCCAACGTGTGTAGGCATTGCAAAGATGCATGCATGTATGTGACATCACCATAGTCCAGCACAGACATAAAAGTGGCAGCAACAAGTCTCCTTTTGGCCTTGAAGGAAAATGGTAAATAGACTGTACTTGTATAGCACCTTTCTAGTCTTCCAACCACTCAAAGCACTTTTAGACTATATGTCACATTCACCCATTTACACACACATTCATACACTGAATGGGTACAGGGGCTACTATGCAAGGTCCCTACCTGCCCATCAGGGGGAACTAACCATTCACACACATTCATACACTGATGGCGCAGCCATCAGGAGCAATTTGGGGTTCAGTATCTTGCCCAAGGTCACTTCGACATGCAGACTAGAGCAGCCGAGAATCGAACCGCTGGTCTTCCGATTAGTGGACGACGGCTCCTCCAGTCCGTATATCAAAGTGTCCTTGGGCAAGATACTGAATCCCAAAATGCCCCTGGTGGCTATGCCATCAGTGTGTGAATGTGTATGAATGATTAGATCCCCTCTGATGGGCAGTTTAGGAACTTGGATTGTATCCCTTGTACCCATTCAGCGTATGAATGTATGTGAATGGGTGAATGTGACTTGTAGTGTAAAACGCACTTTGAGTGGTTGGAAGACTTGAGAGGCACTATACAAGTACAGTCCATTTACCATTTACCATGATTTAGTGAGAAGTACATTCATGTGAAACTTACTTTTAATAAGGATTGTAATACCCCCGCACTTTTTGAGTCGGTTAGTCTTGTATACATTATAACCATCAATGCTAATATCCTTGTTCAGAACAGACTTGCTAAGCCAGGTTTCAGATAAAACAGTTACATCAGCATTAGTTGAGTATGCCCAAATATGAATATATAAATTTTAGCAATCAAACTGCGTACATTCAAATGGATGAAACCAACCAGTCATTGATTTAAAATTGGCAGGAGTGTTGAAAATTATAGCAGAATCTGGGCCTGGATTAGGTTGCACGTTCCCTAAAATTAGCAGCAACAGAACAATTAGACACCTCTGCTTAAGTTTACTGGAGGATTCTATTCTTAGTATTGACTTCTATTGTAAAATCACAAAGACCGCTTATAGAAATGATAAAATTGTCTTGTAGAGCCATGACAATGACGATGACGACAATGTCTAAAATTAGAGATGTGAAAGTCTCTACTTAGTAAACACTAAGGTTATGGCTAAGCTAAGTTTTAATTTACTGCTGGTGTAACATGATCTAACAGAGCTCAGCCTTGTATTGGGTGGAGGAATCATGATGGTAGGCTTTTGTCTTCCTGTTTTATGTCTTTTGTAGATTTTAGATAATGTTACATTAAACTAAAAAGTTGTACTGGTATGGACAGACTTTACAAGCATTTTATCACAGAACAATGGCAGAATAATAACTGGAATAGGAAAACATTTAAATTTAGTTTTAATAAACTGAAATAAAATTATGAAATTATGAAATATGTCAAAAGGTTTTGACGGTCATCAGATAACTTATTTGTCATTGTGTGTTGAGCTGATGCCACGTTCATGTGATGGATGGTAGAGATGGAAAGATTCCCATGTTAATGACTTGCGAGTGTGTCATCAAGATAGCTTTATGATAACAGAGTTGGTCAAGATTAAAACGCTGTGCATTAAGACCATATCATTTAAATTTGGGTTTGATTACAGCGAATCAGTCAGTCAGTCTTTGGCTGATATGAGGCATACATATTTGTTTGCATATTTGTACATTTTTGAGCTTTCTGAAAAATCTGATTTTCCCAGTCGTAATTGCAACTTGGATGTTGAAAACTATTAATTATGATAACTCGATATGACATACATGCAACATGAGTTTACTGAACTCAGTGCAATCTCAATCTAATCAGATGAGAATTGGGTTTGATTTTTTGGAATATATGCAAATGTTTTGTGTGTGGAAACTATCCAAATGGTACAAAAAGCAGCACAAATGATCACAAATTCACCCAAAATCATTTTTACCTGCCCAATTGAATAAAAAAAAAAATAGTCCAGTTGAGTGGAAAACTGCCCAATCTGGCAACACTGTGCACAGATACCAGTGGCATTTACCTGCTGAGAGAGGGCGCCTGTGAGCCACTAAAACCACACTACTGGATGTGTGGCTGTACAGGCTCCTGGTTTACATATCAAAATGAGCACTAAATATTGGGTAAAGTTGTATGTTGCTACAGATGATTCCATCATGTCGGAAAAAGATGTGCTATATTAGTATTTGCAGAGGCTTCTAATGTAGGGTCAACGATTTCTAAATTTCCATTAAGCCCACCAGCTACTTTCACAGCTCTCTTTTTGGGTCTACACACGGTGCTGTAAGTTACGACATCCATGAGCTGTAGGAATTTGAACCTGTCCTTAGACTTGTTATGATTTTCATCCACCCTCTCTCACATGTTCTTTCTACCCCCACCCTCCTCCTCCTCTCCTCCCCCTCTCTTGCACCTCTTATTTATGATCATTACCTTGACCTGCACCAGCCATCACTAAAACACTCACAGGCTTGTAAATCATTGGAGTCGCTCTTCTCTGTCCATTACATAAACAGCATTTAACAAATCTGTTGAGGAGGCGATAGGCCTAAGGGGAGCTAATCAGAAAGACACTGTCACTGTCTCTGTGGGAATATTAAGAAAATGTTTGGATATTTTATTTGGTTTGACTACTCAATCTATTTCCCACCCATGAGGGAAGGATTGTAAGAGCAATACTTTGATTATCTGTGTTTTTTAGAGGAAACATTCCCAAAGGGACAATGTGTGTCACTAAAATCTCCAGTTAATGTATTGACTCTGGGCCCCAACACAATTGGCTTATTTTTACTGTGTAGGCCAAAGTTTAAATCACTGTTAAGCTTGTCCAGAGTATCATGCAAGGCAGCACCATAAATCACACCCTGAGACTAAATCACTGTTAGCAGGTAGGAGATTCCGTGTTTTGCTAAAGGGAACTCCAACAGTGTGAGCTTTGTTAGATAAACTGACCAAACAAATATGATTAAACTTGCATTTTTTCCACTTGTTACATGTATAACAAGGTGTACTGAATGGGATGTATGAGGTCAATTTTATACAAAAATACTTCAAATGTTTGGTGATTTTTATTTCCATAAATTTCTTCAGTGATTACATTGAAGATGAACATTAACAAAAGTGTACATGTGTGGCTAAAAATACAACAGTTACACACACACACACACACACACACACCCTCCAGATAAGACATCAAAGCAGCGGGCAGATTTACAAGACACTGCAGAGGGCCTTTAAAAAATTACTGCTGCATAAATGTTTATGCAGCTCTCTTCATGTCAGGCACTAGGAGGAGGAGAGCATGGCCATGCAGCACATGACCAGACATTTCGGAAATTAATGGCTGCCTATGAATCTGATGAACTGTTTGCATTTCTGCATTGTTATAGCTTTAAATGGCCAACAGCATCATGCTTAGCAAGGCAGCTTTGACAGGTGCACTCTGGAAATCTTTGACCGAGAATGTGTGGTGTGCAGGCTTTGTGTGAGCCATATTCTGAAAGAAAAAAATATGCACTGCTTTAATCAAACATCCAAGAGGCAATGCAGGTGGCTTTTGTAGGAATGTCCATCAAATAGCATTCATGGTTACACAGTGGCTCTTACGAGGCTTTGTTTCTGTTATACTGTACTACATATACTGTGTGTGTACATATACTGTCACATGTGCATTTAGCCTTTACTGCATAAGTACAGTTAACACCATAGCACACAAATCAGCTACATTCAGCTAACACACTATCCTTGAATATAAATGACCCACCAACACGAACATCAGCCAGCTCCATCTCTGGCTGTAGTGAATGACCTCATCAAACAAGGGTGCGAAGACTTACTCTGCCAACTAGCCAGTCCTCACAGACAGACTGTTGATCTCTAGATAAGGTTTTGTGAGTGTGTGCGCATGGAAATGCTTGCAGTATTGAAACCTCTCCATTCCACCACCCTCGTACCTCCCCCCTTGTGTGTGCCTGCGTACCTGGTGCATGTGTGAGCAGGTGTGCACGTGTCATTTAACCTCAGCCATTGGACTGAGACATGGCATGGGTGTGGGGGACTTAAGTTTTGATGAGAGGGTGGAGCGTAGGTATTGCGTCGCTACTTCAGTGTGTCTGCTGGAATGATGCCCATGTTTAGATACAGACTGTAGAGTAGCAAAGGAGACACACACACACACACACACACACACACACACACACACACACACACACACACACACACACACATGCAAGTACACTATAAGAAACAAAGGTGCAATATTTCACCTTTGAACACTGAAAATGAACTATTAAAGTGGCTCTTTTTTTGTCTCTTTTGGTCTTCTGAATAAATGCTTTTTTTGTTTAACTTAAATTATGAGATATGTAGGACCACTTAACATAAAATTAAACAGATTTTTTGGCCACTTTGAGTCGGTGAAAACAAGCCGTGAACAAGATACTGACATACTATCACTTTCTTATGAAGCTGAAATGGCTAATTTGTTAGCAAACAGTTGCCTATTTACACATCCAGTTGTTACAGAGCAATATCATCATTTATTTGGAGTCGTGTTTCTGTCCACCTGGTGAATGTAAGTCCAATATTCACTCTCCTTTTAGCTCTGTTTGGGCTCTGCTGACACCTGAGAAAAATATTTGACTCTTTAGCTGCTATGTTGTCATTAGATCCACTGTTAATATAAAATATTGATTATTGAAGCTTTAATTGTCATTATTTTTTAATGTTAACACTGAAATGGTTGCCCATGCTGCCATTCTCATCGACAATCAAAATCGCAGGCTGCAGTGGGGCTGATTGCTTCCTTGGGGAAATACCTGCAAGACCTGCTGTTGTGGCTGAGTGTTTGCATACTTAAGACTATATGCACTGAAACAAAGACTTCATCTCAAAACACCATTTGCACCACTACTGTATGCAGCTGTCATGGCCATTACTGCTAGCTTGAAATACTGTTATTTCAGTAATATTACTATGTAAACGTTTAAGCTGCTGTGGTTTCTTCCAATTACTTTTCATGCTAAAATGACTGCTTACAATTTATTTATGCTCCTGTTCCTCACACACTGAAATAACACTAACTATAATAACTTTACATTAATAATAATAACTTTATTTATATACCACTGTCAAAAAATAAGTTACAAATTGCTTTACCTAAGGCACAAAACCAACAGATGAATCATGGAATACTGTAAATATGGCATGATATGGTTGCATACAACGGATTTCTCTTACATTCCATACAGTATCAGGTCAGCATTAAGATGGTCCTACTGTACTCTCTACTCAGACCTATTCAAACTTCTAACATTAAGATAATGTTCTTTAAAATATAGGATGTGGTTGCTCTACAACCCCTTAATTTAATGATTATGAAAGAATAACCTCAGACAATTAGAATGAAAAATCATTTTATGATCAATGCAGGTCTGGATTTAAACAGATATTTTATTTAAGGTGAGACATCAGTGGAGTCCCAGAAAAAGTGCCACATAGTCCTAAGAAATCAAATTCTATACAGTTCTGTAGGTCTACACAGCTTTAGCTCACCATTTTTGCTTGTGTGGCTGAGTCCTAATGACCCCTGCAGCTCAACCCCAAAAACTAATGTGAGCCAACTGTGCCAGAACTAGCCAATGAAGCAATGGCAAACGGCCGTGAATGAGTAACTGATGAAGACATTCATAATATAGTGGACCCAAATTTTCTTCAGAGTTTGCATCAAGAATAAAAGCCATGTGAATTTTTCCTGATATATTATTATAAGTGGTTATTCCAGATACAATTAGATAATAGTTCATTCCATCATTGAAAAGATGCTGTAGGAATTGGAATCGGTAATGTCTGAAATAGGAAGAAAAACTGTAGGAGGATCATCATTTTAATTGTATCAACTTAGCACAAAATGGAGTCTGGTATCATTTTCCTCCTATACAGTTCATGTTTAATTTTGTCTTCTAAAGGGTGATAATTAATTTCATACATTTTGTTCAAGTTCTTGTGAATAAAAATTCCCAAATATTTATTTTGTTCTGATTTCATTTTAACTTGAAATTATTCTTAGCTGTCTGTGTCCACTCCCTACCATTGGTGATTAATTCACATGTAGTTTCATTTAATTTATATCCTGACAATTCACTGTATTCTTTTATTGTTTCCTTTAAAGCTGGTAGTGAAGTTTCAGGTGATGTTATGTACATAATCACATCATCGGTGTACATTGCCTACTTATGATTAAAGGAGTAAACAGATGGGTAGATAACACACTAAAAAGTTGGAAATATATATGTGACACTCACAAAATAAATAATAACTTGGTATATTTCCAAGAAATGGCATGGAAGCCCCAATTTGAACCGGATAGGACAGATAACATACTACAAGTATAGGCATCAAAAGTTTTAAAAATATATTCACAAATGCTGATAAATAATACCGTAGACTCATTTCAGTCATTAGTCTCTAGGTACGAACTGGTACAAAATAATTTTTATAAATATCTGCAAGTAAGGACCTATGTTTGGAGGAATAGAACAGAAATAGTAATAAAGCGTTTCATTAATTAATAATTAATTGTATAATTAAAAAGAGGAATTATAAAAACAATTTACAAATAAAATAATTATCCATCAATAAATTGTTGTAATTAAAAAGGGATTTACAAAAACATTTAAAATAGTCAATAAAAACATAATTTAAAGAAACATTAATGAATTCCTAAATAAAAAATTGAATTTCAAAATCTATTTGAAAACACAGTTTTAAAAAGGAAAATAAAGAACTGAATTTGTAAACTGAATTAAGAATAAAGCTTTAAATCAGACATTTAAAAGGGCAATTCCCTTTTCCATTTGCATTTCCATTCCCTTGCTGTTTTTCCTTTTCCTATTCGCTACTGGATTTACTGAGTCATTTAGCCTCTCCATTTTGCCTTTCTGTGACACTTTTGGTCCCTGCTCTGTTAAAACAATGCAAATCAGTCTCCCCTGGAAGCCCCTCCTCCTGTCAGTGGCTCCTGGTCTTCATAATAAAAGCTCTGTTGAGTCTCATCAGTACAGGCTGTCAAGTTATATTGGTGGTTTGATTGTTTGTAGTGATACTTAGGTTTTATTCTAACAAATGTGGGCTGGTTATGTTGTATCTATGTAAGTAACATATGTCTAATTGATGATTAGCACCAATCACAAACTCGTAATCTGAAACAGAGAAATGGAGACATTAGCTAGCTAATGCTAGCTCTCCTGAATCTGCTGGTGTCAAAAATCAACTGGTTTTCCTGTTAACTGGTTACCTTTGTTTCTTATGGTGACAGCAGATGTGCCAGTCATGGAGAGGAAACATAGCTGAGCTTATTGATGGTTTATGGAGTTCAATGAAACTGTGGGATCAGAAATATTCTTAACCATATTTTGATGTATTTTCTTCAAAATAAAAACTCCCCACCCAGGTTTTGATAGCAGGTGTTAAATTTAAAGAAAAACTTATGGTGTATCGTGCTACACCATAGGGATGTGCCCGGATACAAATACATTATTCAGCAAAGCACAAGTAGTAGTTTTTTATACGAATATTTGTTTCATACAAATATTTTAAAAATGATTTGTTTTCAGGAAGAAAAAAAAACCCATGTCAAATACCAGCGCGCAGGTCGGTTACATCACAATCTCAGTCTCTCTCCTCTGCTCTGCTGTTACGTCTATCAGAAGGTCTCAACAAGGGGAGTCACATCCACCTGCTGCATGATGCATATTTCCTAATTTGGACATCACTCCTGGGGATGTTCCCTACAGATAAAGCTGAGCTACTGACACATGCAAAGTGCTCCCAAGGGACTCTCCATAACTTGATGTTTCCCTTCTCCTTTCCACAAAGTTAGATTGTAAAAAATGTCCAATAAATGAAAAGCGCAAAGCAGTAATCACCTTTGAAGTTCTTCCCTACACGTTACATGGTTTGCTGTTTCTATTTTATGGGTGTATAAATAGGTAGAGTCTGTCTGCGATGAGTTGATATATTAAGTTTAAGCTCAGTAGTCAGCACAGTTGTCTATGATCTGAGAGACTCCAGTTCGAGACCCGGTGAGGGGACCTCCTTTGTAAGGCAGTTTATTCATGAACACTTATTGTAACACTTTAATTTTCTAAAATTAAAAGCCTAATATAATCAAAAACTGGATTTTTAAGCTTCTGTCCACTTTTATTTGAATACAAATACAAATACAAATAATTTTCCTGCTTCAACAAATACAGATTCAAATACAAATACTGGGCCCTCTGCACATCCCTACTACACCACTGAGCCATGCGGCTTTGAGAACTACCCATCCACCCAAACATATAATCTATTTTCAAGCTAAAGCAACCGTATATTATCTTTGGCTTTAAAAATACCTCTACTAGATTAACTTGTGACCACTGTTATTGCAATGATAGCAGCCACACAAGCCCAGTTTGTTGCACCTCTAAAATTTAACATTTTTCAAAGATCCATAAACCATTAATAAACTGGACTAATCAGATGGATAGCCTGGTCTACAAAATCATAAGGGATAAAAAATCATAATGAGGCATTTGCAAGGTCAGCTGTGTATCCTCTCCTTGATTGGAACATCTGCTGTCGCAATGAGAAACGCTTGACTTTTACAAACAAAGGTAACAAGTTAACAGGAAAACCAGTTGATTTGTAAGACCGGTTCATCTCAGTAACTCACAGAACAAACACTAACGTGATGTCAAATACCAGCATCATAACTCTCTGGAAGGCCACGGAAAATTTGCCAAGTGCTGCAGTAACAAGTGCAAATCTACCAGCTGCTGCTGTTTGTCAACAGTATCATAAGCATGAACTCATTCAAAGATCATACACTGAGGTATTATGAAACTGAAGCAGGTTATGTTTAATTTTTTATTGTTGTCATTGTGTGTGTTTGAGTCACCACAGTGGTAGTCTGTGTGATCAACTCAGAGTTAGTTAAATGTCATATATGATTTAATTTTTCTTTTATATCATGAACACTTTTTATTATTACACTTATACTTGTTTGTCTCTTGCCTCAGGTCATGCATCCGTGGTTAGTCACTGCCTCAGACTTCAACATGCATGTTGCCCCCTTACTGTACATCACCTGAAGTCCTGCTGAGGTTCATCTCCTGTGGCAGAGTGTCTGACAGAAAGTGGGCTTCACAAGACAAACACAACACCATCCAGGAGGCTTGTATAGACTGGGACAGCAAGTTCTACTTTGAGCCCAAACTAGAGCCAGGATCGACATGTGTTCGCCTGAACACAACTGTCGGATCTGCAAGAGACTACTGTTTGCAATCCAGCGCTCTCACTGAGTCTGCAGAAGGAAGAAAGATTTTCTTCACGGAGACACGGATAACTTCTATGCCCCGATGTCTACCGACTGAGTCGACTACCCTGAGTTTCTTTGCTGCCCCACAGAGAAACCAGCCGCCATCAGCCTCAAGGAAATAAAGACAGCACCACTAGAACAACGCACTGGAGGACCCGTGCTGGACTTTACTGATATTCTGAAACACACACCAGTTCGCTTCTAAGAGTGACAAAAGTAAGAGATTGTCTGGGCAGATATTGAATTAGATTTTGCGTGTTTTATAAGCTTAGTGCTTCTGTCTTTCGTTGTGTGATTTTTTGTTGTCCTTTTTTCTGCTACACTCTGAGGAGTATTTGAAGTTGCTGCCTATTTAGTTTGTGTTCACCACTGTAGACTATTTGTGTTGTCCCACTTGAGACTGCTGTGTTTGTTCCCAGTGAGGGAAAAGTAAGTTGCTTTGTCAGTTAACAACCAGAAAGCGTGCATCCAGACTACACACTGCGTCCGTATGCACGCTCTCTGTTGATAAAGAAACCGCTGCTCTCCCCCCATGGTCGCGCGACCAAGAGTCGGCTTTTCCTCCTTCTCCTTCCCTCTCTTGTTACTAACACACACACACACACACATTCACATACACACACACACCTACATAACCATGCACCTACATAACCACGCATCTGACAGTCAGATAGTATGGGACACAGTGCCACTCTGCCCCTGTTTATCTATGAGACACGCGTGTTTGATAAACCGAATTGGGTGAGTGTGGACACCATCTTGCTATTGTTTAACCGAAATGCCATGGCAACATCGGGCAGTTGGTTCTCGCGTGACATGATTTCCTCCCAAAGTCACGCCAGCCATCCTATATCTCGTCAACATCATCTCGCCAGATCAGGTCCACCATTGTGAGGTTGTGTGACACAAGCTGGCCAGATTGACCATTTTGTCACCCATGCACACACTCATACACACACACACACACACACACACACACACACACACACACACACACACACACGCACACACGCTTTTGCTTACATGTTGTGACCATACACAGCTGCTGTTTGGTGTGCTTGTGTTTTATTAGTATTCGTTGGTAGTATAGTGTTTGTTAATTGAAACATTTGTTGACCTTGTTGATTCTTGTGGAGATTAATACATACTGTTATAGCTTTAAAGAGAAGTCTTTTTGTCATTATTGGGCATGTTATTGTGATAAGTGGTTGACTGAGAGAGTCAGAGCTCAGACTTACTGCTCACGTGGTGCTGATATCCCAGATATTTGCTCTCCTAAGTGAGCTATTTTGTATTATTGGTCCTGGTTTCTAGGTGGTGCCCCATATTATTAATTAATATGAATAATTTCTTGATTTTATAATTCATAATTATCTCTGATAATTATTAATTATTACTAATAACCAAACGCACTCCTGCCAAATCCAACAATTAGACACGTTATTTACATACCTACAACATAGCCAGCCCACATTTGTTAGAATAAAACCTGAGTATCACTACAAACAATCAAACCACCGACATAACGTAACAGCCTCTACTGATGAGACTCAACAGAGCTTTGCAGACCAGAAGTGTCATGGAAAGGCAAAATGGAGAGGCTAAATGACTCAGTAAATCCAGTTGCGAATAGGAAAAGGAAAAACAGCAAGGGAATGGAAATGCAAATGGAAAAGGGAATTGCCCTTTTAAATGCCTGATTTAAAGCTCTATTCTTAATTCAGTTTACAAATTCAATTCCTTATTTCTCTTTTTAAAACTGCATTTTCAAATCGATTTTGAATTCAATTTCTTAATTTAGGAATTCATTAATGTTTTTTTAAATTATGTTTTTATTGAATATTTTAAATGTTTTTGTAAATCCCTTTTTAATTGCAACAATTTATTAGTGGATAATTATTTTATTTGTAAATTGTTTTTATAATTCCTCTTTTTAATTATACAATTAACTATTAATTAATGAAACGCTTTATTACTATTTCTGTTCTATTCCTCCAAACATAGGTCCTTACTTGCAGATATTTATAAAAATTATTTTGTACCAGTTCATACCTAGAGACTAATGACTGAAATGAGTCTACGGTATTATTTATCAGCATTTGTGAATATATTTTTAAAACTTTTGATGCCTATACTTGTAGTATAAAGCTCTATTCTTAACTCAGTTTACAAATATAGTTCTTTATTTCTCTTTTTAAAACTGCATTTTCAAATAGATTTTGAATTCAATTTCTTAATTTAGGAATTCATTAATGTATTTTTATTGATGGATAATTATTTCATTTGTAAATTGTTTTTATAGTTCCTCATTTGAATTGTACATTTAATTATTAATTAATTAAATGCTTTATTACTGTTTCTGTGTTTTTAAAAAAAACAGACTATTGAAGAAATGCACCCTTTAATTAGCTATCTGATTAAAAAACAGGTAATCAAAAACACTCACATCTCTTGGGAACAATATGGACACCAATAACAGCTTACAACAAAAATGGATTTCTGAAATAGGGTATCTGCTGAATGAAGAAGAATGGAAGCAAGTGTGCAGAGAAATTCATAAAACAACAAATTCTGAATATTGGAGGGAATTTGTGTGGAAATTATGTACAAGATTTATTACTCCACTTGTACTTTCTAAGATTAACACATCAATGAAATCAGACTGCTGGAGAAAATGTGGTGAGACAAAGGCAAACCACTTGCACATTTTCTTTTTCTGTGCTATTTCAAAATCAATTTGGCATTCAGTCATAGCAGGTATCACGGGTATTCTCAATATGAAAAAAACAATTAACTTGACACATATTCTTCTTGGAAAATCTTTACCAGAGCTAATGCAGTAAATGGATCAGTACCTATATAGAATACTCAGAATCTCAACCCTGAAGCAAATAACCAGGAATTGACTAAAACCCTTAAGTCCATCAGTTCAAAGATGGAAAGTAACAATACAGGAATTCTCATGACATGGAGAGAATAACATATAGAGTTAGAAATGAAGAGACAGAGTATAAAAGACATTGGTTTAAGTGGATGAGATATGAGGCCACCAATTAACTTATGAAATTACTTAAACTCAGACTAACAAAAGAACTTATAAAAGGACAGAGGCAGATCTTGGCAAAACAGATAACAATATAGACATGATCAGTGCACACATCTTAGAGGAGGAGTAGACACATATGCACACACACTGGATGTATTTATGCATGTATGTATAAAATGTATGTATCCAAAGATAAATACTTGTTTTTATCTATGTATAATGGTAGGGATGTGCAGAGGGCCCTGTATTTGTATTTGTATCTGTATTTGTTGAGGCAGCAAAATTATTTGTATTTTTATTTGAATAAAAGTAGAGAGAGGCTTAAAATCCTGTTTTTGTTTTTATTACGCTTTTAATTTTACAAAATTTAGTTACAATAAGTGTTCATGAATAAACTGCCTTACGAAAGAGGTACCCACAACGAGTCTCGAACTGGAGTCTCCCAGATCATAGATGACTGTGCTGTCTACTGAGCTAAAACTTTACTCATTGCCTCATTGCAAACAGACCTCTACCTATTTATACACCCATAAAATAGAGACAGCAAACCATGTAACGTGTAGGGAAGAACTTCAAAGGTGATTATTGCTTTGCACTTTTCATTTATTGGATATTTTTTACAATCTAACTTTGTGGAAAGGAGAAGGGGAACAACAGGTTATGGAGAGTCCCTTGGGAGCACTTCGCCAGAGATAAAGCTGAGCCACTGACACACGCGAACACCCCCATCTCCGGGAGTGATGTTCAAATTAGGAAATGTGCATCATGTAGCAGGTGAATGTGACTCACTTAGTTGAGACCTGCTGATAGACGTAACAGCAGAGCAGAGGAGAGACTGAGATAGCGATGTAACTGACCTGCGTGCTGATATTTGACATGTTTTTCTTTTTCTTTCTGAAAACAAATAATTTTTAAAATATTTGTATCAAACAAATATTTGTAGCACACACATCATGGCACAGACTCAGACCACAGACAAATTAGTGCTCCTGACTTACCCTATCCAATGTGATGGTGTGTGTGTGTGTGTGTGCATGTGTGTTTTTTAATTTAGTCTTAATGAATCTTTACCATTCACCGTGATGACAATTGCAATGTGATTACTTGACAGAACACTAAATTTCTGAACAAAATACAAACATCACAAATAATTTCAATCCTCTTGCATTGCTTGCTGAGCTGTAAAAAACACTGTTGTAGGCGTACATATTAGGGTGACTGAGAATAACTTTGTGTCCTATCTATAGCTGAGCCAGAGAGCATCAAGAGCTGGCAAGCACGATCCAGGCCACCCAGAGCGATGAATAAACCTGGGACGTCAAACAAGCAGAGCGGTAGGATAAATATTTCAAACACCAGCAAGACAGAAGAGAAGAACGAACAGGCTGTGGTGAGAGGAGATGTATGGCAGGTGGCAATGAGATGGAAGAATCAAGGCAAAAAGAGGATGAAAGTGTCAATTACTGAGTTTGTGTGTGGTGTGAATGTGTGCTTGTGTGTACACAGGAATGTGTGTGTGTGATGTGTGTGTTTTATAGGGTGAGTCTGTCTGCAGGGCTTTATCAAATCTTGACATACAGTTTAGTAAGAATGTGCATGTGTGTGTGGGTGTGTGTGTGCGTGAGGGTGATTTTTGCTTTTATCATATGTAGTTATCAAATTAAGAGTCTGTGTATACAGTAAAAATACACGTAAGAACCAAAGTGTCTGGGGCTGTCTCGTGGTCTTTCTTTGTGTGCCCTCTACAGTACTTAAAACACACACACACACACACACACACCACATAGAGTCACTTATGTGGTGATTTGGTTGTTAAATGATGCCAACAGACAACATGAGTCTCTGTCTGACTCATTGATGTACTCACTTGATTAAAAAAAAGAAATTTATAAGATGTATTAGCTCTAAAACAAAAAAAAACAAACAAACAACCCCCCAAAAAAAAACTCACTAGCGAAGACCCTAGAGAGCATGGCAGTTTTATATTTAGTTCACTAGGACAAAGTGTTGAATGGAGTGATGAATGAGGGTTGAGGAAAGAGATAAGGTTGAGAATGAGGGGATGAATCTGAGGTTGCATGGAAACAGAAAGGGTTTGGTAGATGGACGTGAGAAGTGAGACAGAGAGAAAAGGGTTACCTAAATATGTTGATCCTGCCAAAATTTTATTATTGTAATCTCCAGTGTGTCAGTTTTAATTATGTAGTGTATTCTTCTCAAATCTTGAAAAACTTCACTGACACATGGTTAAATGTGATTTCAGTGAATGTGCTAAAACTATTTAATATCCTATGTATTTGTATGACCTCTGACCTAACTGAGAGATTTACATTTGGTAAAGTGCTCCAGCCCCCCTCTCACATCCTACTCCACTTCTCTAGTGTTAACACACTCGAGTGCCCTGTCACTGCAACCTGCTACCTCCATACTGTATGTACTGTATATACACACACTTACACTATATAGACAGACTGCTAGAAAGACACACAGACATACATACTGTCTACAGTTGATTTGTTAATGTGTATTGGTAGCTTACAATAAGCAGGCGTTGTGAGAGTCCTGTTGTTGTGTTGCCACTGGCTTCCTGTCCGCACTAGCCTGTTTCCTGTGTGTTTGCCTCCATGACAGGATGCCTACAGGCTTCCTCTCCTGAATTAGTGTGTGGTTTTACTGATAAAAGAGTAGTGGTGCTGTGTTTTTTTCTCTCTCTCACTCTACTTCTGTTTTACATTCTCTCTTCCTCATCACTACCTAACTCCCTTTTTAGACTTGATTTGATTTGATTTATTGATTGGGACAGTGTGCAGTTTTAAACATTAAACATGCACTGCACCGGAGTTAGCTCAAACCTAATTTGGATCCATAGGCAATAAACAACAAACAGTACAAAGCAAAAAAACAAAAAAACAACAAAAAAACCCCAAAACAAAACAAACAAAAAAACCCCCACACAGAACACACCATACAAAATACAAAGCTACACACAACAGCACATCACATACACCCACAATGTCGATTAAAAATTAATAATGCAAACTAGTCTCAGTGTCACTCAGCTGATTCATCTTTAGTTGATGTTTTAATTTGGCCTTGAATGTATTGATAGAACTACAGCTCTTCATATCATCAGGTAGGGCATTCCACTGAGTTGTGGCTTTCACAGAGAAAGCTGACTGCCCAAATGCAGTGCGACGAATGGTATGGTACAATCTTGTATAAAGGATATTCTGGAGGATCTAATAGAACTTACTGAGCGAGTGTACACAAAGTACCATTTAAAATTTTATAAACTAGGGACAAATTTGAGAAAATTCTAAAATTGTCAAAGCTCAGTAAATTGTATTTCTCCAGTACCCTACAGTGATGGAAATGCAGAGTTTTTAGAGTTTGTTTGTATAAGGACTCAAGAGGCTTTATGGCTGTTTCCCCAGCCTGCCCCCAACATGTGATGCAATAAGACATATAGGAAAGAATCATAGCATGCATAAATATCTTGGCTGTGTCCAAAGAGAGACAGTTTCTAATATGTCTAAAATTTGCTAAGTTGTACTTTATGATTTTAACTGTTTTTTTAACATGTTTCTTAAAGTTCAAATTTGGATCCAGTGTCACACCAAGATATTTAAAATCAGTAACTATGTCAATTTTTTCACCTTTGATGAAAATATCAGCATTATGAGGTTGTACCATAGTTTTAGAGAAAAACATACCTTTTGTCTTGTTTACATGTAGACTCAGACATGATTGATTAAGCCAATGTGTGATCCTTTCCAATGCAATTGTTAGCTTAGCAGCAGCTAACTCAGCTGTTTTTGCATGTGTGTACACAACGGTGTCATCTGCATACATTTGTAGGTCTACATCATGACACTGTTGAGGGAGATCATTAATATATGGGCTAAATAATAGGGTACCTAACACTGACCCTTGTGGAACACCCATTGTGCACTTCATGTTACTGGACAGTGTGTTACCAACTTTAACACATTGTATCTTATCGGATAAATATTAAGACATCCATGCCAGTGCTCTAGATGAGAAGTTAAATTTAGAGAGTTTCAATATTAAAACATCATGATTGACTGTATCGAATGCTTTACCCAGATCTAAAAATACAGCAGCAACTACTCCTCCTTTGTCAAGTCTTGATTCAATTTGCTCTATTAAGTGCAAGGCAGCAGTTTCGGTGGAATGATTTGCTCTAAAGCCAAATTGTATACAATGTAGTCCAAAATTGCTTGTATAAAGAAATGCTGTCAGTTGTTTAATGACAACTTTCTCAGCAACCTTTGAGAGTACTGGCAGTATACTTATTGGTCTGTAGTTACTGACCTCAAGGCGGTCTCCAGATTTAAAATAGGCATGACAATGGCACATTTCCAGTAATCAGGAAAGGAGCTGTGTTTAAAAGACAAGTTCAGTAAATGAGCAATAGGGGGAGTTAAAATATCTTTGTGTGATTTGACAAACATAGTGTCAAATTGGAAAACATCTCTACCTTTGGAGCTTTTTAAGGAGCTGATGATTTTGTTTGCTTGTAACTCATTAGTCTCTACCAGCTTGAAAACCTGACCTGTAGCATCTATAGGAACAATATCCAGTTTCTTTTCGTAATTTTTTTTCCTAACTCATATACAGACTCAAGAAAAAAATTATTAAAGACAGAAGCAACAGTAAAAGTTTAAAATCTCCTAAAAATTTTGGGCCCCTCCTTGTGAGATTATCGATGTTTTTCCAGATCAATTTACTGTTGCCTTTTACCTCATTCAAAATATTGAGATAAATATGAGATTTAGCTTCTCTTAGCTCTTGGATAGCTTTGTTCCTTAAACCTTTATAAATCAGCATGTCAGTGTCTCTTCTAGTTTTAACTGCCTTCCTTAGTGCAGCATCTCCATATTTTATTAGTTTCCACAAATTTAGGTAAATTGTTTTTATTTTTTAGATTTTATGTGTATCCTCACATTAAATCTTTCCCTCACAGAGTTGATTCTGTGAGAAAAAGTATCACAGCCATAGTCCAGATCATCAGAGGACAGTACATCATCCCAGTTCAAGCTGTTAATTTCATTGATAAATTCTTCTTGCATAGCTCTGGGTATGCATTGAAGGATCATTGGCTTAGTTGCCGTGGTCTTAAATCTACTTTTAATTAGTTGTCTTGCACATAGGTTATGATCTGATAAGCCAGTGATTAAATTACAACTTTTAGTTATATATTCTGGTTTGTTAGTAAATATCAGATCAATTTGTGTACTGGAGCATTTTGCAATCCTAGTTGGGCATTTTACTAGTTGTTCTAGTTGGAATTTCTCTGTGATCATTTTTAGCTTTTTCCTCTTAGTTTTATCCTCCCAGTTCACATTAAAATCACCCATAAGTAATAATTCATTGTTGAAATTGCACTCTTTCAAGACTTTTGCATGCCATATCAGAAGAAATGGTCTGAAATTGATGGTCACTGAGCATACAATGTCCACATCTATCTTCATTTAAGGTAATAGAGATGGATAGAGGACAGGGTCTGAGAGAGGCACAGAGAATCTATCACATGGGGGTTTCCAGTCAGACTGATGAGCTGAAGACAGACTGAGAGAGATGGGTAAAGGATGGTTTTAGGATGGCCAATATTAGGCGTTCTTCTCTCAAATTGTTTTTCCTCTTGGTACAGCTAGCTTCTCTCTCACTCAGCGCTTTCTGCCTCAGCAGACAGACTGATTGGCCTTGGATAGAGTGAGAGTTCACGAGTAGAGGGAGCATTGGAGGAGGGAGAGAGAAACAGAATCTTTGCCCTGATTTATGCCCTCTTTCTAGGCCACGGCCTTCATGTTACACCTTACAACTTCAAATCTCCCTGTCTTCTGTAAAGTTTAAGGTGTACTTGTTATTTACTAGTTACAGTTTTCCCAATCGTTTAACCACATTTCCTGAAACTATAGCTCAATTTCTCGAAACTCTAAACACAAAACTGAAAAGAGTTAACTATTATATCAAAACCCCACAAACCTCTTGCAAAATGAAATACTGCACTCAAAACCATGTTCTCTCTTCTCAGAAATGATTCTTTCCACCAAAACGATACACAAAGCTATCCTATGAATATCTCTTATAGAGCATAAATTAAACACTGGTGTGATAAATTTAAAACATTACCATCAAAATACTGTTTATATATGTTTTGAATCATGTTTGACATCAACATTAGCTGTGGTCTTCTCCCTGGCCAAGCTTTGGAGGAAAAAGCGCCTGGCGTGGCGGATCCATCCCTGGCATGCATCTACGTGGACGCCATCACACATCTCTTTCATTGCCTGGAGTAAGGCCACACACTCATGGGGTTTGTGGTCATATACCTTCCACCACCATGCTGAAAAGAATTCTTTGATAGGATTTAGAAATAATGGTGAAGATGATGAGAGGTACACAACTAAAAAATGTGTGTTGTTAGCAAACCAGTTATGGACCAGAGCAACCTGGTGGAAACATACATTTATCCCAAATGACAACACAGCTTGGCTGCTCTGGTCCCTCTTCCTGAGCGGGGATGAGGATATTGTTGAGTGTATCAATGAAGGTTAGCAGAGGGGCCAAGTTGGGAATGGTCACGCAGGCCAGGGACATTGACAATGGCACGGTTGCCAATGATGTTCCTCCCCTGCTGCCTGGTCCTGGTCAGACTGAACCCTGACACGTCAATGAATATGTATTGATGCGGAGCAGCAATGGCATCAAGTTCAAGCACTCTCTGAAAAAGAGAAAATGACCATATCAGACAATAGGCCTACATACAGGATCAGCTATAGCCCTACATTCAGGAACACTGGGGTGTGTAGTGACATGTCTATATAGAGTAGTGAAAGGGTGTGGTAGTTACTCACATATCAGTAACATAGCTCCTTCACTCTATCAGGGTTGCACTCAAACGATACGTGATATACCTCATTCATTCGAAGCCTGCGTTTTGGCTTGTGTTCCAGGCTGACCTGGTGAATGTTTGGGAAGAGGACATTGTCTTGTATGACACTGTCTTTAATTTCCCTTAGTGTAATGGCATTACAGTATGAGCCATCACCATATTGATTATGGTGGCCTCTTGCTCATCAGTAAATTTCCAGCGTCAGCCACCTGATCATCTTTCTATTCTGTGAAAAGTATAAACAGTATATGTATATGTATATGTATATATATGTATATGTTTTGTCTTACGTTTCATAAATGTAAGACAAAACGTTACACTATACATTTCTCTATGCACTGTAGATATCCATAGGAACCATGAAGTTACATTACCGTAAATACTGTAGAGAGTACAGAAGACAACTGAAATGGTTTTTTACCTATTCTCATTTCTAAATGCCCGGATAACTGAGGCTACCCTGAAGCAGCTCAAATTCAGCTGGAGTCATTCCCCAGCTTCGGTCATTGTTAGGCCATGATTGAGTACATGGTTAACCAAAGTTGCACAGATTTCATTAGGAATATTAGCTTGCCTTCCTCTTCCTCCTCCTCCCTCTCCTCCTCTTGCTCTCACTCTTCCTCTTCCTCTATGTTCTCCGTGTTGCTCCATTTTTTTCCCCAACACAGTAGAGGTCACCTGAGGCCTCTTTTATACTCTGACATGTGATTGAAGTGTTTTGCCACTTGAGTTTGAACAGGTGATAAGTGAATGAGACCAATTGGTAGGGTGTGGCATTTTGAGGACCAGTGTTTTTCAGTGAACAAAGTGTGCTAAATGATGTTATTTGTGCTTAGAATTTAGCAAAAATGTGTGTGGAAATGTGCTTAGAGTTTAGCAGTCTCGAGTCTTGTTGTTAATACACAAACTTCAAATTTTCAGAAATGTGTGCATAGTTTTTTTTTCTCCATTTTTTGTATATGTATTCAGTGGAGAAGAACTGTAAACTGGTTAACAATCATATTATACAGTTACATTTTTTTAAGGCCTTTGACTCTCCTGGTAAGCAAAACTGAAAACATTACTTGGAATTCCCAACAAAGGGAGCCCTGCATGTCCCTGACTTCAGAAAAATGCTGTTTACTCTCTCGTTCACCCTACTCACCCTGCTGTGGCCCCATTGGCTGTCAGCGGGGCCATTCATCCTGGGAGGAGCCAATGAGCGATAGGCCCTGGCTCTGAGTTAAGCCAATCAAACTGCACAAAACAGTGACATTGAGGGAGATGCTGGGAATAGCTGGCCGGTGTTTATGGGCTCCTGCCTGCCTGATAGAAAGCAGAACCCCCTGATGGGAGAAAAAAAGCAATTAGGCAATTACACCATCAAGTCCTATAAGGATCCCACATCACAGTGTTTTCTTAGCCTCTTTGTGGGCCGATAAGGGACAGCCGCCGCCACGACAGAGGCAGAGCTGAAAAATGATCGCTGGAAGGACCTTGAGGAGGATGGCAGAGAAGAAGAATGGGGAGGGAAGAGGGATGGACGGCGGAGAAAGATAGAGGAGGAAGAGGAGGAGAAGGGTAGAAAGCAAAGGAGAAGAAAGAAGTTTAAAGAATAGGGGAAAAGTGAGGGATAGAGGTCAGAGAGGGGATGGAAGGAGAAAGTCAAGGAAGAGTTTCAGGGAAGATGGATGAGTAAAATAAGGGGTTTCCAAATAGGAGCGGTTAGCATCCATTGAACTGCATTTAACTTTGAACTTTGACTGTATAGGTTTCATGGTGGACCACAGATGATTGGATCATCATGATACTAGATTGATCAGATGACAAAAGTGGCATTATCAATTTACCACGATATTCCAGCTTCTCTGCTTATTTTAGGGTGAAGTCCACTGATTACATACATCAGCGTGTGTTTCCAGGTGTGGGGTTCTACTGCATATGTGAAAAAGTAGTATAGAGCCTTTTGTGTCTTCAGAGGGAGCCGTGTGAAATCTGTTAAATTGACTCAAGTGATCACTTGAGGGTTGGTTGGAACTGAAGACCACAAGTCTGAAAATGAAAAAAACCGGGGATGTGGAGTTAGAAAGAAGTGAGGTTACCAGACCTCTGTAGCCTATTCCTCATCTCTGCTGGAGGCTAGCAGCTCCAGGCTAAATTAGCCACTACTAGCATAACACACCTGCATCTGTACAGTTGAGTGAATCTAGTCATGTTGCATTGTGGGTAATGTAGACACCAGGTTTTGAAAGGTATAGAGTAAAAAAGACAATATCTCTGGTGCAACTTTTTTTCATCATTTTTTCAAACTGTCCATCGTGAGTCACACAATGTTTTAGGTGTACAATGTTGAATTGGTGGAATAAACTTTTAGAAATTGCTTATTAATGCTTATTAAAGAAATAAGGTTGCTTAGAGCATCAATCAAAGTAAATACAGTAAATTATGTATGTAAATAAGTCTCTGTCAAGGAAATTAAGCATGAGTATTTGGTTAGTGCACCAATAATGCATACATTTACATACATTTCTCATATTTTTTAACCAATTTCATTATAATTTGGTATTTGCCAGACTGATATACATGCAAATAAATTCAGCAAATAGCACTGACTTTTATTTATTTATATATTTCTGTTGAAGAACCTCTGACTTCATTGTGTCCACACCCCTCTGAAGCCCAACCTGCATCCTTAGGAGTACCCCTTTAAAAATGGTCTCTGTTTCTGTGGCAATACTCTGAATTTGAAAGGTAACAAATAAACCCCAAAACATTATATTGTTTCACTGAGGTGTGAGCCCCAATGTACAGATGCAACACAAACATTCAAATTCAAGTGTTACTTTTTGCACTGGTTCCTGCTCCATGTTTACCCAGGCAGAAGAAGGAGGAGAGGAAAGATAAAACTGCACATTTTCATTGGCTGGTCAGATAGTTGGGACCCTCTTTTCTGTTATGTTAAATATAGTGACTCTACTGAACCTCCTTAACAACTTTTCACTGCACATTGCTGTACAAGACTGTGCATGTTTATGAGTGACAACAATGAAAAGAAAAGATGCAGGCACTGGACTTAAATCCAGTGACAGGCCCTGTGATCCAGGCCAGCGTGGAGTTTAGATATGCTGAGTCATGCTATGTTGTGGATGCTGAGTCACAGGATCAAACCTCAAGCTGGCAAAAGACCCACCACAAACCATTTGTCTAAAATTGCAGAGAGGAGCAGGACACCTGGGTGGTCTGCAGGCATCTCTCTCTTTTCCTATTCTCCCTCTCTATCTCTCTCTCTCTCTCCTTGTATGTCTTTCTTTCCCTCCTCTGCTGTTCATTGCTCCCTCTCTCCTTTGCACTCCTACACTTGTTTCTCTTCATTCTTTCTTCTCTTGCTCTCTATCCAGCACGTCTTTCCAACTTACAAACTGCACCATAATAACCCAGATAAAACCCATAAACAGTTTTCTACTGCGTTCCTTCATTTTTTTTGCCTCTCCTCCACTTCCTATCATCTGACTCTCTCTGTTTCAAAGCCAGTTATTCTCTCTTTAAGTGTGCCATTGAGAGACACATACGGTCCTCTAAGACCATTTCAAAACTAATAAACAATTGTCAAGTGAGAAGGAAAGCAGAGAGAGCATGGGCCACTTTAAAAGCACATCAAAGGCCAGAGGAAGGAGAGGCATGACGATGGGTAATGTGGGGGGATGAGGACATGCACACACACGCTTGCACGCATGGGCTCACATCATAAGGGTGAATAAGAAATAATTTCAAAGCTTGTGTGTTGTACAGTAAATCACCCTTTGTAAACCTGTGAAAAACTGTGAGAACTGCAACTTTGTGAATGTGTAGAAATTATTTGTAGTTGTAGAAAAAAATGTTTCAAACAAATTTGTGCACTAATTAAATCAAGAGTAAGGTTACACAAAGACATTTACAAAATTTGTACTTGTAGCTTAAATGTGTGAGCGCATGTGTAACTTTGAATATCAAATTTCAACTATGACAGTTTTTATGTAACCTTGCCTTTGATATAATTTGTTCACAAATTTTATTTAGATATGCTTAATTTTTTTTTACAACAACAATAATTTTCAGGTTCTGACACCTGGATTGGAAAATACACGGATTAGCTAAACTCCAACATTAACAAATCTGTTTTTGAATCCCTTATCTCTCCTCCCTTTTTCTTATTAGCAAAGAGCAGTGTAAAACATAAACACTCAGCTATTAGCTTCTCACTTTTAGCTGGCACTGACCATCATTTTTGTTGGTTAAAATGACAAATGTCAATGACGGCAGGTCATATAAGCTGTCAGTAATGAATGTTAATTCCATGGATACCTTAATGACAGGCCAAAAAGAAACTTTGCTGTTGTCTGGTTAAAGTGCTCTCCACCGCTGGTGTCTGTATTCAGCCAAAGATCATTTTTGAGGGAAGAGTGTTTTTGTAGTCCCAATAACTCCAGCAGAGTGATGTGTCTTCTCTTTAGTGGATCATGTCACTTTAATTTCAGGAGTCATTCTCACAGTTTAACTTTTATTCATATCATATCAATATTTTAAGCTAATCATCTTTTATTTTTGACCCAGGACTTCCCGTATTTGGATTAATGTGAGTAGCTTGAAAAATAAAGTATGCTAAATTAAGACTACAGTTATTTTAATGTGCCAGATACATTAACTCTATCCTCTGCTGCTCTGTATATAATTATTCACAATTATTTTTACTATGTATATTGAGCATCTTTGTGAAATTTTGTTGTGTTTTATGAAATGTTGTTTCCTGTAATGTTGTTGTGTTTCCTGAAATGTTGTGTTGTGGCCTCAGGGCCACCTAAATATCGGGAGATACCCATTAGTAACAGACTCAGGATCAGCATTGAGGCTGAAAAAACTTGATTGGAACATCCCTACTCAAATCTTATTGGTCCTTAATTGAGCCCATATTCATACACACTTAAAGCCAATAACTTGTGCTGAGGGTCAGTATAATGCTCATAATGTCATGGGACAGGTGGATGCGTGGAACTTTCCTCTCACACCTCCATTGTCTCCCTCCCTCCCTCTCTCGCCCCACCCAAACTTCTCCTCCCTGTCCCTGCTGGAGGAGCCAGGCTGGCTGAGACGGAGGGAGCCAACCCTCTGTAGGGTGGGTGGAGGTGTGGGGAAGGTGGTGGGGGAAGAGAATTAGGAGAGGAGGGAGATAAGTTGACTTCACAGCCTGTGACATAAATCACATCAAGACATTGACAGTAGAACACTGACCAGGACCACTGATAAAGCTCAGCAGGGAGGGAGAGATGAGAGTGTGAGCAAAGTAAAAGAGAGAGGTGGAGGGAGGAGGAGGAGAGGCCCTTTCAGGTTATTATTACCCCTACTATCTCCAGCGATCATTGGTCACTAATGAGTGAGTCCATAGAGGTTCCAAAGTGAGTGGGTGGCATTGTTTAATACAGCTGTCTGCTTCTGCTGCTCTCCATTGTAATAAGGAGGCTGATTGTGTTATTATGAAAGGCTGGGAGACCTCATGAGCTCATAGTCTAAGAAGAAATATTATCTGTGAGGTGATTAGATGGTCTTGGGAACTGGGTGTCGATTGATGCAGATGCTTTGTGTATTTGGGTAGGACAACTGAGGCCGCCTCTGCAACAATGTTTTAACAATAATTTATAGGACATTTGTCATCTGTGCTCACATTTTGGCACACTTCATTTTAAAAAGCCATCGTCAGGTTTCAGTAGCACTTTAAACATACACAAGTACATATGGGTCAGTAACTCTATTAGCATTCCAGCTCAGAAGCCTGGTCACACTAGAAAGCGGCAGAGCAAAATTCATTCATACGCATTTGTGAAATATTTGAAGCTTGGTGATGTAGTTACTACTCGCAGGGCTAGCTTGTGAACAATTGTAGCTAGTGAGCTAACTGCCTGCATGCTAGTCATCTGAGAGCATGCTAGCACTAGTCATTCACAATAACTCCCTGGCTTCTTATTTTCTCTGTACTAGGCCATTTATATATACATCATTTCATTCGAAAATAGTTTTATTTGAAGAAGGAAAGTGCCACCATTGTCAAGACGGCTTGCTATAAGTCAAGGGCATAAATGTAAGGGTCAAAGTTCACCAAAGTTGAAAAAATTTGCATGGATTTACTTTGTCCACTAATCTTGGAGATGCCTTTGGAATTAATTGATTTAGATGCAAAATGTCACCATTTTAAAAGCTGGTGTGACCAAGCCTTTAATCCAAATGGCTGGTACCGCATCAGACAATAAGATAACCACCATAAAGAATACACAATCTCAAGTTGAAAATTTTAACGTCAACTTTATATACAATACTGGCAGAATTGTCTTTGACTATCTGATAACTCAAGCAAGTTTAAACACATCTTAAGAGTTATTTGGCTCAGTTCTGTTCAGGCACTCACCAAACCGAAAAAGAGCTATTTTTTCAGTGTTTTGTAAAGGCCATGAGGATTTTCTCCCTCAGCTTCTGTACTCTCACTCATGCTGGCACAGTGAAAGAATGGGGATTCATAAACTGTTTGACGGTTGTACGTTTCTGCTGCAGGGCTTAAATGAACTGTTTACCCAAACGACTAATTTGTTAGAAAAACCAAATGTCTCTTTGTATACTGAAATGCCCTCCATGGCTGCAGAGGGCCCGTACATCACTGCAACAGCCACTAAAAGCCAAGCAAAGCATGACGATGATAAATTAACAGTCCATCATTCTCAAACCTTGTAGCTCCTACATTCAGGCAATGATTTCATAGTTTTGGTTTCCAATTCCGTGGAAGCCCATTTCCTCCAAGAGCACAAAAGTTTAAAAAGTTGGGTCTGATGAAAATAAAAATTTTGACTTGGAATCTCATAATTTTGATTAACCATGAATATTTTTATTTTTTATCATGCATAACTGTTTATGTATTTTTTCTTCTCTTGGCAGAAATGGTCTTGTATATTATTCAGTGATAACAGAATTATGAGATAAACACCTCCTGCCTTCAGTAATAAGTCATCAAACCATCAAATCAATTGGTTTGTGTGTTTTTGTATTCTCAAACTCTCACCTGAAATGATTTCAGTTGAAGAATCATGATTGGAATGGCTTTGAAACTCATCAGAATTTTTAATGTACTGACATTGATGGGTCATTTTCACACATAAAGGAAACACACCCTGCATGTGAGAGACATAAAAGCTAGAAAGTGGGAGAAGTGACTTGGAGCCAAAGAGCACTTACAAAGCTTGGATGGGTGTGAAACTCTTCCAATCAAATAGTCAACGCAAACAATGAGCAACTGCAATGGAATAATCTGGTTTAAAGACGGAAGTAAATAAGCCGTCATTACTGCAGCGGCATCTCAGTTGTAAATCTACAGAATAACACTGTAATGTATGTTAAGAAATTTGACTTTTTAACTTTTTAACCATTCACATAGTCATTGAAATGTCACTTGAGTCAGTCTTTTGGAGACTAAAAGTTTGAAAATGAAAAAAATCTGGGGGTATGGAGTTAGAAAGAAGTGAGGCTATAGCCCGCTTCTCATCTGTGCTTGAAGCTACATTAGCTTCTACCAAAACAACACACCCTCATTGCATTGTGAGTAGTGTAGGCACCAGGTTTTGACAAGGAATAAGAATGCATGGGATAAAAAAGACAACATTTCTGGTTCTGCTACATTGACTTTGATCCTTCTAGGAGTGCAAAGCTAAATTGGTACTCTTTTAAATCAGTTGTACTTGAGTGGCATTTCTCAATGGGAGTGGTACTGCCCCCCAGGGGGCGTTCAGAGTACATCGGGGGGTGCCGGAAGCAATATTTTGAAAGGGGGCATTGAGGTGTTCTTGGCATTTGTGTGTGTCTATTTTTAATACCAGTTTAGTCCTACATTCCAATGCAAATTTTCACAATTTTATCATTAGACTTCAGGGTTTTCCTATATTTTTTCACAGCCCTGTCAAGTTTTCCTTCGTTTAACGTGAGTAACTACAGTCAAATTTGTGTATTGGGCAAGCAGGTAGTTCTGGGTCTGAAAAGTGAAGCCAATGTGGAAGTGCCTTAAACCTACGTCCATTATTTTTGTAGGGTCTATGGTATTGGGCTCTGAGCACATCCAAGACATGGGTGTCCTACGCTCAACACTGTACATGAACACCACCTTTGTAGACACAGGGAGCTATTGCTGATGCTACTCTGCTAAACATTCTCTGCTTTCTGTGTAGACATGGAGAGACTATGCTGAGTCTTTATCAAGCAGGTAGTTCCAGGTCTGAAAAGAGAAGCCAATGCAGAGGTGCCTTAAACCTGCATTCTCTCTAATGGCCATCAGGGGTTGACTCCACTGGCTCCAAAAAGAAGTCTGATTGTATAGAAGTCTGTGGGAAAATGACCCTACTTCTCACTTAATTTATTACCTCAATAAACACTATCCTAATGAGTTTATGGTCTTAATCCCTATTTTCAAGTATTCTTCAATACAGCATGATCATTTTGTAAATTGTGGGCCCATTTAATTAAAATTTGTGGGAGTAATTTCATATGCCAATAAAACAATTTGCCTTCAAAAACAAAAACCCCTGAGTGGTGAAAAGGTTGCTTATTTAAAGACATTTAACATATACATATTGTTTCTAAACAACGAAGTGCTCATTTTAGCCGTGCAGTTGTTCAAAATGTGACATTTTACCAACAAAGTGAAATTCAAAATTATATTATTGTTCTATTGTGACAACAGATTTATGTTCTCATCAAAAACAGACAACATATAACATGATTTACACATGTTTCCTATGTATTTTCTTAGTATACAGAAATATATAAAGTACCACAAAGTTTAGAATCTGATACAGGTACAGATCAGTGCTGAATACTAGAAAGATTGAACACTAAAAACATTCACAGATCTAAAAGTGTAGGCTCACATCAGAAAGTATTAATGCATGTATCAAATACATGACTTACACACTATTATCTATATGCACGACATACAAAATATAGTCTACAAAGCTGACATGTTAACACTTATTATTCTAGTTACTTTAAGCTTATTACTCAATATACGACTCAGCTTAAAAACGAACTGAAGAAATTGTCACAAGCGAGCAGCCAGACCTCCTGCACACTCATTCACTAATCACACAACATCAACAGGTGACTGAACAACCACTTAATTAAAAACTGGATCAATTCCAAATGAATGAGTGAGTCCAGACAGCTCACTGTAACTTCAACAAGCAAACTACCCACAGCACATTATATGATCTCTGCTGCATTCTTGTTAAGGAGATAAATTCACACAACAGCCACAGAGACATTTAACCATAAGAGATTAAATTAGCGACCAAAGAGACAGAGAGAGAGAAGCTGTATGTGACTCACGTTATCTGACATCTTCTTTCTATCATGGAGATGAAGTATTCATGTCATAACATCCATTTGTGGCTGTTGGTCATCTTGTTTGTTAGTTAACCGAACTTTATGGCTGCTGCTTAACCAGTCTGATATCATTAGCAACAATGACAAACAAGCTAACCCTCCTGGTGCTTCTCTCTCCAGCCTCCACGGCGGCATCCTGCCACTGCTGCTCTACACAGTCCAGATCCATTCTCCTGTTAGCTTAACAACAGTCCTTAACAGTCCTTCCATGGATGTAAAAAGAGTCCTTCAGGCTGCTATAACAAGCTAACTGTGCGTTGGCTAATGCAAGGAGCTATCTACTGTTGCTACTCTGCCTTACAATGGAGAGAATTGAAGATGAAATCTGGAAACTATCATTGGACCAACGTGATGTCAATATTGCATTTTGGTTGTTGATTGGTTAGGGAGGACGTCCTCCCTTGGAGCGTCATTTTACGTGTCTTGGCCAATCATAGATTAGCATGAAAAAAATGAAGTACATTAAATTGATGTAGGAGATCCCACCCTGCGGAGGACAGCAGGCACCTGTCCTCCTCTGTCCCCCACTCCCCCTCCACTGCTCCCCACCACCACTACACACAGACTGCTCTTTCTCCTCCTGCCCTGCAGGTGTCACTGTTGAAGCATTTTAACCAGAATTTCAATGATGGATTTTTTCCAAAGAAGAGAGAAAAATATTTTTATAAATAATACTAAGATTTGGTAATGGTTTATTTCAACCAAATATTCTTTTTTATATTTTGATCTCCCTCTTGCCTCTCAAAAATAGAGGAGGAGCAACCTCCTCTGCCTCTATGGACCAGCCTCCTGGTTTATACTGCATGCTTGGGACAAGACTGAGCCAGACAAAGACTGGACATTTGTCAAACTGGGTCAAGACATAAAAGTCAGCTATCAGTGAATTAAAGCCCACAACCCCACTTGTAGACCTTATCAGAGAGCTGTGATGTAAGGCTGAGCTCGCTCTCTGAATACTAAAACCCCCACAGTGGGACATGAAAAGCAGGAATGAGTGTGTTGTGTTTGCCAGACCTGACACGGGAGACAGAAAAAACTGGCTTATACAGTATTTGCCCAACACTTTGACACAAGTTCAAACCTGGACCTGCTGGCTCGTACACTGCTGCATGTCCAACATGGAACACTCACCAGGTGACTTACAAGGTGACAAGACAACAGTAATTCCGGGAGTCAGATATAAATAAGTGCATGAAAGACAGAGAAAAGAAGGGATGGAGTATTGTAATAGAGAATGTGTGTGTGTGTGTGTATGTGTGTGTGAGTGTGTGTGTGTGTGTGTGTGTATGTGTGTGATGTATTTGGGTCTGGGTCCCCCTGGGCAGTGGGGCCTGCTGCCTGTCAGTGTGAGTGGCCTTATCTTCCCCAAACATTTACTTAACCCTTTGTCTTACAGGACCCAGGACAATGAGACACACACAAACACACACACACAAACACACACACACGCACACACACACACACACACACACACACACACACACACACAGACAGACAGGCTGCTTTTTTTTTGATACCCGACCTCCCTGATTACATGGGTTGTCTCCACCCTGACCTGCACACGTTCTGGTCATCCTTCAACCCATATAGAAAATAAATCCCAATCAATCATCACATTGTATCTTACAGTCTATGTATGTTATCTCTATAACATAATCACATACAGTTGCCTGCATGCTGCACTACAGTCATACTTCCATTTCAGGAAAAGAGTTTTCATGCGTATTCTCTTTTCTATAAAGGGATGATGTCTCTTACTATAGTAGTTCTCTTATTTGTAATAATCTTTGGCAGGATTTCTGTTATATTTATTATGAATCTTTATGTTTTTAACATTCAAACTGTTTAATGACACAAATCAAGTGTGATGATTCCACTTGCTTCTCACATGCATGCTGGTGATAGAATAAACCTGAATCAGCTGAATAAAAAATTAGTGGAGAAACATAATAAATGGAAATGCTTCCATACAAGGACATGAGAGGTCACTGAAGGGTTTGATGAGCATCAAAATGATATGAATCATAGGCCAAATTGAAAATCCATTGCAGATTTTGGGTCTGTGTTAGACAGCCTTCTCCATCACCATCATTAAAACACTGAATGAGGTAAAGTCTTTTGGAAGACTGGTGACTTCAGTAGACCCTTCAGTATAGTTCCACACACTTATACAATCTATGACAAGGAGCTCTGAAGCTGTTCGGGCAGATTATGGTTACTTAGTATGACACTTTATGATGATATTTTTGCTTAACAGTCATCAGTCAGCCATTTGCAGCATTTTTTGTTTGGATAGGTTTTTCAGGAAACAGTAAACACTGAAATTTAGTAAATTAGACCATATCTAAATTAAACCGGCTAAATTCTAAAACATAGCTTTCGGGAAAAAACAACATACCTCCATGGCAGGAGTTTCAGCTTGTGTCTGCAAATACGTCTGTCCACATTAAAACACCAAAACTACTTGGCATGTGCGGAGGATAGACGAGCAAGTCAGCCACAAGAAAACCAGGGAAGAAAAACCTATTTCCGTCTCTGCGGTGGCTTCCTGACATTTTGTTTATTGCAAGCACATTACAACAATTTCAGCAAGAGAAAGGTGGTAGTTAACTATGTTTAACTCTAAATCAAAGTAGACAATAAAGAGAACAACACTCACATGAAGCCATCCACCATTGTTATTGTCATTGGGTTTCTTCTTCGTCCTGCTACTGCCATCATCTGTTTTATCAGCGATATGACATTTCTACAAAACTCTGTTTTCCCCGTACACATTACAATGCCAAGCCTGCTATTTTCACTATTACACAGTCTTTGAAACAAAGTGAAATTGTTTTCAGTTTTTTGGTTAATACTGTTCCTTGCTCATGGACAGCATGAACAGCTGTGATGACTGTACATATATTATAAGGAAGAGCTCATAATTGCCACATGTCTGAGGGGAAGTGACAGAGTTCCATCTTTGATCAAGCATCTGAAGGATAAAATGTGTGTTACATGCTTTTTTAATAATCTATGTATAACTTTAAACTGTATTAGCCCATGCCTGGTGTTTACTGAACAAGTGCGGATTCTGGTTAGTGTGGACCTCCATATCATCTTAGACACAACATCCTTAAGTTATCTTTCCTTGCCTTCTCAGACATGGTTATCAGAAGCAGAGCAAAGCATTAAAAACTATTTACAAAATTAAAAGTCCTCATTTTTGTTGGGTGTTTTCCACCCAACAAAAATGAGGAATATTTTATCTTACCAAGTGTCTTATTTTCAAACAATTGCAGTTGGAAAATGTATGACCAATATGAAATAAGTGAGATTTATTACAAGGTATTCTCTTGTGTGGGATTGCGGAGGAGCACTGTTTCAGGCATGTACCCAACTTGATGATTATAAGACACCGTTTCACATGATTGGGCAATTGGTTTGATTGCCCCATCACTTGTTCTGGATGAGCTGACTTGAACTATTTATTTTGTCTTTGCATTTAAACCACTTTCAAGGCGGCTGTAAAGACGCTTATCTGTATGTTTAGCTGATGTATAAAAAGAATGCAGCAATCAGCCTTTGTTTCTTTGTCAGCTGAGAGGTGGTGGGATGCAGGGTTTAACCCTTATCCTACCAACAAGGACTACTGACTGGTGTCCTTAAGGGCCCCAAGAATAAACTACTGTAAGAAAAAACCAACATAGCAAAATGTTAACTTATTTCTTCTCAAAATATCATTAGGGGCCGAGCACCAAGTGGTGTGAAGGCCCTATTGGATCTGAAGGAATTCTTCTTCTTTTTCTTCTTCCAAAACATGGAATGCATTTTTAGGGCCTAAATGTGCACGGAAAGTTGTTAAACTTTGCACATTGATATTTTATAGGTCCCGAATATGGGTGTGGCAAAATGGCTCAACAGTGCCCCCTAAACCGTATCCCCTGTGGCATGTTTCATTGACATGCACAGAAATACGTACGCACATGTATCATGCCCAGATGCACATAAAAGAGGAAGTCCTTATAACTACATTGTCCAATCTGCCCCAAATTTCTCATACTTCATGAGGGCTCCATCCTGAATACATCTATGTGCCAGGAGACATACTCATAGCGCCACCTACTGGCAACAGGAAGTTACATGTTTTGTACTTTTATGAGCTGTACCAAGCAGGATGAACAGATCCATCTGAAATTTGGTCAGAAAAGCCTCAAGTCTTTGATGTTTCCATATTGTGAAAATGGTGAGTTTTCACTAGACGCCTTTGCTGTGGTGGTGTGGCGAATTTCTGTGTTTCGCCATGAACAAACAAAGTGTTATAACTTCACTCTGCATGATCTGATCTTTTCCAAATTTCCCATGATTCATAAGGGTCTTGGTCTGAATTTGTCATAGCGCCACCTACTTGCAACAGGATGTCTTAAGCGCCACTTTTTTGCTAACTACTCCCAGCAGGTTAGCCAGAAACATATAAAATTTGGTCAGCCGAGGTGTAAGACCTTGATGATGATATCTCCTGAAGCTTTTGAGTTTTCATCAAAAGCCGTTGCCATGATAACACATCGTTCGCCACAAAATAGGAAGCTGTTTTTAAGGGGCTAGACATGCTTGAAAACTCACAAAACTTTGAACACACGTTAGTCCTCCCCATAGCTTAAACCCAACCGGAAGTCGGCCATTTTGAATTTAGTGGTCAATTTTGGTGATTTTGCATGCCTTGTATTTTAACGAACTCCTACAGAATTCATCATAACGGCTTCAAAATCAGTGTGTGTCATAGACTACTTTGTGATCAAAAGTTATTAAAAGATTTAGCTATTGAAGCGTGTGGCTGTGGCGTGGCATTGAGTTTTGATGTTTTGCCATGACATAGGAAATTGCTATAACTTTAGTGTAAATGCTCCAATCTGCCACAAACTTCACATGTTTGATAAGAGTCCCGTCCTGAACACATCTACATGACAATATTCTGTCAGAGATGCAAACTGGCTCAATAGCGCCCCCTACGAAATTACAATGAATCAGCCCCAGCAGCAGGCAAAATAGTGGACAGAGGAAGTGATGTGTATCTCCTTCTTGCAATGTTTGAAAACAGCCTGGGTCTGAAGACATCTACATGCCTGTGACAGAAGCCTTTTGATTGTGCCGCAGCCTGACGTGCACGGAGGTACGAGGGCTCGTTCATCGCTGCTTGCAGCTTTAATTAGGGCAGCTGTGGCTCAGGAGGTAGACAGTTAATTTGCATTTATATAAAACGAAAATATATACTTTCTTTCATACAAATTGCAGCTTTTATTGCAAGCACAATCTTTTCACAAAGCCTTCAAAATGACCTCCACCCTGATAGCGTGTGATACTTTAAATCAGGAACCATGGCAAACATGAACTCAATTAATAGTTCCATCTATTAAAACTGCATAGGCGGAATTGGTTGCTTTTGACTGACAGTACATTGGTATTTATTAAAAGCACTAATTAAAATAGAAACAGAAAACAGTGATATAAAGGGATGATAGAATAAACACCTGTGAGATATGACAAAAAGTAGCCTATAACTCTGGGGTCTACAGGTACCCCAGTCGGTAGTATTGACGTTAAGTGTGTGTGTCTTTAGATGTAACTGTGTTTAACACAGACATGCACTTTAGATTAACATGTGTTTATTCGTGTTAAGTTGAGGTGAAGGACCATAAAGCGAACACAAAAGAATCAGCCCAAGTTTGACTTTGTTTCATGACCAGTCATCCTCTTGTGCTTCCACAAGGAAACACAAACTTTGCACTCATATACACATATATCAACAAGTCAAGTCATTGAGTGGGTCATCATCTCTGCTTTCTCTGAATGTGTGTATATGTGTGTGCATGTATGTGTCTTGAGGTATTGTAGTGCAACCAAGCGAAGCTGCATTTATGCTTGAAGCAAGTTGCATTTTCTAATTTGATGCCAATATCAGCAGTAATTGGCAGGATGACATAATTTGCCAGTTACAAAGACCGTTACAAATCACTGTTAAAAAATAATGATGTTTAATGATGTGACAATGTTAAAGATAGAGTCAGTTATTCTGGAGAAAGATTGTTCAGTACACTTTTTGTCAAATTCAACGAATATCTCCTCATGGTCCGCTAGCTGACAGTTCTGTGTATGAGCTGAAAAAAAATCTGGTGTTCATACACAGCACTGGCTCTGTAAATGGGCATGTAAATACAGTGGCTTGGAGTGAGCCACACAATGCTATTCCAGCCAATCAGCTGGGGGTGTTCGGGCCTAAGCACAAGTTAGGGGGAAGTCATCAGAGCAGCTGTCTGTGTGAGGACATGACAGTCTCCCGTCTCCACCACCCGCTGAATGGTGAGGCTGCCGAACTAGAGAGAGAGGCCATGGCCAATTCACATAGAAAGTGTTTTATCACGGAACAGATTTGCTTCCATTTTATTAAATGTATCAATCCACACTGAAACTGAGACAGTCTCACAGAGACCACTCATGTTTTTTTATGCTCTGAATCTGTTTCTGTCGCATTTAGTGAGGCCTAATCTAAGCAGGCAGCTGTTTAGATCACACAAATATCCTGCTGTATATATGTTTTGAACTGTATCAATGAATCAATAAATACAAACACTGTCAATTTCTTCCTGTGGAACCAACATGCAAACTATTTTGGTTCAGTAAATTTCTGCTGTCAGTCAGCGAAGGTGAAGGCCTTCACCTTCGCTGACTGCAGGTCGAGTGAGAAGTGGGGGAGGCCACAGAAAGGTGGAGAGTGTGGATGGTCTGTTGTGCTCACATGAGACGAAATTCTTTTTCCACATGTGATAATGTGTGAAAGGAACAGAAGTGATGCATCGCTCGGAATTCTGCCATATTTCTCTTTTGGTTGTTGCCTTAGCAATGAGTGTCCATGAATTTAGGGGACGGAGCTTCTGAAGGAACACGAAGGGAGGGGTGTTTGGGTGTTTAGTTCAAATATCAACAATCTTTCTCCAGAATGACTGACTCTACCTTTAAGGTCTGGTTAGGTTTGGTTCAAGGAAAGATCATGGTTTGGGTTAAAATGATCATTTGGTATGGTTAGAGAACATGTGGTGTGGGTTACTACCTCCTTAAAGTTTTGTCGTCATGACTACAATAATAACCATGGAGTTAGGGTTAGGGGAGTTACATTTTTTTTTTTTTTAAACTGTCCCGATTTGCTGTTGGAAACAGGAAATGAACAGTGGGCTCCTGCCCACTCTACTGTTGGGTTAATGCCTCCATCCACTCCTCCTCTTAATAAGAAAAATGGTCAACTTTTATATATGTCATCTGCACCGTTGCTCCAGGTCATAATTACTATAGCCCCTTGATGGCATCTGTCACTGCCTGTCACATACAGTATATGTCATTTTTTGGGCAACCGACATTTTTCTTTTACAGTCTCTGCTGCAGATACGTATGGTGAATAGGTCTGGATATATGCAGCATTGGATTTCTGCTTTTGATAGCACCACTGCAACAATAAGCAGATGCACTGTGTGTGATCAGACCATTTTGTGCTTTAATTATATTTCCCAAAATCACCAGTGACTACCACTGAGGTCCCATTGGTCTACCACAGGCTTGTTTGGCAGAAAATTGGCCTCTGTGACTGATGTATTAGTATATGATACAGTATGTTGTAGCTTGTCGAGGTGGAGATCAGGGTCACAAGATCTGTCTGAAGGGTCATGAGATGATTATTCTAGTAGCATAGGGAAAAAATGAAAAGAAAAGTTCTGCAACACAAATTTGGATTTTTGTCTAATCCTTGACTTTTTTGGAAATATTGGAGATTTTTACTGCTTTGGGCCTCAACCAGTTATTATAATGAAACCATCTAGGAAGTTTAGAGGGAAAATCTCTTTTTGGAACTGCTAACAACTCATTACGTCTGAAATATGACAACACATCCCTGACTTCACACAGATTTTTTGCAAGAGGTCACAAGCCAAAAAAAGGTTTGGAACTACAGGTTTTATCTTTAACAATGCAGTGCAGTTTATGCTATGATATGTTATTTCATGTACAGCAGTTTTAATCTGAAATGTAACCAGCTGTCAAATAGATGTAATGGAGTAAAAAGTACACCAGTACATTATTTCCCTTTGAAATGTAGAAGTAGAAGTACCAAGTAGCATAAAATGGAAATACTCAAGTAAAGTACAAGTACCTCAAAATTCCACTTAAGTACAGTACTTGAGTAAATCTAACAAACAACGACGACAACAACAAAAAAAAAGGTCAACCTTTGCCAGGACCACAACATGTTGTGGCCAATAAAACACATGAAAGCGCACATTCCTGGTACATTGTGAATGCCTTACTACTACTGTTTACTGTCTACTGTTTACCTTGCCATCGTCACTGTGCAAGATATAATGATTGTGACCCTGATAACGTTCCAGAGTTGTAAAATCTTGTCTCAAAGTATTATAAGCAGTGTTTGGGCATCTGATGAGCCCCCTTTTCTTAAATGCAGGGTTGTTTTTGGTGCGGAAGTCCACTAAAGCATTTCTGTGAACTCTTGATCTCAAATGGATGATGAGTATATTGAGAAAAAAGAAGCAGAGGAGAAAAGAAAAAGGCATCATAAAATACTTCCCTCTGTGTGCTCACCCCTCAGTCTAATCAAACAAATCATGATTAAGAATATGTCACAGAAGAGAAGGTTCTCGGGTGGATATATAAATCAACCCTCCCTTTTTTTGTTACCTTTTCAATTCATTCTGTCTTCCTTGTGTTCTGTTTCTCTTTTATTTTAAACAAACAGTTGCCAAAAAAACATGTTTACAACCTGTACATTTTGAACAGCTCTGAACAGTGAGTTTGTGGATTCAGTCTATATTCAAACTGTCTCTCTCTCTCCCTCCCTGAGTAACTCAGCGGCTCTACTTGGCTAAACCCACTGCAGCCAGTCAGTCTTTGGTCTGCGCATTCTTTCCCTGACGAAAATCAATGAAATAAATAGGGTGCATCTTGGCACAGGAAACAGAGGGGAGGCTGCGCTGTGGGTTATCCAGAGTGCACATTCAGAAGCTCAGACAGAAACAGATGAGCCAGAAAGACAGATGAAGGCAGAGAGAGGGAGAGAGATGGAGGAAACAAGGGAGCTGACAAAGGGCGGGGGAGAGAGAAACAGATGAAGGTGAAACGAATGGAGAAAGAGAGACCAGGGGAACGGGCTTGAGATGACAACAGGGAGAAGCTTGTTTTGTCTGAAGTGTGCAGTGGAGAATTGGGGAAAATGGTCAAAACAAGCAACAAATCCTGATTAAGACACAAGCAGACAGAGATGCAAATTAGAAGATGAAATCATTAGAATGACATGAGATTCACATACTCATGGCAGCAGACAGTAAAGAGACAGAGAGAGGAAAGTTGGGGATAGATGGAGAGAGAGAGAAGAAACTAAAGGGAGAGATAATGGCGAGGGATGAGAGAGAAGTCCCCATGCAGTGCTTTACGATGGCCATAATGATCATTATTTAGTGCAGCGCTTAGGTGCAGGGGCGGCGGCAGCGGGGATGACTTCACTGACTGGAGCTTCATCAGAAGATCAAACACAGTGCCTGTCCAGGCCGCTGGCAACACACTGTGCACAGCTTAACTCCACTGATGTATCTTCAAAGTGTAAGTGGAGCAGGGAATATACACAAGGTAATACCACTGCCTTGTGTATTCTGGTGCAGACAAAGAAAAGAGCATTGCTGACAGAAAAGAGTTAGCGCAGCAGTTGTGATCTATGGAAAGTGCAGTTACAGCTCAGCAATATGTCGCAAAAATGATTACAAAGGAAAATGTAATGGAACAATTCACACTTCATGATGCATGATGTTTCTGTGTCTGAATCACGCAGAAAGTTGAAAACAGGCACCAAAACAACAGAAGAATAGTTTGAAAAGGCAAGGCAAGTTTACTCAAACCTGTCACCTGAAATGGAAATGAAAATTAGTCTTAACTGGCCAAAAATTCTCAGAGTGACACATTTTTGGTCCTACTTGTAAAAGCATTTTATCAACTTTCTACATTCCTATATCAGTTAGTATTTAGGAGAGCTCCAGAGGTGTCCTAACCTGTTAGGAGTAGCCAGAAGATGACATTCTAGCAGAGATATTCTTTGAGAGGTGATTTAGGAATGCATGATGACAATAAGCTTATTGAAAGATTGTTTTGACCAAAAACAAATCCTTTTTGAGCCTGACTTTGTACAGAATGTAGAGGAGAACACATGTTACTGCAGAAAACACTGTCCTCACACTTTTTTGCAACAGGGAAAATGCAGCCTTGCAACAGTGATGATTCTGTTACAGTGAACTATTTCAGCAGTCATAAATCAGTCACAGTTTAATTGCATTTATGCGCATCATAAAGATAATGCACATGGCGAGGGTCCTCAGTGAGAGTGGTCTCAAACTCAAATTAACACAATCATATCCCTCTGGCTGGATGTCAGCTTCAACTTCATTACTGCAGGTAAAATCTCATTCTTCAGCTGAGCAAGATCAATATTTTAGAGATATGTTCATATTGTTACAGTGCGTTTCCCAAGACTGTGACATTACAGAAATAATGTCCCTCATGTAGGGAGCATACGTTAACAAGCGAGGGGTGTAGTTAAAATAGTTGACAGTGGAAGACAAGATTCCATGTTCTTCATATAGCGATGCTCCACAGTGCACAGAGGGTTTGTATCATGTGTCTATGCAAAGCTGCAGCAATATTAGAGGAAGCGTAAAACAATGTGGTTGGATGGGGCTGATTTCACACAGTGTAGTCGAATTGCCCTCTATTATAATTTACTTAATAGGCTACATGTATTTTTTAAACAACTTGAGTGGCTTTTCTTTTACCATGGAGATCATTTTATGATATAGTTTTGGCATAATATTTTTTTCATCTATAACTTTGGTAGGCTATTTACTTATCATACTATATCAAACCTACAATTAATAAATTTGTGCTATTTTCCACATTTTAAATTTCACCACTTTAATATTCAAACCGGGACTTTCAGAAACCTACAGCACATCATCATACTTTCTAAGTGTCATCAAACAGTAATCATCAAACAGTCATTATACTGTCTCCAAGGAGTAAACAGTTCTTCCTACTGACAGTCAGTGTAGGATGATTCATAAAAGTGATTCTGAGAGGCTTGATAAATACTTTCCCAGATCAAATTTGTTTTTCATCAGCAGTTTAACTACAAATATGACTTTACTTAAGTCTGCTGGACCCAGTGAGGTAGTCTCTGCTTGCCACTGGAGTGACTGCTGGCACAAACAGCAAGCAGAAACTGAAGCTGTTAAATATTGGACTTTTGGAGCTTTTGTGAAATTGTTTGGCTTCACCATTTTGGGTGACCTATTCCTTTTAGGATTTACAGTCTTGCTTTAGTAATGCAATTAAATTATGAGTGTGCTGTCAGATGTACAGTCTGGACCATGTCACTTTTAATTTCAAGAAATTCAAGTTTTCACATCACAGAAGTATTTTTCAGATTAACCTTTACATGCAACCACACTTCCCAGTGGAGAAATAATGGCAGACATAGGAGTGTAGTTCTAATTTTATGGTGGGTCAAATGACTGTTGATATGACAAGCCAAGATGGGGAGGAATAAAACATAAATTCTGGCATATACTCAAAATGGAGAAGATTTTGAGCTGCTTGCCAGTAAAACTTTCTCCAGTTAGTATCAGCGTCACACTTCCATTTTGTTACATAAGTACAAGAACATATGTATTTTTTCATTTGGGTGTCTCAGGTTTTCCTGGTCTTATCACCTTTTTCCTATATTAGATACTGTGGACTGTTTAAAAATATGTCAGCTATTTTGATGACAGTGTTTCACAGTTGTTCCAAAATATTGAGAAATAAACATGAGGCAACCATCTTGTTCGATTCATAGTGTTTTAGAATGAAATTGTGTTGTAATGTTGATAGCTTCCTGGAATTAATGTGTTTTGCAATGTGGGGGAACCCATCATACATGGGCTTGAAGCCCATATGGACCCCAGGCCTCAGTTTAAGAAACACAGTTCTGGAGTTCCAGTTTGAAAAAAAAGACTTGTTGATCTGTCTGAGGGAGATCCAAGCAGGAGTCCATCTCCGATGAGTCAGTGACCTGCAGGCCAAACAGAAGGTGATGTGTGTGTGTGTGTGTGTGTGTGTGTGTGTGTGTGTGTGTGTATTTGTTAAAAATACCAGCAGACCCTTGGAGCCTCTGTGCTGGCCATTGCTGACGCCACCCTGACATCGACTCCGAGGTGGTGCTCTGAGAACCATGTTGACGCCCATTTTGGAGGGCTGTACCTGGCACACATCACTCTACACCTCTCTCTCTCTCTCTCCCTCTTTCTCTCTCTCTCCCATCTCTCTCACACACACACACACGCACACACACACCCTTTCTTGGCTTTTACCTTCTTTCTGTCTCCTCTGTATCTTACTCATTTATCCATTTATCCAATATACCTGTTTTTCTCTCCTTCAACCCTATTGCTCCATTCTCCAATTTTTACCCCCTATATCTTTTTTTTTTTTTGGTTGTGTAACATTTTCCAAAAAGTTCCTCAGTTTTGGAGAGAAAGCTTGATTAAGTATTTTACTGTTCTGTCTCTAAAAACAAAGAACCAACCACATTTATGTATTTAAGAAGTAAAAGATTCATTCAAACTCTTTTTAAATATATTACTGGTACTTAAAATATGTTAAAGTTGACATTGCTAAAATAATCAGTTGCTGACCAAGATACAAAATAGATTTCTAGGTAGCACTTTATTTTACAGTACACTAACAAAACGTAATAAGCCATACTTTCTATCAAATTAGACAAAAACTAGAAATAATATGTTTTTTATTAGATAGTAAACAAACACAGTTATATCTTAATTTAGCCATACACCTTAATTATGCCGTAATGAGAAACATAGAATGCTGTATTAGACCCAAAATATAGGCTACTATACTTAGACACTATTATACCAAATTATGCTCTAATTAGAAACCTAATACACTAGACACCATTTTACAAGATCATAATCTAATTAGAAATCAAATACAATTCCATATAAGACCCAAAATATGCTACAGTTATACGCTATTCTACCCTTACTAATGATGAATTAGTAATTAGACAAATTGAATGCCACAGCCTATTGCACATTTGTCTAATAGTCAGACAAAACACTGAGACTTCAGAGGACAATACATTTATTTTGCCTTTATGTAACATTGCTTCACTATCTTACAGGGCCATTTGTTGCTCATTGAAAGAAAACCATATCATGAATTAGAGTCAAACTACATCAGGTCACATCTGGTCACTACTTCACACGTCTCTCATAGCCTGGATGTTCTCTGGAGTCCTGTGGAGTTTGTTGGTAGTAATACAGAGCCTAATACATGCTTTCTCGACGTTCTACTCCCATACTAGGCTATGGAAGCTAACACAACATTGCATCTTTATTTCAAACTGTTAGACCCTTGTTGGACTTTCTTAGAGGGTAATTAGCAACACATTACAAGAGAACTGTACTGTAAACTAAAGTTAAATCCATCCTTATTTCCCACTGCTAGACCCTTATTAGACTTTCTTAGAGGGTTGTTAGCAACACATTACAATAGAACTGTACTGTAAATTAAAGTGAAATCACATATCTGCTACTTGAGACATACCTACACCTTCTTCAGCTGGTCCCATGCTGGACATCTTTCCTGGGTCTACCAGCAAAGTCAAAATATGTTGTTAACATCATCAATGTGCCTTTTCAGCTATTCTGCTAAAGTTTATGAACACAGTGTACATTCTGTAGCTTCCCATATATCCAGATTAACAATTTAATATGCTTTACATTCTGAAGTTGTCTGACCAACGTAACAACAACATGCCACTTTCAAGATAATCCTGATAATAAATAACCACAAACACATAAGTATGTTAGTTAATACAAGACATGTACATAATTTTTACAGAAACACAAAGTCAATATTGACATGCAACAGTATTTTATTTGGATAAACAACGCAGAAAAGGATGATCATCAAAAGTACAGCTTCTTGTAGATAATCTGCCAATTTGAATTCTTAACTCTTTTAATTCCATCTGATGCACTTTTCTCCAGTTTCCATCGAGGTGCTAAAGCAAGCTAATGCTAATGCTAATGCTCACTCCCGGGCATAAACAGCTGCCAACAGTCCTCGTCAGAACTCTGTGAGGAAAACAGAGGCTCTAAATCAATGAACACTTAATCATCATGAGTGTTATAGAGCATACATGCCAACATAAAAGCAAACTTACCCAACAGCGTTATTTCTGCTCCATTTCTGTCCTCTTGGTCCTGATGTGAGCAGCATGTACATCCTCAGTTCTCAACTCTCATGGTGAACTACATGTATTCTCACAAGACATGGATGTGTCTCTCCTACATCAAACATGAATTATGTCAAAAGTATGAAGATAATACATCCATGATGAAGATATATGGCTCAATGATAAACCTTTCATAACTTTTATTAACCCAGATAAAGCTTACATCATTGCTAAACTGTTAAAAACATATAATTATTATTTGGTATAATAGTGTCTAAGTATAGTATATTTTTGGTCTAATGTGGCATTGTAAGCGGTTTCTAATTACAACATAATTTAGATGTATGGTGTCTAATTAGATTATGATTGTGTTTGTTTACTGCCTAATAAAGAATGTTTTATTCCTAGTTTTTGTCTAATTTGATACAAAGTATGGCTTATAACATCTTATTAATGTACTGTAAAATAAAGTGTGACTGATTTCTAAACATCTATAATGTAAAGGCAAGAGTAACAGTGTTTTCAAACTGATAAGTGGTTTGTTCTGGTCTGAATCAGTGGATGAGTTGATAAACTTGTTGCCTTTTCCTCTTGGTTCAGTTTGAAGCCAAGTCAAACATTAAAGCTAACCAAAATGCATCCTATATAAAATGGTCCTATATCTGCCCAAATATCAAGAGGGCAATGTATTTTATTGCTAGTAAAGATCAAACCTCGATTTATTCTCTGTCTAGCTGCTAGCACCTATTGATTTTGCCTCTTTCCAGTTTAGCTTAAATTTGCAGAGTATGCATTGTTGGTTCAGATCGAGTCTGGATCATGTTCTAGCACCTGAGTATGATTGCTGTATAACCAAGGACCATGAATGTGCTGAGCAAGTTTAATTAGGCTAATATCCATACCGAATTTCATGTCAAACTGGACAATAGTGACTAAAATGATTGTGTACAACTCCAACTGGTTTAATTTGATACATTGTTGATTTAGACACGGAAAAACATGACTGGGTGCTCAGAAAACACCCGTGTCTTTTTCTGTGACCTCCTGTTGCAAGATGAAGCTCTGGAGAGGTAAAGGTGAGTGTTAGAAACAGATTAGCAAATATTGTTATTCTGTGTGAGGAGGGTGTCAGCAAACATATTCAACTATGACCCTACTGCAGAGGGTAAACTAACTAACTGAACCACACACATTCAAAGCTACATGTAATAAATTAGCTAATGGCTTGTCTTGATTATTATCACAATGGTATTAAGATTTTTCATTACATCGGTATTAGGTTTTGATGCCTGTCATAGTCAAAAAAAAATATATATATACGTTTTTGTCACATTTGAGTCATTCCACTGTTAGCTTTAATCTAATTTTTATCAACAAAAACTGAAGACCTTTTAGTTTAGCTTTCATTGGTGATATTTTAGTTCCATTTGTGAGAAATGCACCCAAAATGTTGAAAAGCAGTAATAGTATTAATAGTAATATTCCTTTAGTGAACATGTAGGGGAAGCTTGACAGCCTTCACTAATCCTGCACTCATTCCCACCAATATAGTCTATAAACATGAAATATAGACAACTGAAAGTAATATTTACGTTCACATCCACAACCCTGGATCAGCTTACTTTTTTATACATGCTGTTGTGCTGGTCTGCATGTTTTCATGGTTTGTCCTAGCTGTTTTAATGGGATTGAGGATAAAAGACATAATGTTGCTTAAATGCAAGATGTTGATTATTTAGTGCAACAGGTCAAACTGCTAAATCAACTTTAAGGAGAGGATCTTTTTGGGCAAGGGAGGATACTGTTATACCAATCAGTAGCATAGAATGTATGATATATGTAGCTTGTTGAATTAGACTGTATAAATAGAAGTCACTTGATTCATTGTTCCATTCGTCCATCTTCCACATAATTGTTTCGTTTTTATTCATTAGTAAAAAACTGTACTACTTTTTGTCATAGTTTTTGTTTTCAAAGGTTATATTTTATCCAGTTTAAGTCTTGTCTTCACTGTGGAAAAATTGTTGACTCATACATTTGTGAATCCATTTTGTGACAAAATTACATTTCCCTTCGTTTCATTGCATACAAGGTGACTTTAAATACTGTATGATGGGTTGAAGATTTTCCTTCTCATATTACTCAGGACTACTCCATGTAAATTTGCCATTTTTATCCATGCCAGCAGAATGGCTCTAGGGATGGCAGTATCGGTGTGTCAACTTTGGTCCAGACTGAAATATTTCAACAACTTCTTTGATCCATTACCATGAAATTGTGTACACACATTCATGGACCTCAGATGACGAATCCTGCTGACATTTCCTCTTGCACCATCATGAGGTTCACATTTGTGGTTTTCACTGAAACGTCTGGACAACTGCTTGACGGATTGCTAGTAAAATTTGGTATACACTATGGATGTGCAGAGGGCCCAGTATTTGTACTTGTATTTGTATCTGTATTGGTTGAGGCGGCAAAATTATTTGTATTTGTATTAAAATAAAAGTGAAGGCTTGAAAATCCTGTTTTTGTTTTTATTACCCTTTTAATTTTAGAAAATTAAAGTGTTACAATAACTGTTTATGAATAAACTACCTCATGAAGGAGGTCCCCAGACCAGGTCTCTATCCAGAGTCTCCCTGAGATGACTGCGCTGACTACTGAGCTAAAACTTTACTCATCACCTCATTGCAAACAGACCTCTACCTATTTATACACCCATAGCACAGAGACAGCACACTGTGTAATGTGTAGGGAAGAACTTCAAAGGTGATTATTGCTTTGCACTTTTCATTTATGTCTATTATTTACAACCTAACTTTGTGGAAAGTGGAAGGGGAACAAGCCGAACACCCCCAACTCTAGGAGTGATGTCCAAATTAGGAAATGTGTGTCATGTAGCAGGTGGATGTGACTCCCCTAGTTGAGACCTGCTGATAGACGTAACAGCAGAGCAGAGGATAGAGACTGAGATAGCAATGTAACTGACCTGCGCGCTGGTATTTGACATACTTTTTTTCTTTCCAAAAACAAATCATTTTTAAAATATTTGTATGAAACAAATAAACCAACTATTTGTGCTTTGCTGAATAACGTATTTGTATTCGGGCATACCCCTAGTACACACATTCTTGTCCTCCTCAGGATGAATTGTAAGGTAAATTTTTTAATTTGTCCACTATTGAATAAGAACTAAATAATAAGAACTAAAATGGTTTATGACTAATTACCTGCAAAGCTTCTTTAGGTTTACTGCTAATTAGCAACATACTTAACATGCCAAACTACAATGGTGAACATAGTAAATATTATCTACCTGCTAAACATAAGCATGTTAGCATTTAGCTCAAAGCACTGCTGTGCCCAAGTACAGCCTCACAGAGCCACTAGCATTACTGTAAACTCTTAGTCTTGTTTGAAACTAAATAACATGACAGTGCCATGCTATGTCCTTTAAAAAACACAAAACTGCAACCATCATGACCTTCTCTCTATAATACCTCAACTTTACTGTTCACTCATCCTGTCTTCTCCTCTGTGATGCAAAAAGCTCCCAGCTCATCTCATTGTGGCTTCCGCCTAGATTGTGAGGAACCAATAAAACCCCATAATCACATTAAATTATACAAATAAATGGGTTCAGTTTGCACTCCACTGTGCTCAGGTTTCAACATTAGTGCTGATTCCTATAATAGTTACCATTCCAATATCACGGTGGTTACCTGATTTAATAAAACAAGTCTCAGACATTTTGCTCTCTTTTTCTCAAAATTCCTCATCTATTCTCCATTCTCCACATCTATCTGTATTTCTCTCACCCTGCCTCTCACTCCATATATCTGCTCCTTTCATCAAGAGTAATGCTCAAACCTTTCATTTCTCAGTCCTCCCCTCTCTCTCCTTTCTTTATTGCTCTTGCTCTGTTCATAGATCTCCACCTCCTCTCATCAGCTCTTCTCCTCACCCATTCCATTCTCTGCCTCCTCCCCCTCCTTCGTAAACTCAACTAGTCCCCCTCTCCTTGGCCTTTCGTCCCTCATCTGAGGGTGATGGAAAGAGGACAGAAAAAACAGGGCAAGGGGAGGTTGAGAAGGGAGGGGGAGGGCCTGTGGGGGCTGTGTAAGTCTGGACTTGACCCCTGCTTTCTGGGCTCCGAGTAGTCTCCTCTCCACCCTAGGCCAATGACGGATTGAGAGACAGCTAGGCACACACACACACACACACACACACACACACACACACACACACACACACACACACATTCACAGAGTGACCTCCTTTTACTATGCTACACTCCCACGTGTAAAATACAGATAGCACCCATCCTTGTATTAAGTCTGAAACACATACACACACACACATATGCATGCACACAGAGTTTCTGTCTTGGAAATGGGAGACATGAAATCATGTTATGGATGTCCATTTGGGCGCCTACTAACAAATGCACAGTGTGTTCATGTGAATCTGACTAATGACTCCTACAGTGCAGCATTTACACTGCTTTGTATAGATGTGCATTTTTTTTCTCTACGCCTGCCTTCCCCATGACTAATGCCTGATACATCAAAGCTATCACCCTAGGTTTAGACCACTGAGATGAGCTACAGCTCGGCTTGGCCGCTTTCAACAACTTTAAACCCTGTCTTAATAAAGAGGCAGAGAGGATGGAGGGTCACAATAAAGAGAATATCACTCGTGTCATTTTTTACACACATCAGAAATCCCATACACCTCAGAAATCTGGATGAGGAATCAAGCGGAGAACATGAATGTAGCTCACAGGTACTTTCACTGTGTATCCCACTAAGCAGCTGGTGCCAACTGACAATAAATATTACCTCAATGTGTATAGTATACACACAGTCTTAAGCTGGCGATGGATGCTGCTGCCAAATGCTTTTGTTATTACTGTTAGGGGCTGATCTGTGCCATGGAGTGCTGTGAAGTGCTATGGGGTGCTACAGAGCTATGAGGCTGGGTGTGAGGCAGATGTTTCTGAGGGATAATAAACCAGCTGTGTGGGATTGAGTGTAGACAACATGACGTAAAGAATTGTGTGTGTTTTTGAAAAATTACATATCATTCATGATAACAATATACAGTAAGAGAGCATGTGTGCATGTGCTGTATGTAAGTGTACAAATGGAGGAAGGTTTCTCTATTGATTTTCCTCTCAAGGGTAGAGTTTGCACCCCCTCCCCTCCCTTCCTGTAACTTTTTGTTTTCAAGGAAACAATCAAACTCATGGACACGGAAGTCATCGTTCTCGGGTGTCTCCGAGCAATCCATCACCCCCTTGTTTTCTGTCTTATTTTAGGCCTTGCTCGGCCTCTCCTGTTGTTGTGTTTTGTGTTTTTCTACCTAAAAATGGAAGAATAAGTCTGCGAATAGACCCAGTCTGGGTTAAGAGCTAATAATATCAGTAGATTGTGTGACTCATGGTCTTTGTACAGTGAAAATAAATGCATGTGCATGTCTGCCTGCCTGCCTGTGCAGTAAGTCTTCCTTTCTCTCTCTGCACAAATACTCAGTGAACAAGGTCATCAGACACATGATGAAACATCTACCAGTATGTTAACTCCCTGCTGCTGAGTCTGTGCAGTATTACTGTTGTGCAAGGTGAGTATTGTTGACTCTAGATAAAAGTATGAATGAATGAATGAAACTATGCCCCTCAAATAACCTCTTGTATTAGCTTGTCTGGGTTGGGCTTTTGAGTGATATAGGTCGGGCCAGGCTGTATGGTTAGTGTTTGTTTTTCCTTCCATGGTTCATGTGAGCCTTAGCTGTTTTCATAAATGTTGATCCAATTAAACAGAACAGTTTCTAGTTCTGGTGTTAGTCTATGTTTACATGTTCTTTCGAGGAACTTGTCCTTACATCAAGTGTGGATGGTATTAACTTGACAGAACTGGAGCTTCATTTATTAACCACGTAAAAACAAATCACCATTTCACCATTTCTCATTATCTATTTCTACATGTGTACATTTAGAACCACTCCTGACCATGTGTTCCAACAAGATCCCCTCAAAATCAAAATCAAAATCAAAATCAAAATCAAAAGAATGATGATGGGAGAAGGAGTAGATGTCACTTGAAGGATTTCTATGAATATTCAAATATTATTCACTTCAACAGTTTAACTGCTGGACACAAGACATTGAATGTCTTCTACTTCACTGTGAAGTCCGTCCGACAAGTTCTGCAACTTTCCAAAACCAACATCACACCAATTTCACACCATGATTGGCCAGCTGTGCAGAGGTTCACAAGTTCAGAAATTCAGAACAACTATAAACACTTTCCATTTCCAACATGCTTGGACAAACTGTCAAATGAACTAATTCTTTTTTAGCATAATCCAGCTCTAAATCAGGTTAGGTTAGTGAACTGAGTAATGGAGGGATGGGGAGTGTGTTGCAGAACAATGCTCATCTCACCTCAGAGCAGAGCAGAACAATGGTGACAAATCAGACACCTCCATGACCCCAGAGCAGAGGTCAGACTGACCTACAGTACGATAGCCATTGTTGAACACCAACAAATACCAAAAAGATAGTTCTATTGCTTGAGATGAAACAATTTCCATTCCTGATTACATCATCATCTCTAAACTCTGGCTTTTATCATTTTTGTCCACCTGCACATTAAGGGACATATTATTCAAAGAGGTTCTATAATTGTTTTTTTTTTTTTTGTCATCACTGCTCTCGTAGTATTTTTTACTTTTTTATTTGAATGAACAATATCTCCATTCATAATGTAAAAAATACTTTTTATCTCCATAAGTCTGTGTAGACATTAGGGGTGTGCCCGAATACAAATACATTATTTGGCAATGCACAAATAGTGGGTTTTTATGAATATTTGTTTCATACAAATATTTTAAAAATTTGTTTTCAGAAAGAAAAAAAAGGCATGTCAAATATCAGTGCACAGGTCAGTTACGTTGCTATCTCAGTCTCCCTCCTCTGCTCTGCTGTTAGGTCTATCAGCAGGTCAGAGTCACATCCACCTGCTACATGACGCACATTTCCTATTTTGGACATCACTCTCAGAGTTGGGGATGTTCGCCAGAGACACGCGAAGTGCTCCCAAGGGACTCTCCATAACCCGTTGTTCCCCTTCTCCTTTCTACAAAGTTAGGTTGTAAAAAATAGGCAATAAATGAAAAGTGCAAAGCAAGGTGTGCTGTCTTTGTGCTATGGGTGTATAAATAGGTAGAGGTCTGTTTGCAATGAGGTGATGAGTAAAGTTTTGGCTCAGTAGTCAGCACAGTCATCTATGACTCCAGTTTGAGACCCAGTGTGGGGACCTCCTTTGTAAGGTAGTTTATTCATAGACACTTTGTAACACTTTAATTTTCTGAAATTAAAAGCGCAATAAAAACAAAAACAAAAACAGGATTTTCAAGCCTCTTTTCACATTTATTTGAATACAAATACAAATACAAATATTTTTTCTGCCTCAACAAATACAATACCGGGTCCTCTGCACATCCCTAGTAGACATAGGTCGACAGTACATTAGTGTGTGGCACCTGTTGAATGAGGTAGCCAATGTGTGTGTTTGTGTGTGATACCTCCCCCAGGCTAAGATGTACTTTGGTTTATGGAGCCCTTGCTGTAATACAACCTTTGCCCTGCTTGTTCTGTAACCTTTAGACTGCTGAGGACGTGTTCCCTTGTACACAATAGTCTTTATTCAACTTTATATGCAGTTATAGTTATTGATTAATAATAATATGTAAAAATGAAAAACTCAGTTTGAAGTTGCAAGATGTATTGACTTCCCTGTTTTAATGAATTATATAGTTTTTGGTCTTCATAAATTATATTATCACAAAATAACTAAATAAATAAATACACATAAGAAAAGAAAAAAATAAGATAGAGAAAAATAAACAAAAATGAAACATAAAAAAGCAAACTATTTGCCCAATTACTTTTTCAACATTTAAGAGTCCCAGTAATTAAATGAAAAGGACACGTACTGAAAACTGTGTATTTACAAGGGGTACTGTGCTATTGTACATATACCACATTAATTATAATGTGACTCCCAATTTTTAAATAGTTAATATTTGGTCATGAATGTTGAACACTTATATTTCCTATGACTAGAAATAGGTGTACCTCTGCAAAGGAGTTCATCAAGGAACACAATAGTAAATCAGAATAGAGTGGGGTTCCTGGGGTGAAACTTATCATGTACTGTACTGACATACAGCCAACCAGCCACCACAGAGTCTACTACCATCCAGCATGACCACATAGAATGCTGTGATATAAAGCTTGAAATAGTATAAATGCATATATGATATCAAAGTTCAGTGTCTCATTAAGCATCCACAAAAATCTGAGTGAAAATAAACATTCATAACTATTTGGAAACCTAGTTAAAAAAACAGCTCATTTTGCTGTTTAGACCATTTCTCAAGACTAAGTAGGCATGGCAGATCATGTTTTGATTTACACCCACACCAGCTACTGGGAGCTGGCTAACTACAGTAACTAACGACTGGGTTTCCATGGTGCAGAGTTATGCTTCTAACTCACTGAGCCTCGCCTTCAACATGGTAAATATACTACATTTATTACATATACCATGTACATGCTAACTGCTAAGCTAAAGTAACTAGCAGATCTGAAAAGTGTGTAAACAACTGTGTGACTTGTGAAAAAGAAGGAGACAGCTAAGAGTGCTTGAGCAGAACTTGTGTACATTTAAATGTGCAGCGGATAATTAGCCGCAATAATGAAGAATATAGCAAAATTAACCAGGTTAAGATGCAGAAACACTACCAATGACACAGAAACTTCCACCATAAGTGGCTCAATATTTTTCCTTTTTTCTTCTTACTTTCTTTTTATTGTAGAAATGCACAGTACAAGAAATGCTGGCTCTCTCTCTTTTTTTCAAAAGCGTTGAGGACAAGGTTGTCTCGTTTGAATAAACTTTATTGGACTTGTCACCGGACAAAACCGTCGTGGGGTTACATGGATACATTCAGGGTTAACACAACTGTACTATATGAGTGTAAAAGTCACAGGTTCTGGCTGTGCAGAAAGGTCTATCTATTAAAACATGAAGTGTGACTGCTACAATGTACCAAATTAACAAAAACTCCGTGTCTAAATATGATTCCATTCACTCATCCATTTTCTGAACTACTATTAGAACTAGCTACATTTACAGTCACAGAATACAGTCAACATTTGCCTTTAGCAGAAATGACGATATGGATGAATAATGTGAACTATACAGACAATAGACAAAATTGAAATAATGTAGGAATTAGCTTCCATCTGTTGTGTTTTTTTCTTATGGTGGCCATTAATGAGGGTCCAAATACATCAGTCAGTCAAGGGGGCACTTTCCATTTCAAGTGAAATGTGCCAGCCCAGTATCCTTCAAATTACGTCCACACTGGATTATTCCACACCTCACAATATATATCCAATGCCAATACATTTTTATTAACTGCAACCACAATCTTTCCCTAACCATAACCATGCAGTAGTTACCATGTGAGGATTTTGTAGAAAGTGAGAACTTAAAAAACTTTGGCATTGGACATAAAAAAAAGTCACTGAATTTATCTCAGGGTTTTCCAGAATTGTCCAAAAATAGTGATATTGCTGTCTGGCATCTGCAACAGGGTGCTCAGCAGAAAAGAGTTGGAACATTGCTGTCATGCTGCTGGAACAGAGCTGATAGTTGCTGGAAACTGCAGTTGCTATACAGTCTGAATGAACATTTGAATAACTTTATAAGGGGAATATAAAATGATTTTATGACACTTGCTGTATTTCAGTTTGCCATTCACACTATGTAAATTTTGAGAGTGTGATCTGTCTGGTGTTAAAGTAAACAGCACTTGCAGTCAGTGTTTATTGAAAAACTGCAGCAAAAAAGCTTTAGATACTCAGTCTGCTAATGGTATACAGTGACATAATGCTAGGTAGGTCGATCGCTCTAAATTGCTGAGCAACAGCTTTAAAAAATTTTTTTCATTTATTTATTTTATAATATAGTTGCATGTTCCACACCAGTCAAAAATTTGGACACACTTTCACATTCACTTGAATAAGAAAGTGCGTCTGGTACTGTATTCCTCTGACTTCATGACAGGATTTTGTCAGTTTTAGAGCTCTGAGTTTGAGTGACAGGTCTCCTGAGACTATTTTTGTTTTATCTCTGTTGTCCTGAGGAAACAGTGGACTGAAGCCCAGAGACGCCACAACACACAGTCAGTGATTAGAGCTGCATGGAACAATACATCCCAGAAGGCGCATGTAAGAATTTGGCAAGGAAAAAACACTCTCACAGCATATTTACGTGTAACACACAGACACAATTCTGTTCCTGTCACACAGAATGAGGAATAGGACCTCAGGGCGAATTACTGCGCCGACAGCTGGCGGAAGTTTTGATTTAAAGGCTGAATATTAGTTGAATAAATGCGTGTCTACAACATCCCATACACTCCTTCTCAGTCTCTCTCTCTCTCACACACATACACATACACAAAAGGCAGTAACCCTAAAGGACCACATTACAGAATATCCTGTCTGGTTGGAGGCAGTAATTGAATAAAGCAGTCAAGGAGCAGAGCCCTGGGAAAGACTGTCTGCAGCCGTACACAAAGATGCAAAAAGCCATTTCTCATTATCAGTTGCTCATATTATTGCTGGACTGTGGCCCTTTCCCCCCATGCCTGTCCCGCAATTGAGCTGTCTCCACTGCTGTAACATTGCACACACACTCAAACTGCACACACATCTAGCTGTCGTGCAGCCATTCAAGAAGACAGAATTCTGCCGAGAACATGAAGGAAGGGGAAATGTAGGGCCCTCAGGAGCTGAATCTCTTTTACTCTAACACAGAAAAACACATAAGCATACACACAGTGAAAGAGAAACCTCTCTCAAAGGATGGGTCTGGGCATGGGGAACTGTGACAGAGAGACACAGCAGACATCGTGGCCTTCTTTTCTTTGTCAGCGCTCTCTGTCAGAGGAAATAAATGTACTGTATTAGCCTACTTAACCTAACGATAGTAAATAACATTGTATGACAGGAAAAGCAAAGATGGCAGAGAGAGACAGAGAAAGAGTAGATTCGTGGCTGCGTATGTACCCCTCATTTTATGGTTTCTTAGAGTATTTTAGGGAGTGTACAAAAATTATTCAGGCGGGGAAGGGGTTGCTGAACCTCTCTTTTTAAAAAAGCAAAAAGCAAGGCCCTCCCAAAGTTATTATTTTCTTTGGACCCTCTCTTCGACTTAGAAAACCCCCCGACTACAACACCACCAACATTATATTATTATATCATATATATATTTATATTATAAAATAGTATATTTATTTTCACAATGTTCGTCACCAATGCTCACATTAGAAGTGAAATGATCAAATTAGCCAAATTTATGGCAAACAAATGATGGGTCCAGTTTACCAAATGTTCCAGCAACTCTATTTTTGAACCAAGAGCTGCTACTGAGGGGGTCATTCACTCTAATGTTGTGCCTTACCCCCCCATTTCTAATGAATGAAAATAAATATGAATTACATGTGATAATGTTGCCATATATAAAATTAGTTGTTTCAATCATAATTAAACCATACACCATACAAGACTCTAATCCGCATTACCTGCCAGGTTAACCCAATGTGTAATCATTTCCACATAGTTCCTTAGAGTTTGAAAACAATATTTGCAACAAGTTGTCTTCAGTAAAGACAAAGTCACTTCATCCTTCACTTGCTCAAAAACAATAAAACAACACAAGGAACCTGAAGGAATAGAGCAGGGACTGAGGAAGTTTTTCACAGCCTGTGTTCAGGATCCAAAAGAAGGTCATGGGAAGGTTGGAAGTGGTACCCTAAAATACTTGGACAAGTTTTACCATTTTGTAACACCTCTTTTAATGTTATACTGCTCAATTTTTTTTTTCAAAAAACAAACATACAGAAAGTCTTACCAGCCCAGAGCCAAGTCAGGGGCGGTTGATATAACTCAGGCAGTCCTCAAGCATCCCCACCCCTCATCCCACAGTCACACTCCAGAGGTTTTACTGTGGCACGGCTGTAATGAAGCCACTCAGTTCAGAGACAATTGAGTGTCAATGCAGCTGTAAGGATTGTTTGTGAGGGGAGGAGCTGTCTCTTTAGTACTTAGCCCTTACTGAAAGAAAGGATCTAGGGCTGGTAGCTGTGTGTGTTTGTTTAAGGATGGAATGGGTTGGGGGTACAGGCACTGACTTTGAGATTACAACTGTTCTAAAAAGTTACCTTCTTTTCTGTTTCAATATCACTGCCCAAATATCCACTTTGCAGTGGGAAATCCTCCAATTTTACAAATAAGTGAGCTTACTACTTTTAGTGATGTAGTACTACACAGCCTGTTAAAACAGTTGTATACCATTTTCTGTGGCTCTGGGAGGAGCTTTAAAGTCTGAGGAAACAACCCTGATGATGTCATCAGCTTGGAGACTACACATTTATAACAGAAATAATTGAACTGTGAAAGACATGGGCATTTACCAAGCAGAAACGGACTAACAAAAATATGCCATTGGTTGCATCATGGGAAATGTATGATCCAGGGTTTTTGGAGTGTGACTCATACTACACTCAGGATATTTCTGCTTCTCCTGCTTCAATTTTGACCATTTTTTTAAATTAAAAGGTTTCTTATGAGTTCCCCAACTTGAAAAGAGCAATACTAAATTGCTGGAATACACCTTTAATGAGTCACACAGTCTGGTTTTGAAAATGTAATGTCTTACCAGAGGTTTAAAAACATTTGTCAGGAGAATAATATAACTGCACTAGAAATAATTTGTTCCTAAACATTTGTAGAGGTGAAAATGCAAATGTCATCCATTTTAAAAACAAATCAAAATAAAGCAGATCAGTGCATGAAACAAGTTGATTCGAATCTTGTGCTCCATACTTAAAAAATATTTTTTAATATGCTTTGAATGGTGTTCTAAGATGTTCAGCGAAGCACCTGCAGTGCACTTCAATCCCATCCTGCAAACCTCCTGTAATTTCACGCACCCACTCTGCTCCCTGCTAGACTAAAAATTCAAGTGTCTGCATCTTTACATCGCACTGCAACAGGCCTCTACCAGCAACAGATAAGACGGCAGCATCTTGTCATAAAGCTGGCCATAGTTGTTGGGGCAGTGGTGCCTGGATGTCGCCATAGCGGCAGTAAAACAGCAGCCTTGTTGCTGACAGGCTTGTATTTTCCTCGACAGTATGATCAACTTGACCTGGCTGCCATAAAGCAGAGTTGGAACACAACCTTTGGTCGACACTGTTTAAGCAACTGGCAGGAGCACACACCCTCCTTGCACACAGATACATACATATGAATTCACACACGTACACATGACTGTGTGTATTGAAGCTTAAATCAGCATGTGCAAATAATGCCTAATAGAGCATCAATGTCAGGATGTGAATCAGAAAACACTGTTAACAGAGCACAGGATGTGTAAAATAATGTTACATGGTAGTTTAAACTTTAGAGCGTTTTGTTCCATCATTTATGACAGAGATTGCAGTTGCCAGGGGTTATGTGAAATCTGAACTAATTGCCTCAACTTAACTAAATTTGACTAACTAAACTAAAAAATAGAAACTTGTGAAATATATGTGAAATTTCCACATATTTATGAAACGGATGAAAATAATCAGACAAATTGGATTTAAACATCAGTGTGATGCTGATCTTTAGTAAATTTACAATAACCAGTAAGTTGCCCATCAACTACTTGTCATCAGATGCTGCAATTGAAAGTCTGTGAAGACTGGTTAGCAAGTGAGCAGAGAAGTTTAAATAGTTTGCTAAATGTGATGGATAAATAGTTCAAATAGCTTGGACCTCCCCTTGGAGTGGTAGAAGTATGAATGCAAACTTGACCAAAACAAACTCAATACCAATTATATGATTTATGGCATTAAAATCCATCTCTGAACACAAGCTTAAGGAGTGCAATCATTATTTCAAGTACACTGAAGGTATTTGTGAGGTTTTTATAAATCAAATGAATAAAATGTGAATCAGTTTATTAACCTTAACAGATTCCAAAGAGCATTGAATAAAGAGAGGAAACAGAGAGAGTCAGAGAGTCCTATAGAATTCCCTTACATATTGACAAAATTCAGACAATAAAATTAGATTATATTTAGAATAACACTTTTTTGTTTTGCCTTCAATTTTTGACAAGAAAAACTGAGTCATTGCACTTTCATTAATGTCAATGTTAAAGCAGTAAAATGATAAACTTCTGATATGTAGTCATGATGTCTGAATCAAAACAACTGGTCCTGATTTTAAAATTAATTAAACAAGATGAAATTTATATCCATTGTATTTTGTAAAACAAATGATTCATATAATCTAAGCATCATAGCTTAGAGGCCATACAACATGCCAACCATTCTGCATGGGGAAGCAGTGACCAGTGGGCTATAACTGGCTGGTATTAGTGTCAACCATGACTTTTAACTGTCCTTATCTCAACATAAACAATTTGTCTCTAAAAGTTAATCATCTACACATTGGTAATGAGCCATGCTAAGAGCCATAAAAAAGGTATTTTCGGTCTATTTTCTGTTTTCTTTCTGAGATGACAATAACATGTTGAAATTATGTTTTCTTTTTGCTCATTATGTTCTTGAAAGCACCAGCAACAGCAATGAAAACTTAATGAAACTAACAAGCAAATCAGTTATAAAAAGGAGTTACTGTATCCATGTCCTTTTACATTCCACTTGATTGTCTTTGCATTGGTATATTTGGTTTCTCCAAAAATAGGCATCTTTTTTTGCAATAGGTAGTTCTTATCATCCCATTGAAGAGGTGTGGCTAGTTGAATGTGAGTTCAGGAAAGCCAGGGTCAGCATTTAGTCCTGATTCAACTGTTTTCACTCTGGCTGAGCTGTCATGTTGCTGTGAATAATACACACTCATCCATTTGTAAAACTGAAGTCCAGGTACCCTGTGTCCATTTTAAGTTAAAGCTTGGTCCAGGTGAGCTGTTTTGAGCCTGTAAGTAACCATTCTGCTACAGTAAATAGCAATCAGATACTGTAAAAGCCCCATTTGGTGTTTAGACAACGCTGTTTCTCCACAATGCTAGTCACAAGAAATAGTTGTAGGATGGAGACATGGCCTCCCTCACAAATCAAGAGTGAGTCATGTGGTTGAACAGCATTTGGAGGCTGCTCATGCTTGAGACAGAGCGCACCAGGAATTCTGTGGGGCCATGGAGGTTGGGGTAAAGGGATAATCCTCATATTTAATGTCCACATGTCCTGATCCTGTGCCGTCTGACTGAGAGGCCGTCTACAAAGAGAAGAGAGAGACATTAAAATTAAACAAAAATAAATGCTAAATCATGACACCGTACGTATAGGAGGTTAATTTAAAGAGGCACTCAACCAACTGTACAAATAAACGTCAGTTTACTTGTCATGAGGAGTACTACTTAACCTGTGTAAACATCTTCATACTATCCTCTGTGGCTCCGGTCAAGTTAACCCTGATGATGTCATCAGGGTTAACTTGAGTTAAGGCCTGGTCCCACCAGCATTTAAAGTGTCGAAATTTGGAGGAAGTTATCATAGCTATCATAGTTTATTAGCTGTGCTGCATCATCCACTTTTATTTTTTCTTATGAGACTGAGAATGTTATGAGACAGGAGATGATGGTATAAATATGTCTTTTGAATAAACTATTTGAACTTGTCCTAGCAACTGAGTAAACTAACTTGATAGATGAGAGGTAACAAGCTTGCTAGCTAGGAGAGCTGTTTTTACCCCTTTGTGACTTTTTATTGTATGAAATGATGGACAATCTTGAGAATGGGGGAGGAAACAGCTCAGTACTAATAGAACAGAAAACAGAAAGAAGCTTTGGGAGCTATTGTGATGCACTAGCACTGGCTTGGCTGGCTATAGCCTGTTAGTTGTTAGCTTGCCAGCTGCAGTACTTAACTAACTAGCCCTGCAAGTAATCACTGCATCACCAATTTTCTAGAACCACATATTTGGTGAATGTTACTGCGCCACTGACTGGACATTTAGGCTTTAAACCTTAGATATTTGACACAAAACCTGTGTTATAAACTGGGAACATGGTATGTTAAAAATAAGTGCCTTTAACATGCTGGGATGTTCAGAGTGTAGGGTGTAATAAAAGATGCCATAGAGTTGCATTATGGGAATTGTAAGATGCAAGGTTTTTTCAGCTTGACTCACTAAAAGTCAGGATATCTCGGGCTCTGTTGCCACAGTATATTTGTATGGTACTTGTATGAAAAGGAGATTTACCTGCGTGGTGGATGTGACAGTCTGTCCAGCGTAGGGCGAAGTGGCCATATTGGGTTCACTCTTAATGGTGGAGGCATGTTCTGAGACTGAGAGGGAGGTTGGGGAGCTGGTGTCAGAGGTGGTGGATCCTCCTGAAGAATGAGTCAAATTAAATGTTGGATTAAAAATGATAAAATTTTGAGACACTTTTCAGATTCAACAGTTGGTTTTCATTGCAGATGGAAAATGTAAAACGGAAAATTGTGTTGTGTATTTTTACCCAAACACATTTTAAAATATGTGAATATCTGAATCTAATCTGTCATGGGATTCATAATAAATCAAATGAATTCAAATAGTTGTCATTCATTAATCTCCTGTACTTAATACACTTCAGTCCCTTTTTCTTTTACATCTGTTTGCCCTACCTGTGGATGTTTTACTCTTGGGCATCTTGGGTTTGCGCTTCCTAGTCTGAATGCTCTCTTTCTTCATTGCCAGAGGTCTGGGCACCTATAGAGAGTGCAGAAACACACATTAGTTGAGCATACCTCACAGTCCCTGATACAACAGAGGCCACAGTGTCATGACAACCCACACAAGCTCCCCTCCCACACTGCCGCTCTGATAACAATGACCACAGTGCCCTTGGAGAGGTTTTCCACTATACAAATAATGAGCTTCTCCCTACTTTAACAGAATTTTGCTAGAGAAGCTGATTAACACACAAGTTAGTGAGGAAGGACATGAGAGGAAAGAGCTTGAAGAGGACACATAACAGGCCAACTGCAAAGAAGTAGGAGAGAAAATCAAAAAATATCTATGCATCAGGGCCCATGGTGTAACTTACCCCATGCAGCTTCATGTAGAGACCGCAGGCGTTACAGACAGGTTCTCCCTCAGCATTGCGTCTCCACAGTGTGGTGGTGCTGGTGTGGCAGTTAGTGCAGCACAGGCCGGCCCGGCGAGATGTGGTTTGCTACAGGTAGAGGAGAAAAAAAGTGATGTTTGAACAGACTTGCCTTTTGTTGGCTGAAAACCAAATGAGACATTTAACTGCAGTCAGAAATAGGCTCGACTCACATATTTGTATCCTTCAACTATAGTTTGAGAAACTTGAGTTGAACTGTTCCCTCAGGAATGAATTGCAGGTAGTACATGGTTTGCTACAAAAATGATGAATTATCACTGCACAGCTCCATGCAAAAATTCTAATAACTCATTAGCTATACAACCTTCAAAGACAACATAATATAAGATAATTCTTTCTTTCTCACACTGTCAGCTTGGACAACAAGTGTAAAGCAAAAGCACCAGTCAGCAACAGAAAGTCACGTTGCTATAGAGAGCCTCATCTAAAAGTGGCCCCTTCAAGGGCAAGGTTGCAGGACAAAAAAAACAGAGAAAACAGCCCAGTAGTGGAGGGAGATTGTTAGGCAACTCACAACCACAGCTGCTCTGGAGAGACAAGTTCCTGGGAAATAAACAGTCATGAAGCCTTGACACCATCACACCACCACAGAGCTTTTATTTTCATTTTCTAAATGATCCCTAATTACAAATACACTACTCTGTCTCTGCTTTGGCCTCAATGGTTGAACATATTACAACTATAACTAGTAAAACATTGAGATGGTTTTGCATCATTAAAAGAGAAATTGGTCACATAGGGCCAAAAACATTGCTTTTGGTATTTGACTTAAATGTGATTTGTTATCAATATGCAGTGGTGGTGGTCAGATCTTTTACTTAAGTGAAAGTAGCAATACAGTAATGTAAACATGCCCTATTATAAGTAAATACTGTATTTAAAAATGTACTTGGGTAAAAGTATTATCAATAAAAATATACTTGAGTATTAGAAGTAAAAGTACTCTTAATGCAGATCAGCACCCTTCAGGGTGTGATGTTAAGAAATGTATTATAAGAAAGAAAATTATTACTGATGCACAATCATGTAAGCAGCATTTAAGCTATAATACTGCTGACATAATTGACAGACTATTCATTGACAATAATATGCCTTTTACACAGAGGCACAGGTGTAAATAATAAAATGCATGATGGCTGAATTCCATTTGACTGCCCAAGTTTCAAGGTCCTATTTCACATGCTGGCTCACGCAGCGTGCAAACTGCCTCCGGCAAGGATTCAACTGGACGCACTGGCTGGTGGGCTGTGCTGTTCCCTCTATGATCATGATGAACTGCTTTTTTCTCTCCAAAGAAATGATGTAGCTTACCACAGAAACACTGCAGTTGAATGGATAGACATACTCCATATTGGGTGGTGCTTGGTTTTGGCTTGTCCGTCTTCAAGCATGAAAAAATGTCGGCCTGGTCAAAAATGTTCTCATATTACAGCTAAGCTGTACACTAAAATATGTTTCTGAAAACATCAAAGATACAATACAAAGCCAGAAATAGGCAGTGCACTAATAGAATCTTGACACATATTTGATCAGCACTGCCTACTTTGACAGTTTGATCTGAGTTTCGTGGGCCAGGTGTGTTTTGCTGGTTGAGTTGTGTCTATGCAAATACAGATACGGCAAATGGTCTGTCAACTCCCCGCGCCGTATCCATCAGACACTCCATAGTAAATGAACAGAATCTGTCAACTTGCGATACGTCATTTCATCTAGTAGGGAAGTGCTCACATACAAATACATTATTAAGCAAAGCACAAATATTGTTTTTTTTTGTTTGTTTGTTTGTTTTTTATGAATATTTGTTTTATACAAATAGTTTTAAAATTATTTGTTTTCAGGAAGAAAGAAAACGACGAGGGGACAACGAGGGGAGTCACATCCACATGCTACATGACGCACATTTCCTGATTTGGACATCACTCCCGAATTGGGGGTTATCCCCAGTGATAAAGCTGAGCTACTGACACAAGTGAACTGCTTTAAAGGGAGTCACCATAATCTGTTGTTCCCCTTCTCCGTTCCATAAAGTTAGGTTGTAAAAAATAGGCAATAAATGAAAAGTGCAAAGCAATAATTGCCTTTGAAGTTCTTCCCTACACATTACATGGTGTGCTGTTTCCGTGTTATGGGTGTATAAATAGATAGAGGTCTGTCTGCAATGAGGTGATGAGTAAAATCTTCACCCAGTAGTCAGTGCAGTCATCTATGATCAGGGACAACAAAAACAGGATTTTTAAACCTCTTTCCACTTCTAGTCTACATGCCACATCAGTGTCACACTGTCATGGTGTACTGGGGCACTTGATTATACTAGAACCATTGTTAATGTCATTATTAATACCTGTACTCTTACTACAAGTCGAAATGTCTGCTGTGAAAAAGGAATTGTTTGATATTCAATGAATTGTTAAATTTATCAAGCATAAAGTTTGAAGATTTGCTGCATTTCTCATTTTTACGCCATTATAATTTAATATCTTTGGGGTTTTGGGCTGTCGACCAGGCACAAAAGGAATTTGAAGACCTCACTTGCTATGGAACTTGGACATGTTTGACGATTGACTACTGACTATTTTTCTTTCTCATTTTAAAAGATCTATTGATGAGTCCAAAAAAGTAGCATTTTAGCTGCAGACCTGATCTTTAACAACACAACATTTTATAAATGTTTCATTTATAAAATCTTAACCTGCAATGTAACTAGAAACTGTAGCTGTCAAGTGGTGCAGTTCAATAAAATATATCCCTTTGAAATGTAGTGGATTAGTAGTAAAATGTAGCAAAATTTAAATACTCAATAAGAGTAACTCAAGTACTTGTGTAAATGTACTTAGTTACATCCCACCATTGCCAATAAGTTAATTTTACATATAATTAAACATGAAAACACAAATATGTCCGTGTCTGTATTATTCTACAGTGATATACAAGGTGGACATATAAATAAGAACGGCCTTATTTTATATTAAACTAATACTAATTTATTTTCTTTATTTTGGAAATTATTTGCTATGATGCACACTTCAATCATGCTCTGTATTTCTCCACAATCAACACCGCCTCTTCATGTTACTTACCAGGCGTTTCTGCGGTTTGATGAGCGGCCTGTTGATGCCGTTCATCTTGTGATAGAGGCCGCAGGCGTTGCACAGGTAGTGTCCGGTCCCGTCCCTGCGCCAAAGTGGCGTGGAGATGGAGCCGCAGTTGACACACTCTCTGCCCTCAGTTGGCATGTCATCCATCAGGTCTGAGCAGAGAAAAGACTTGTAAACCGCGTTGTACCGAGAGCATTTTTATTACCCCAATCACCAAATAAATCACTGCTAGGTATATCAAAACTCCTGCTGCATGTGTCAAAAGTATTTATTTATTATTTATTTATTGATGCACTACACTATGGTAGTAGTAGCCTATTATGCTAATATGGCCTTTTTATGGCATACTCATACCACAGTCTCTGTAATATTCCTTTAATATACATAAAGGTGCTGACCTGATTGAATTATACATTTTTATACATTTTAAATTTCCCTCAAACTTTAATTTTGCATAGACTTTTAAACCTACGGGGAGCGGGCCATTGCATGATGAATAGCTAGAGATGGAATTTAATATCCCCCCCTCATCCATTCCCTGTAATTAAGAGAGAGATCAAACTCCTGAATAGGGAAAAAAGACTGATAGGGGGATCTGTCTGGGGAGGGGCGGGGCGGGGCAGCGTGTTATCAGACTGAAGGATCCAGGGGTCCCCACCATCCATCACAACTCTGACACACGACGGACTCCTGGTATTAATTGCCCAAATTCCTAATCTCTCAGTTTAGACAGAGACCCCGCCGTTCAGGACAGGGCTGTCCTGAGGCAAGTTCTTTGAACTTGTGATTGTGGTTATTATTATTCCAAAAAGAACAAAACACACCACGAAATAAATGCTGTACTGATGGTTTGAAACAACCAAAACGAACAAATTTGCCGTTGCGCTGCGCATAATTTACAGTAGGTGTAGAATGATAATTAATTTAAGTCGTAAATAAATGATTTTAGTTTATTTTTTCTTAATTTTAAAATAGTGTTTGACTGAACAGTCCAGTGATAAAAGTTAATATAAAAACTTAAACTAAACTATAAATGTTATATGGCTTGCATACTGACTTCTATCATATACAATTATATTCTGAAATATAATGACAATAACATATCACAGAAAATACAGTGAAAGTAGCCTACTACACACACATCCCCATAAGGACATGCCTGCTGTAGGAATATTACAGAAATACCATAATATATATGAATTAACAAAATTATATGATAAAGTCATGAAATCTGAGATTACATGGTAATAGTGATATTACTAATCTCATTTTCACGCATGAGTGCCTTTTGGTGGAATTCCTCCTTAATTAACCAGTGAACAAATAAGAGACTAACAGAACATAGATAATTTTTGGAGAGGTGCGAAAGACCAAACATCGAACACAAACTGCTGTCATAAAAAATACTTCAAGCATCAGATCTGTGTCTTTCTTTTTTTCATCATCAGCTCCATCCATAAATGCTGAAGGCTTCAGGTAGAGACGTTTCCGGCAGAGACTGTCTGTCTGATCAAGGTGATAACTGTTCTTGATTGTTCTGACAATGATTCTTTTCAGTGTGTTTTTGTCCCAGTGTGTATTGACCCCTGTCATCAAAACACTGGACTGTTGCTCGAGGATTAAATTAACATTTTAATAGATTGATTTTAGCAACCCTCTCTTCTGAGGAATGTGTATTGTCTAAATCTATTAGGGGGACTTTGATTGAATCGCGTCCTCCCACAACCATTAACCGCTAGGTCTCTCAACCAACTCGTATATTAAATAACAACCACAGCGCCATATAACCTGGCCCTTGCTAACGAAACCTTAAAGGAACGAATCAGTCATATATTGAAGGGAGAGTGTCAAAGTAAAGAGAATAAAACCAAACAAACAAAAACAAAAACAAAAACAAAAACAAAACAAAATCCGAAACCCTAACAGGATTTTCTTATAGAAATGTTTTCAGTTATACTATAACAATAGCCATATCATATTAAGGCCTATGACCGGATATTTGAATCTCTTTTCAATAATACTGCTTTTTACTGATATTTTGATACTGACAAATTAATCAAGTATAACTATGGTGGTAAAAATATAAATAGTAACTATTTTGTAGGGCAGCCAAGATGACAATATTTGGAGAAGGCCTGCAGGTGAAGGTATCGGTGACGTGTTAAACATGTATTTGGCACAATCAACCTAAGTCCAAATGTGATTTTGCAATTTTTAAATTGCTAAAATGGAAGCAGATCAAACAAAGTCCACATAATTAGGCACAGAAAGACACAAGGAGTCCTGATCAAATAAATGATGGTGGTGTATTTATCACTCCGAACATGACTAAAATAATATTTTGTCAGGTTGTCAGTGATAAAAATGTTTCACTTTTCCTCAGAGATTTTGTTTATAATATCTGCTTATTTTCTAAATTTTAATAATATATCTTAGGGCCGATATCAAGGTTCAAAATTAATTTTATGCTCGGGAAATAGACATTTGGTGTGGGGCCTATGCTTACCCAGACTGGACCCTCTTCCAGACAGACCTCCTTGCCGTCCCTGCAGACTGATCACTCCGCTCTCGAAGGGTCCTGGGGTCCAGGAGGACGTGGCCATCTCCGGGCTCATGTACGCGTAAGGGCTGGAATAGGAGCCTCCGACCGAGCGCACCAGAGCGCCTCCGTACTGATCCGCCCGAGCGCCGTTTCCAAGAACCAGCGGACTCTGGTAGGTCGCGTCCCGACCGGTGTTGGTGCTGACGGGCGGGCTGTGTGAATAGGAGAATCCGTGCGGAGGGTGAGGGCTGCTGGGCGTGAAGGAGGAGCCGTCCGTGCCTGTCTGGGGCCAGCCGTGGTGCCCACCGAGACCGTGGGACTGGTGTGGTGAGTCGCAGGTCTGCAGGTAGGGCAGGGTGGATAGCATGCCTGGGACTCTGGTGGTGGGGACGTAGACCGGAGAGCTGGCCGAAGGGTGGATGTAACTCCCGGAGTCATGGGCGTAGGGGGACTGATTGGCAGACAAGGCCAGACTTTGATACATTTTCACAACTTCTTGGAGTATGAAAATTATAGGGGGAATTCTTAAGTTGGTTTCAGTCCTGTTCAGACGATACTGTCTACGCGTAAATTCTCTCCAACCCTCTCCTGAGGAATTTGTTTGTGCCTTTTTCAACAAATGTGAAGATCCCTGTCCTGTGAAAGAAATAATTAGAGACATCGTTTTATGAATGTGAGAAGAAGAAAACACTGTCAGTCAAAGTTTCAACCACATTTGAAGTTCCAAACTTTTGAGGAATTTGTCATATAAGCAAGTGTTATTGTGTAAAAACCCAAAAGATAATCGTTCGCGTGTATTTTTACGTGGGTCAAATCTACTTACAGTCACGCATGGCAGAAGAGCTTGGAAAAAGTTCAACAATCACGTAGTATCATCAGTCATATTTCACCTGTATCATTCTGATTGACGTAAGATGGATTAAAATGACATTAACAATCGCTGATATGTGTGCATGCAGATAGAGGCGATTATCAGCGACCCCAGATATCCTGCAGAGCTGCACTGCCTCATTAAATCATAACCATAACGGAAACCAAATCAAACAACACACCAGATAGCGAGCTCCATTCTATATCTACCATGCATATATTTTCTGTCAATAGCAACTCAAATCACATAAAACGTTGATAATAGAGTCTGCTGCTTATAGGAGGAACACAATTTCTTTCCAAGGGCTCTCGGTGTATTATCTCACCAGATAAGGATGGTCGAATGATAAAGCAGTCCGGTCCCTCAATCGTCCAAACCTCAAAAGAGGAGAGCAGTGGGAAAACTTTGTCACTCCACACCGACGGACGAGGGAACACCGCGGAGCCTCTCTGTTTAATGCTTAAAAGTTGCGCGCACTGACCGGAAATAAAAAAACTGAAGCTGTTTTTTGGTCCCGGACGACTGCAGCGTTTCTCTTCCTGTCGGTGTATCTGGAGATAGTTACTGTCGCTGATAATTGCTGATATGGGTGTGCTCCTACTCGCTCCCCTACTGGAAAATTTGTACGGGAGAAAAACACGTGATGCAGTCCGCTGCTCCGAGGTAGGCCTAGGTGGGGAGAGAGGGAAGGAGGGGGGTGGCGGGGAGGGAAGGAGGGTCCGTGGGTGCCGGAGAGGGGAGGAGAGGCCCCAAAACTGAGGACTGGGGGGTATATGAGCTTTAATTGCACCTGTATTCATATTTGTCTGGGTAGTTTTGGGTCATTTTTTCATTAAAAAGGAGGCCAAATTGGACAAATTTAGACCCAGACATAAGGTGAAGGATAACCTAACAAACTCCTTTAGTGAAATGGATTGCTTTTGAAATCAATATGTAAAATCTTAATTTTATGGTAGATGGGTTTTTTTTAATGGGCATAAATTTACACTTTTCTGGTGATTGTCCGCCGTTAAATTTACAGCATTATAACCATGTTTGGCGTGTTAACACACACACCTGCTCTTTCCCGTTACTGGAATATTGAATCATTTCCAAGTTGTAACAGGATCATCAAAACGGACTCAAGCAATTTTTAAGTGACTTTAATAGAGTAGACTTTTGTTGATTCAATCAGTGATTTTCTGGAGATAAAGACACACATCTGAAAGAGAAAGTGTGTTGGAGTTTTTATGGTATGATAAATGTGACTGAGTTCTCTGTATAAGCGCCATCACTGACTGAACAATAACTTCATGTTGTCACTGCCGCTCAAAGGAAATGGAAATGATTTAGCACCACATATATATGAAGGTATATCTTAGATAAGTGACACTGACGCTAAAACAAAACAAAATGAAATAGGACTAACAGCCAGTGTTTTTATGCTTTATATTGTAATCGGCCATAGTCATCATTTTGTGCTAAGGCCCATTGGGTACACCGAGGTCATCTGTATTTTAATGAGTATTTTAGGGTTTATCAGCCTGGAGGGAGTTTATATTCTACAATTAAAATCTACACAAGACAGCATTTTATTGCTCACCGTGCGAGAGAGGCGTTAAAAGATCATTTAGACCCTCACGTTGGAAAATATAATTTAGTAAAAAAAATACTAAAAATATAACATTCTAGCTGAATAATAAAATACATTCGATATGAAAAATCCAAATAATTAAGACATTTTAAGACACTTTTTATGTCTCGGGGGAATACTTGGAGTCATGGCGACATTCCTAGTGTTCAAATCAGTTGTATCTATTTTTACCATCTACCAGGTTAGTAGGCCTGTCAGCGATCCAAATAGAAATAAAGAAAGCCGTATTTAAGCCTTTCTTTATACCACAACTTGAACCCAATGAAGATTTTCAATTTAAAAAATCTAAGTGACATGAAATAAAAAGCAATCTATCGGAAATGAAAAACAGTCTATCGGTGCTATAATGAATGTCATCCATTAGGCTAAATTGTATTCAGGTTAAAAGATAAGACGTAAATATCAGTAAATACTTCCCCGACATTCCTGTGACTTCTCTCAAGCTTAATAACATTACCAACTGACACTATCGATGATGATGGAGTATGTCTGTCCACGTCCCCTCTTCCTTTAACGGCAGAACTCTTTATGCCGATTTGAGAAACGGTTTCGAACCACACAGATGCTGCTGCATGCAGATATTTACTTAATATTTGTAGCATTTCAACTATTATACAGTAAAGGAAATCAATACAGGCCTTGTTAGTTTGTAGGTATTTTTTATACTGAAAGAGAAAATGTGCTTTCATTTTTATCTTTATTTCAGTTCGGGGAAACCAATTCAGACCGGTTTCCTTTTTACTTTTGTACCATTTATTATTTGATTGTATTCTATCTGATGGAAAAGCACGCCATCCGTGAAAGTGAATGTAAAACTTATATGTCTTTAAATCGATAATCTAATTCCAACAGATGTCACGGTCACTCATTTTCTTTCGAATATCTCATCAAAAGAAAACTGTAGGCTTGTGGAAATATTTATGGGCCACACACGCTGCAGCAGCCATGCAAACATCTTCTAAAAAAACCAAAAATATTTATCAGTGCACAGGTAGCTAAACATAAATTCAACCAACTGCTAGAGCTGGAGTGTGTTGCTGAGATAAAATAGCCTCCCTATCTTGTCCTCCATTCTAATCATCATCGGAACTTCGTCACTTTCGCATTTATAACATTTGACATAAAAACAGGTTTGGATATCATTTCCAGGTAGACAGTAATTCAAGTGCAATAATGCCATTCAGCTCATTTATTATTCCCAGAAGTTTAACAATTTATTTATAAATGAGACTATGTAAATTAGATAGCTAATGCATTTTCAATAAATTTTTCAGGATAGATAGATAGAAAGAAAACATTTGTACAAAGCTACAAATAAGTTATTGGAAAGTTTATAGCCAGAAACTTAAAAAACAAACAAACATCTAATTACTTCAGCAGCGATTTTCTGATGAAATCAATAATATGCAAGACTCTAGGGAAGGTGAAGCTGGAGTTACATCACTATTCAGCAACTGCAGCGGCCAGCAGGATCATCCTCAGCACTGACTCTGAAGTCTCTCCCATACACAAAGAACACGTGACATGTGACTCTCCCTTCCATTCATAAGTCACCTTGGTAATAGGAAGCAGCTCGATTGTCTGACACTGAATGAAGAGAGAGGAAGAAAAGGAGAATTGTGGTCAATAAAAGAAATACATTCCACGTAGGAATACAGACTCTGAAAAATCTCTGTTTACCTGCCGTAAAATGCAAGAACACTTGTCTTTCTGAGGTTTGCACCACTGTAGGATCTGGGAAGTTTGTGATAGGATGAATATGCATCACACAAGGAGGTCAACATCTTATTACCTGATTCATTTTTGTTTTTAAATTATATATTTTTTCTTTTTCTCTTGCTGGCTTTACCATGTGATTAGAGTATGTGAACAGCACCTGTATGAGCGCATGTTAGGCTATATCTAGACACAGATGGTTGACTGGCAACCTCATGGTGACAGCAAGAAAGTCACCACCCCTGGCCAAGAAATAGTTCTGCACATTAGTCCACAACTTGTCACTTTTGCACTTCTTTTTGATGATGTGTTGAAAATAAAATTTTAGAGGTGCTGGCAGGCAGACTTTGTTTCCTTTGGACAGAGCTAGGCTAGCTGTTTCCCCCTGTTTCAAGTCTTCGTGGTAAGCTAAGCTAACTGTCTCCAAGCTCTAGCTTCATATTTACCATTCAGACATAGAGTAGTGATGTGTGTGAGTGTGTATTTGTGTGTGTGTGTGTGTGTGTGTGAGTGTGTGTGCTTCTGCACCACTCTCACATTCCTTTTACTGGACTAATAAAGTGATTCTGACTCTGTTGTGACAAAGCTGATTCACATTTTAAAAAATGAAGGCCAGTACTGTCCAAAAAAGGGAAAGGGACATTTTAAAAACACAAAGCCAACAACACTACACTGATTAGTTCACAATGAGGTTGATAGATACTACAACCTTTCACTGGCCCCAACAGATCACATTTGGTCCAGCCTAAGCTGTAGCATTGCCAACAATTGAAAAAAATCATGATCATTGCATTAACTTTCACAATTGTGTACTCTACTCAAAAATTTGATTAAAAAAACAACAACAACCTTGCGTTGTCCTCCCACGGCCGGCACAAATGAAGCAGAAGTGTCTGTTTTGAAAGTTATAAGTGGTATAACCAAACCCAGCACACAAACTGTATCTTATCTGACAGACATGTGATGTAAAAGAAAAGATGAGCCTGACAACTTGTGTGTAAACTTCCTTAGTCAAAGCCTGTGATGGTTAATTACGCTACCAACCCCACCACAGGATATACAGTTGATTCTTCCTGTGGCATAGCAGCAAATGCAGTCCTGTTGATCAAATGAAGCTCTGTTAAAGGCAGTGAAATACTGACACTCAAACAGAATAACTGAATGTACAAAGAGAAGGTAAAGCAGCCTATAGTTAAGTTATTTCTGATTCTAAAAATGAAATTAATAAAAATTAGGAATACCAGGGATATTAGTTTGTATTTGGCGAAAATTTTAATGGTTTGACATTTTGGGAAATACGCTTATTTGATTTCTTGCAGAGAGTTAGACGAGAAGATCAGTATCACTGGCTAGCTTAGCTTAGCCTACACAGACAAAACAGGGCGAATCAGCTAACCTGGCTCTGTCAAAAGGTATCAAAACCCCCAACCATCACCTTCTTCAGGGAGTTATGGGCTGGACTATTTTTTGGCTGGGTGCAGTAACTCCATGAAGTCTCAAATGAGATATCATGATTTAATTAGTGATGGGTGGATGTACCTTCGGACAGAGCCAGGCCAGGCATTTCCCTGTTTCCATTTTTTGCGCCAAGCAAAGCTAAGCCAACCACAGTGGTGGAAGAAGTTCTCAGATCCTTTACATATGTAAAAGTATCAATACCACAATGTAAAAATACACATTACAAGTAAAGGTCCTGCATTTAAAATCCAACTTAAGTAAAAGTATTGAAGTATTACCAGCTAAATTTCCTTAAAGTACTAAAGTAAAAGTACTCATTTTGCAGAAAATCAGGCTGTGACTTATACTACTATTATAATAAACATATTCAACAAAGAACATTGTTAATACTGATGAGTCAGTGTATAAACAGCATTTTATTGTTGTAGCTGCTTGAGGTGGAGCTACTTTGAACTGCTTAGTATGGGTCGTAAGATAAATCTGAGAGGTCTTGAGATGACAGATTGGGTAGGAAAGAAGAAAAAGCATAGTTGTGCTGCATAAATTTGGACTGGCTTTTGAGAACTTTTCTTTAATTTTTGCATTTTTGGAAAATATTGCAGAGTTTTACCTCTTTGGACTTTAAACAGTTATTTATTTGAAACCATGTGAGGAGAAATGTGTCTTTAGTGGAACTTCAAACAACTCATCTGAAACATGACAGAGACATAAATACACACTGATATTTTGGGGGCCCAAAAGCCAAAAGGTTTGGGAACCACTTGTTTTATCTTTAACTATCCAGTGTAATTTATAAGCTCATGATTACGTTGTTTTATGTAACATTTTAATCTGAAAAGTAACTAAAGCTGTCAAATAGATGTAGTGGAGTAAAAAGTACAATATTTATCTCTGAATTGTAGTTGGGTAGAAGTATGAAGTAAGTACAGTACTTGAGTAAATGTACTTAGTTACACTCTACCACTGGCTAACTGGTTGCTGACTGTAGTTTCATATTTAATGGACACATATGAAAGTGTTATCAATCTTCTCATCTAACTCTCAACAAGAAAGCAAGTAAGCATATTTTCCAAAATGTTAAATTCTTGTTTTAAAGTAATACATTTTTGCTCACCTCCCTGCTCATAGCCTACTATAGGCAGTCATTGAAGTATTTGTTCTTGAGCTAGTGTTAACTCAATAATAGATTCAATTGGGCAAGATTTTTTTTAGCTTTTGGTAATGACAAATTCTAAACAAACACAAAGGAATATAGTAAATAAATATCATAAAAAATATTGTTTTACTTTTGAAATAAAAAATATGATTGTTCACATATGGTAAATGGTCTGTACTGTTAAAACGCTTTTTACCCTACGAGTCACATTCACACACTGATGGCAGGGGCTACCATGCAAGGTCCCAACCTTCCTATCAGAGGCATCTTGCCCAAGGACACTTCGACATGAGGACTGGAGGAGCCAGGAATCAAACTGCCGATCTTCCGATTAGTGGATGACCCACTCTACCTCCTGAGCCACAGCTGCCCCAACAGCATATCTGACCCAGGCTCATCAGAAAGCGGAGAAACAGAATAAGAAAGAGCTATAAATGAACAGAATAACAATCATAACAAGTGGCAATAACAGTAACCAGTAACACACTTTATCTCTCTCTACCAGTATCTCCATTTACGTCTACTAAAAGTGCTTATTTTACCACTGACAGGCTCAGATTGTTATTATAAGTGTCTGACAACATTATGGAAAGGACCATACAGAGAAAAAAGACTTTTTTCTTTACCTTTCACTTGATCCGGTCTGTTTGTTATTGTGTTTAATCAAGTCTTGCTCAGTCAGGAACACTCTCGTCATAGATTAAACTTAAATTTATTGCAACGAATGGAAATACAGTTTAGCTTGGCGCTGACGGCTCTGCTCTAAGATGCTCCCTGGATTAGACAAGCAGCATGCTAAACTAAACCAGGGAGCGCAATGCAGAAACCCTCCCAGGGATACAAGAGTGGGCCAAGCAAGATTGTCATCTCCCATTCCCTTTAAGACTATTTTAAGCCATGTTAAGAACCGTAACCAAAAAGGTGGAGGCTGGGGTGGTGGAGGCAAAGCTTTGCCAGCAGCAGCATGGTGTGGCAGCACTGGTGTAGCAGGGATTAGTGTAGGAAGGAGTCATATTTAAATGGACCGCCTTGTCGAGAGAATGGTTGTGATTGGTGTGTAACTGATTGGAAACACTGATTCAATCAGCAGCCTGTCAGCTGATTCCAGTTGGGGCGTATGACTTCTGTGTCCTGCATGAACTAACGCAATGCTTCATTTGTTGCAGGAAGACAGCTAAGTAATCAGCTAAATTTTCAGCTGAGACTTTGAAAATCTTTTAGATAACACTAAGCTACACTTTCTGTACTCCAACACTACAAAGTCTTCCCGGCACTCTTCTCTTCAATTCTCAATCACGTTTCCACCGTTGTCTTCCTGCAACAACTCAACTCTTGTGAGATTTCAGAGCAAGACTTCTCCTTGAGCGAGACTTGGTTAGACACAATAACAAACAGATTGGATCAAGTGAAAGGTAAAGAAAGGCATTTTATTCCTATTCCTTTCCATAATGCTGTCAGACACTTATAATAACAATATGAGCATTTCGGTGGCAAAAACAAGCACTTTTATAGGATGTACAATGACGGGGTGCAATTGAGTTGGGTGGGTGTATGTGGTTTGTCTAAGTGATGTTGCCTTACCTAGCTGTAGCTGTAGATGGCGGACCCTGTCGTGCATGTGCGATTCACATCCATGGCTGACTCAGATCCTGTAGTGACAGGCGAATATGTTTCTCGTGCTGGTTTTGTTTCCTGACTGCTTATGGATTTTTGACCATGTGCTGTAACTATTTAATAGCTATTAAATTAAATTGCTATTAAAATAGCCTATTTAATTCAAGCTTGCTGGGCCACTCAGAGGTTGCTCCTGTGCTGGATGTGGCCCGGGGGCTGCCAGTTAAATAGACCAGATATACAGTATGTTATGTAATGCTGCAGTTTTTCCCATTGAATCTTCAAAATATTGACTGTGTGAAACAGTGTTAATCAATCCACAGATGACGTGTGGAACCTCAATGATTTGATTTCCATCCTGAAAAAATGGGGGGCCTTAACAGAATCTGCCACAGCCCAGTTGGGATTTGTCCACTGGTGTCAACTGGCTCACCTGACATAAATGCATCATATTGTTATAGTTGAAATGTGAAGATAAGGTTGATGTATTGTCTTTAATGTTTAAGGTCAAAGTGAAATTTGAATTCTACTCACTTTTTGTATAAGGAAATATAAACACCAACACTGCAGCTATTGTTTATAAATGATACATTTTTCAAGAAAGGACCAAATCTTTTTTGGAAATAAAAAAATGTAAGCTTCAGGCCCCTGGTTGGGCATTTACCATGGCATAGATTGATTGACATTTGAGACCTGGCATTGCTAACAGACATGCTGTCAATTTCTGTTGTGTACTACTGACTGGAGCATGTCATACTATATAGCCTGTGAACACTGACTGAGAATGTTTTCTCCCTTATTCAACAAGCAACTCAATGTACACCTCGGTTCATCCCTGTTATTACCATCCAAGTCTGCAAAAAATCTTGAGGTTATACTAGATGACCAGCTGTCCTTCACTGAACAAATTGCAGCAGTCAACTCAGTCATGTAGATTCATTGTGTACAACATCAGGAGGATTTGGCCATACCTGTCTGAGCATGCAGCACAATCCCTAGTCCAAGCGCTGTTCATCTCTTGACTACTGTAACTTGCTCCTTGTTGGTCTACCAGTATGAACTGTTAAACCTCTGCAGAGGATTCAGAATGCAGTGGTGTATCTGGTGTTCAACCAACCTAAAAAAGCTCATGTCACACCTCTGTTTGTCTCTCTACATTGGCTCCCAATGGCGACTTGCATCAAGTTCAAAGTTTTGATGCATGCCTTCAAGGCAACCAATGGAATCGCATTTTCCTACATTGATTCACTCATCAGGCCGTATGTCCTCTCCCATTTGCTCGAGTTTGCAAATGAATGATGTCTGGTAATACCACTGGCTGGTATGAAATCACAACCCAGACTCTTCTGATCTGTGTTTCTGCAATGGTGGAATGAGCTTCCCAGCTCCACATGGTTTGCTGACTCCCTGCTTGGTGCATTCCAGAAACACCTGAAAGCTCATCTCTTCCATGAACACCTCAACACTTGAGCCCCCTAACCTTTTTAGCACTTTGTTGATTGTTGCACTTCTTTCTTGTTGCTTATGGTATTTCTTATGCACTTGTGTACTTCCTATTGTTGCTCACTTTAATAATTGTATAAAATTTAAAAAACAAAACAAATCAAAACAAAAAAAAAAAAATTTCTGTTTAGCGCACTTTCTCATTGCACTTGTATTTGGTCAGCTACTTGAAAATTTGTACCACTGCTCTTTCTGAGTTAGTTCTCTGTCCCTTTGAGTAATTCACTGAGTGATATAATGAACTGTTTCTATTGCCCACACAGATATTGTACCAATCAAATGATTGGTATTGATACCATCAGTCATAACCAAAAATTACAATTACTGTAATTACTGTATTAATATATACCATTTTCTCAGCAAATATGAATTTTAATTTCAATTCAACTTTAAGTCTTCTTACGGTAAAAGAACAATGGCGTCGCTTGAAATGATAAAATCAGCTTTTTCTCATTTGCATTTCCTCAGATGTATATTTGCTAAACATAGATCTTTTACCATGGTATGGTCTTTGACTTCCACTCTGTGTGGGGTGTCTCAGTAAATATCTCCAGGCGATACTAAAAAAGACAGAACATGCATCGAGCAAAGGGAGAGAAGACAAATTGTTATAAATAAGAACTCTGAAACTGTTGATTTGCACCATATTTTTCCTTTTTAGGTTCTGTTAAACCCCTTCACATTTATAGTCTGTTCCTCCTCATTCATATTCTACAGTATATGAAGCAACATTATGCTTGACTGAAATATTCAACCCCATGACTCAATTTATGATGGCTGCACATTTACATATAATTATATAATATATAATATTATATAATAGTATATTATATAATATTGATGAATATTGATATATGATAGTTTATATAGTTTACATCAAATATACTGAATGATGCACTGTGATTATTGATGAAAAAAAAAAACATGTCAGTCTATCTTACCCTGTATGTGGCAAAGGCCTCCATGTTGGTAATCACTCCTTCTTTCACTGGCTTTGTGCTGTAGCAGCACTTTTCTGATGCATACTTGATGAAAGCCTGTTGAATATCATCTTTGCTGAGAGATGGCAAGCTATAAAATAATAGTTAAACATTTCTCAATAAACAAAGGTGCATGGGGACCTGCATAAAGAAGGTGAACGATTACTTTTTGAACAATTAGCCTCTAAATATGGCTCGCCATGACACATTTTTAGAAAAGTTCCTTCATATCAGACATTACATTTTTTCAGAACAGAGTGAATGTATCACTGATTTCATCACTGGAAGATTTGTTATTTGGTCCATCAGAGAAAAGGTTGTACCAATGTGATTAGTCTTGTTGGCCAAGAAGAAATTAATTTACATAGAAAATGGGAGGAAGAGCTTAATTTGAAAATTGATGATATGTGTTAGCAGTAAAAACAGTTTTTTAATTATATAATTTTTTTTTTTTTATTTCAGTCATAGGGCCCTATTTTAACGATCTAAAGTGCATTTAGGGTGTGTCCAAATCCACTTTTGCTATTTTAACAGCGGAAAAATGGTCACTGCGCCAGGCGCAAGGTTCAAAGGGGTTGTCCATAGTCTCCTAATTAATCATGGGTGTGTTTTGGGCGTAACATGCAATAAACCAATCATAGTGTCATCTCCCATTCCCTTTAAAAGCCAGGTGCGCTTGGCGGATTGCTATTATGATGGTGCATTTGCCAAGTAGTAAGAAGGAATGCTTCTCTGCAGAGGAAAAAGATGTGCTCATGCACTAAGTGAAAACGTGTGATCCATAACGAGCACACTGGCCCTGCTGCTCCTGGACCCTCCCATGGCCAGCCCTAGACCACCAGTTTAAGGTCCTGTTCATTAATTTGTTGCAAATGTATTTTCGTTTGATTTTTGGAAAGGTTTATCATTTAATTACAGCTTTGGTTTCTTTAAAATCATTTTGTTCAATCATGGAGTAACAGATAAAATCAGCAGGGTTTTAATCGCTGAAAGTATGGGAACCTGATCACTTTACTCTCAGAAATGTTAAAGAATATTTGTTAAATATTGTTCAAAAATTGAATAATTAATTCATCATGTTAATTAATCATGTAAAGAATCATTAACGCAGTTATCAGGACTTGATCAGCTCTCCAAGGTGCTGATCCTACTGCTGGCAGCAGCTAGAAGCTGTCCAGATTTATTTCCTTCTTTAGTTTAATCATTGTTTTCACCTCATTTATTTCCTCATGTTTTCCTCCTGTCATCATGTATTAATGTAGCAGGAGAGTCCATTTGTGTCTGATCCGTTGTTGTCCGTACTTATGTGCATTGCCACGATTTGGTCAAAATCGATTAGTTAATTACTGCGATTAGTTAATTCTGATAAATATTATGACATGTATTTTTTAAAATATGTTGATGTTCACAGTAATAATCTTTCACATTGTAATCCTTTTATTTGTCATCTTTTGCATGTTTGTGCACTGCTGCACATCCGTATGTGTGTAAAAAGCTGAGTGCACGCATGTTGTGCACCTATGCAGGCACATATTACTGTCTTGATAATACACCCTTAAAATAACAGTGAAACACTGCACCATTGACTTCAGTCCAGGTTTTTGTTGGTCAATAGCGCAATCGCTCTCTGCTGCCTCAAGATAGCAATGCGCCTAACCACATCTCATTTTAAGACCAACACGCCCATGGGCGCTCTGATGGGTGCAAGTGCATTTGCTATTTAAACAATGCTGGCGTTGGACGGGAAAATGATGACTGCATCGGTCTTAAACCAACAAAGACACTTGTGTCGCGCTTGGCGCCGCTTTGCAGCCGGGTGTAAGATAGGGCCCATAGAGTCCACTTGACACCAGAGAAGCTTCACTCAATAAACTAAACAAATATGGTAAGAAGTGATTATTATCTTCTTTCTTTTTGTGTGTATTTAATGTTGATACATTTATTTTTGTGGGGTTTTTTTTGCTTACTATTATGACAGGGGTGCTGGGGGTGTGCCCGAATACAAATACCTAATTCAGCAAAACACAAATAGCAGTTTTTTTTATGAACATCTGTTTCATACAAATATTTTTAAAATGATTTGTTTTCAGGAAGAAAAAACCCCCCAAACATGTCAAATACCAGCACACACTTCGGTCACATCGCCATCTCAGTCTCTGTCCTCTGCTCCACTGTTACATCTATCAACAGGTCTCAACGAGGGGGAGTCACATCCACCTGCTTCATGACACAAATTTCCCAATTTGGACATCATTCCTGGAGTTGGAGGTGTTTGCCAGAGACACGCAAAGTGCTCCCAAGGGACTCTGCCTAACCTGCTGTTCCCCTTCTCCTTTCCACAAAGTTAGGTTGTAAAAAATAGGCAATAAATGAAAAGTGCAAAGCAATAATTGCCTTTGAAATTCTTCCCTTCACGTTACACGTTGTGCTGTCTCTGTGTTATTGTTTTATAAATAGTCTGTCTGTAATGAGGCAATGAGTAAAGTTTTAGCTCAATAGTCAGCGCAGTCATCTATGATCTGGTAGACTCCAGTTCGAGACCTGGTGTGGGGACCTCCTTCGTAAAGTAGTTTATTCATGAACACTCATTCTAACGCTTTAATTTTCTAAAATTAAAAGCGAAATACAAACAAAACAGGATTTTTAAGCCTCTTTCCGCTTTTATTCGAATACAAATACAAATACAAATAATTTTTCTGCCTCAACAAATACAGATACAAATACAAATACTGGGCCCTCTGCACATCCCTAATGAGTACCCTATAAAACTTGTTTTATATGACTTATTATAAAAGAGAGTAATGTTAAGGTTGTTAGTGTATTTCTGGGGGATAGAAATTATTACAAAAAAGAAATGGAAGTGCATACAGTTAGTCCAACACGTGTATCTTCAATAATATGAATATGAAGATGCTCAACATCCTGAATATTTCTATTTAATATAATAGTAATGTAATCACCACAGGTCTCCTGGGAGATTATTTGGTAGAAATCCTTGATGTTGTGGATGTGATGTGAAAATGATACCACTTCACTCCCAGTTTGGACATGATAGTTGGGGTTCAGGTTGGTGACGCTGGTCAGATTACACTGGAGGTTGAAGACATTCACCTGCAACAACTATAGTGATGCTTTACATCTTTACATAAAGTCACAAAATGTACAGTACAAGATCATTCATGGCTGTGTGGTGGAATTATAATATCCATGTTTTAATAATACAAATATCAATCTAAGCTTGTTTGGGCAGCCTCTCCTGTTAGGATTCAAGCTGTACTGTACCTTTACACTCTGGTCGCATCTTCTCATAGCCAGGGACTCTATTGTACACTGAGGATGGACGAGTACTGGGAACACTAGAAAAATGAAACATAAATGAGTGTGCGTATACCCAATTCATGAGATGCCCTAAAACATCTAGAAAATCATATTAGTAGTTAATTCATTTATATTTAGATTAGTTGATCTCAAATCTATGAAGCCTCAAATGGCCAATATTAATTATTAATTATTACACAAAACAAACAAACAAACTATTAAAAAAAAACTATAAAACTATAGGAATTAAATAGTCACAAGAAAAAAATGTGTAAAATATATAAATATATATATAAATGAGTCACTATGTTATGAGACTCAATGAATCATTATGAAAAGTAATTTCACATTTCTTATTCTCATAATAATAGAGTTTTATGTGGGTCTTATTTATTTCATTTTTCTTCCTAAATCCCCTTTCTCAAAATTCAGTTTTTATTTCATAATGGCATTTTCCCCAATGACACTTTTATATCACAATGTCACTTTTTATTTCATAATGTCACTTTTTGCAATAGTGAGTTTTCACCACCGCCCACTCACCATTTAGTCAATCACATGCCCCAAGCCTCACTAATTGCAGGCAAGCTATAGAGTCTATTAGCTAGTGACTACAGAGAAAGACGGAGTTGGGTGTATTCCTCTGAAAAACATCAGACTGCTGAAGAAGGAATTATTTCATAATGTCTAATTGATTTGTTTAATATTGAAAACTTTGAGACTCCATATAAATCTTCCAAAAAGTATGTATGATAACAAATCAAAACAATGACATTTCTCATATCTATCAATTAGTTGTAGTTTTGAAAAATTAAATAATTCTAATTAAAGGTGTAGGATTTGGTATGAAATTATTTTTTTCAGAAGATTAAGAAAATGCAACAATAATAAAGATACCTTACTGCCTTACATGTTCTCACAACTTCCATCACAACCATCACCACCAATACAACTGTCAATATCACCACCATCATTACACTACTATACAGCATGTTGATTTTGGCTAAATACTTCAACTAATCTAAAGAGGAAAACAGCACTTGTCTCCCAATTTCACTGAAACCAAAATAAAAATGTTGAGCAACAGTGACTACAAATGTAAATGTTAGCTAACTATTTAAAATACTCATCGTTATGTGTTGACTACATGTAACACACCTTTTTTGGGATGGAGGGTCCATTTTCACCCAGAAAAATGAGATAAAAGCACACCTGAGGATATCCAAAGTGTGTGCCAGGTCCAATCATGTCAGTTGCTTTATAGATGTTTGAAAAAGAAAAGGAAATTACAGGAAAACAAAATTCTTTCTTTAAACTCCCTATTCCTCCTCTCTGATTGCGTACTGTGGCTGGTTGTTGACACAGTTTCTTACAAATATCACTTGTAATTAAGTACGCTGCTTTTTTCCAATTTAAAAAAGTGGGGATAATATTAAATAACTGAGCAGAGTAGGGCAGTCTTGTAAAGGAAATGCTAGAAATTTCTGACTTACATGCTCCTAGCAATAAGGAGAGCAGAAATGAAGAGCACCTAAATCTGCCACTATCAGTAAATGTGATGTTATCCAATAATTTTAAGCATTACTTTTTATATGAGTAGAAATTATTTTACCTAACACTTGGTAGGTATACATAATAATTAGCATCTTAACACATTTAAGTTTTATAAGCAGTAAAGTGATGGGGAAAGTCCCCCCCCCCCCCCCCCCCCCCCCTCCCCCCCCTTAGCATATTGTGTATTGTATGTGTAAAAATCTCAAGTGTTTGAATATGATTTCAGTGAGTATGATTAAACCAACCAACCCTGTTTTAAGGCAATATGTTGGGTAGAATATTAAAGGTAGTTTTTATAACAAATACAAGAAAATAAGTTAAATGGGCAAGATGACCACTGGAGTAATCTGTAACTGAATCTACAGATTTTACAATGTACTTGATCAATGAGTTGATTTCCTGTCTCTTATTTTTTCATAGATCGCTGTATTTTTATTATTTATTTATTTATATTTTTTTACAGATCAAAAAAAAAACTGCATGGGGGCTGATGCCCACATTTCGACTTGCCCCAGATATGTACTCCCATTTCTAGAAATATTTGAAAAAATAATTTTATATTTTGTTTCAGTGGATTAATATTTCTCCACAGGAATCTCTGATTGGATTACCAAATATTTGTCTAAGTACTGTATTAGAGGTAGGCCCCAATACAAATACGTTATTCGGCAAAGCACAAATAGTGGGTTTTTGACAAAAATTTATCTGATACAAATATTTTAAAAGTTATTCGTTTTTGGGAAGAAAAAAAAACATGTTTGATACCAGCGCACAGGTTGGTTACATTGCTATCTCATTCTCTCTCCTCTGCTCTGCAGTCTATCAGCAGGTCTCAATGAGGGGAGTCACATCCACCTGCTACATGACACGTGTGTCCTTATTTGGACATCATTCCCGGAGTTGGGGATGTTCCCTGGAGATAAAGCTGAGCTACTGACACAAGCGAAGTGCTCTCAAGGGACTCTCCATAACCTGTCGTTCCCATTCCTCTTTCCACAAAGTTAGGTTGTAAAAAATAGGCAATAAATGAAAAGCGCAAAGCAAGAATCACCTTTCAAGTTCTTCCCTACAAGAGACATGCTGTGCTGTCTCTGTGTTATGAGTGTATAAATAAGTAGAGGTCTGGCTGTGCATTTATGATGCACTTGGTTTTGGCTCAGTTGTCAGTGCAGTCATCTATGATCTGTGTGACTCAAGTTTGAGGCCCGATGTGGGAACCTCCTTCATAAAATAGTTTATTCATAAACACTTATTTTAACACTTTTATATCCTAAAATTAAAAGTCTAATAAAAAAACTGTATTTTTACACCTATTTCCACTTTTATTCGAATACAAATACAAATATAAATAATTTTGCTAACTCGACTAATACAAATACAAATACAAATACTAGGTTCTCTGCACATCCCTATACTGTATATTGTTTGTACTGTCACAAGAACACAGATGACCTTACAACATAAAGACCCACATATCATGCTCATATGGAGGGACATGAAAAATCAAATCTTTAACACTTAAAGGACGGATTCAATTAAATTTTTCAAGTCTGTCTTAAAACAATAGTCAGATGCCCACCTGACTATTTTTTGCCATAATCATTCCTCCTGTTCATACTGACTATTAGAAGATCCCCTCATAATGCACTTACAATGTAAGTGATAGAAGACAAAATCCACAGTCCTCCTTCCGTGCAGAAATGTACTTAAAAGTTTATCTGGAGCTAATATGAAGCTTCAGCCATCCAAATGAGTCAAATCAAGTAGATGCCTTTGAACATTAAAGTCTTTTTAGTGCCAAAGTCTCTCTTTTTGTTACTATACTTCCACCTTAGCTCAACAGGGAAACACTGTCCAAGGAAACACAAAGAGGGAATTTGATGCTAAAATATTGTAAATGTGGCATATATCAACTTGATATGACTAACTCAGACTGCTGAAGCCTCATATGAGCTTCAGGTAAACTTTTAAATGCATTTTTGAATTTAAATGACTGTGTGGATACACTGTGGATTTTGTCCTCCATCACTTACAGTGAAAGCACATTTGAAGGGGATCTTTTAATAGCCAGTATGAACAGGAGGACTGATTAAAGCGATTACAGCAACACATTTTTAACTTAAAAAGATTCAGAAGTCTTTGACAAAGAAATAAAGTAAAACATGATTAATAATCAAACATGTATTGGCTTTCCCTCATATGGCCTCATCCTCAATAATGATACAAGGGATTTTATTTGATTTCTGTACATTTTATAAATTTTCTCTAACCATAAACTCAGTGTGCATCTTCTGCCGTAACCTTAATCTTTCACCTTTGAGAAAAAGCCAACGAGATGGTTTAGCACATAGAGTAATTCCCGTCTCTGAGTACAGGAGTCAGATAGCGACCTTATGAATGAGGTGATTGGTGAGGACCTGCTCCACCACAGCCTCATTTACACAGTCCATCATGATGTTCCACATGGCTCTGTGTCGGGGGGCCCGTGGCACTATTACAGCTCCCCCGGTCAGTCTGTGGTTATGTCAATAAAAACGGGGATCCACAAATGCAACACATTCCCACTGCAGGCTGCATATCTGCTGTTTATGTCAGTTTTTGGTAATGTTTCTCTGGACAGACTGATAGGCCTATCCACCAGAGAGGCGTTGTCTCTGGATAGAAATGCCTTTTAACTTTGATCACCCTCTAATGCAATGCCATTGTCCTTTACAGCTGCATTCTTTGGACTGGAATGGAATTTCAGCCTCTATCTTCATTTTACATACACATGCCTGCAAGATAAGTTAGGAATTTTCCAAAGGTATTTATTGTCTATGAAAGAACATGCTGATGTTGTGTGTGTGTGTGTGTGTGTGTTTGCGTGTCTGCTTCAAGTCTTTTTTTAGAGGGTTTTCTCTAATACTTTGTCAGTGGTGCAAATTGAAGCTATGATTATTCCAGATAAGATCTTACCGGTCTTTATTTATCACTGAAAAAGCATTATTAACTCAAACCAGCCCCAAAGCCATAATGACCAGTTAGCAGAGACATGCTGAATAAGACCGGTGACGGTGTAGAAAAAGGCTAACAGAGTAGCCAACAACTTTATGGCAGATCACTAATATTCCCATACATGGGGAGTGGGTTCAACTCTTGTTTGTCCTCTCTGGCTGGATGTGAGTGATGTGTAGAGGTTCCTCTGGTCTGGAGAGACAGCAGAATGTGATGATATGGTTTGTGCGGCAGTCTGGCCACAATGACCAGAACACAATTAATTCTGTGGGACCTGTGACATATTTATCAATATTGTCATAAATTATCCTATAAATATAATTTTACCATCTACTGTGGTGTGCTGCCTCTATGTTATAGGTGTATAAATAGGTAGAGGTCTGTCTGCAATGACACAATGAGCTAATCTTTAGCTCAGTAGTCAGTGCAGTCGTCTATGATCTGGGAGACTCCAGTTTGAGACCCGATGAGGGGACCTCCTTTGTAAAGTAATTTATTCATGGACACTTATTGTAACACTGTAACACTGTTTCTAAATTAAAAGCATAATAAAAACAAAAACAGGATTTTTAAGCCTATTTCCACTTCTATTCGAATACAAATACAAACACAAATAATTTTGCTGCCTCAACAAATACAGATTCAAATACAAATATTGGGCCCTTTGCACATCACTAGTATCCATCCCCTAACTTGTGTTTTTCAATATCTTTTCACTGAGCTGCTTGGAGTATCCCTCCTGGTGTAGGTTTTACCACATTGCTGACTCACGAAAAGTCACAGTTTCCAGATACAGGTTTATTCATACTGTTTTTTTTAAATTTAAAAGTGTTTATAACACTGTGCCACATGTAGCTCTGCTCACCGAAAGGTTTTTCCCACCCCAAATACAACGTTCTACCCACTTCACATATGTTATAGTAGCGTAATATTAACATATTTATAATGGGACAGTGTGTGTGTCAAAAATACTTTCTGTCACCTCAGGTCAGGTGACAGCATTCCTATGAAGAAAAACGAAACAGCCAGCATCAGTGAGAATATAAAAAAAAAAAACTTCATATCAGGTTTTTTGTTTTTCATTGGTAATGATCCTATGCTCAAAAATAATTTGTTTTACAAGCAAAGCCATATACTGTATATGTGCTTGCTGTCATGAGATTAATGCCCCTTTTCATCATGTTCATGCTGATAAGTCATACTGGAGTAAAATTATTCTGTAATTCTGTTTTGCCATGATGGATGTTTTCTTTTCAAATGAATTATTGTTTCCTGGCAAAAGTCTGTCCCAGACTTGCAGCCCCATGGAGCCATGCAGGGTGACCAGTCATTTCTCTGGTCTATATGATGTGTTCGGAGCATCCCAGAAAATGTAAACTTTCTCCCCTTCTCTTACAACTCAACCTCAGTGGACTCCTACCAGAGACTAACAGAAACATGCCAGTGCACACAAGGAGCAGAGATAGAGGGGAAGAAAGGATTTAGAAAGTTTGGAACATGCCTCTTGTGTTCTGCTGGCTGGGGAATGTGAAGTAGGAGTCAGCCTAATCTCCAACGCCCATGAGAGACTGGCTCCTGTCTGCCTGGCTGCCATTTCCCTATCTGTGTGTTTCATTTCAGCCTGTCAGGCCCTATCGGGTCTGCTGGTGCTGCTGCTACTGCTGGGTTCAGGCCCAGATACAGAGTATACACTCACACATACTGTAGGACTGGGAAATACTTCAATATTACCATCTTTGAGTGGAATGGTATTGCGTTAATGATCATATTGTGTTATTATTTTATAAAATGCTGCTAAAGATTCTTTAAATATTTCACTGCTTTGAACATCAGTTTGATTATTTTATATGCATACATATGCCATATCCAGATGCATATTGATATCTGAACAAGACTAAGAGTTTATAACCATGCTAGTGGCTCTGTGAGGCACCAAAATTAAAAACACACACTGGGGAATATTGGTTTTGCTTAACAAAGTTAATGACATACTGTGTTGTGTGTAGTGTAATATGCGTTGTATATAAAGCAGATATTCAAAGATTTGAAGATATTCTGACCACTAAAGGAAGGGTCAGGGGTCATCAAAAATCATCTAATGGTTACATTTCATATCATACTTCACTGAAATCACGTTCTTACTGTTCACAGTGTTTTGTTTTATATACCAAAATGTTGTACAAATGAAAATTGTGAGCTTGTGGTTCATGATTCATTCATGGGAGACACTGGACACAGGGTCATTCCCTTCATGTGTGGTCACTCTCCAGGCCTTGTGTGACCACGAAATGGATCATCCATTCCTTATATAGGTGTAAGACCACTTACGTCACTGCTGCTTCATGTCTTTTTGTAATTTCCTAAGAACACATTTTTATTGTCTATCAATGGCCATTTATTGTGCATCAGGCAGGAACTATAATTTAGAGGTGACTTAAAATTGTTGATTTTTCCCCTGAAATGGTAAAACTAATAAATTATATCTACACATTATTACAAGGTAACTCAAACCAAATACTGGCTCTAGAGAGGGCCTTTCGTGTTTTTTGTCAGTTTTGCAGCCACCTTAGGTTCCTCTGCACTCTTGGAAGAGGAGAGTGAGGGGAAGGCTATTCGTTTGGTTGCAATCTGCATACTCACCACTAGATGCCACTAAATCCTACACACTGGCCTTTAATGGGCTTTTCATTGTACATGAATTATTTAACATCAAATGTATTATTTCAGTTTAGCAAGTTAGCATATTTACATATCTAATATGCAATGTGGCACCAAGTCAGTCACCAAGTCAGTAGGCTTCATCCTCTGCAGACCACGAATGTCTGTACAAAATTACATTGCAATCCATCCAATAGTTGTTAAGATATTTCAGTCTGGATCAAAGTGATGAGCGATATCTCAACGCACTTCATGGATTGACATAAAAACTTAAACAGAATTCATGTTTCCCAGACCATGTATTCTAATGACTTTGGTTATCCCCTATTTTTTCATCTAGTGCCACCATGAGGTTGACATTTGTTGTTTGGAGTGAAATGCCTCAGCAACTACTGGATATATCAATCAATCAATCAATCAATTTTTATTTATATAGCGCCATATCACAACAGAAGTCATCTCAAGGCAATTTTCACATAGAGCAGGTCAAGACCGTACTCTTTAATATACAGAGACCCAACAATTCCCCCATGAGCAAGCACTTGGCGACAGCGGTAAGGAAAAACTCCCCTTTAACGGGTAGAAACCTCAAGCAGACCCCGGCTCTTGGTGGGCGGCCATCTGCTTTGACCGGTTGGGTTGAGAGAGAGAAAGAGAGAGGGAAAGGGGGAGGGGGGACAGAAGAAAAAAAATCACAACAACAACAACAACAAGCACGAGCAGCAACAGCCAGGGAAGGATGCCATCAGGACTGTGAAGGACCGCGAAGGTTCGGCCCGGGACTCAGCTTTTCCTGAGATGGAGAAAGCACAAAAAACTCTGGGGAAGAAGCAAAGTTAGTGACATGCATTGATGTTACATGAATGCATGCAGATGGAGAGGAGGAGAGAGAAGCTCAGTGCATCATGGGAAGTCCCCCAGCAGTCTAGGCCTATAGCAGCATAACTAAGGGCTGATCCAAGGCGAGCCTGGTCAGCCCTAACTATAAGCTTTATCAAAAAGGAAAGTTTTAAGCCTACTCTTAAACATAGAGAGGGTGTCTGCACCCCGGACTGAATCCGGTAGATGGTTCCATAGAAGAGGAGCCTGATAGCTGAAAGCTCTGCCTCCCATTCTACTTTTAGAGACTGTAGGGACCACCAGTAAGCCTGCATACTGGGAGCGCAGTGTTCTAGTGGGATAATACGGTATTATGAGCTCTTCAAGATATGATGGTGCCTGACCATTAAGGGCTTTGTAAGTTAGGAGAAGGATTTTAAATTCTATTCTAAATTTAACAGGAAGCCAATGTAGTGAAGCTAAAATGGGAGAAATGTGGTCTCTTTTTCTAGTTTTAGTCAGAACACGTGCAGCTGCATTCTGGACCAGTTGGAGAGTCTTTAGAGACTTGTTAGGGCAGCCTGATAATAAGGAATTGCAGTAATCCAGCCTAGAAGTAACAAATGCGTGAACTAGTTTTTCTGCATCTTTTTGGGACAGGATGTGCCTGATTTTTGTGATAATACGTAAGTGAAAAAAGGCAGTCCTTGAGATTTGATTTATGTGGAAGTTAAAGGACATATCCTGATCAAAGATAACTCCCAGATTCCTTACGGTGGTGCTGGAGGCCAGGGTAATGCCATCCAGAGTAGCTTTATCATTAGATAATGTGTTTCTAAGGTGTTTAGGGCCAAGCACAATAACTTCAGTTTTATCTGAATTTAGTAGTAGAAAATTGCAGGTCATCCAGGTCTTTATGTCGTTAAGGCATGTTTGGAGTTTGTTTAACTGATTGGGTTCATCTGGCTTCACTGATAAATATAATTGGGTGTCATCTGCGTAACAATGAAAATTTATGGAGTGTTTCCTAATAATATTACCTAAAGGAAACATATACAAGGTGAATAGAATTGGTCCAAGTACAGAACCTTGTGGAACTCCGTGTCTAACTTTTGCCTTCACGGAGGATTCATCATTCACATGTACAAACTGAAATCGGTCTGATAAATAGGACTTAAACCAGCTTAATGCAGTTCCTTTAATGCCAATTAAATGTTCCAGTCTCTGCAAAAGGATTTGATGGTCAATTGTGTCGAATGCAGCACTAAGATCTAACAGGACAAGTATAGAGACAAATCCTTTGTCCGATGCAGTTAGGAGGTCATTTGTGACTTTCACCAGTGCTGTCTCTGTGCTATGATGCGCTCTAAATCCTGACTGAAAATCCTCAAATAAACTATTGTTATGTAGAAAGTCACATAACTGATTAGAGACTGCTTTCTCAAGGATCTTAGATAGAAATGGAAGGTTAGATATAGGTCTATAATTGGCTAAAACACCTGAATCAAGAGTAGGCTTCTTAAGAAGAGGTTTAATTACAGCTACTTTAAAAGACTGTGGTACATAGCCTGTTACTAAAGACAGATTGATCATATCTAGTAAAGAAGTGCTCACTAAGGGTAAGGCTTCCTTAAGCAGCCTAGTTGGGATGGGATCTAAGAGACAGGTTGATGGTTTAGCTGAACAGATCATTGAAGTTAGTTCAGACAAGTCTACTGGAGAAAAACAGTCCAAATATATGTCAGGATTTACTGCCGTTACCAAGGTTCCTGTGTTTGGGGAGAGAACGGTGCCTGTTGAGGGCAGGAGGTGGTTAATTTTGTCTCTAATAGTTAGAATTTTATAATTAAAGAAGCTCATAAAGTCGTTACTACTGAGAGCTATAGGAATACATGGATCAGTAGAGTTATGACTCTATTATGATATATTGCCATGAAATTTTCTACAGATATTCGTGTTCCCCTCAGGATGAACTGTAATAACCTTGGTGATTCCTTAGTTGTTCACGTAGTGTTCTTATCAGATCAAAATGTATTTTTGTCCAGTGCCCACAAACTGATGACCATCAGCCTCAGCTATCCTGTAATTTTAATGCCTGCCATCCATCTACCTCCCACCTACAACTGTTTTTGAGTGAAATGTCTCAGCAGTTAGATGGATTGCCATGACAGCTGGGTCACACATTCATGCTCCCCTCTGGATGAACTATACTAACTTTGATGATCCCTTAGCTTTTCATCTAGCACAATTATCAGGTCAAAATTACATAATAATTTTTCTATTCCTTTGGTTTACAACTAAGAAGAAGTACGTGCAAAACTAATGACATTCTATACTTTGTGTTTGGTGCTAAATAGCAAATGTTCACAACACCACTGTGCTTAAGTAGAGCCAGAGTTGGCCCTTTAAAGACCAAAGATCACCTCCAGACATGTTGTAAGACATAAAAATACTCTGCTTGGAATAATTTTTGTCTGATATGTTTTTTACTCAAAAATGTTAAGTTAACTTTCTTAAAAATTCTTAACATTACATCTACTCCTTCTCCCTGATTGAAAAATTTAGAATCTATGAATATGTAAATATTTTTCATTTCAAAAATTTAACTCCTACTTCACTGAAAAGTCCATTCTCAGTGTATGTGCACTGGAGGCTTCAAGTTTCCACATCACACTTGTATAAGTTGTACTGGCTCCAAACTAGTTGTAATGTCACAAACCATGCTCATAGGTACAGGTCTTAAACTCAGATTTAAGGTGAGCACAGAGAAATTTTCCCCTGTCAGCAGCTTCAAGTGAAAACAAACTCTTCACCAGTGGCGGGTGGTGACTCAAAAAACTGGGGAGGACAGGAATAAAACCAACATGGAATCTTACAACAAACAGCATCATACTATATCATTGTCCTCCACCCGATGAAATCAGAGTGTGGGGGGCAATTTTATATGCCAATAAAACAATTTGCTTTCAAAAACAAAAACCCCCGAGTGGTGAAAAGGCTGCTTCTTTAAAGGCATTTAGCATATACATATTGTTTCTAAACAAAGAAGTGCTCATTTTAGCTGTGGAGTGGTTCAGAATGTATCATTTTACCAACAAACATAAATTCAAATTCATAGTATTGTTCTGTTGTGAAAACAGATTTATGTACTCATCAAAAACAGACAACATATCACATGATTAACACATATTTCCTACAGAAATATATAAAGTACCACAAAGCTTATAATCTGATATAGGTACAGATCAGTGCTGAATAGTATAAAGACTGAACACTAAAAACATTCACAGATCTAAAAGTGTAGGTTCACATCAAAAAGTATTAATGCATGTATTAGATACATGACTTACATACTCTTATCTATATGTACGACATACAAAATATAGCCTACAAAGCTGACATGTTAACACTTGTTATTTTGTGTGCTTAAAAACGAACTGAAGAAATTGTCACAAGCAAGCAGCCAGACCTCCTGCACACTCATTCACAAATCACACAACATCAACAGGTGACTGAACAACCACTCAATTAAAAACTGGATCAATTCCAAATAAAAGAGTGAGTCCAGACAGTTCACTGTAACTTCAACAAGCAAACTACCCACAGCACATTATATGATCTCTTTGCTGTATTCTTCTTAAGGAGATAAATTCACTCAACAGCTACAGAGACATTTAACCATCAGAGAAGAAATTAGTGACCAAAGAGACAGAGAGAGAAGCTGTATGTGACTCACGTTATCTGACATCTTCTTTCTATCATGGAGATGAAGTATTCATGTCATAACATCCATTTGTGGCTGTTGGTCATCTTGTTTGTTAGTTAACAGAACTTTGTGGCTGCTGGTTAACCAGTCTGATATCATTAGCAACAATGACAAACAAGCTAATTCTCCTGGTTGTTTCATTTAAAATAAGTTGTTAACTTTCTATTGTTGTTGAGAGGAGTTCACTTCAGAGCAGTGGTATGTCAGGCCGTAGCACGTCACTGTAGCCCTGCTGAGGGTCCAGCCTGGACAGCTGAGGCATCTAGGCCCGAGGCTGCTCCAGCAGAACGGAGCTCTCCAGCCACTCCCCGGCGGTGTCCTGCCGCTGATGCGATGCCCAGTCCAAATCCATTCTCCCGTTAGCTTAACAACAGTCCTTGACAATCCTTCAGGGCTGCTACAACAAGCCAACTGTTGCGCTCTCACCTGCCAGCGGCCACAGTGCAGCAGGAGCCTCTGTGTTTGTGTGTGAGTGAGCACACGTACATACAGCACGAGGGGGGGCTGACTGACTCAGAGTGAGAGATGCTTTACTGAAACATGGTGCAAAACACAGTGTTAGAGATCCTCTATGTAATAATGGGAAGTGTAAGTGAGGAAAAAGACTGACAGCAGCTCATTTAATGGCCACAGATATCACTAATGAGAGGAAATTTCTGATTCCAACTTACAGAACCTTTAAGCAGAAAAACTAGTCCGCGCATATGTTACTTCTAGGCTGGATCATTGCAACTCATTATTATCAGGCTGCCCTTTCAAGTCTCTTAAGACTCTCCAGCTGGTCCAGAACACAGCTGCATGTGTACTGACTAAAACTAGAAAAAGAGATCACATTTCTCCCATTTTAGCTTGGCTACATTGGCTTCCTGTAAAATCTAGAATAGAATTTAAAATCCTTCTCCTAACTTACAAAGCCCTTAATGGTCAGGCACCATCATATGTTGAAGAGCTCATAGTACTGTATTATCCCCCTAGAACGCTGTGCTCCCAGAATGCAGGCTTACTGGTGGTTCCCACAGTCTTTAAAAGTAGAATGGGAGGCAGAGCCTTCAGCTATCAGGCTCCTCTCCTGTGGAACCATCTTCCAGATTCGGTCCGGGGGTAGACACCCAGAGTAGGCTTAAAACTTTCCTTTTTGATAAAGCTTATAGTTAGGGCCGGCCAAGCTCCCCTTGGACCAGCCTTTAATTATGCTGCTATAGGCTTGCCTAACCCTAACCCTGCCGGAGGACTTCCCATGATGCACTGAGCTCCTCTCTCTTCCTCTCCATCTGTATGTATACATATACTATTACTGCATGGAGTTCTTTGTGCTTTCTCATCTGCAGGAAACCCCAGGGACTGGGGTAAGGCCCTTAGTCATGAGGATGTCCTTCTCCAGCCGTTGGATCAGCCCTTAGTTATGCTGCTATAGGCCTAGACTGCTGATGGACTTCCCATGATGCACTGAGCTCCTCTCTCCTCCTCCTCCTCTCCATCTGTATGCATTCATGTACCATTAATGCATGTTACTAACTTGGCTTCTTCCCCAGAGTTTTTTGTGCTTTCTCATCTTGCAGGAAACCCTGGGTTGCCGAGCCTTCGCGATCCTTTGCAGTCCTGTTGGTGTCCTTCCCCGGCTATTGCTATTGCTGCTGTTATTGTTATTGTTATGATTGTTGTTATTCTGTCCCACCCCCTCCTCCACCTCCCCCTCCCCCTCTCCATCCCCCCTCTGTCTTTCTCTCTCTCAACCCAACTGGTCAAGGCAGATGGCCGCCCACCAAGAGCCAGGTTCTGCTTGAGGTTTCTACCCGTTAAAGGGGAGTTTTTCCTTACCACTGTTGCCAAGTTCTTGCTCATGGGGGGAATTGTTGGGTCTCTGTAAATTAAAAAGTATGGTCCAGATGCTCTATATGAAAAGAGCCCTGACTTTTTGTTATGATTTGGTGCTATATAAATAAAAACTGATTGATTGATTGATAAGCTTGACTTCATTTTAGAATTTTCATAAAAAAAAAAATCTTTATAAAAAATAGGTACATTGTGACATCGTCTAGTAACTTTTCAAGCAGGCTTTAGCTACATTCCACTGAAAATAGTTCGTGACATGGATAGTATGGCTGTAAACTAGTTCTAAATTAGTCTTATTTGGAGGTGAGTGGGAGAAAGAAAAACATCTTTCCACTATATTCAAGGATGCTTCTGATCCGGTTCTCAGTCACATCTCTTGTTTCTTCTCCTTCTGTGTGAATGGTCTCCTTGATTTTGTTTTTATTGGAAGAAGGACCCCATCACCCCCTCTTCTGAAGGCTTTTCCCCCCATTAAATGTTTTTTTTTTTTTTTTGTGAACTTTGTGTCTTCTTATAGGTCTAGCGACAGAGGGTGTCATATATTGTACAGATTGAAAAACCTATTCTGACAAATTTTGTGATTATGATTCAGACACGCATTCATACACTGATGGCAGAGGCTGCCATGCAAGGTGCCAACCTGCTCATCAGGAGCGATATAGTGATTTTTATCCAAAGCGCTTTACAAATGTTTCTTATGCTCATTTATACACACATTCACACACCAATGGCACAGCCATCAGGGGTAATTTGGGATTCAGTATCTTGCCCAAAGACACGTTGACACGTTGACGTGTCTTTGGGCAGAGGTGCCAGGGATCGAACCACAGACCTTCTGATTAGTGGACGACCTACTCTACATTCTAAGCCACAGCCACCCTCAATGATGAATAGTTAAATAGAGTGTGAAACATCTTCCCCCACAGTCCCATAAAAGGCCAATTTACACAGATCATTTACCCTTGGTTCAATCACACAACACGGAGCCCCACGACCAGCTGTCACACAGACTGCTGGCAAACATACAACACTGGCAGTTGGAGGAGATTGCCTGTATGTGTGTGAGAGAGAGAAGCCCAAGGGTACATTTCAATGCTTGTGTGCATACGTGTTTGCTGTTTACAATGTTTTGCTGCAAATGTTGCTATTTGCATATGTTTATGATTTTTATGCTCAGCGTTAGTCTGCCCAGAATTACTCATTCAAGCTGTGATTGATCCATGCAGGGTGTCTTCGCTCTCTCAAAGGTCAAACAGCACAACCACAAACCACAGGAAATGAGCACAGGCAATGGAGATAATGTGTGTTTGTGTGTATGCTGGAAGGCAGAATTATTGACTCATGTTTATGTACAGAAGAGCATGTGATCACTCTCCTGATGATGCTTGATGTTTACTTATAATGATGATGCGAACCAAACTTGTTTGGAACAAACACAAATTCAGAATGTGAGATGCTCTGGATGCAGAGAAGAGCAGACTAGTTTAAGTCAGACTATTTACCTTTTGAAAATAGAAATGACAAAGTCTTACTCTTGTAAATAAAAAGTTAAATTCCCAAAAAATAAATCGCACCATTGCTCAATTCAATACACTGAGGAGTTTTGCTGCTACATGTCTTGGTCAGATATGAGTAGCTTATGGTGGCTAATATTACCTAACATTAAACAGATACTGTTGTGTAACTGACCTGGTCTCCACCAAATCCTAAAAGAAATATCTTTAGCTTCTAAATGTTCACTAGCTAGTTGCTAACTTTGTTTGTCTGCCTTTGGTTCTGGGCAGGTGGTGTACAGTGGATTTTCAGAGATTTTTTGCTGAAAACATCTCCCTGCTGCTGCTGTGTGAGAATGACCAGAATTGTAATGTTGAGGGCTGTACATTCCCTGTAGTTTTCTCACTATGAGCGGCGCCCTTCACATTAGACATAGTCATTTCATCCATTGTTAATTTAAAAACATTGATCAGAGCAGCTTTAAATATTGTAATGATCACATACTTATTACACTTTCATACTCTTATTACTGGTTACAAACTTTTTAAAACCACTTCCTTGGTAGATTTACAAATACACTGTTGTTCCATCCTTAGAAATAACTGGATGAACCTGTCTGATAGAACCCTAAATATCTCCAGCAGTGCCAGTAAAGCCAAAATAACATGCACTTCATGCAAGGCTACTGTGGTGAACAAGCATAAAAAGTGGTCCACACCTGCATGGCCTGAACTGACTTGCAGACAAACAGAGAGGCAGGACTTCATGTGTTGGTGTTGGTATTAGATCTGCTCTTTTCTTGAGTAAATGCCACTCCACACATTTGTCTGTCTCCTTGCCTGCTGGAGAGCTGTTGGAATGCTCAGATAAGCATTTTACCTGGCTCACCTCGCTATACCTCCTACGCCATACCTCCTTTTTGTCTTCCAGTTCTACCTATCCCTCATGTTACACTCTCTCCTCAAACTTCCCTCTTTTATTCTTTCTCCCTCCTCTCCTCTATTAGCTACTGTACAAGTCTCTTAAAGGCCCTAACAACCCATTTTCTCAATCAGCTTCTTACTATGAGTTACAGAGTCCTACATGAACACAATATTTTCCGCCAAAGTTATAATGGCTGTTTTGTCTTTGCACCATGAATGCCTTTTTCCAGACCAAATCAGTGCTTTGTTGTGACGTAATCCTCTTACAGAGCTAGCTAACTACCTTGCAACATCCATAAAAAATAGTAACAGGAAAATGGTGACATGCTTAGATGAGATCAATGCTGTAAAAGTTGCTGTGAGTGGATTTAAAGAAATATTGACTTTTAAATTAATAAACAAATTTTTGTTGTTACAGAGCTTTCCAGGGCTTTAGTACTTACTCTATCTTCCACTTTTTTCTTATGCTCCAACATCTCTCCCTCTTTACCTACAATTCTCTTTCTTTTACTTCTTTCTGTCTCAGCAAGACAGCAAGCTTACCCAAGTTAGTCATAAGTGTGCTTGTACATAAACATATTCCAAGAAATTCATGCAACTGCAAGTGTATTCGCTTATACAAAGACTGACAGTCCCTCATAACAGGCCACGCACACAATCTCTCTCTAAACACACACACTAACACAGAGACATATGGAGCTGATAGTGAACTGGGAAGTACTTGCAATAGCCTGACTGACCTTGAGATAGAGCTTCATACAGAAAACAAGCACAGTCAGCAACACACACACAAAAAACAGATCGACACTGCAGACTGCTGTCACACTGCTGTTAAACTCTCAAACAAATATGTTGCATGAGCTTGTCATAGTAACTCTGTACTCTGTGGGACTGATGCAATAACAAGATCTATCTGTGACATTTCATCATATGAGAAAAAAAAACATGACAGCTTTAAAAATCATAATGAGGGATTTTACAAAAACACAAATATATTTGAATTTTGAAAATAGAAAAGAAAAATGCAAATAGATAGAGCTAATAAACTAACTTATACTTAAAATAAAAACTGGAAATGACATACCAAAGTATGTGCATTCATACATGGTTAGATACTGACTGTTGATCATTTTGGCCTGTTTGTAGAGCCACCCCTCTATCATTATCTGAGGTTATGCAAGAGCTATCACCTGCAGCAGTTTTACCCGGGTAATTATGCTGACCGTTGGCTTCTCTTATCTCCAGCACACACAAACACAAATACAGACAGAGGCAATTCAATCCAAAGGTATGGCTTCAAAATTTGCAGCTTTTTTAGACAAATTTTAGGTTAAATAGCAAAACGAAACAACAACAACAACAACAAAACCAATATCAGATGGCCCTTATTTGTGCAACTGTCTTATTTTTCCCACTAAAATGACCTATTACCCTTAAACTGGGTTGTGTTCTTTGATCAGATAGATAGATAGATAGATAGATAGATAGATAGATAGATAGACAGAAAGATAGATAGACAGACAGACGGACAGATAGATAGATTCTTTATTGATCCCAAAGGAAATTTAGGCATCCAGTAGCTCAATACGATAAATACATACAATAAAATTAATAATGCACACAATAAAAGTAGCCTGTATAAAATAAAATTATAAATTAGACTGTAACAATAAAAAATAGCCATATTAGATCAATTGTCTTTTAAACTGTGGTCCTTATCCCAACAAACTTAATAATGAGATTTTTTTGCCATGTGCAGGAAGTGCTGTACAGACAATCATCAGAAGGGGGCAGTGTGGACATTCTCATCTGTGGCTGTGACCGGTCCCTGCACTGCGTCTACAGGCTGAGAGACTGCAGTCCAGCCACAGCAGCTTCTCTGGAGTCATTGTTCTTATCCAACACTACTGTATATTTACTGTTACAATAGGCAAACAGTCCATTAGCTCACATTTAAACAATGCCTGCTGAAGTGTTGCAGCCTTACAGTTGGAATGCTGGTGTGTTGGAGCAAGACATTTTTGGGGGAGAAAATCTGTCAAAAATAAGACATCCACAATATAAGAATACAACAATATAATTTCCTGCAAATAGAGAACTGGCATTAAGGGGAAGCCATTATTGAATTATTCTTAAGTCACAGTTTAGAGGGTTTGTCATCATGTAATGTGGAAATCAATGAGTGAAGATGTGACAGTGTTTTATCCACAGCTCTTCACAGCAAGCAGTGAGATGAAACTTCAATACTTATTATTTTTGGAAGACAAGTGAAAATGATACACACTTTAAAGTGTACATATTTTCTTCTAATTCATAGCAGAGGTTTTCAGTTCTGTTCATTTGACCAAACTCTCTCTTTCAGTGTATGTAATATTTTTGGTCACTGTTCTTCAGATATAGTATTACGGTCTCATCTACAGTGTGTGAAATAATTGCTGTTTTTGTGTCCATCCCTGTTGGCTTAGGTTGAATTGCGTTTACTCACATGACATACATAGCCCTACTTAGCCTAAATTGCAACTATCCCATTTCTGAGCAATGCTGGGGAACCACATTACACCAGACCTGAGAGCACTTTGATAAGCCTTACACTTGTAAAACTATCCTGTGTGATTTGTTTGTCACTATGTAATATGAACAGGATTGTGTACAGTGACATGCTGTACCGCTGAGCTTTGTAGCATCTTATAATGCTTAATACGCTCTCCTCATTGGACATCAAGGCTGCTGACTGCTAGTATCCTATTAAATGTGACCTTGATGGGGCAATGACAGTTGATCAGTTATGCCTGAATGCAGACTTGATTATTTGTTTTACTTGAAGAGGTCAAGTGTATCCTTCTTTAAATGTTTTGCATATTGCCTGCAAATTGCAGATTTTACACTTGAGATATTTCAGTCACCTATGTCTTTTTATGGTCCATCTTTCTCGTTGTCTCTTCCTGTCTCTCTCTCCAGGACGGCGTCGGTCATCGGGGACTTCAGTAATAGCTCCCAGTGTGTTCTCCAATGTGAGAGAGAACAGGAGACATGCTGACCATAATCATATTAGGCAGCACTTCACTAAATAAAGCAAAAGGCCCCTCTCATCAAATCCACACAGCCACTAAGTGGGCCTTTGAGGCACTATGGCACCCCACATAGGTGTACATAGGCATGTGCATGTGTGTGACAGACAGACAGATTGAGAGTGTGTGTATATGTGTATATGTGTGTGTGTGTGTGTGTGTGTGTGTGTGTGTGTGTGCGTGTGTGTGTGTGCATTTTTACTGGAGCTTGGCAATTTACCACACAAGTTAAAATGTAATTTATTATTTCATGTCATTATATCTTTATTTCTACAATCCTCCAAGAATTGCAAGCAATTTATGTACAGGCACGGTATAGTGCATACATAGACAAACTCACTGTCTATTAATAAATGCTTCATCAAATTTTGAGCAGCGTGTCCTTGCAGTCCTGGGCTGTTCAGGTTTGCTGTCCAAAGCTGTTTTTGACTACAGGGAGTTTCTGCATGAGGGAAATTTGAGCTTGTTATAAAGAGACAGAGAGAGAGAGCGAGAAGTGGAGAGACAGGAGATGTGCATGCATGGTGCCCTAGAGAACCCAATGCTGTTTGTGGCTCTAGGGGTCCTGCCCAGGTAGCTATTCTTGGACAGCACTGAGGTCAGCATATCAATCACAAGATATCAACAACAACAAGATCTTTACAGACCTGGGACCAGACAAACAGTTGTAAAGTACACTTTTTGTAGACAGGGACTTCACGCGTGTTTATGTGCAGTCTTAAAATATAAAAAGTGTTGTGAGGTTGGAGGATCTATTTCAAGCACCTCTGCATCCGGAAATAAAAATCTCATTCATTTGTCCCATAGACTCTTACTTGACTCACAGCTGGAGAACTTCTACTACTTGGATTGGCATGAAACTCAACAGTACAAAATCGTAACAGTTGCATTAGTAAATATCTTGTTCTCTGATAAAAAAGTTGAAGGTACTAGTCTGAGTACACAAAATCTTTGGGGCAAAAGTCAACTATGACTCCCAAGGTGCATTTCGGCAGGAAACATCCAATCACCAAGCATAAAATTCTCCTATTTCTCTCCTTTTTCTAAAGTCTGGCTGGGACATATGTACGACTTTTGTTAGTATGTGTTCTTAAAAAAAAAAAAAAAAAAAACTAATAAAAAGTAAATAACAACAACAACAACAACAAAATTCTCCTATGGGCTTACAGTGGGTGGAAGTTAAAGATTATGATGTTAAGAAAACTGGAAAAACAATTTGCAGATTAAATTAATTTACCTTCAACGTTATGGTCAATTGTGGAACAATTGCTACTGGTCTGATTTGAATCAATCAGTTAATAAGTGGTGGCCATTGCATAAACCTATAGGACTGTTGCATTATCCAGGAGAGTCCTGTGTTTCTATGTTAAGTAACATTGAGGATATTGTTGAGTGAAAAAAATTAAATGGAAATACAGAAATAAACACTTCCAGAACCAGTGGCTCCTCCCACTTCACAACTATAAAATACTGAAGTTTCCATTAACAAATTGGTAATATTAAAAAAGAGCTAAATGTCTGATTAACAGCCTGGATGATGTTGATAATCTTTATAATGTTGATGAATCATTTTGCTTGCCTCACAGAAAGGCCAAAGGTGAGGATGCAGTGAGTTAAAGACCCTGAAATTGTATTTTCTTAATTAGCCTCATACTATGAGTGATTGGGTGCTATATGAACGCACAGTTTTCTGCCAAAGATAGAACAGTTTTGGTTATTTCACACAAGACATTTCTGTATTTATACATTTGTCTTGGTTTTTCTCACTGGCTTGAAGTGGGCAGGCCTCTGTTGGAAACTGTACTGTACTGTACTGTACTTCTGTGCGGATAGAGCAATTTTTGAATCAGAATATAAGAGCAGTTGTGGAAATACTTAAGATTCAATACCAAGTTATATTACATAAGACACACATAGCACTGAGTAATGTTACCCTAATTTATATGTATGTCTTTCAAATCTTAGCAACACTTTCCATAATCGTTGCATAAATACAAGATGCTAGTGGGGAAAGACCCAGGAATATCTCTCACCACAGACCAGTGGAAAAACATAATAACAATGTATATAATAAACTTTATTTTTATAGCACCTTTCTTAACAATGTTACAAAGTGCTTTACTAAAGACAATAAAACCAACAAGGCAGATAAGAATAAAGCAAAGAGGAGCACAAAGCACAGAAGTAAAGACAGAAGTACAGAGTAACAATAGAAGATGCACAATAATAGTAATGATAAAACAATAAAATGCACAGAAGTAAAAATAATAATAAAAAAATAAATAGAACATTGATTAACATCAATCAATAGGTGTGAAATCAGTAAATAAAACATATCAAACAGTTCCAAAATCTGAGGGTATAAGGAGAACAGAAGGGGGCCAAGAAATGAGCCTTGAGGGACCCCACAATTCAACTGAGCCATCGTGGAGGTAGAGTTACCCAGAGTGACAGAAAAAGTTCTATTAAGGAGGTATGTTCATAATAAAGTAAGAGACGGACCCTTGATGCCAACCCAAGTCTCTAGGTGGTTTAGGAGGATACTGTGGTCAACAGTGTCTAACCTAACTCTAAAAGAACTAAAATCAAGCAGTCACCTCTGTCTGCAGCTAGAAGTAGGTCATTAGTTACCCTAACAAGAGCTGTCTCGGTACTGTGAAGTGCTCTAAAACCAGACTGGAAGCAGTTAAAACACTATTGCTATTCATAAAAGAAATCAGTTGAGATGAAATTACTTTCTCCAGAACCTTTGATAAAAAAGACAGTTAGGAGATGGGCCTGTAGTTGCTTAAGGACAGAGCGTCCAAATTGGGTTTTTAAGCAGAAGGTGCACAATGGCATGCTTAAAACTATCAGGAAAGGAACTGGAGGTCAGAGAATTCTTAAAAATGTGCAGGGTAACAGGACTAACAGTGGGAAATATCTCCTGAGCAGCTTGGTGGGGATGGTGTCTAAGGTGCAGGAGGAAGAGTTCATGTGGGAAACTGTACTTTCTAACTCTGACAATGTAATGGGTTGAAACTGGGTAAAAGTGGCAAGATTATCATGTTGAATGGAGAGAATGCAGGGGGCAGACTGGATTTAGGACCTGATATTCTCCACCTTGCTAATAAAATGAGCAAGAAATCTGTCAGAGAGCTCAACATCCAATTCAGGAGAAGAGGTGGAGGTACCACCAATAACAGAATTAATTACTGCATAGAGACCTTTAGGATTATGGTTGTTTCTGGAAATTAAGTCTGAAAAATAAGCTGATCTGGCATCCTTTCCTGCATTTTGGTAGGTTAACATTAGGTTTTTAAGGGTGATAAGTGCTGATTTGGACTTGTTGGCCTTCCATTGTCGTCCAGATTTTCATGTAGCCAGAGGAGGTTATTTGATTTTTGTGTCCTTGTTTTAAATGGTGCAGTATCATCCAGGACGGATAGGCACTGATCATAAAAGAATTTAAAAGAGCATTAGGATTAAGAGGAGATAGGCACAAATTAAAAGATGAAGAATTAAAAGCATCACAGAATTTGGCAGTGGAACCAGCATTAAGAATGCAAGAGCTTATTGTAGGGTTGGGACTAGTAGTACAGACCTGGAGTGGAACTTTATGATCAGTGACAGGTATATCTGTCAAACTAAGACGCTCAAAAGAGAGACCAGTTGAGAGATCTAGATCCAAGGTATGACCCTTACAATGCATGGGCTCTTTAACAGATTGAGTGAGGTTAAAAGAGTCAATGAGATCTAGGAAATGAGAACTGAGGGACTGAGAAGGACAACACACATGAATGTTAAAATCACCAAGACTAACCACCCTGTCATATCTAGGTAAGACAATGGATAAAAGCTCAGAGAACTCAGGAATAAAATTAATTGATTTAGGTGGCCTATAGATTAAGATGCGGAGTACAGGCAGAGAACCAGTGATTAAGAAACTTAAAACTTCAAAGAAATTAAAATTACCAAAAGTAACAAGATGGCATTGAAGACCTGACTTGAAAATACAGCGAGACCACCTCCTCTCCCAGAGGGCCTGGGTTTATTAAAATAAGCAAATCCAGGGGGTGTGGCCTTATTCAGAGGAATAGTGTCCCCTTGAGACAGCCATGTCTCAGTGATCATAAAAAAGTCCAGATTATTAGAGACAATAAAATCGCTAATGATAAAAAATTTGTTTGAGAGACCAAAGTACATTGCCCATATTTACTCTCTTATGGGGCTTTCTAGAAAAGTGAGAAGTGCTCTGACCCAGAAGCTGCCAATCTTGGGTTGCTCGCTGTCTATGTGGTCGGCAATTTACAATTACATGGATGGGATGAACAGAAGAGCATTTTTGGCATGCCTGGGCTTCCATACAGGAGGAGCCCACTGCACATTCAGCAGACAGTGGTGAGAGAGCCGGGACAGTAGTTTTGAGTGAGCTAGGGGGAATATAGGCAGCAGGATACAGGTCGATTTTAGTATTGATCTGCAAATCAAGACGGGGAAGTCCAGTTTTATTTGCCGAGAGCTACAGTAACAGTAGCATGGCGTCAGACTGCAAGACTGGATAGATGGCAGGCGAACTTTGTTACCAGGACTAGAATTCCCTTGTTGTTGAGTTGGAGATTATCACATTTGTAAAGATCTTCCAGAATGAGTCGAAGTGGCTAATATATCCATAACCGCATGCTAAGCAAAAGTTACATAACCACTGATCAGCACTTTAGAGACAACATCTCTGAGCTCCTTCAGAGGGTCAGGATTAAACCTGAAATATGCAAATTTTGCCAAGGCCTGCAATCATCACCGCTAGGAATTTATAATGCTTCTGGAGATGAATTGATTGCTTGCACCTGATATGCCTGCATGTACAATCACGATGTGGGCAGATGGGTGATTCTCAATGATGGCAGGGATATGAGTGAGAATATCAATGACTTTTGCACCTGAGAATGAGTATGTAATGCCATTTGGGATAGCGACGGATCTAACCGTGGAATCACCCATGAGGATATATTCTGGAGGTGGAAAGAGGAGGCTGCTAGCTTTAGCTGTGCTAGCTGCAGTAGCACTGCAGAGGGGGACTGGGGGAGATGGAGGGAGCAGGTGAGGGAGTCACTTGGCAGCACTTGCGGGAAGGAGAGGCGGTCTGGGAGTTTGTGGTACTGCTGGAGAGAGAGGTGCGCTTTCTGTGAGAAATCCAGTACCTGCACTGCCATTTTGCACAACGGAGGACCAAAAGGATGACCTGAACTGGAGCTGAGTGGGAGTTTGCGGCGGCCCATCTTCATCCTCAGCCAGTCCCTGAAGTGGACCAAAGTGGCTGAAAAGGTGGAGTGTCAGGGAAAAGGATCAGGGAAAAGGGGCAAGGAACTTGAATTCTTTGGTGCCATGGTCCAGGAGGTGGAGGGCACTGTGTCCCTGAGGGATGGCACAGGGACAGAAGGGAGCCTGTCATCAGTTACAAGTAGCTCCACACCAGCCAGCCGGAGACGGGAGGTGATCTGGAACTGACGGTGCAATATTCACTCACTATTAATGATGTGCAGATAATAGAGATGAAAATGACAGGAGGAATTGATTTCAGAGGTCTCTCCTCCACTAGAGTGTTGTAGGCAGTCTGGCTTTAGATGATCCATGTGGCTGAAAACAGAGAGACAATTGAGTCACACAGCTGAGTTTAGTTTACATTATTTCTAATCGACATTGTGGGTGTATGTGATGTGCTGTGTGTAGCTTTGTATTTTGTATTTTGTATGGTGTGTTCTGTGTGGGTTTTTTTTTTGGGGGGGGGGGGGGGCTTTTTACTGTTTGTTGTTGTGCTGTTGTATGTTTTTTGTCGGGGACTACAGCTGCAAATTAGCTTCAAGCTAACTCTGGTGCAGTGCATCTTTAATGTTTCAAACTACATACTGTCCCATTCAATAAATAAATAAATCAATTTTAGTTTAATTCAGTATCCCTTCAGTGTTCCTCCTTCAGGGCATTTTTGTTGCTGGGAGCCAAACTAGCAGCATAGAAGTTTCCTCCACACAGCAATGGCGCACGATATAAGGCTGACTTGTTCTTTATGGTTTCACTGCCACTGTCCTTCAAAATAGTCAAAATTCAGGTGTACAATGAATAAAATCCTTTGTCCAGTTAAAAGAGATTCTGAAAAGCAACCAAGATCTAAAAAGTATAACTTTAAAAAGTGGCTAGAACTGGATAAAAAGTCGTTCTGTACTTTACCTGGTGCATTAGCCTATCAGTGCAGAGAGCGAGGGGATAAAAGGAGGCTGTGTCTCTCCCTCGCCCTCTCACTTCCTGGCTCGAAGGCCCTCCCACTTCCTGGCCTTTCACTTCATCCTGTACTCTCCATGCGGGTAGGTACGCAGCTGCATTGTCTGTAGCTTGTTGCTTTAGCTCTTGTTAGCCTGCATATTAAACAGCTCACCTCTGTTTGAAGTGGTCCATGGTGGCTAAGATGATTGTGATGAGCTCCATTGTTTTGCCATAAGCAAGTAAAGCACTCAGGTATGGACTTAATGTCTTCATTTAGCTATAACAATAGCCTGTTAGCCCAGGTATTGAACACCTTACCTGTAGGTTTTTTTTTATAGCGGATCCTGAACACATCACTGGCGAAACACAGATGCTCCAGTTAGGTGCAGAGCCTCGTCGTCTTTCTCCTCACTGGGAGGACGCTTCCTGATCGGGACCTGTGGCTGAACTCTGGACAGTAAGATAAGTGCAGGAACACTGCTGCTTTGCCTACCCTCGGTGTGCGGTGGCTGTTTTGCTTGGGACTGCTCTGTCGCCCTGCTACATAGATTATAGCTGCGGTGCATGCTGCCCTCTGCTTCGCTCGCTGCTTTCTGCTTCACTCGCCACTTCCTGCTTCGCTTGCTATTGTGACTGTTTTCTTCAAGTTGCTCGGCCCCCCAGTCTTTGTCCTAGAGCGGCCGGCTCCAGCGGCAGTTGCCCAGTCAGGACTGTGTGTGTGGGTGAGTGGGTGTTTGTGAGGACCGACAGGGTAGATGAATGGTCATACACACTAACTGGCTGGAGTGTGTGTGTGGGGGTGTTGTATGGGATCAGGTAATTTTATGTTTTCTTTGAGTGTATTGTATATTTTTGGAATTAATTGGTTGGTCATTTATCATTTAGTTTTCATGTTAATTGAATGATTATGTCCATTTGATTTAGTATCTCTGGCAGGAGACCCTGTTTCTTTGCTTACTATTTTTGTTTTTCTTTTGGTTTGTTACCAATCATGAAATAGTTTAATGATTTTTGTTTCCTAATTTCTATTTGAGTTTCAGCTCCAGGCTGTTAGTATTTTCTGTTAGGACATTTGTTAATTCTTTTTATGATTTTTTTTTTGTAATTACATATTGTGTTACTGATTGTGTTCTCCCCTCTCCCTTTAGTCGCTGAGAGCCAACGGTGGTGGCAGTGTTGTGTGATCCTGGATTTTGGTTTTCTTTGCACTTCAGTTTTTTGCTGTATGCCACGTACGAGTGGGGTGCTCCTTATTTAATTTGGACTTCCTTCCCCCAGTTTTCCCCTCACTGCTGGCAAGCCTCAGCACTGGAGCAGAGTGTTAGCACTTTAGTTCTCTTTTAAGTCATTTTTAACATATTGTGACCAACTAAATAAATTTGTTAAATATTTGTTAAACATTGAACCACGTCTCCTGCCCTTCTTTGTATTACTTACCTGCGTGCCTTTCCATTACCATTTATATTTATTTAAAATTCCCTGGGTGAAATTCCCAGGGTGGCGTTGTTGGTTTTACTTTCAAATTTCATAAGCTTAAATCTTTACCCACAATATTGTATCAGCCCTCGTATCGCCACATCAGGTTTGGGCAACAAAAACACTTTGGTTCTGATTAGTGAAAGATCTTGTTGTTGTTGTTGTTGTTGGCTAAAATGTTAATAAACAGTCTAGTCATTGTGGATTTTTTTCTGTATTAAACCAAGACCACGATCTTTCCTGAGTGCTGCCAGTGCCTAAACATAACCATAAAATGTTTAATATTGCTGTAGTTTCTTCTAGAAGGTATTATTCAGCAAGATCGGATATTTTGGAATTGGAATTCGGGAGGTATTGAATGTTGAGCATAGATGAATGGATGTGGGCGAAGGTAGAAGGAAGATGTTAGGCTGGTCTGGGAGGATGAAGACCGGGCAGAGGGAGACTCAGTGTGGGGGTTCTGTCTCAGGCATATTTCTGCCCAAGCTGATCATTGGCCCATAAAGGAGTCAGAATTAAATTTAACTGATTTGAACGTGAGCTTGACGGAGAACGTTAAGACTATTGCGGATGTAGGAGCAATCTGCTTGGGATGACCAGTGGCCAAGGACCTGAATGGTTTGGTCTGAGACGCCCAATCAGGCTGCTGTGGGCGCTGCGCTGATGCAGAAGGAGTGGCTAGAATAGAGTTCCGGAGATATGCTTAAAATACGTAGGACTTGGTGTAAGTGCCAGAATCGATTGGTTATTTTTCTTGTTTCAATGAGAGAGTGGATATTGAGGCATACCTGGAGCTGATGTATTTGGTCAGCGGCTCGTATGGGCTGAGATAGGATTCGAGATGGAATAAGTAGATATGGAAAGAAACTCCCAGCTGATCTGTTTTGCTCCTTCTGAGTGTGAATATGAAGACTGGGGTGACAAGAAGAATTATAGACCGATGAAGTCGGGCAAATTCACAGCACCTGAGGAATCTGAAAAAATCCAGCAGAAACATGGATTCTAGGGTTAAGTCAACCATAGAGGATATATAGCCTGAACGTAGGGAGTGAATGCAGAGGCTGAGAAGGTCAGAAGTGGATGGCAAGTGTCTAGCTGGGAGAACCAGTTCCTGTTTATGCAAGCCTTTTATTAACATCGTAACATGAGAATGGGAGGTTGAAGGACAATGGAAGCCAGTGACTAGTTTGATGAAGAAGTTGATTCCTGCTAAGTAGGTCTGGATGGTGGAGGACCAGATTTTTTGGATGGAATGAGCATGGGTGATGAAATTGCGGACGGACATGATGTCCAGAGAGGGAAAAGGCAGCTGGTAGGTGGAGTGATATGCCTTGAAGCAAGGCAAGCTAGTTGAATATTGTGGCTGAAAGTGGTGGGATAGGCGTTGGGTGAAGATCCAATTCTGGGGCCAGGTGTCTGAAATCCTGGAATGAGAAGCAAAACAATAAATCGATGAACTGGTGTTGAGCTGAGAATAAGGTGAGTCTGTGGAGGAACTGCATGATGGCTAGAGAATGACATCAACCTTTATTGGAGTGGATAAATATGGACTTTCTACACCATTCATGCCCCCAAAGGATGGCAGCTATTATTATGGGGTACAGCTTGTGAAGTGCGGATGAAGGAGAGTGAGACTCTGAGTCAAGGGATTCAAACTCTGGGGGCTAAACAGAGGCGAACCATTTCCTTCCAGAGTAGCTGCTGACACCAATGGAGGGAACTGCATCCATGTAAAGCTGAATGTCCTCAGGCTGGGTGATAAAGTCATCATAGAAGAAGGAAATGCCATTACAAGAAGACAGGAAATGTAGCCACATATGCATTTCCATCGTATCCCGGTGTGAAAATAAGGGGTTAAAATAAGTTAGCTCCTAATAAAGTTAAAGGAAAATTTTGTTTTATCAGCAAACTGAAAGTAATTGAGTTTTAATAAAGAGAAAATGGTTAACTGAGATTTAAATAATCAGGGCCTGAGCCCTCAAAGGGGCGAAGACCCTCTTGTGTTTGTTCTGTTTCTTTCTTTCTTTCTTTATTATCTCACCACTTCAGACCTAAATTTGACCCCCTAAACATGTTCAAAAACTCACCAAATTTGGCACGCACATCAGATCTGGTAAAAATTTGATAAAATGTAAAGATTATCCCCCAAAGTGCCAAAATGTGCTCTATAGCACCACCTATGTTACTAAAATGGCCGCCACGGTTTTGTCCTTTAGGACCACGGACTGTTTCCCCGTGTTTCACATCGAACTGTAAGTTGGATTTTCTGTGTCTTTGAGGATAAGTCGGCTGTACCGCACCTGAGCGACACACAGGCCTGCAACTTTTTTTATTTTGTGTGTGTGTGACTGTGTGTGTGTGTGTGTGGGCCCACTGTTAAATTGAGAGTCCACTGAAGAATTTGATCTGAGTCACTATAGGGAATAGTAGACAAAGTGAAAAGAACTAGGGGTTGTGCCAGAGAAAATGGGGAATTGGAGTTTTAAAGTCGTGGTATAAGCCAATTTAGTTTGTATTTTTTCAAGTGATTTATTAATTCGCTTAAGCTAATTTTATATTATTGAGAAAGTTATTATTTATCATTTTGAAGGGGTCTAATTTGTGTTATTCTATGTTTTGTTTCATTTAAACCAAACAGGTAAATATTATTTGTGTTTTATACAACAACCAAAAACAAAAAAGACTGGTAAACTATTATTCCTTTTCTTCAACAAAAGTTGTCCTGGTCAGTTATTTAAAACACATAAAAGTTGACATAATTAAATATACTGTTAAGTGTGACATTTCATTTGTTTATTAGAGTATTGTTACACCCAAAACAGGTAAACCTTCGTGGTAGCTATCTTATGAAACCGAACCCAAGCACCCCATCATTTCAGTCTAAAGTTAGTTATAGCAACATAGGCATAATCAATCATCAATCAATCAATCTTTATTTATATAGCGCCATATCACAACAGAAGTCATCTCAAGGCACTTAATAATATAGAGTGTGGGGTGCTACACCATTTTGCAGGCATTGTCCAGAACAACCCTAGTGTGGAGAGGGGGAACAGCAGCAGCCTTAGACAAAAGGATGGACAAGAAAGATTTGCTTGAGGAATTATGTGGATGGCATAATTGAGATGGCCAAGGAGAGCCGGCATTTAGTGCATCTGTCTGCCAGGAGGTAATTTGACAGAAGCAGAGAGATGCGCTGTAATTTCTCGGAGGGCAGAGATGCCTGGAAGGAAATTGCGTCCAGGGTGAAGCATAGGAACTCTATGGAAGTGCCAGGTGCTGATGTTTTCTCTTTGGAAAGAGGGATGCTGAGTTTGGAGAAAGCGTTGGTGAGTGTACTGAGCCTGTGGCGAGGCAGTGAGGATGGTGGAGTGATGATGAGAAAATCGTTGAGAAGATGGAGAATGTAAGGGAGCCTGTGGTTAGTCAGGATCCAGCATAGGGCTTCTGAAAGAGAATCAAAGATCTTATGATCTTTTGCAGCCAAAGGTAAGGCACACGGAAAAATAATATGCCACTTTCCAGCAAATGCCAAAAAAAACACCAGAAGTCTGGATGAATGGGCAAGACTTTGAATGCGCTGGTGATGTCTGCTTTAAAAAGCCATGCTCCACGTCCTGCTAGATGAATGAGGGTGATGGCATGGTTGATGGTTGCATATTGCATGGAGAAATCTGGACTGCGAATGACACTGTCGATGCTCAGAATGTGTGAGCCCTGTGGGGAAGACAGATCCATAATTAGCCTCTTATCCCAGTATTTGTGAGTGGCAACATCTATTGGGCTGATGCGGAACAGTGGAAAAGGAGGAATATCGAATGGGCCTATCATGAATCCTTCTTTGACCTCTTAAGCCAACAGGGTGTCAATGGTGTGAGGTTCTGTGAGAGCAGACTGGAGGTTGTGACAGACATGGGAAATGTCAGGAAGGAGTGCTATACCAGGATGAAAACCATGTATGAAGCCATCAATGAGAAAGTGAACGAGGTGTCTATCAGGATGGTTTTGTAGAGCAGTGGCAAGGACATTTACCGTAACGGGCATGTTGAGGTGCTGTACTAGTCAGTCTGCAGGTGTGGTTGGATTGTGGGGGCAGGTGCTCCTGGCATGTGCACTGCTGCAGAGGGAGAAGATGTGCAGGAGGGGGCAGCTGGAAAGAGAGCAACCCAGGTGATTGAAGTTATTGCACACCATCCTGCTTCCCTAGTAAAAGATTGGCCTTCCCTGTTTGTTGACCCTCTTCGGCATGGGGACGCTGACTGAAGGATGTATGTCCGCAGGCCTAGGAATGATGGGAGGTGGGGGTGCAGCAAGTGACAAGTGGTTGAAAACTGTGTCGTTGCATGAGAAAGAGGGGTGTGAGTGAGGTGGTGGAGCAGTGACAGTGCATGCTGTGGCAGGGAACGAGCTCCGAATAACTCGCAGGAGAGGGACGTGCGAGCTGCAAATATACGGCAGCAGAGTTCAGAGTCGATGGCACCCCAGTACATTCCCTGGTAAAATTGCTGTATCCAGCCAGCTGCCTGGTTAGTGAAGTGCACATGGTAGCTGTAAAACCCTGTCCCTCCAAAACTTAAGGCCACGTCAAGCACGATAGATAGATAGTCATGGAGCTCAACTCTCCATGTGGGAAATGCTGAACAGATAATATCACGGTAAAGAGAAAAAGCAAAGGGAAATTCTGTGGGAGTTAAGTCTTAAGGCTGTGAGGGTAGTGGGTGGAGGAGTTGCCAAACAGAACCAAATTTGTCTGCATTTCCCTGGCTAGTGTCGATGAAGGATGGCTTATGGAGCTGGGCTAAATCTACGTAATTACCAGAGAGAATCTGTTGGCGTAATGCAGGAGAGACAGGAGAAGGGTGATAAACTGATGCAGCTGGCTGGACAGATGGCACTGCTGTGAAAAGGGTGAAATTGGTAGCACAATGAGAAAAAACATTTGGGTGTCTTGGAAGGGATGAGATGGGGATGGGGACGGGAGGGGGAAAGGATAAACCAGTTGGAAGTGAAGGAAGTGGCTGAACACCATCAATTTGGTAGCCTGTGATGGGGCCCCCTTGAGTCGCTGAATGGGGCTCTCCTACTGCTGTGTTGGCTATGGAAAAAAAGGAGGAGCAGAAGCTGTGTTGCTGAGAAAAGCTGAAGGAAGGGTAGAGGAAGGGATGATAGAATGAAAGGATGCAAGTGCACAGGTATTTTGTGAAGCCTGCGAAGAGTGTGTGGCTGAGGCGGCGAAGGCCCTGCGATGTCACGCCTGACGACACTGGCAGTTGGTGGCTCAGGTGAGGAACCTGCAAGCGTGGGAGGTACGGAGTCTGTTGCTGCGTTGATGGAGGCTGAATCCATTATAAGTAGACAATTTTAAGTTTTGTTGTTTAAATTTTTTCTATTAGGTGTTTAGGTGAGAAGCACGGTCTGTCTGATCTCGAGAAATCTGAGACAGACAAGGTAGGATGGTTGACCAGGTATAAGTAGGCTTGACAGGTGATTAGAGGTGTGGTTGAGGAGTGGTTCTGCTCCTGAACCTAAGTTAACAAGTTAACCACATTTAACAACATTTTCTCATTATGTTGAGAGAAAACATAATTCAGCCAGCATTATGTTTCTAGCAAAACGTATTTGCTGTTGCAATTTAATTCCTAATTTCTAGGAGACAGGGTTGGCAGGTGGCATACAGTGTATTTTTTTGGAAAGAGGGATGAAACAAGGTTGAGAGAGAGTGAATCAAAACAGGGCTGGAAAACCAAATCAATGAGCTGGAAGATGCTAAAATGCTCTGAAGAGTTGAATGGAACTATAGAGTGGGTATGTTATTGGTCATTTTAGTGCAAAATTCCCTCTTCTGTTGAGTCTGTTGAGACCAGTTGACTTGTTTCAGAAAAGATCTCTGCTGGTAGTTACGCAGGCTTTTATCTGATGAGACGATGGCGGCACAGCTATGTGCTGCTATGAGGAACACTTTAATCCTATAAGAATTATACAGGAACTGTTTCATCATTGGGTTTTTTCTAAGAAACATGTGACCATAATAGAATTGTAGAGCAAAGAGCAGCCGGAAAATGTGGTACTGGGAAGTGAATGATTTTTGTTCAGATCCAAATATTAATTAATACGATTTATTCAGAGCCTCAGCATTTTGTTAAAAAATGACGTTGAAAAATATTTTGAAAGTGAAACCGACTTTCCTCCAGACCAACCTGTCCATTTCCTTAGCATTCCCTACCCCATGGGGGTTACAGCTGTGGCCAATGCACACAGTGTAAGTATTCAGTATTTATACAAATAGCCCCCAGCAAGGTCTCAGTTAAGAATTTGATTTGAAACCTTTTTTAAAACATATCATAACTTTCTTTTTCTCTGTTTTTTAATGTTGTATTTATTTATATAATATTTTATTGTATTATCTGTTTTCCTTATATCTTTTTATTTTCTTTGTTTATTTGTATTTTTTTTAAACCTTTTTTCATTATTTTATCATTATTTAGTTTTTTTCTCTTTGGAGTTTTTCTGAGTGTTTATCATATTGTTTTCCAACTGCTGTGACCTGTGACTGATTACATCATTGTTTTCTGAATACACATTCAGTACATGGTTGTCTTGGGCTGCAGCCAGTGGCTTTTAAATTTGGTTAGATTGGCATAATTTTGAGACATGTGTATATATAGCATGATCTTTGTTGGTGCTATTTTGCACCTGATGAAGATCTCATTTGCAAGATCTGAATGTTGCACAGAAATATTTAAAAAGAAAAAATTGTCAAAGAACAGTGTTTGGACTCTTTGGTCTTTCTGGTGATGATTTTTTTGGATGTGTATTTTTTGGTGAAACAATCTCCAGCTCAACAAACACTGGTTATATCAAGCAGCTCTCATAAGTAAATACAGTATGTGTAACTGTGATAGTATAACCCATAGTTCTGAGCTGACCTTCATGGACCATTCTCTTTTCATGAAGTGATAACAATAATAAACTTTGGATTAAAGTTTAATAAAAAGCACAAGAACAGAGAGCCCACAAGTTATGTAATGTATGATTTACAATTTGCAGAAGAGAGACAGACATGGCATGAATGAGATGAAATAAAACCTTTGTCCCTCCAGATGCTCCATACAAGGATCTAGGTAGATATTCCAAAGTGTCTCATTCCTTTGATAAATAAATATTTTTTAGCAGCATCAGCAGCTTTCTCTTAGTGAGGCTGCAACATCCACACCAATCATTCAAAGTAACAGTGGCTGAAAATGTGAGGGCCCAGTGTGTTGACAGTCTGGGTGATGATATATAGACCTCATAATTCCCTATTACCCCACTAGAACACTGCGCTCCCAGAATGCAGGCTTACATGTGGTTCCTACAGTCTCCAAAAGTAGAATGGGAGGCAGAGCCTTCAGCTATCAGGCTCCTCTCCTGTGGAACCATCTTCCAGATTCAGTCCAGGGGGCAGACACCCTCTCTACATTTAAGAGTAGGCTTAAAATTTTCCTTTTTGATAAAGCTTATAGTTAGGGCCGACCAAGCTCGCCTTGGACCAGCTGCTACAGGCCTGCCTAATCCTAACCCTGCCGGAGGACTTCCCATGATGCACTGAGCTCCTCTCTCTTCCTCTCCATCTGTATGTATACATATACCATTACTGCATGTTACTAACTAACTTGTTCTTTGTGCTTTCTCATCCGCAGGAAACCCCAGGGACTGGGGTGTGGCCCTTAGTCATGGGGATGTCCTTCTCCAGCCGTTGCTGCTGTTTGTTGTTGCTAGTCATGTATCTATTCTTGTTGTTGCTGCTGTTGTTCTGCTTCTCTGTGTCCCCCACCCCTCCCCCTCCCTCTTTCTCTCTCAACCCAACCAGTCAAAGCAGATGGCTGCCCACCTAGAACTGGGTTCTGCTTGAGGTTTCTTCCTGTTAAAGGGGAATTTTTCCTTACCACTGTCGCCAAGTGCTTGCTCATGGGGGAATCGTTGGGTCTCTGTAAATTAAAGAGTATGGCCTAGACCTGCTCTATGTGAAAAGCACCCTGAGATAACTTTTGTTGTGATTTGGTGTTATATAAATACATTTGAATTGAAATTGAATTGAAAAATTGAATATAAGGGATATAATGCAATTGTGGGAATTTCAAGGAGAGGCAGCTACATTACACACAAAGTTACTGTCTTCTATGAAACAAGATGAAGGGCCAAATCCACAAGAGGATTGCGTGGCTTTTGCGGCCGCTAAACCTGTGCAAATGAGAAAAAAATATAGCGTGTAATTCACAAAGAACCAGCAAAGGATGAAATGGACTGCAAACTGAGCTGCCAAGCAAATAGTGTCATGGTGCACCTGTGCCATTTGTATTTGTAAATTAGGTAATATTCATACATTTACTAACAAAAACCACACCATTATTTTAAAGAATAGTTTATTGGGATCAGCAAGATTCAGGAAAAAATAGGATGAGGGTCAATTGCAGTTGGATGTTTGGGGTTAAGCGGAGGGGTGAAGAGGGTCGGTCACCGGAGAGGATGAACAGGAGCCGGAGATTGCTCGACGTCATGTACGGTGGGATGATAGGGGCCTTATTGCAAAAATAGTCTAATTCACAAAGACCAGCGCTAATTGCCACATGCAATTAGGGTGGAGTTATTAGCGTCTTTAGATAGTTGGTGTTAACTGCACACACACTCACTCTTCACCCACTCTCTCTGTCTCCCTCTCTCTCCAAATCTGACAGCTTTGATGGAGCTCAGCATTATCCATAAGGGCTGCTTTATTACAAACAATTCCATCGTATAAACCTGGAATCTGTGTGTAACAGCTGACCTCCTTATATACAGTCATGATGTAGATGTGTAGCAGAACACTGAAAATTAATTACTGTCGGATCCTGACTGATCCGGTGTTAATGAAGTTACCGCTGCTGTGCCACATGCGTAAATGTGCACAGTCTCTTTCTCAGTTTGGAGACGCACTTAATGTTTCAGCTGCTGTGTGATGCTGCAGCCAGCTGGGACACACAGCCAACTGTGGGCAACAAACAGAACATCAATACTGATGTTTCTGCGAAATCCCAGATACATTCAGTGACACCTGAACAAAATTACTGTAAGATTTTGACATTGATCTAATACATTTCAGACCTGTCTGAGTCACATTATATTTATTTATATTATATTTATATTTTGATGGACATTTCAGTAGATTGTGTTATGTATGCGAAATACTAGAGAAGTGAAAGAAGCAAAATACATGAAATACATGAAAGTCGGTTTGTGATTGTGGAGAGCTCTGTGTGTGCACCCCTCTAAGACATGCAAATTGAGGCTTTTTTGCTCTGTGCAGTTTTCATTATGGGCCAATCTGTGTGCTGAAACATGGAGAAAAGCCTGAAACACTGGAAACTGTTCTGCTCACTCAAACAGATGCAAAACAAGGACAAATTGCACTCAGCTGCAGGGTTAGGGTTAGGGTTAGTACTACAAATTCAAAAGTTATTTAGTAACGGTGAATGGTGATTAACAATTTTTTAAAAACCTATTTTACAACGTGATTCCTTATGAGCCTATTGTAAAGCTTCGACTGTCACCTTTTCAGGAGTCCTGGCCATTTTACAATATGCATTACAACATAGTAAAACGCATTTCTGGCAATAAGCTGGGCTAAAAGCAAGGTTTACCTAGTCTCTTTCAGGCCACATTTTGGCCTTTGTCATGGCTCAAAAACTGACATCCATGGAAACTGATCTTGAACTGGAGCATCTGCAGATTAATTCCATACCCGATATGTTATGATCCACTACAGTTAGGCATGATACGAGATGAATGTGTGTGGTGTGTTACAACAAATGTTCTAAATAAACAACCAGATTTTCTAAATAAATAACAATGTTTAAATTGAAAAGTTTGGACTTATCGTCCCGTTAATTGTTTCCTTAAGTTTATACAGTACAGTTCACTATTTTTTAAAAATAAACCTTTATAAATACATTTTAAGTTGTGGTGTTAACTCTGCTCACACCTGATTTTAAAAGCAACCTGCTTAGCCTTTTTATCGGAGTCCTAGGGCTCTTAACTCCTGGCGTTGTCAGCATTTTAAATGTTCTTTTTAACATTCATAATATTCATTTTTTTAAGTATCTTCAACAAAGTATTTATTTCATTAATTGGCCCAGCCACGGTACACTAGCGTTGCTACTTAAAATAATAATAATAATAATAATAATAATAATAATAAAATAAAAATAGGTAGCTAACATGTAAGATTAGCCTATATTTTTTAAAATAATGTCATCCATTGCTTTGCAGGGTCATGGTGTGTTCAACCTTTTCCTTAAGGTTGAAACAAACAAATTAATACCAATGTGTAGTAGAATTTGACTGTGTGACATGTTTTCTAATTAACTCAGCAATAAAGCGAATGATAACTTTGACACAAATGAGGCTTCAATGAGGCTTGGATTTTCGGATTTTAGATCCAGTGCCAAGGTTTCAGGATGGGTTGATTGCTGGAAAAAAGCACTCCTTAGCCAAGCAGCTAAAACATTTACACATTTCTCATCATGGACCTAGATCATTAACTGTAGTGATAAACAATAGTTAGTCATGAAGCAAACACTAGTGTCTGATCACACAAAGAAGCAGACATTAAGAAGAGGATGGTGATGAGGAGGGCGAGGATTAAAGAACAGAGTACATACTCTGTTCTTTAATCCTTGCCCTCCTCATCACCGTCTCATCGCAGTACAGCAGATGAAGATGAGTGTGTGTGGGTGACATGAGTAACTAAATTCACACCGCCTGACTCGCTAATGAAACTATTAATTGAATAAATGGAGAATGTTGTTTTGATCATCATCTCAGTGGTCCATGAAATGAGTGACTGTACTGTGTGTGTCTGTGTTTGTGTGTGTGTGTGTGTGTGTGTGAGAAAGAGAGAGTAAATTTGTGCAGCTGCCTTTTCCTGCATTTGCTTCTGTGCGACCTACTCCGCGTGTGTGTCTGTGTGTGTGCATGAGTGTGTGTATGTGTTCAGCAATGTGTGCCACAACAGAGTGACAGTGCGCCCCGTAAGCACATTTCCAACAGGCTAATTAAAGCTCCTCCGGAATAAGGCCAGGCTTATTAACATCTCAACACACCCACTAAAGCCTGCTCATAACCCAACAAGGATCAATGCTATTCATTAGGGCCAGACCCAATTCAGCTGCCCTGCCAAGCCAACCTAGCCACCAAAATGAAGAAAATAAGAGAAATGCAGAGCTGGTGAAAATGCAGAAAGCGAGAGAGAGAGAGAGAGAGAGAGAGAGAGAGGTGGCTGGCAGTGTGTTTGTGTGTTTCTGTGGGTGTGTCATTTTGTATTTTATAGTTAAAACAAATTAATTTCCTAATTTTCATCAAGTTTATTTTTAGAAAAGTAAAGACTTTTAACCCACATGACCTGGTCAAAGTTTGATTGAAATGTGTACTGCCAGGTGTGTAGAGACAATAAGTAACTGCAGCATGATACAGAAAAATACTCATACATACAAATACATTTGAATGGAGAGTGTGAGCGAACAGCTAGGTGTTCTAATAAAGGAAAAACTGCAGTACAGAGCTACAAATTTTGGTTTTGATTTTATTTTTCTGCAGCACTATATCACTAAGAGTCCCGGCTTGAACATGTCTACATGACAATATTCCATCAGTGATGCAAACTGGCTGAATAGCGCCCCCTACGAAATTTCAGCGAAGCAGCCCCAGCAGCAGGCAAAACAGTGGACAAAGGAAGTGATGTTTATCTCCTTCTTGCATTGTCTGAAAACAGCCCGGGTCTGAAGACATCTACATGCCCATGACAGAAGACCTTCGATTGCGTCGTGACCCGACGTGCATTGAGGCGCGAGGGCCCATCCATCGTTGCTTGCAGCTTTAATTAGGGCCTGAGCCCCAAAGGGACGAAGACCCTATTGTATTTCATGTGTTTGTTTCTTTCTTATTATACTTATTCTTTCTTTATTATTATGCCACTTCAACCCTTAATTTGACCCCCTAAACATGCACTCAAAAACTCACCAAATTTGGCATGCACATCATGTCTGGTGAAAAATTTGATAAAATGTAAAAATGAACCCCTAAAGTGCCAAAATGTGCTCTATAACACCACCTATGTATCTAAAATGGCCGCCACGGCCCATAGGAATGTCGTAGAGAGATCAAACCAAAACTCAATTATTTGTCTCATCAAGACCTACAAATCATACACTGACACCCTTAACCTAAATCCAACAGGGAGTCCGCAATCAGCCTTTCAAAATAAGACTTTGCTCCAATTTTGGACCCCGAACAAACGCTATCTCCTCCGAGGGTATTAATGGTATCGGCTTCAATCTTTAATACATGACTTATGACACTGTGCTGAAAAAAAGTTGTTAAAACTAATAACTCGAACGGTTTGGATTTGATAAGCCCTGAAAGTTGCTGTGCCACATCACACCTTACAGTGTAAACCAATGGGGAGGCAATCTATGGGCATGAACTTTGTGTCAAACAGAGGCTGCTGATGTCTAAACTATAAGTTTGACCACTTTCAAACCTGTATCAGTGGATTCGCCACGCAATTTCCTACTAAAATATGATTTTTAATGTTAGATTTAGCCAAAGTAATGGGATTTATGAGGGGATTTCACAATAAGTGTTCTCTAAAATCCTCCTCTCCAACTGCTCCTGGTGATGTCACTCCCTCAGTGCTGTGAAACATTCTGCAATACACACTCATTATAAAATCACAGGAAGAGCAAGAAAAGACTTTAAAAGTCAAACTCTAATATCTCAAAAACAGTAAAAGATAGAAAAAACATGTAAATTCAAGATTTGTAGGTCAAAGTCTCGTGACTCATTTAAAGTTCAAATTAAGTCTGTATCTAAAACTATGTGGAAGCAGTAAATGTTCAAAAAGGTGTGGGTTCGCTCACACTCTCCATTCAAGTGTATGAGTATTTTTCTGTGTCCAGCTGCAGTTACTTATTGTCTCTACACACCTGACAGTACACATGTCAAACTTTCAAAATAAAAGCACACCACACTTAGAGAAATATCCCTCATTTTTAAAAAGCAAAATGATGTGATCCCGACGGGCCAGAGTGCGAGGTCCCGACCAATGCTGCTTGCAGCTTTAATTGTATCTGTTTTTATCCCCCTGTTTATTTTATACCATCTTTCAAATTTGTCCTCTCATCCTCTTTCATCTTCCATTACAATTTGTGTTTCCATACCATCCTATTAGATCTCCTATGAACAGTTATCCCTGGCCTTCCCTTCATCCTGCTCTCTGTCTTTCTTGCTGTCCTCTCAGCCTCTTCTCCCAGCCTCCTCAGGTCCATCTTTCAGGCTAGTTCAAAGCAATGCCGGCTGCAGTGTTTTCCTTTGCTTGCCGACCTGCTGACATTCCTAACGATCAGAGGTAACAGTCGGTATGCAGTCCATTCGTCTCTCCCTCAGCAGAAAAAAAAATTAATAATAATCTCCCATGGGAGTTAAAGCTTGTGTACATAAGCAGCACACACACTTGCACACACACACAGGGTTTTTTCCCTTTCCACTCCTGTACATAAAATTGGTAATTCATTTGTAGGGAGAGCAGATTTACTGTCGTACAGGCAGGAACATATTTCCTGGGATCCCCCGAGGGTGTCATTGCTGACTTGTGTCATATTTACTGTGTAATTGATTTTTAAACACACTCATCTCTCTCCATTCCCACACTACTATTTTTTCCACTTGCCCCTGTAGCCCACAATAACTGATCCTTCCAATCTGACTGTATTCCTCTATATTCATTTCTTCATTATAAGATAAACATCATCATCTCTGCATTTCTGTCTTTCATTATATATTACTTTCTCTTCTGCCCCTCCCACCTGTCGGACAGGAACACCTTATTGCACACATAGGGAGGGTGGGAGAGCAGGAAAATGGAAGGGTAGAAGGGATATGAGAGAGAAGTGTGGCTTTTCATAGGAGTGAAGGGGTGAATGAGGAGAAGTTCTAATCCAGCCTGCTTTCTCTCCTCCACACACCTGCATGAAGTGGGCGTCAATGTCACATTGTCAGTTTCAGGGGAAGAGAGGGTTTCAGATACTGTTCCACTATCTGACAAGCACTTTGGCTGAAGCATAGCTATAGCAGCTGTAGCCATGGCCCTCATTTCCCAACATGGACTAGCTGGACTGTGTAGTTGGTTAGGTTTGCCGATCCAAAATGCAATGATATGTTTCCTTAGTGTTTGTCATGTGTTTGTTCAGTTATCCCCTGTATTGCCTGTCAATAAAAAGGTTGAAATTACTAAGAGCCTGTTTAATGTTAAAGCAAAAAATCAAAATGGAGATTTTTTCCTATCATCCTGTCTGGTGGTTCAGTGGTTTAGAACACTGTTCTCTGATCAGCTTCACCTTAGATGACAAGGCTGTATGTTCAATACCTGCTCACTGCAGTGCTCCTCATAAAATTGCTCTCATATACAATGTTGTTTTACATCTCTATCATGTACCATAAGTAAATTCCTCTTTAGCTTACTTTAACATTATTACCTAAAATGTGGATTGCTATTCCTGTTAAATACATCTTTTCGAATTTGCTAGATCCTGTCTGAGTAGTCTAGTGGTTTAAGTTCATGTCACGTCTGAACTCCTTTTAGATCCGAAGACTGTGAGTTTGAGTCCCGCTTAGGGCAGAACTCAGTGGAGTCGAAGGATGCAGGTGTGCACAGCTGATGTCAATCTGCTTAATGAGCTGAGCTGAACTGAACTGCTTTTTTGTCAATTTCATGCAATTGACAGACTAAATACCAAAATCTGGCATGGTGTTGTTGTGATACATGTTAGGTCAGTGCATAGCATATCTGGCTTATAAACCTGAGGGTGTAGGTTCAATTCCACCTGTTGATAATTTTAATCTTGCTAGATTTTTCAATACTCTTCAGCTTCCAGTTATGCAATCTGAATCCGCTTTCAGCAATCACACGCAATTTCTACAGAAATTGCATTTTCTAGTTCTCCATGCTGCTTGCCACAACATCAGTTTAATAAGGTAAATTTATGTTTGTGTGTTAAAGACACAGTTAAATTAAAAATACATTTTACAAGTTCTAATCATGTGTCCCTGTGTTAGTTATTCATTTATCTCTTGTTATGTGCTAAATATGTGTTCAAAAATATTTTTGAATGTTATTATATCAAAATCCTTCTTTTTTCTTTTCCAGCAAAGCAGAAAAATATGTTTGATGACTCATCTTGAACTCAGGGGTGGTTATGTACATTTATCCAATAAAATATGATTTTGGGAGAGTAGCTAATATTTATATTTCCAAAGAATGTGGCTGAGGTACAATTTATTCATTTGACTCCTCTTCTCTTCACAATCTAATAACATAGGTGAGAAAAATGTGTGTGGAGACCAACAGTATGTTTGTTAAACCATGCCCATTTTCGAGTGATCCAATCATCTGTAGGATTGGATTTAAATCCTTCTTGTGACTAAACCCTGCCCTCATATTCAGTTTCACTCAGGAATATGTCACATTACTGAAAATGTTTCACTGTGACTTTAAGTGCTTACAGCATAGCTATGGTGCCCACACACATAGTTGGCGCTACTATGCTATGGCTAACATATGCCTGCTCAAAAATGTAACAACAATACATGTCAGGACTACAGCATAGTGATTGCAAAAACTGATTGGTCAGCATGTGTTGCTTGTGTTTTCACCTACAAGATTCTAATGCCGGCAGAGATTTCTGCAACAATGATACAACATAAAGCAAGTTGAAAAAAGGCTGAAGAATGTAAACAATTCAGCACTGAAACAAGGCAGACTTTTCTACCATCGCTATATACACACATGAACTGTAGGGAAAATAAGCTCAACACAGCCTGATAATGTGTGATACATCCTTCTAGTGTAGCAGTGGTGCTATCAACAGCTGAACTAAAAAATAAAAACCTATGCTGTAGGTATCTATGGTGGGACTTTAAAATAAGCTTCAAAAGTCAAGTAGGATATGCACATTTCAGTGGTATCTCTTTGAGAGTAATAGTGCAATCAAGAAGTATCAGAGCAGAGATCAGAGAAAGGAATACCAGAAAGGAAAGGGAAAGGAAGATGGGGAAAACAATGAACATAAAAAAATGAGAAGAAACAAAAAGAAAGGACAGGAAACAGGTGCAATTAAAGCAGAGGGTAGCAGAAGACCAGTGCACAACAGAACAGTGAGTACGAGACCAGAGAGCGGAGCCCTCCTCCTTAAGGGAGGTGCAGGGCTCTTCTAATCAATCCATGGATGCATTGTAAAATCAATGCTCTGTATAATTAGGGCAATCCAAGGGTAAAAAAACACCCTGCTCTGCATTTTGCCTCTGTCTGCACTCAGTCTTTGCTTTCTCCTGTAATAACGCCTTCATCATAAACTCTGGGTCACAGTTACATTATTCCAAATTGGTCGGCATAATTGAAAAACCTTTAGGTCCTCTTTTTATGACTTGTCACAATGTGCAATAGCCTCAAAGGTAACAATGTGCCATTATAAACTTTAGCCAAGCCGCCTCTTTTAAACACCCTGATGGTATTTTCTAATAGTTTTTAGCCCCGCTCTCCCTCAGCGGAGCTGCAATCGATAAGTTCTCCCAAACCTACTCATCTTGTTTTTTCCTCTAACCACCACTGAATAGTAAGGACCTCCAACAGAGGCTCCCCACACACTTACCACTTGGATTTGTTATCCTCCCCCTTTGTCAATTCCCATATTGGAGATGATGATGAAAGAGTAGTGCTCTCTACACTTAACCTTTTCTTATACACTATTGAAATATCCATGCATTTATCTCCAGACGAGGATAAACCTCAAGGCCGTGAAGTACAGTTTTGTCCTAAACAGTCATTTTTTATGGTTGTACCATAACAGACACAATGGGCCCTTAGCAGGTTGTTTTTTTTTTTAAACTGATTCAGCCCCAACTAAATTTACAGTTATTAAAATCAGTTAAGGTAGCACACTCAAGAAATCTTGCCAACAACTACAGAGGCCAGGGCCCACTTCTTAAATTGACCCAATTAAACATGAATAGCAGTGTTGGTGGGTGAAGCTGGTGACTTTTGTGCATGTCCCTTGTTTGTTCCCTCTTGCTGTGTTGTCTGTTCGCTGCTACATTCTAACATAGGTTCCCTTTCCTGACTGCTTTGTGCATCGGCAGTAATGAGCAGGACAACATAATTTGTCTGTGCTTTCCAAAACCGTTACAAATCACTGTTGAAAAATAATGATGTTTTATGATGCCACAACACTGTGGTTAAGATCTGGTTAGGTTTAGGCACAAAAACCACTTGGTTAGGTTTAGGGAAAGGTCATGGTGTGGATGAAAATGATCACTTTGTCAAGGGTAGAGAAACATGTGGTTTGGGTTAAAGTTAATACTTCCTTAAATTTAGGCCAGACAATTATAGTTATGTTTTTGTAACTGTACTGTACCACTGCTCCAGGTCTTAATTACCATGGTTGCTTTTATGGCATTTGTCATTCAAACATAACTAAACTTAGCACAACAAGTAAGGAAATTTGTGTTTGGTTTTGTTGTAACAATGCATCTTGGCAATAAATCTTGTACCATTGGAAAGCTTGTTTATTTCCCTTTTCAATGGTTTGATTAAATCCCTTTAAATGACTTGTGGGATGAGCAGCAGAGCTGAGTATGTGGGTTGCGCCCATGAAAAATTTGCCAGATCTTCTCTGTCAATGCCAAACAGCTTATTCTACCATTGACTCTTGTTTGGTGTTTGGCGGATTGGATGATTGAAGTTTGAAGAAACAAGACATACTGGCAATTTAACAATTTATTAACTTAACAAACAGGAGCCTCAGTAGCGTGTGGAAGAACCATACACAGCCACGACAGCCTGGCACCTCCTCCTCATACTGGTCACCAGCCTGGTCACACAATGCTTCTTCAACCAGCATTTGTCGCAAGTCAGCAAATGTGGTTGTGTTGGTCACTCTGGCATGAACAGCATGCCCAACCTGATCCCACAAGTATTCAATGGGGTTGAGGTCAGGACTGCTGGCAGGCCATTCCATCCTCTCCACTCCCAAATTCTGGAGGTAGTCTCTGATGAACCGCGCTCTGTGGAGGCGAGCATTATCATCTTGGAGGATAGAGTTTGGTTCCAGACTGTGGAGATATGGGATTGCCACTGGTTGCAGAATCTCATCTCGATATCTCTCTGTATTGAGATTGCCTCCAATGATGACAAGCCTCGTTTTTCTGGTGAAGGAGATGCTGCCCTACACCATCACATTGCCTCCACCAAAAGATATTAATCTGTTGGTGCAGGAATCAGCATAGCGTTCTCCGCATCTTCTCCACACTTTGACCCTATTATCCAACTGCCGTAGGCAAAATCTGGACTCATTGCTGAACATAACGTTCTTCCACATGTTCAGGTTACAGTGCACATGTTGCCAACACCAGCACAAACAGGCCTGATGGTGAAGGGCAGAAGACAGCCTACAGTACCTAAGTTCTGACAGGGTGAGGAAATGGTCTTCTTGGGGTGTCATCTTCTCGGGACGCCCACTTCGCTGCCTGTCTCTGACATCCCCTGTTATATGGAACTTGGCCTTCACTTTGGAGATGGTACTAGGGCTCACTCCAAATAATGCCACAACTTGGTTTTGCGGAACACCAGCCTGAAGTTGCCCTATCGCACGGGCCCTATCCAGATCAGTCAAATATGGCATGCCAATTCTTTGAGCAGACACCTGCTGACCACTGTAGTAGGGCCCATGCTCACAGGCGCTGCCAATCAGGTAGGAGTACCAGAAGCTCAAAACAAGAGTCAATAGCAACAGCAAAATAAGCTGTTTGGCATTGGCAGAGAAGATTTGGCAAATTTTTTATGGGCGCAACCCACATACTCAGCTCTGTTGCTCATCCCACAAATATATGTTCCTTACAAATGTGGCACCAGTTAAAGGGATAATAAACAGGCATTCCAACGGTATAAGATTTATTGCCAAGAAGCATTGTTACAACAAAGAAATAATCTACCAAACACAAATTACCTTACTTTTGTGCTTAGTTTATATGTCGTTTCTGGGCGACTGACATCATGACCTATTGTGTCGTTTTTCTTGGGAGGACAGGCTCTTTTCCTCTCTTCATTCACTTCATCTGCCCAGAGAGTTGGCCTCAGAGAGTTGGACTCTTGCTGTAAGTCTGTCCATGACTTTGCTCTCAGTACTTGGGAGATGCACCAGGTAAGAGTGGGCTACCCCTTTATGTTTCACATATGTTCAGTTTGGGCACACTAGTTTAGAGGTGAGGCTCCCCCAAACAAAACCCTGTGTTTGGTCAGAGTAGTAAGGTTTTCTTTCTCCCCATACATTTCATCTCTCAGTGTAGATTTGTGCAGAGTCTAATTAGAGAACTCTGGTGTAAAATAAAAGCCCTGTAATAGTCTACTAAAAACCTGTGGGTCGTTTACTAATCGGAAGATCAGCGGTTCGATTCCTGGCTCCCCCAGTCCATGTGCCGATGTGTCCTTGGGCAAGATACTTAACCCCTAATTGCTCCTGATGGCTGTGCCATCAGTGTATGAATGTGTGTGAATTGTTAGTTTCCTCTGATGGGCAAGTTGGGACCTTGCATGGTAGCCCCTGTACCCATTCAGCGTATGAATGTGGGTGAATGTGATTTGTAGTGTAAAAGCGCTTTGAGTGGTTGGAAGACTAGAAAGGCGCTATACAAGTACAGTCCATTTGCCATTTTGTTGGTAGCTAAATAACCAAGTTTAAGGTGGACATGTGTTATTTCCTCCTTCCCAAAGATAGCTGAAAAAAGGGTTGTGATGCCGGATCATGTGCTTATTATGGCACTAGCCACTATGGCTCATTACTCCCATTACAACCACTATGCGCCGAGTAGTTTAGCCCAGTATCCCTAGGAATTCTATCCATATTGGACTGTTCTGCTCCTAACAACTTAAGTTACACTGGAGCAGAATTACTCTGGGATGTAATGTGATTTATGATGTATGTGTATGTGGTTTTTGAGGCATATTCTGTAAACTTAGCATCATCTTCAAATTTACTGACTGATTTCAGCCTGCTCTGTCACTGAATAGCTGAGTTGAATGCAAAATATAAATAAACCTGAACAAATACTTATAATATCAATATGCACCTGCAATTTTTTGTCAACATCCAGCTCTGATCCTGTGGAGGTTGAATGCACTTTCTGTAAGTGGTACTGGTGAGTCATCGCAAATTCATGTAACGTGTGATCTGTGCAATCATTACACGATATGAAGACCCTAGACAATACTGTTAACACTGTACAATACTGGTAGGGAAATTAATGCCAATACTACCATCATACTTGTCAGTTGCTTTCACTGTCCTTCCCTTAAGTTTCTCTCTCTCATGGGTTAAAACTGGACCAGTCATATGCATTCTGGGGGTGTGCCCGAAAACAAGTGTGTTATTCGGCAAAGCACAAATGGTGTTTTTTCTTTTTTTTTAACGAATATTTGTTTCATTCAAATATTTTAAAAATTATTTGTTTCCGGGAAGGAAAAAAAAAACAAAACATGTCAAATACCAGTGCAGTGTAGGGGTGCACCCGAATACATTATTCAGCAAAGCACAAATACTGTTTTTTTTATGAATATTTGTTTCATACAAATATTTTAAAAATTATTTGTTCTGGAGAAGAAAAAAAAGTCAAATACCAGCATGCATCTCAGTCACTGTCCTCTGCTCCACTGTTTCATCTATCAGCAGGTCTCAATGAGTCACATCTACCTGCAACATTTCCTAATTTGTCTGTCTCTGTGTTATGGGTGTATAAATAGGTAGAAGTCTGCACTTGATGAACTGTAGGGAGAGAAAAAACAAAAAACAAAGAAAACAAAAACATGCTTCTATGCACTCTATGCACTCTAATCATTGCCTTGTTGCACTGCCTGTTGGCATCTACTATTGCAGCCCAAACTTAAGCTTTATGGCGTTTACTTGTGTTGTTTTCTCCTGACTAGATCCCTGCTTGTGTTGTATCAGTCTCATTTGTACGTCGCTTTGGATAAAAGCGTCTGCTAAATGAAAAATGTAAATGTAAATGTTAGTCTGTCTGCAATGAGGCAGTGAATAAAGCTTTAGCTCAGTAGTCAGTGCAGTCATCTATGATGTGGGAGACCCCAGTTCAAATCCCGGTGTCGGGACCTCCTACGTAAGGTAGTTTATTCATGAGCACTTATTGTAACACTTTAATTTTCTAAAATTATAAGTGTAATAAATAAAAAACAAAAACACTTTTATTCAAATACAAATACAAATAATTTTGCTGCCTCAACAAATACAGATACAAATACAAATACTGGGCCCTCTGCATATCCCTAGTGTGCAGGTCGGTTACATCGCTGTCTCAGTCTCTGTCCTTTGCTCCGTTATTACATCTATCAGCAGGTCTCAGCGGGGGAATCACATCCACTTGCTATATGATGCACATTTCCTAATTTGGACATCATTCCCGGAGTTGGGGGTGTTCCCCAGAGATAATGCTAAGCTACTGAGACACGCAAAGTGCTCCCAAGGGATTCTCTATAACCTATTGTTTCCCTTCTCCTTTCCACAAAGTTAGGTTGTAAAAAATAGGCAATAAATGAAAAGCCCAAAGCAAGAATGGAATTTGCAGTTCTTCCCTACATGTTACATTATGTGCTGTCTCCGTATTATGGGTGTATGAATAGGTAGAGGTCTGTCTGCAATGAGGCGATGAGTAAAGTTTTAGCTCAGTAGTCAGTGCAGTCATCTATGATCTTGGAGACTCCAGTGCAAGACCCAGTGTGGGGACCTCCTTTGTAAGATAGTTTATTCATGAGCACTTAATAAAAGCAAAAACAGGATTTTTAAGACTCTTTCCACTTTTATTCGAATACAAATACAAATAATTTTGCTGCCTCAACAAATATAGATACAAATACAAATACTGGGCTCTCTGTACATTCCTAATACATTCTCTCTCTCTCTCTCTCTCTTTCACACACACACACACACACACACACACACACACACACACACACTCCTGTTAATTCTACCTACCCTGGTATATCGGTGTGTGTTCCTGCTGATGACACCATGCGATGAATCGAATAACCCAGTCCTAGTATCACTCTTTGTCCCAATAATAGTAGTTTAACACTGTTTCCTGGTTCCACAACGCTGAGCGCCACTGAGGCAAACACTGTTAGTGCTGACAGTGGAGTGATGTCTTTCTCATTGAATACCTATGAAGTCCTCTAGATGTCCATTAATGATAGATTCCATATGTAATAAAAACAGGGCCGACCCACCACTAATCCATAATGGATTGCCAAGCAGGAACTGAAACTGATCCAAAACCTTGTCCGTACCACACACACACACACACACATGCCAGAACATTTGCAGACACGCACATAAAAACAGAGTGCTCACTCATTCCACTGTGTTTAATCTCTCTAAGTGTTTTTCCACTCCTCCTTCCTTCCCATCTTCCTTCTTTCCCTCTCACCCTCTGAACTCACCCTTCTAGTGTTACCACTCATTCTGCCATGAGCTCCTCCCTCATACACCGACACTCATTTTAACCATGGGGAACAGGACATGGTCTGTAATAGACATGGATGTTTTACAGGACAGAGCCAAAAGCCTCCCCAGGGGGGAGTGGGAGAGGATATCATTATCTCCAAAGTCTATCATGAATAAATGTCCATAAATCCGCTTAGAAATAATAGAAAACAGACCAGCCCATCCTCAAAAGAAAAATGACTTATAGTTACATTTGAGTGACATACACCATCTGGCGGCTATAGTAATTATGACTGGGAGAAGTGACACAGTTCAGATGATGTCTATATTAGGTGACAAATTTCCATATTAGGAGGATGTGGGTTGGATGGATGGCCAGATAGATAGATGGCAAAAAGTGGGCTTAGCTTCAGGAGACCTCTGTTCTCTTCCCATTTCCAAAGGCATGACATTTACTGTTTTATTGTCATCCTTTATCACACATATTGACATATTTTTAAGCACCTGTCCGCATGGGTTTATGTCAGTAATCTTTTCTCTATTTGTGTACTAGAGACATTACGTAGCACTTAAAAGGGTACTTACTTGTTTGTATTTTGTGTTCCTTTTCAGTTTTACCAATTACATATTTTCCTCAATTAAATCCTGCCAAACACATCAACCTGTCTGATCCTTGGAGGATGCAATGCTGGTTAAGCTGGCTGTATAGCTGAAAAACACGTTTCTTGCAACAACTTTTAGCGAGGACAGCAGAGTTGCCATGATGACAAAGGATGCCTAACCTCAAGGAAGTAGTAAATTAGTAGTAAACCCACACCACGATTCAAGTGATCATTTTAACCCAAACCATGATCTTTTCCTAAACCTAACCAAGTGGTTTTTGTGCCTAAACCTAACCAGACGTTAACACAGCACTGTCACATCATAAAACAAAGTGTTATGGCCCAAGTGCCATTGGTTGTTTTTTGGGTTTTTTTTGTGTTGCTCTCCTCTCCTGTGCCTCAGATACTGCCCCTCTTTCTGTGGAGCAGGTTAAACACGCGCAGCTGACTCCACACTCTCATCAACAGGTGTACAGAGGTGGACGATGTAGCAGCTTGTGTGCTGTGTATTTGTGTACCGGGATCAGTACTAGGGGTGTGCCTGAATACAAATACGTTATTTGGTAAAGCACAAATAGTGTTTTTTTTTATTTTTTATGAATATTTGTTTCATACAAATATTTTAAAAATGATTTGTTTTCGGGAAGAAAAAAAATGTCAAATACGTGCAGGTCGGTTACATCGCTATCTCAGTCACTGTCACCACTGCAGAGGTCTGTCTGCAATGAGGCTATCCCCTGAAAGGTGAAATGCAGGAACTTCCTGTGTTTCGGTGCCACTTTGTCATGAAAATATGCATCTTTCAGGTCGAAGGCATCCACTCTGTCAATACGCACCCACATCGCTACACCTCACAAACTTGTGTCAGGGGGCAAATGACCAGTTTCGTAGCGGTTGTGATATCCTGCTTCAGCCCTCTTCGCTGCCAAACCCTCCATAAACAAGAGTTTGGCCCATGGGGGCTGGTACAGAAAGAGGTCTGTGAACTCACCACTGCTGACCGCCCTGTAAACATAGCAGCAACAATATTTGTGTCATTGTGTTCAGTCTTCCTTGTATCTCATGGAGATCAGTGAAGAAGAACATGACACGCATGTACTCCTCTCACTCTGTGTTAAGTGTGGATCAGGTGTATTTCTCCCTGATGGAGAGATAATGCACTCTGATGCCTTGCTCTTCACCAAAGAGACACGTTGTGCGCACAATTCCGTGGCAAAATGGTAATGGCAGTCATTACGACAAGGGGAAGGCGTGTTATTCAGAGTTGATACGTCAGGTGAGATGTGTTTTCTGACATCACACCGAACATGGCGCTCAAGCACTGGCACAGTGCTGTGATGCTTCTGGACATCACTGCAGAGAAGGGACCGGTGGGGCCATGAATGCACCACTGCCGACCGCTCCCTGAACACAGGAACAGACTTTGTGTTATTGTTTCCAATCCTCCTTGTCTCCTGTTTGGAGATTGATGAGGAAAAACATGCCACGCATGCATGCCCCTGTGGCTGTGGGCTGTGGTGCCAGCCCCCTCCCAATGAAATGCCCAACACATCCAAACTATTGGCTGTTGCAGCACTGTTGCACTCCACTGGAAAATCTTGTCAAAATATTCCAGTGTCTCCCTGTCATACAGCAGTGGTCATAGCGGCTTTGTGCTCGCTAACCAGTTAACCAGACTATGGAATCAGGTGGGCACTGAGGGCTGCGTTGAGGGGAACAAGCCAGGGAAAGTAGCCTCTGTGCAACCTTAAACCCAGAGAAATCCCACCAAAACCTGTGACCAGGGTGTTTGTCTTAAATTACAAATGCTGCTAGGATGCGTCCACACACTTACAGATGTCTGGGGGGGGGGGGGGGGGGGGGGGGGGGGGGGGCAAGACAAAAGCTGCCTGAGCTGGGTGAGCCCATCCATAGAAACCCTCATGGAGACAGCTCACTGGCTATGGTGGAAGGGTGGCAGTGTTAGCCCCACACAGCCCGATGGTCATCACTTGTGGGAGTCCCGGCACGCTGACTTACTGGACACTGATGAGATGTTATCGTCAACATCTGCAACAAAGCCGTCATCTCAGCAAGTATGACTAGGAGTGGCAGTGGTATGTTGTCGGTTGGAGTGGGGGGGCTCAGTGTCGTCCATCACATCGAAGAGCCGAAAGTGATCTCACCGCTGCTGCCGTCTTTCTCAGGTAGCTGTCGACAGCTTGCACAGGATGATGGCTGCTGAACACCTCTCTCTGCACGGTCTTGTCCAAAGCACTCGAAGCAGAAGACATGATGGTGTGTGCTGGCTATGGAGCGGGGACACGACGAGTGATGAGTGTTTTGAAACGGAGACTCTATCTGTGGAGAGGTAAGATCAGCGTTCAGATTTGGCTTCACTGAAGTAAGAAGGATAGTGAATGGCAGTGAGACAATGCTTATATAGTGTGTAAGACAGATGTAATTGATAGGCACATCTTGATTGGCCGGCTAGGGGTGTGTCTTAATACAAATACGTTATCCGTTATTATTTCGTAATTTGTCTGTCTCTGTGTTATGGTGTATAAATAGGAGAGGTCTGTCTGCAATGAGGCGTTGAATAAAGTTTTAGCTCAGTAGTTAGTAGTTGTCTATGATCTGGAAGACTCCAGTCTCGAGACCCGGTGTGGGGATCTCCTATGTAAGGTAGTTTATTCATGAACACTTATTGTAACACTTTAATTTTCTGAAATTAAAAACAAAAACAGGATTTTTACACCTATTTACACTTTTATTCAAATACAAATACAAATAATTTTGCTGCCTCAACAAATACGGATACAAATACAAATCAATTATTATAGAGTATTACCCATAGAGATCAGTAGAGGGCGGAGCGTGTGTGATAGAACAATTATATTTTAACAGTGATTTGTAACAGTTTTGAAAAGCACCAATAGAGGTGGCATACTAGAAAACGCTCCCATCAGTTGTTCTGGAGTGCATGGTACAATTGACCTATGTGGTCGTTTAATCATGAGTGTGTTGGACAGACAGATACATACTTTGCCTGAGAATTATCACATTTTTAAGTTTTCTTCAGTATCAAAGTAATCCAGTGATAGTTGTCTGTACATTCATGTCTACGCTAGAGACAGAAACTGCTAATAGCTAATTCAGCATACTTTTAATGGTGTCAATTGGCCAAAATATCAGCAAAAAATTGGGCTGTTAGGAGAACAGCAGTACCTACCTGTATCTGACATTACAGCAGCCTTTTTGATGAGCTTTTATGGGGTCTTGCTCTCCTGATGGTTTTATTTTTTTCTGTTGTCATATTGGTTCCCAAATATAGCCTATATGTTGGTGTTAGCATGTTTTGACTTTCTGCATTTTCACACAAAAGTCACATTTCACACTGAGCTGATAAAATGCAGTAGAAGGAAAACACTAAGAGATCCAATTTAAAATACAAGGACATCACTCAGGATGGGATATAAATTACAGCAGGACCAATGAGTTCATCAAAAAACAGTAGGTCATTGCAGCTGTAATTATTACTGGGGCAGGGGTGAAAAATTAATCCCATACACACTGCAGACTGGATTGAAATCCCTGACCAGCACAGGTAATGTTACAAGCACCCAACCTCCCCTACAGAAATAAATCCAGTCCAAACAGAGCTTTAGGTCGCTTTCACATTGGTTCATTTGGTCCAGAACAAGGGGGAAAATGATACATTGCTGCCTTTTAAATGGTAAATGGACTGTACTTGTATAGTGCCTTTATAGTCTTCCGACCACTCAAAGCGCTTTTTACACTACGAATCACATTCACCCATTCACACACATTCATACACTGAATGGGTACAGGAGCTACCATGCAAGGTCCCAACATGTCCATCAGAGGAAATCTAATCATTCACACACATTCACACACTGATGGCACAGCCATCAGGAGCAATTTGGGATTAAGTATCTTGCCCAAGGACACATCAACATGCGGAATGGAGGAGCCGGGAATCGAACCTGGCTTTACTGGAGGCATACCTTTCCTCCTCTATCTCTCTCCTTGGGGATACACAGGCAGGTATCTGCCACAATATGGTGGATAATGGGGATGGATGGAACGCTGCAAAGACAGGTACGGTGGGACTGCAGGGTGCAGGAGGAAAATGGATATGTCGTCAAAAAGAACTTATGTATACCAGACAGAGGAATTCCACTGAGCCTTGGTTACCCACCTGGAGCCAGAGGGAGACAAGGCATCTATCATGAACATGGAAACCTGACATGACAGGATTCAACCAGCTATGCTCTGTACAGGTTAAAAATACAAGTAAGCTGTCCTGCTAGCTTAGGCTCAGGAAGGCCAGGGTGTATATCATGTCCTTGCGACTTGACAGTTTGGAATCTAGTTTATGTTCTTTCACACATCTTACATGTCTTTTTATCCATCCTCTATTTGTCATTTTTTACTTTTTTGATTATCCATTCCTTGTTCTCAGCTCAATACTCCTTCTAACTCCATTCTTTTGTCCACATATTGTACTCCTTTGTCCCTTTTGCTCTCTCCAATTTTCTTTTCTTTCAATATATAATATATAATATGACTTCTCCTGTAATGTAAAGAACACATTAAGCCATGCATGAAATACAGGTTAATATGGTGTTCATTAGGTATGTAGTAGCGCCTGCTTCCAGCAGTAAAGCTGCTGTGCCAGTAGAGGGAGACTGTAACTAATCATTTTAACCAAAGTAAGAGCTTTGGATCCTCTGATTACCAAAGCATGCCAAAGTACTTCTGATTTTATGTTTTTGTGTTTTTGTTTGATTTTATGTATTTATGTGTGTGTGCGTGTGTGTATGTGTGTGTGTGTGTGTGTGTGTATTTGTGTGGGAGAGAGAGAGATGACTCCAGCTAAGGCAGCCTCTTCTCCCTGGCTCTTGGTTTAAGCCATTGATTCTTACAGATCAAGGCCTGTCAGTAAGATGGGACACTGTCACCAGGCAAACCCACAGATTAGTGTGTGCTTATGTGTGTGTTTTAGAGTATAGACAGAGAAAGGAGTTGCTCACCTGACCCCTTCATTTGTGACTGCGAAGATCAGTTGGATTGAAAAATGAGGAGGGAGCAGTTACACTTCAGCTGACCAAACTTGCTATGCCTACTATGCTTCAGTATCAATAATCTAATGATGTCATATATAATAATATATCAACTGAAATTAACTCAAACTAACTCACCAATAACTAATATACATATGAAATTAACATTTATGGAGATTCTAGCCTGAATGTTTTTGATCAGACTGGATGTACATCTTATTGACATAACACATGAAAATAGAATACAAAAAATATTTAAACTCACCAGCCATCTCATATGGTACACTAGTGCAACCTGATGCAATCCAATACAACAGCTCTGCCATAAATTGTACATTTACAAAGCTTATATATTTTAAGTTTTTGTTGACACTGTCAGAAAGGTGATAATTCTACTTTATGTTTATTAATGAGGTCATAGTAGGTGGTGGTGGTGTACTGGGGTGCATTATATTGAATGGCGTACCAATATTTTATCCACTCCATTAACATAAATGAGGGGGGCAAGCTGTAGCCACTCATTTAGCTATTGCTGTTGAAAGCTTGCTGCTTGTAGGTTTGTCCATGGGTTTCCCTTGCACACTATCAACGGTGGTTTGCTGCAAGTGGGGTGGTTCGGGCTAACAAGGCTGCCTTTACTATTATTTGCTGCTTGACTAACTGGTATTTAAGACTAGATGTACTGCAGTGGTAACTCAGTTCACGTTGACAATAACTACAAATAACTTTGGTCTTGTCAACAGACTCATCTGACAGGGCTTTGAAGCTGAACTTGCCATTCGAAATACCTTTTTCTTTATCTATTGTTCCTTGCTAGCTGCCATCTGACTTAATGCTAGAAGGTTAAACTACACGTGAGGCAAGGGGTCATCATAACAGACCTTCTTTTTCCTCTTGTTCTACAGTGGTTGGCATCCAGCTTATTGGTGCATTACAGCCACCTCCGGAGTGTGGATCAGACAACAGACTTACAATAACCCATGATGGAACCTGCGTTAATGGCGTCAAAAAAAAATTTGTGGTGTTGAAACAAGTTTGCATTATCACGTTATCGTGTTAACTTTGACAGCCCTAATTATTATTCACTTCCAGCCGATCTCTCATTATTGAAGTCTGTTGGCAACACAAATGTCCTTACATGTCATAGCAATAAAGCAAATTGAAATAATAACCAATGACTCTGGGGTATTCATGTAAGCATTTGTTAATATATCTCTATAAGAGATATCTAATCCACAAGGATGTAATATCATTTTTAAAAAATACTTTTGTTTGTTGATATATTCAAACACAAAACTGAGAACTAGAATTCTGAATTAATTCTGAATTTCAGCTGGCAAATGCATGCACTCTTCTTATTTTCAACAATATGGCAGTCTCTAGAATTCAGTACTGCAGTTTCCTGAACAAGCTTATTTTCTGAGTTTTGAAAAAACACCTAGCTATTTAAATATATTCATAGCTGCTTTAAATTCTCACCACTTCTTTTGTCAACACTAAGACATGGAGGGTTTTATTTTGCATTCAGTGGGACATGCTGATGGAAGGTAAAGTAATATAAAATAGTCCCTGGCAAACTAACAAGCTAAATATTTGTGACAGTGCTGTTAAAATGAAACAATCTGTATTGACAGTGGATGTATACAGCTACACTGAATTATGTTAATAAAAAGTCATCCATTTGGTAAAAATTATGATGTAAACAAATAAACTGCAAAGTCTTTCCCTGCAGCGGAAACCTTTCAAGTAAGCAAAGAATATGAGCAGTGCAGTAAAGTGAAAGCCAATAATTTTGTAATATGACTTTATGAATGTCCTGAGTATTCAGAGAAATCCAGTCACATCTGCACAGTAAAAACATTTCCCTAAACATGACAATGCTGTTTCCCAAGCCTGGTGCATAAGCAAATCAGACTAAATTATGCTGCAGCAAGGGAAATGTTAAGATGGTAATCAGTAAAAAGAAATGTGATGGTAAAAAATGGTGAAAGATCTGTCTCTCTCTGCATAAAAAAAACTTTAAACATAGAATACTGAACTTTCCTCTAACCAGCAGCAACCGAGAAGAGACTCCACTTTGAAAAAAGTTGGACTTACACAGTTCTAACTGAACCTACTGCACCCATGTGTAAGAAGAAAAAACATTTTGTTCAGAGGAGTTTAAAGGCTTTTTCCACTGCAGAACCCAGAACTTGCAGCTCCCCATAGCCTGAACTTTTACAAACTTCTAAGGCTTTGGTTTCATGTTCTTCCCGCCACTAGTATTGTTGTATTCATTTATTTTAAGTTCTTTTTACACACAATGACTTTGCCAGTATCATGAAATTAATGTAATTGCCCAACTGATTGTTGCTGCTGATGCATCTGCTATTATTTCAGCTTAGGCCATTATTAAATGTATGAAATTCACACTGTCAAGCCAAGCGGTCCAAAATATGTTCTGGTAAAACCATTTGATTCATAGATCTCCAGAAATAAAGTTACAATGTGGATGCATTATTTGGCAGAGGTGTATCTTATTACTTGCCAAGACCTGCTTCCTCTCCTTTCCCAGACCAGGTCTGTCAACCAAAACAGCCCAAAATATGTGCTGGTTTACCATTTGATTCATAGATCTCTAGTGACAAAGTTAAGGGATGGATGAGGTATTCAGCAGTAGAGTTACATATAAATACATCTATCTCAGGCCAGGCTCAGCCTTTAATTGACTGCGTCATTACTTAACATTAACAGAACATACATTTTTTTCTAGGGTTAAACCCATATTATACACAGTCTTCTGTACAGTATGCACAAATGAGTTAAATATCACTTCCTGTGTCCACTATGTGGTGCCAGCAAGCACCCACTAATTATACATCATGTTGCTGTATATCAAGTGTAGACCACGACTTCCTCTGGCCATGCCCAAGCCTCCTCACTATAAAAGATACAATTTCCCCCCCACCTCTGATGGATGTTCAAGTTTTTGAGCATGTTTCAAAAATGCATTTCACTGCAGAGAATAATAATAACATTAATAATAATAATAATGTTAATTATTATTATTTGTACATATACAGAAGGGCTTTCGCACCACTAGGTGCTTGGGCCCTAACAATAATAATAAAATATATAATAATAAAATAATAAATAAAATAATAATAATAATAAAAATAAGGGAGAAGAAAAATAATTCCTTCACTTACAATAGGACAATGTACATTCAAGTTACAACAACTTCCTTTTTCATGGTGAAACATCAAAATTTGCTGGTGTTAAATAAAAAGTCAAGATTTTGATAAATCAGATAAATCAATTTGAGATGACACTGACCAAATTTGGAGTTGGTCGAGTTAAATCTCCAGGGGGAGTTCATTAAAATACAAGTAAATTCAAAATGGCTGACTTTGTGTTGGAGTTAGGGTATGGTTCCAAGAGGCTTTTTTTGCATCTGAACATGATACATGTGCCTACCAAATTTCATTCATCTACGTCAAAGTTAAAGGTGGGGGTTTGACTCTGACTTTTTCTAGGGGGCACCCTCAAGTCACTTTACCACATCCAAGACCAAGACCCATATCAGACAACTAAATACACCCCCTCTGAGGGGTGTACCAAGTTTTGTGAGTTTTCAAGCTTCTCTAGTCCCTAGCTTCCTGTTTCATGGCGAATACTGCACTGCCATGGCAACACCTTATGATCAAAACTCAAAAGCTTCACCATTTAGCATCATCAATATCTTACAACTTAGCTGACCAAATTTTAGATGGATCTGCTTAACCTGCTAGGAGTGATTAGTTAAAGTATGGGGCCTACAACTTCCTGTGGCCAGTAGGTGGCACTATTACTATGATTCAACAACAGTTACAACAGTTTGTTTTGCAATGGCAAAACATCAAAATTCGCCACATTGCCACGGCAATGGCGCTGAAAGAAAACTCACAAGCTTCATCATATATCATCATCAAGGTCTCAAGGCTTTTCTGACCAAATTTGAGGTGGATCAGTTCAACCTGCTAGACCGAGTTCGTAATAGTACAGCAACTGTAACTTCCTGTTGCCAGTAGGTGGCACTATGACTATTTGTCAATAATGACACATAGATGTGTTCAGGAAGGGATCCTTATGAAGCATGAGAACTTTGGGGCAGATTAGACGATGTACAAACTCGGGATTTTGATAACTTTTTATTACAAAGATCTTTAGATGACACTGACCAAATTTAAAATCAGTCTGGTTAAATCTCAAGGAGGAGTTTGTTAAAATACAAGGCCTGGAAATATCAAAATCTGCACAAAATTAAATGCAAAATGACCAACTTCCCGTTGGAATTAGGGTATGACTCCATGAGGCTTTTTTGTCTGGACATGATACATGAGAATACCAAATTTCGTTCATGTACATCAATTCTGAAGGAGGGCTTTGAATTTGAAATTTTTTAGGGGGCACTATCGAGCCATATTCCTGTGCCCCTGCCCAAGACCTGTAAAATATTTAATTTTTTACCACTTCTGATGCACTTGCAAAGTTTCATGACTTTTCGAGCATGTTTTAGCACTTTTAGTTTTTAATATATGAGCTTTCAAAGATTGCTCCCATTGACTTTCCATTATAAATTTGAATGCTTTAAAAAATTATATAAAATCATTGGAATATGTTAGAGATGAGAAAAGTAAAAGCATACATCTCGTTATGGGAATGTACAATTTGACATTGAAACGAAGTTGATACGACAAATCGTGTAGGACTAGTTAGACGATGAAAAATGGCGAAATACTATATAAACTAGAAATGCATTTCCTGCGGAAAATATGTTTGAATGCTGAAAACTGGAATGAATCGCAAAGCATTGCTGAAAATAATAAACACTTGTTCAGGATCCCCATCCGTACGAATAGAATGTGATTACCATGGCATGTTACATTTAAGAGATATCGTAATTAATAAGTTGCACGGTGGTGTTTTATTTATGACCACAAGGTGGGGCTATTGGTACGATGATTTAGTATGCAGTGCAGATTGTCATGGAAAACTTGTGTACCAAGTTTCATTTCATTAAAGACAACAGAATTGCAGAAATATCATTTTATAAAGTTCTAACATCCTAAACATCCTACTCAAATATTTTTTTGATAGGACTTACCGTTCATGAGTTATTAGCCAAAACGCAAAACATTTCATAACGTGTATGCATATTCAATTGTCCAACTAAGGATGAACAATTTATTGAACTGAATAAAACTGAATGAAATCACATTTAAATTGATTGAACATACTTGAAGTGAACTGAAATTAAATGAATTGAATAGATCTGAAAATTAGAAACTTGCTTGCAGTAAAAGAAATAACCAATAAACAAATAAAAAGAACATAGAAAATCCTTGAAAGAGGTATTTGCAAAACCAAAATCCATAGTGCTTATAAATTTTGCTTGTCAGTATGTTTCATTATCAAAAGAACATAGAAAATACATAAAAACTGTACTTGCAAAACCAAAATCCATAGTGCCTATGTGACAAATGTATCAAAACAGAGCTTTTGACATTAGAGGATTGTACAACTTTGTATCCTTTGATGGAGATTAATGAACACAGATATTGCAATTTCAATGGTTTACATTATACCACTAAATATTTCCAGTCCAGAGTAAAGCAACCTAACCTAAGAATAAAAGCCCCCAGACCTTAACAGAAACTCAGAGGGCAACCACAGTAGTGTATTGAACTGAATTAAACTGAACTAAATTTTGTGTATATGAAATGAGCATGATGGAAGAGACCTGGAAGTAATTAAAGTGAACTGAAAATTGGAAATGAGGCTACACCTTTGCATACAGCATAAGGTTTAAACCCTCTCAGTCAACTTTCACTAATTAAAAAAAAAACGAGTGAATTTTGAGACAGCGTTTATAAAGTGAATTTGTGGAAGATTTCTGGGATTTGAATGTGTGATGATGTACCCCAGGAAGACAATGGTTTGCTCACCTGTGGGTTGGCCTCATTTCAACTCAAACAAACAAACAAATAAACAAACAAACAAACAAATAATTAAATTAAAGTACAGACTTTGATTCTCAATGAGTTGCCTTATTAAACACTTAAGAGCTTGCAGTAAAATGAATAACAACCAAAATCCATGGTGCTTTAGTATGGATTGTATAAGTAGTATAGTTTAGTATACTTGTATAAGGCAGGGCTGAATAATAAAACACCACCAGTAGCACTAGTTATGTGCTGTATGTGCAAAATATACATTGTTAGGTAACTGGAATCTTGTTAGACATTGTTCTTTCAGCCATTCTCTTGTTTGTTTTTTATGGTTTTATGGTAGGCACAGTGCACAAATAATACTGTGCACAAGAACTTTGCACAAGATTCACCATTTAACATATTTCATACCTAGAGACATTCTTATCATAGAAAGAGTGACAAATGCGTCTGAACAGAACTACTGACATGAAAAATTTGTATACATTGTGTCCTCTGTGGGACACTGATGAACAAAGACATTACAATTCTGATGGTTTGCAATTTCAGTTGTTCAGCCCCTCCTGAAAAAAATAAACCTTGATCCATACAGTCTCCATAATTATAGGCCTATTTCCAAGCTGCCTTTTATTTCTAAAATTTTAGAGAAGGTTGTCGCCAAACAGCTCACTGCTGTCTTGACTGCACACAACATTTTTGATAAGTTTCAATCAGGTTTCCGACAGAAGCATTCCACCGAAACTGCTCTTCTCAGAGTTTCCAATGATATATTGATGTCATCAGATGTGGGTGAGTGCTCCATTTTAGTGCTGCTGGATCTTAGCGCAGCTGTTGACACTGTTGATCACAGAATAATGACTGAAAGGCTCAGGCAATATCTGGGTGTCTCAGGGAGTGCCCTGGACTGGTTCTCCTCCTACCTCGCAGATAGGAGTTTTTCTGTGTCTCTTGGTCCTTACTCATCCGAAACTGCTGCTCTTTCCTGTCGTGTGCCGCAAGGCTCCGTTCTGGGTCCTATTCTCTTTGCCTTATACATCCTCCCCCTAGGTCAGGTTATCAGCAAATTTAGTGATGTTTCCTATCATTGTTATGCTGACGATATTCAGCTCTATGTAACTTTTAAGCCTGATAACCCTGATAAACTGTCTGTGTTGCACAACTGTCTGACTGTTATTAAGGACTGGATGTCAAACAACTTCCTACAGCTTAATACTGACAAGACAGGTTCTCATTATTGCTTCTGACAGTATAGCTCCGAAGGTAGCTAGGAGTATTGGGTCCCTTTCATCAGCTGTTAGGTCAAACTTTAGAAATCTTGGTATCATATTTGACCAGGCTATGCATTTTGATCAGCATTAAATCATTGACCCGTACAGGTTTTTTCCATCTACGAAATATCGCTAAACTCAAGTCCATCGTCTCACAACCGGAACTAGAAATGATCATCCATGCATTCATATCATCCCGTTTGGACTATTGTAATTTCATTTTCACTTGTCTCAGCAAAGCATCTGTGAACTGGCTACAAACGGTCCAAAATGCGGCGGCAAGACTGCTAACCAGGTCCAGCGGGATGACTCACATCACTCCTATTTTAAGATCTTTGCACTGGTTGCCCATTCACTTTAGGATTCAAGAATCTTTTAAATTGGGTTATTGTTTTTCAGAGAAGCAGTCATTTTGTCCACTGTCCAGTCGTGTGTTCTGTCATGTGGCTGTTTGTTGAATCTGTCCGTTTTTGGCACAAACCAAAACTACCATTGGAGCACAGTGTCAACATGAAGATGAAATGACCTTTGACATTTCCAGTGGCTGTAGAGCTACTGCTTCCAATTATCTGGTCGATGTGTTCTGTAGTTGTAAATGCAAACAGTATGCACCAGGTGGTTTGGTTGACGAGGGATCTTTTATGAAGGAAGTAAAGTAATAAAATTGTTACCTTGTTATTTAGGAGGGGGCTTGATGTTGCACAGTTAGATTGGAGTGAGGACCAATCTGCAGCATTGTGCATGGGTCCCTGCAGCAGTACACCTTATCACTTGCCAAAGGATCAACAGTAGTTAGTCTCTACTGAATTGAACTGTATACAGCATCAGATGGTGATGTGGAGGTAGGAAGATGGAGCTGGTCCTGACAAGAGGAAAGAGAAAGATCTTGTAAGAAAAGGAAGTCCATGAAACAAAACATGTTCAAATGTTACATAAGACATGATAAACAAATACCTAGAACACTATTGTGGGGGAAAAAAACAAAAATTTTCTGTCCAGTGCCAGGAGGAGCTATCAGTCTGAAAGTGACGACTGACTGATACTGGTCTGTAGCAGTTTGTTTCCCTGCAGCAGTACAGGTACAGGTACTGTAATGGATGCACAGATGGTGATGTGGAGGTAGGGGGATGGAGCTGGTCCTGACAAAAGAAAACAGAAAGTAAATAATCTAAAGACTATGACACAAAACATATTCAAGAGTTACATAAAACACAATATACAAATGCCTTCAACACTGCTGCAGGGCAGGAAACCATTTTCTGTCAAGTGCCATTTCACACAGAGAAGTTTTGGAAGGCTGCATGATGTTCAGCCTCCTGACATGTTTATCTCTCTGTGCAGTCCTGAGTGTCTCCACTGTGAAGTGGAAGGATAACAGTGGAGGAAGACCTGGAGAAAGACATTGATTAAATTCAATTCAATTTCAATTCAATTTTATTTATATAGCGCCAAATCACAACAAAAGTCATCTCAGGGCACTTTTCACATGGAGCAGGTCTAGACCATACTCTTTAATTAAAAGAGAGAGAGACCCAACAATTACCCCATGATCAAGCACTTGGCGACAGTGGTAAGGAAATACTCCCCTTGATGTAAATGATGATGTTATACTCCTAGCTGTATTAAAGTATGAAAGTATTAAGAATTAAAGTCAAGAGCAGCAACAGTGTCATCAAAACTGCTGAATGAATATAAAATGAATAAATGAATGAACACACAATTAAAAAAAAAAAAAACATTAGAAAGAACAAATTACATTTTTAATTCAAAAATAAAATCCCCAATACCTTATGCTCCACTGTGAGGTAACCTTGGCACTGGCAGAGGGAACACATGTCTCGATGTGGTCCATCCAGCAGTGATGGTCCGCTGTTGATTCTGATGTTAAACTGGTGCTGCAGGATCTAGTCTGTTTCAGCATAACGTTTTGGTTGTATGTTTGGTTGAGATGATCTGGTGTCTCAGAGCCATAGAGAAGGTGAGGCAAAGGCTGGCAGGTGTTATCTTATCCTCTGCTTTGAAGAATGACTGGGGCTAGCAGGAAGTAGAACATATCTACCCAGCAGTGATGGGTCCAGTGTAGATTAACAGTTAAGCCAGTGCTGCAGCATCTGGTCTGTCATAGCATAGTGTCCTGGTTGTGATAAGCCAGTCCTCACGGTGCTGAAGGAGGTGAGGCCAAGGTGGGCAGGTGTCATCACAGAGGACACAGTAGAACTGTGTCTCCTGTCCAGGGGAAAGTAAACTTACAAAAATTATAGTCTCTGGCAAAGCCACCCACCCTGCTAGAGAGCATAGCAGGAAATGGGTGGGAATGTGGGGTTCCAGCTGGTAGGTATATGTACATCAGAAACTATGTATTACATCTAAAACACATACTTTCTGATGTATTTCTGCTATAGTAAATGTTAGCAGCTGTGTACAATGCTGTATACAGCTGCTTACAGTTTTGGCCTGTGCATTTATCGACCCTGGCCCATATCCACCCTGATAAATGCACAGGCCTAAATATGTTGGAAATATAGCCCATAACAATATAATTACCTGAAAAAAATATGGCCTGTCATATTATCCAATTTTATCAAAATTTAAGATTACCAAACAAATTTTAATTTCCAAGAACCATGTAGTTACCTAATAACACAACCTGATGCTCAGTATATTTTTGTCTTACCTGCCATTTTTAAGACCGGATGGAGTAGCTTAAACAGAAAACATGATTATGATAACTGACATGTTATCACTGTACCAGAATGGAGATATTGGTGTTCAGCAGTGTGATATTCTCTCAGCAACAAGGAGGCCTTGTACGTTTGTTTCTCTTAGGTACATTACAACAGTCATATGGAGTTTTGAATAGGGATCCTCTGGTCCACCCTCCCTCCCTCACAGCCTCAGAGAGACTGAGGCAGCCTGGCAAGGTGCTGTAGGATACCCCTAGTCTGTAGTATACTGAATGAATGAATGAATGAATGAATGGATTAATGAATGAATGAATGAATGAATGAATGAATGAATGAATAGTTTATTTCGGTCATACATGATAAGGAACAAAACAAAAATTTGTGTGGGTATGCAACTGACAAATTGATGAATTGATTTCATTATTGCACTTCAAATATTTCAGTGTTTTAAATCAAACTGTTATGAATACAAAATTCTTCTGTACTTTTTTACTAAACGTTCTAATAAACTATGTTCTATTGATCACTGCACTGAAAATATTTGTTTGGTCACCAGTCCTTTGCATTTTTCTTTATCTTTAAAACTCAGCTGACTTCTTTATGAACTGTTGGAGAACATTATGCAGTATACAGGATTATGATAACTGTAATAGGTTTTCAGGACACCATAATGGAGACAATGCTGTGGTTGAGGTCCAGCAGTGTCTCTGTGGTTGCAGCAGTGATGAGTTGTACATATCCCCTAGACTGAAACAGCTCCAGTATTGGCTTATTTGCATTGGATAAGATTCTCATTGAAATCACCACAAACAATGATGGGGTGACAATCCATGATCTCCAATGAGTCCAAAAGGCTTCCCAGGTTTGACAGGAATTATGTCAAGCTGTAGTCTGGAGGTCTGTACACAGCTGCAATCAATGCGCTTCAACCTTCAAAGCCAAAAACTCAAGGTCAGTTATGTACGTACTGTTTTTCATGCACTTGAAAGTGGTTTTTCACATAAACAGCAACCCCACATCTGTTGGCCATTTATGGAAAGTTTGTGTAGGACAGGTGTCTGTTGCGTTTGAACATGTTGTAACCTTCTAAGTGGGGACTCTCTGCAACAAACGAGCCTTGTAGGTGAGTTTCTGTGAGACACAAAACATCTGCAAGACAGTTCATGATGGCTCTTGATGTCATTCACATTAGATGGCAATCCTTCTGTGTTATGGTGAACAATGATCAGAGTGTCATGTCTGCTCAATGTTTGTTTGATATGAAGAAGAGGCATCATGTCATCCAAGTTGAGTTGTCTCATGGTCTGTAAGGCTGCAATGATTTCTGGGTTGGCATATATTTTACTTCCATCCATGTCTAATAGGTGCAGTCCACTGAGAGAGGTCACTCTACTTACAGCTACATAAGCCATGCCAGGTTCAAAAATGTGCTTCAGTGACACTACAGCTGATGTTGTTGTCATACCTTGAACCTTATGAATTATACATGCAAAGGCCAGCTTAATGGGAAACTGTCTGTGTACCACTCCTTTCTGTTTCAGATTCTCTGCTCTCTCTATGTACACAAGATTTTCAGGTGCCCCTGGTGCTCTGTTACTGCAATTCCTTCCAGCTGTTTCATCATCCATCTTGTGTCCGAGCACAGTGACATGTTGTTCAGAGGTTATTAACCTGACTAGAGTAGCAAACGAACCGTTCACTAATCCTTGAGAAACATCTATGTTTCTGGTGAGCATAATACGAGCACCTTCAGCAACTTGTAGTGTATCTGGTAACTCATTTGTGCCTCCTTTAAATGGTTGGGCTTGTCGTGACATTTGCCATTTTGTGGGTCCTTTCTATAGTCATCAGCATCAATTTTAGTGATGTGAGAGTGAAGTTCAGTTAATGTTGCAGAGTTGTGGGCATCCTCTTGTTTATTAGTTGCAAAAATGTGCAGGACATCAGTTGGGCAGAGTGCTAGTTCAGTGACAGCTTGTGACAACAAAGCTCTGTCTGCTTCAGACAACGTATCTGACTTTTCTTTCACACGGATCCGGTTCAACATCTCTGCAAAGGCAACATCATCCTTCTGGTGCATAATCTCAGTCAGACCGATCATCTGAAAGTGTTCCTGCCACAAGTCAATCTATAATGGGTGATGCACACAGAGAGGTTTAGCCAGTCACACTGGCGGTAACTGATAGAAGTCTCCAACAGCTATTACTGACATTCCTCCAAAGGGTCTCTGACTGCCTTTGATCTGTTTGAGTCTCACATCAACATAGGCAAAAAGGGGCTTTGACACCATGGACACTTCATCAATCAATCAATCAATCAATCATTATTTATATAGCGCCATATCACAACAGAAGTCATGTCAAGGCACTTTTCACATAGAGCAGGTCAAGACCGTACTCTTTAATTTACAGAGACCCAACAATTCCCCCATGAGCAAGCACTTGGCGACAGCGGTAAGGAAAAACTCCCCTTTAACGGGTAGAAACCTCAAGCAGACCCCGGCTCTTGGTGGGCGGCCATCTGCTTTGACCGGTTGGGTTGAGAGAGAGAAAGAGAGAGGGAAAGGACAGAAGAAAAACAATCACAACAACAACAACAACAACAACAAGCACAAGCAGCAACAGCCAGGGAAGGATGCCATCAGGACTGTGAAGGACCGCGAAGGTTCGGCCCGGGGGTCAGGTTTTCCTGTGAGATGAGAAAGCACAAAAAACTCCGGGGAAGAAGCAAAGTTAGTGACATGCATTGATGTTACATGAATGCATACAGATGGAGAGGAGGAGGAGGAGAGAGGAGCTCAGTGCATCATGGGAAGTCCCCCAGCAGTCTAGGCCTATAGCAGCATAACTAAGGGCTGATCCAAGGCGAGCCTGGTCGGCCCTAACTATAAGCTTTATCAAAAAGGAAAGTTTTAAGCCTACTCTTAAACATAGAGAGGGTCTCTGCACCCCGGACTGAATCCGGTAGATGGTTCCATAGAAGAGGAGCCTGATAGCTGAAGGCTCTGCCTCCCATTCTACTTTTAAAGACTGTAGGGACCACCAGTAAGCCTGCATACTGGGAGCGCAGTGTTCTAGTGGGATAATACAGTATTATGAGCTCTTCAAGATATGATGGTGCCTGACCATTAAGGGCTTTGTAAGTTAGGAGAAGGATTTTAAATTCTATTCTAGATTTTACAGGAAGCCAATGCAGTGAAGCTAAAATGTGAGAAATGTGGTCTCTTTTTCTAGTTTTAGTCAATACACGTGCAGCTGCATTCTGGACCAGCTGGAGAGTCTTTAGAGACTTGTTAGGGCAGCCTGATAATAAGGAATTGCAATAATCCAACCTAGAAGTAACAAATGCGTGAACTAGTTTTTCTGCATCTTTTTGGGAAAGGATGTGTCTGATTTTTGTGATATTACGTAAGTGAAAAAAGGCAGTCCTTGAGATTTGATTTATGTGGGAGTTAAAGGACATATCCCGATCAAAGATAACTCCCAGATTCCTTATGGTGGTGCTGGAGGCCAGGGTAATGCCATCCAGAGTAGCTTTATCATTAGATAATGTGTTTCTAAGGTGTTTAGGGCCAAGCACAATAACTTCAGTTTTATCTGAATTTAGTAGTAGAAAATTGCAGGTCATCCAGGTCTTTATGTCGTTAAGGCATGTTTGGAGTTTAGTTAACTGATTGGGTTCATCTGGCTTCACTGATAAATATAATTGGGTGTCATCTGCGTAACAATGAAAATTTATGGAGTGTTTCCTAATAATATTACCTAAAGGAAGCATATATAAGGTGAATAGAATTGGTCCAAGTACAGAACCTTGTGGAACTCCGTGTCTAACTTTTGCCTTCACGGAGGATTCATCATTCACATGTACAAACTGAAATCGGTCTGATAAATAGGACTTAAACCAGCTTAATGCAGTTCCTTTAATGCCAATTAAATGTTCCAGTCTCTGCAAAAGGATTTGATGGTCAATTGTGTCGAATGCAGCACTAAGATCTAACAGGACAAGTATAGAGACAAATCCTTTGTCCGATGCAGTTAGGAGGTCATTTGTGACTTTCACCAGTGCTGTCTCTGTGCTATGATGCGCTCTAAATCCTGACTGAAAATCCTCAAATAAACTATTGTTATGTAGAAAGTCACATAACTGATTAGAGACTGCTTTCTCAAGGATCTTGGATAGAAATGGAAGGTTAGATATAGGTCTATAATTGGCTAAAACACCTGAATCAAGAGTAGGCTTCTTAAGAAGAGGTTTAATTACAGCTACTTTAAAGGACTGTGGTACATAGCCTGTTACTAAAGACAAATTGATCATATCTAGTAAAGAAGTGCTCACTAAGGGTAAGGCTTCCTTAAGCAGCCTAGTTGGGATGGGATCTAAGAGACAGGTTGATGGTTTAGCTGAACAAATCATTGAAGTTAGTTCAGACAAGTCTACTGGAGAAAAACAGTCCAAATATATGTCAGGATTTACTGCCGTTACCAAGGTTCCTGTGTTTGGGGAGAGAACGGTGCCTGTTGAGGGCAGGAGGTGGTTAATTTTGTCTCTAATAGTTAGAATTTTATCATTAAAGAAGCTCATAAAGTCGTTACTACTGAGAGCTATAGGAATACATGGATCAGTAGAGTTATGACTCTTTGTCAGCCTGGCCAAAGTGCTGAAAAGGAACCTAGGGCAGTTTTTATTCTCTTCTATTAATGCTGAGTAATAGGCGGCTCTGGCAGTACAGAGGGCCTTCCTATATGTTTTAAGACTATCTTGCCAGACTAAACGAGAATCTTCTACTTTGGTGGAATGCCAAATCCTTTCCAATTTTCGCGATGTTTGCTTTAATTTGCGGGTTTGGGAGTTATACCATGGAGCTAACCTCTTACGTTTTATTATCTTCTTTTTTAAGGGGGCGATGGAGTCGAGTGTTTGTCTTAGTGAGCCTGCAGCACTATCAATAAGATTATCAATTTGGGAGGGACTAAAGTTAACATAAGAGTCCTCTGTAGTATTGAGACATGGCAGTGAATTCAGTATTGACGGAATTGCTTCCTTAAATTTATCTACAACACTATCAGATAGACATCTAGTGAGGACATTTCTGTCTAATGGTGTGTAATCCAGTAATAGGAATTCAAAAGTTATTAAAAAATGATCTGATAAAATAGGATTTTGTGGAAAAATTATTAAATGTTCAATTTCAATCCCATAAGCCAGAACAAGGTCTAGGGTGTGGTTAAGATGGTGAGTGGGATTATTTACACACTGAGAGAAGCCAATTGAGTCTAATAATGAGAGAAATGCAGTGCTGAGACTGTCACTATCAACGTCCACATGAATATTAAAATCACCTACTATAATTACTTTATCTGTACTAAGGACTAAATACGACAAAAACTCTGAGAATTCAGATAGGAATTCAGAGTACGGGCCAGGAGGACGATACACTATAACAAATAGAACTGGCTGTAAAGTTTTCCAGGTTGGCTGAGAGAGACTAAGAACAAGGCTTTCGAATGAGTTATAATTAAATTTAGGTCTAGGGTTAATGATTAGGCTTGAGTTGAAAATGGCTGCAACTCCACCTCCTCGGCCAGTGTCTCGAGGAATATGAGTATTAATATGACTGGGGGGAGTGGATTCATTAAGGCTGACATATTCTTCATGACACAGCCAGGTTTCAGTGAGACAAAATAAATCAATACGATGATCTGAAATTAAATCGTTTACTAAAACTGCTTTAGATGAAAGAGATCTAATGTTCAAGAGTCCACATTTAATTATCTTATTTTGTTGTACTATTGCAGTAGTGGTTTTAATTTTTACTAGATTTTCATGAATGACTCTTCTTTTGTTTACTTTGGATTTAATTGATTTATGTGGTCGGGGGACAGACACAGTCTCTATGTGGTTTTGGGTGGGTAACTGCTCTAATGGAAGCGCAGAGAAGCGTGTAGGACTGCAGCTCTGCCTCCTGGTCTCAACTCTGGGTTGTCATGGTTTTGGTTTACTAATAAACTTGGCCATATTTCTGGATATGAGAGCAGCTCCATCCAAAGTGGGATGTATGCCGTCTCTCCTAATCAGACCAGGTCTTCCCCAGAAAGTCTGCCAATTATCTATGAAGCCCACATCGTTTGCTGGACACCACCTCGACAACCAGCGGTTGAATTGTGACATGCGGCTATACATGTCATCACTGGTCAGATTAGGCAGCGGTCCAGAGAAAATTACGGAGTCCGACATAGTTTTTGCAAATGTACACACCGACTCAACATTAATATCATCAATGATAATGATCTCAGCATTGAAAAGCTCACATCTGACTTCATCCAATTTGTTTCCAAGTCCTTGAAATGGGGGTTTAAGGCTTCTCGGTAGCTTGAGGAGAGAGTGCAGCATGAGACGTTAAAGGCCGCTGTTCCAGTGAAAGCAGTCAACAGGACAGTGGGTTTTGAAATGTCAGCATCCTCAGCATGTCTTGGCAGTTTGCACAGTATCTTAGATGCCTCTGAGTAGATGCATTTGATAAGATGTGACTTTCCCGTTCCAGCACTGCCGTTTATGTAAAAGAAAAACTGATCTGGATTTAGGCCACATGCTCGCTTTATGCACCATTCTCCAACTGCGTAGAATACACAGGCTTGCTTCTGGTTCAGATTCTGAAACATTTGCCATAACAGTACAGGATGTATTGCAGGGACCTCTCTGATAGCTCTGCATTCTGTAATAGAATTACCCTGAAGGCTGCAGTCCGGCACATTTTCTTGTTCATTTACACAGTCTGGTTCTCTTGCCTCAACTTCTTTAATATACTCCAACCTCACTAGTTCAGATTCAAGTGCGAGCTTTGACCATTTATCAATCACATCTCTGTTCTGTTCATACTCTTTGACAGCATCCTCAATCTCCTTGCTTTTTTTCTCATATTTCTCCCTGTTTTGTTTGACAATGTGTTGGACAGACACAGGATGGTTATAACCTGGTAGTTGAGCTGTGCCACCATTGTAGAAGGACTCGTATGTGGGAAAAGACTGTCTTTTCAGTTCCTGGTCTGATCGGTAAGGGAGGTAAGGTTTCAACAATCTGCCATAGTATTGCTCTGGATACTTTTTCTCTGAGGGTCAGTAAAATCTGATTATGGCAGGCTTATCATTACTTCTCCTTTGAACAAATCCCATGTCATTTAACAGCACAACAGAACAACATTCCTGCCCTTTGTCAGTTCACCATAGACAATCCTGCAAGAAGCTGCAAGCACATCTCCTCAAACTCTTGTGTTTCAGGCCTGGATTTGTATTTGTCAGTGTAAGATGTCATCCACACATTTTCACTCCCTGGCGCTGTGCTTTCCAGGTATGAAAGAAGACAACTCATTCTGACTGCATTGTCATCTGTCGCTATGAATATGACACCACGTGAACACTTTTTCATGTTTATACCACATGCGCGAGTCACACACTCCTGAGCGCTGACCTCTCTCTTTTTTGAGTATGCCTGCATGATTTCCCTCATTTCATCACATTCATTGACACTGACACTATTTTGGAGTTCTGAATGACTGTTTTGAGGTACTCAGAAAGGCCTGCCTCCTTCTTCGTTATGTAACATGTGATGTAAACAATTGCTCCATATGCATTCAGTTTATAACTTATATCAAGATTGGCATTCCAGGATTCGAGCAGATGGGGATTATATCCATTTACCCAGCAGTCCTTTGGATCACGCTTCAGTATCACTGCATCAGATTTGTTCATCATGCTCAAGCATCACTCATACTCTTCAATTTCTAAATTACATCGAGCCAGAAGCTGCTCCAAACTTAGGGAGGCAGAGAAAGGTTCATTCAACAACAGGTTCAGCTGTCTGAGTTTTCGCTTTGCTTCTTCCACTTGTACTTGATCATCATCCTCATTGGGTCTCGTTATCATTGTCTCACTGCAGGGTGGTTTGGGAAAGCCAAATCTGCAACCAGAGCCAGGACTTTTGAAACATGTCCTTGAATGCTGTTTGCTGTGCATTTGCACTTCTGTGACTTTCTTGTACAGGTCAGGTTGTGCATGTGGGTCAGGTAGTTGAGCAGTGATGTATTTGGACACACAGTCTGATCATCATCTTCATCAAACACAGGTGCACCTTCTACCCATGAGAGGCAGTGTATGTATGAGCTTTCTCCGTGCTGAAACTCCACTCTGTAAAAGTAGTCAACAACTTTACCAAGGGGTTGTGCAGGAGACAAGATTAAATCTCTGAATAATGCTTCAACACGTTTATCAAACATGCGCATTGTTGTCACAGGATTGCTTTACAGTATGTCACACCTTGTGGACCAGTCGACTTCCTCAAAATTGACTTCTTCACCCTGCTGTGTTTTTATTGCCTCGATTACTTCTGGCCAACACATTTCAGCTGCAGAAAATGTACAAAAGAATGTAGGAGTTCCCAGCTGTCTCATCATGGCAAAAAGATCTTTTGTTGTTTTCTCCCAACAGGCTGGTGTCCCTCTCAGTGGCTGCATGAATCTGATTGCATCTTCATTCCGCACTAGTTTCTCAACCTCTCGTTTATCTTGCAACATTCCTGAGGTTATTTTGCGTCCATTGCGGGTCAGCGCTTTTCCTTTATGTAGCTGTATTGTCATATTTGAATTGGCCAAGTGTATTTCAGTCACAAACTGTGCAAAGAACAAGTAGTTTGTGTCCGCTGGGTGTTACTTTTTTTTAAATTTAAATTTTTTTTTTTTAACTTTTTATTTTTATTTTACCCCCCCCCCCCCCCCCTTAAATACACATGGTCATCTGCACAACAATGCAAGGGAGGTAAACAAAGGAAGTAGAGAGGAAGAATAAAGTAAAACTATAAAAATAATTACTGGAAGTGGGGCACACTGCTCTTGTTGCAGCTTTTGTCACTGTCCTTTACGTCTGTTGAGTATTTGACCCCTCTTTTTTCATATACATAGTCCATTTGTGCCACTGTTGGTCCAGGGTCCCTGCTTTCATTCTTAGGAAATAAGTCAGTCTTTCCATTGAGTACATCTCCTCAACAATACTCAGCCACTGTCCTGGGCTTGGAGGGTCATTTTTCATCCAGTTCCTTGTTATGGCCTTTTTATATGCCAAGGTCAGTATTTTGAAAAGATAGAGGTGTTGGGACGGGCAGTAGTGTGTTTGGTTATTAGCAATAATTCATAATTATCATAGATAATTATGAATTATGAAAATAAGATATTGTTAACCTTAATCAATAATTCGGGCACCAACTGTTGGATCTGTGAGGAACACAGTTGATTATTTGTAATAGTTATCAATTATCAAGGATAATTAACTAATTATGACAATTAATAGAATTATTAATATGAATTAACAAATACGGGGTAACACTCGGAAACCGAGACCAATAACCAAACAAGGTAGTCTCATAAAAGGAGTTCACCTAGAGGGTTAATATCTGAGAGATATCAACATTCGAAGGTGAACAAAGAAGGGTTGAATTCGAGCTCTGACTCCTCCAATCAGCCACTTTTCACAATATTACACACAAAAATGACAGAAAAACTTCTCTTTAAAGATATAACAGTGTTAATTAAACTCAGCAAAATTAACAAAGTTAACAAATGCTTCATTCAATAAACAACTATTCTAAAATCTAATCCTACCAAACAAAACACAACAGCTATGTACAGGGTTGGACACATGCAGGGGAATGCATGTGTGTGTGTGCGTGCGTGCGTGTGTGTGTGCGAGCGTGCGTGTGTGTGACAAGATGGCGACGGGGCCTGACAGAATGACGTTGTCGGTCTGCGACGCGGACGTGACTATGGGAGGAAGTAACGTCGCGCGAGTACCGGATGGCAGAAATATGGCGGTGTCTTGGTTAGACAGAAGCAAGATGGCGCCGTCTAGTGGTCGGCGTCTTGCACTCACCCAATTCTGTGAAAAACACACGTGTCTGATGGCGGATAAGGAAAGACAAAGCAAAGCTTTGTCCGACGTTATCTGACCGTCAGATGTTCAAAAAGACGTCGGTGTGTGTATGTGTGTGTGTGCGCGCGTGTATGTGTTAGTCAGAACAGAGAGGGAAGAAGGAGAGAAAGCGATCGTGAGAGGAAGAGAAGCGGTTCCTTTGTCCACAGAGAGCGCACGTACGGACGGCAGTCTGTAACGCACGTTGTCTGGTTTCTGATCGACAAAGCAACTTACTTTCTCTCTCACGATGGCACAAACACAGCAGTAGTCCTGAGCGGGACAAACACAAAACAGTCTAGCGTGGTGAACACAACTAAACAGGCAGCAAACTTAAAATACTCCTAAGAGTAAACAGAGAAAAATGGACGCGGCGGTCCGTCAACAACACAACAAACAAAGGCAAAAGCTAAGAGCTAAATGCTAAGCAACAGCAACTGATGCTGATAGGAACACACAATTAACACTGCCTCTGCCCAGACTTATGCCTCTTACTTGGTCGCTTCAGAAAGCGAGCAGGGTGTGTGTGATGTCCGTCTTTATGTCCGGCTTTGTCCTGGGCTTGGATGCAGACGGTGGCCGTTCTCGCACTGTCGGCAAAAAGCACGGCAGCTGGCTCTCAGCGGCGTGGCGGAGAGAACAGCAGAGTCGACTTGGTGAAGAATAGCTTTTCTTACTCCTCGAGGGAATTTGAGGACGCTGCTTGCAGCAGCGGTCTCTCTTGGATCTGGGAATGTGTTCGGGTGAACACGGGCGAAGTCTCGTCTCGTCCGGCAAGGGGAGTCTTCGATGAGGGGAAAACACGTGCGTGGGGTACCCCCTTTAGTCGACCTGACTCAGAGGAACAGAAGTTACCCCTAGCTCAGGGACATGCAAAAGGCGTGTGTTTCAGGGCACGTTCAGTTTTTAAAGGGGCGGTGATGTCATGGCTGTGTCATCAGGACGCTCCGCTGTGAAGGAGCGTCTCCGCCAATGAGACTGTATGTTGACTGTTCCCTGCTGAGGTGTGAAAATTGCAAAGCATCCTTGGAAATGGAGTTTGCAATGGACTCCCATTGTCTGTAAGCAGCATTTTTGGCGCTATTCCTTTGTCTCGGGGGAAACAAAGGAACAAGCACCTCGTGGTCAGGCCTCACAGGTTACATGTAGGCCTTCTCTGTGTGACCTCATGGTCTGAGGCCCAACAGAGGTCCTTCTTTTGAATAATTCCTTCTGGGGTCAGACCCAGGTATAATATCTGGGGGTCCCTCGGTATCTCGTAGGAAAAAATTTCTTCCAGGATCTGAACCACTCTGTCCCAAAACCCCTGTAATTTTACACATGACCAGAAAACATGTGTGTGATCGGCACTCATCTGCCCACATTGTCTCCAGCATTGCAGCTGTTCACCAAATTGTTTATTTTTGATGTGTGGTGTGATAAAGAAGTGAATTAAATTCTTCCACCCAAACTCCCTCCATCTTTTAGAGCTGCTGGAAGTTTGCTGAGTTCTGCACATAGAGTGCCAATCACGCTCAGAAATTTTAATATTCAGTTCTAATTCCCATTTTGTTTTCACATGTAATGAGTTACTTCCATTTTGCTTTTGTAGACCTCTATACAGCTTAGAGACAGTCTTTACAGGTGTACATTTATATGCATCAATAAATAATTCGATCACTTTGTTTTCTTCAGTAGAAACTCCTCTTTTGATTTCTGTCTCATAGAAATGTCTTAGCTGTAGGTAAACAGGTCACCATTATCTAAATCAAATTCTCTTTTGAGTTTTTCAAAAGATGTGAATGTTTTCCCCTCTAGGAGTGTACACATCGCTGTAATCCCCTTATCTCTCCACCTTGCGAATGTGAAGTCAGTTTGTCTGGGACTAAACTGGGATGTTTGAGAAGGCCAAACTAAAAGTTTACTGTCTCTTTCTAATTTAAACTAAACTAAACCAAACTATCTCATACCAATTGTTTAATGCATTCTCCAGGATTAATTTTTTTCCCTTGTGGTCTGTATGTTTTTCCCCCGTAACCTGGTTTGAGGTTGAGAGGTAGCTATGTTCAATTCAATATGCTTCCACCTAGCTTGGTACTCCGGAGAGCACCAGTAGACAAAGTATCTCATCTGGGCGGCATAATAGTATTCCCTTAGATTTGGTACTCCCAGACCTCCATGATCTTTGTCAATTTGAAGTGTTTTAAATCTTACCCTTGGTCTTGCTCCAGCCCATATAAACCTTGATAATTGTTTGTTCTACATTGAAAACTGTGAATCTGGGATTCTGACAGGTAAAGACAGAAAAAGGTACAACAACCTTGGCAGCACGTTCATTTTCACTGCCTCTATCCTTGAACTAAAGTCTAACCCCAGTGTGGACCATTTTTTAATATCTTCCTGTATCTTTTTTGTTTATTGTTTTGTAGTTTATTTCATATAGTTTATCAAGTTTTGGACTAATCAACACTCCCAAGTATTTTATGGATCTTGCCTCCCACTTCACTTTATATTTCATGCTAACATCTTTACTTGATGAGTAATTAAAGGAGAGTACTTGTGTCTTAGCTATATTTAATTTATAGCCTGACTTTTGACCATAGTCATCTAAAGTCTCCATGAGTTTGGGGAGTGTTAAGTCAGGATTCTGGAGATAGATAATAATGTCATCTGCAAAGAGTCCTATTACATGGTCCTCCTTTACTATGTCAATTCCTCTCAACTCTCTACTTTGCCTGATACTCTGCGCCAGGGGCTCTATGAATACTGCAAAAAGTGTGGGGCTGAGACAACAACCCTGGCGAGTGCCTCTGTAAAGCTTAAAACTGTCTGTCAGATGGCCGTTAATTTTAATTCTAGTAGTGGGTTCTCTATAAAGAGCCTGTATGCACCTGACAAATTGACTATTAAAGCCCAGCCTCTCCAGCACTCGGTACAGAAAGGGCCAGCAGACCCTATCAAAGGCCTTCTCCGCATCTAAATTAGCTCAAACTGCACTTAAATGTTTTTTATTAATCTGTTCTATGATATGTAACATTCGCCTGATGTTGTCTTGAGTTTGACGTCCTTTTATAAACCTGTCTGATCCTCATTAATCAAGTCAGGCAGGAGATGTTCAATTCTTCTAGAGATAATAGATGTAAACAATTTATAATCTACATTTAATATAGAGATTGGACGAAATGATTCACAATTTTCTATATTCTTCCCTTCTTTTGGAATGACTGATATCACTGCCTCTTTCCATGATGGTGGTGCCACAGCTTTTGTTAGAGTCCAATTAAAAGATTCTAACATAATAGGAGCGAGGTCTTCTTTAAAGATCTTATACCATTCATTCGGGAAGCCATCACTTCCAGGACATTTATTTGCTTTCAGTTTACTGATTGTCTTGTCCAGCTCTGTCTTTGTGATGGGAGCTGTTAATTTTTTATTTTGAGATGTTCCTATGGAAGGGAGATATAATGATGACAAATACTGTATAATGTTTTCTTCATCTACAGTCTTGGGTTGCGAGTATAGATTTTCATAGTAGTTTTGGAAGATTTAATCGATTTCATTTGGCTCATAAGTTATTTTATTAGTTGTAATTTTATGTAATGTGTTTTTCATTTGTTGAGCCCTAAGGCGTTTGGCTAGAATTTTGGTTGCTTTTGAGCCTGACTCGTAAAAGCTTTGTTTGGTAAATCTCAGTTTCTTTTCCAATTCATCATTCAGAATGTCACTTATTTGGTCTTTTACTTCTTTAATCTGGTGTTTCAACCCTTCTTTTGGTTGTCGCTTCTCTAATTTTCTCAGTGTTTTTTCCAGTTCATCATATTTTGTCCTCTTCAACTTTTTTAGAAAAGCTGTCCGTGAAATGAGTTTTCCTCTTATTATTGCTTTAACTGTGTCACATACAATAGTTGGGTCCACTTGACCAGTCATATTATCTTTTATGCATTGTTTAATTTCTTCTTTAATCTCCTTAACCGCTGTGTCCTTGTTTAGAACACTGATATTTAGTCTCCATAATGTACACTTCGGTCTGTCATTCAGATGTATAGTTAAACAGATTACATTGTGGTCTGACAAATCTGCTGTTCCTATGGAGCATTCCCTCACCCTGTGTCTGTCTGTAATGTTCATCAAAAAGGAATCTATTCTGGAGTGAACACAGTGGGTAGCTGAGTAATGGGTGTAGTCTTTTTTTTAGATGCATGAAGGTTCCTCCAGACATCAAACATACATGTTTCTTGAATCAGAGGGTTGAGATCTCTTGATTTAGGACATTTAGATCTTTTTATACTTGTTGGGTCTATAGAGTGGTTTAGGACTGTGTTCCAGTCCCCTGCACAGACTAATACTCCTTCACCTTCAGAGGTTAATATGTGAAATAAAGACTATTGCTCTCTGGAGGGGCATATATATTGGCAAATGTGACAAGGGTGTTATCAATTCTTCCTTTGATAATTACATATCTACCCTGTGTATCACTCTTTTCCATAATCAATTCAAAATTAAGACTATTAGAAATGAGAGTAGCAACCCCTCTCTTCCGACTGTTTTCACGGGAGCTAAAAAAGAGTTTAAGTATCCAAACTTTTTCAACTTCTCATGTTCATTTTTGGACATATGAGTCTCTTGGAGAAATATGATTTGCCCTTTATCCTTTTTCATTTTAGCAAGTACCTTACTTCTCTTTACAGGGTTACTCAGGCCATTTACATTTAAAGAAGCACATTTCAGATAATGTGACCCTATCATTTATACTCTTCAAAGTGAACAAGCAAGTGGCCCCACAAGACAAACTCTTAACTTGAACTGCAACTAAAAAACTTACACATGTACTTGAACCGACCTCCATTGAGGGAGAATCGTGAACCCCCTCAGCTGTGACCCCGTTGGTGGGTCGCGGGAAAAGCCTCTCACTCCGAGAGGGCCCAATATAAGGGGTAGATAATGAGTCAAAAACCAATGTCTCTACCATCCTATTAGTCCAACTTTTACTTTGTAGAAAAATGGCCGCCTCTTCCAGGCGTCTGATGCTCTGTGAGGTTAGAAAGAAAGAACCACAAAGTTATCATACCGGGTAGTGCAATGTAAGCCCGTGTTCATGATTCCTCGGTGTGTCCTCTTTGGAACTCCCGAAATTTATCCCTCGCTCTCCACGCCGCAGCCGTCCCATTCTCCTGACGCCCCACTGTCTGCTGCCATCCCATCCGTTCCAGAAGCCGTGTCTTGGGGAGACTCTCTCCTTCGGTGGACTCCGGTTCTACCATGGAGAGGCCGTGCTTCTTCAGCTCTCTCTGTGCCTCCTGTGCGGTGCTGTATGTGAGGACTCCCGTGGCCCAGTGGATCCGCATGCTTGTATATGGTGTTTGGAAGCGGATACCTTTTTCTCTAAGGGCTTTTTTGATCGCATTATATTCCTTGCGCTTTTTAATTAGCTCTGATGCATAATTGTGGTCAAAGTAGATTAATCTTTCACCCACTTGTATTTTCTTCTTTTTCCAAGTTTCTCTCAGTATCAGCTCCTTAGTGGTAAACTCCAAAAAGTTGATGACAATGGGTCTCGGGGGCGCATCGGGTCAGGATCTGGGCGCCAAAGTCTGGTGAGCTTGCTGTATTTTCAGGTCCACGTCTTGAGATGCTGGCAACTGACTTTTGATGAATTTCTCTACATACTGTAGTACCGAGTCTCCCTCTTCCGACTCTGCCACCCCGAAGTGGCGTATGTTGTTTCTTCTTGATCGAGATTCTAAGTCCGTTAATTTTTGCTGCAGGGATCTTTGTTGTTTGAAGTACGTACAGAGCATCTCCGTTGCCTCCTCTGTCCATCCCTCCACCTGCTCCACCCGGGACTCTGCCTCATCAACACGGTCTGACAGGCTCTGTACCGCCGTTGCCAGGTTGTCGAGTTTCCCATTGACTTCTTGCCTTAGTTGGGAAATTTCCTGTTTCAGGCCATCATTGTGCCCCTTCATATCATTTTTTAGATCATTAATCGCTCTAATGACATCTCCGGAGTCTGTGTTTGTTGTGGGGTTTCTCTCGCTTGCCACTGCTCCACTACAGGTGTTAGCTTGAGCTAGCCCGGTGTTGCTAGCATTCGATGTCGAGTTGATTTTTTCTTGCGCTTTTGGCATTTTTCCTTTTTCCTTGGTCTTTGGTGGTTCTTCTGCCACTCGTCGTACCCTTGCTAAAATAAGTGAGGAGTTATCGAGTTGCAAGGTGAGTAATATCTACCAGGCCTGGGAGAGCGACTCCAGAGTGTGTCTTGCTACGCCATCAGCCTGCTGGGTGTTACTTTAATGCGTCTCTTTTCATCCAATGTGCTTTCACCGGTAGGGAACTGAACAGGGAAAGACATGGCCTCCAGTTTAGGTGTTCTGAAAAAGCTTACTGGACTGTTTCTTTCAGCTGGGGCAACAGAGTATATTCCTTCACTGAAACACAATATCTCCACTGCAACATCAGGTGGCTGAAGGCATGATTCAAGAGCAAAACCACCATTAGGCATGTCACCTTCTTGTTCTGAATCATTTCTCTGCTCCTATGGTTGACTGTCATCACCAAGTAGCATGTCATTGTTTTGTTGTTCATTTGCAGGATCATGTTCTGCCTCACACAGTGCATTACTCTCACACCTGTCAATTTCCATCATATCATCTTCATCATAATCATCACCATCCATTTTAAGCACCAAGTTGTTGGCTACAGCAAGGGTGGACATGGCTCAATTTTTAAGGTATTTATGGCAGGTGGAACAGATCCATTCTTTCCTCCTCTCATCAGGCACCTTGCACTGTTGTTCATTTCTGCAGTCATCTCCACAAACATGAACATACTTTCCTGTCAGGCATGCTGCAATAACCTCTGGATTTTTGACATAATTTGACCTTGTGCAGGGTTGTACTTGGTTTGGAAATGAAGCCTTATGACACACAGTGCACACATAAGTGGGACCGGCCTGAATTTTTGATCTGAAAACAGATATGGCCTCCTTGATCAAAGAGTTGTCATCCTCTCTGTCACTCTCATGTGTTTGTGTATTTATTTGTCTGTACTTCCTTTTTATTTTCATAGCACACCTCATGTTCTGCAGACTCCTAAATGCAAGATTGTTCTTATACCTATCTCGCATTTGTTGTCTCATTAGTTCTCTGTGTCTAATCGAAAATGCTTGGTCATGAGCATAACGCTTGGTGATATACTGTATTTGCTTCTGCCTGAAATCAACATCGTATTGTATCAGGTTGTTATATATTTTTTTCTTTTGTTGTAATTCAGAATTGTTTCGATATTTCCTGTTTGAGTAAGATATTTCCTTTGCTTTGTATGTTTCATCATACTTTTCCTTTTCTTTCCTTTTCTGATTCTCTTTTCTTTGTGATACCTTTTCAGAGAGCAATAGTCTCCTCTTATATCTTCCCCTTTGCTGTTTACTAAGTTTTGACAGTTTACAGGAGATGTTGTGTAAGACATTATCACTGGCCACAATATTTATTATTGTAGTAGATAAGTCTGAATCATTTTGAGGAGCATCATGTGATGTGAGAGAATTCAAGCTGCATTGGCTTGATGGTTCTGGTTCAGTTTCCATATCAGTGAGTACTTCTTGTACAATGTTATTAGAGCCATCACTGATGAGAGTGTTTATCTTAGGACCACTTAGGCTTGACTCTTTTTGAGGAGCATCATACAAACAAAGTGGTTGATACAGCAGCAGTGTGAGTTGTAGGTCGACTCTCTTTGTCTGGCATAGCGTCATTCAAGTTGGCTGAGTTCACATTGTAAAACTCCAAAGGCATCAACTCATAAGTACAGGTACACTGTGTTCCAAACATTTGGTGACACTTCATGATCCTGTCAATCATATCACTCAGACGCGTGAATGTCAGCATTACAGCAGTACCAACACAGGGTGATCTTAGGGGTACAGGCAAACCATTAGCTCCTCTGGAGTGTGGATCAAAGAAACGGTATCTGCCTGATGTGGTTCTGAATACTGCGATACATAACCCAGTCATTATGAGCAATACATACTGCACATCTGATAACAGACAGCTCAGTCCTGCCTTTAGGTCAAAGAAGCTTTGTGCAGATTCCAGTAAAGGTCCTCCTAATGTGCCGCACCTGGAAGGTTGTGCCATGTCCACATTATATATGCATCTGCCTGCATGAACCTCAGCAGGAAGCTCATCAGCAGCCAAATGGATATTGTTAGGAAACCTTTTTCTGGCCTGTTTATACATCACATCACCCTTATCCAAAACAAGGTCATGCTCTGCTCTGGTGATGTTTTCATTCTCATGAAGGAATGCAAGAAAGGTTAGTGAGTTACAAGTACACTGGTGATTTCTGGATTCCTGGCTGTATTTAAGAGAAGCTTGGCTGCAGGATGCACAAACTTGTGTTACAGAAGCCTGATGTCCCAGGTTTACACTGTCTGCATGAGAAGGCCCTGCTATACAGGAAGCATCACTGTGACATCCTCTCTTTACAATGTCAGCATAAGAGATCTTTGTTACACGCGATCCATCATGTTGACCTGTATTGTTTACCCGGTAAGCATGAGAAGGCCCTGCTACACATGGATCATCACTGTGAAATCCCATCTTTACAGTGTCAGCATATGATACCTGTGGTACACCTGGCACATCACTTTGACCTCTCTGGTTTACCTGGTAAGCATGAGAACGTCCTGCTACATATAGATTATCACTGTGACATCCCCTTTTTACAACATCTGCATAAGATACCTCTGGCACACATGATGCATCTCTTTGACCACTGCTATGACGACCAACATCTGATTGTTCAGTTGCCATTGTACAGTGAATCTCATTTGACCTCTACCAGCACAGGCTTGCAGCTTGGGACCTCTTAGTCTTTCTTGGCATTGTTGTTGTGTTCCAAAACCACAAATCTAAATGTTTTACTTTTATTGTACACAATCAAGATACTGAACACAATATTACTGATAAACGATTGTTGTTAATGTAACAGAATAACAGAATTAGAAGACAGATGAAACCTGTATTTGCTTTTACTAATCTAAACCCTTAGGGACAGTAAATTAACACACAAAAGAGCTCAGGTTTGTTTCAAATGTATTGAATTTATAATTTACTTAAAGAACAAGAATATTAACAGTGACTAAAAATATGTTTTCCAGAAAATCCTGATCAAGCTGTTATAATATTCAAGATAAAACTTTTAGGAGATCTATATTAATGCTCAAATTTTATTTACTGACACAATATTTGTAGTTTAGTATGTGATATGAATGAGTTCAATATCAAAGTCAGTGGCAGCAACGTCAGTTCAGTTCCTTATATTGTCTTCAGGTTTATATCTAGAAAACCACAATCAAATCTTTATCCGATTTATTACAGTATATGAAAAGTTAAATGACAACGTACTGATTCAAACAATGTGAGTGGGTCTGTGTCTTTGGTGTGTGTTTATGTGAATCAGGGATAAGGAGTACAATGTTGTGTTACTTTTACACTTATTTACACTAGATGACTAAAGAAAAAATGATTGTAGTCAAATATGAAGATATTTCCAAACAAAACAGACCTTTGGGTACAAACCTACAGAGGTCTGAAACAGCAACAAATTCAGGAACAACTACAGTTCATTCCTCGTATTTATATAAATTTTCACTCCAATCTTACTTCGTAGGTATGTTGTTTTACAAGAACAGTGTTATCTTTAAATATGCACTTGCTTCAACAAATATAGAAATGAACAAGATTCAACCTTTACTACAATTGGCCTTTACAGTCTGTAATAAGGTTTTTTTGTCAAGCAGAACAAAATAAGATGTGTTTTTCAATTCAATTTCAAAACAATGACTACTTTGATATAATTGGTTTCAAAGTGGCTAGATTAAATTACAAATCAAACTCAATATAGACTAAGATATAGGAAACCTCTTTATAGAAATCGTTCTAGTACTCTAAGAATACAGAGTTCAGTTCCTTCAGGTTTCTAATTGTATACAAAAGGATATTTATGATGTAAAAAAGTTTTTAAATGTTGTTAAATCTGTAGAATATATATTCAATGCAAAAACTTGAGTTTAACACTGACACAGTACATAAGATGAATTGTGCTAATTCCAATGCTATTGACGTTAAGATTTCAATCTACCTAAATTTCAATAAAGCTTTTCAGTTGTTTTTGTAGTAATCCAAAGTACTTGGGACTAAGGAATTAACTTACTTCAGTTCCTACAGATTTCAAAATGCCTCAATGTATACTTGCCGTTACAATTTAAGTTTGACACACTAGAAAGGATAAATTAATACCAATGCTATTTATAATGTCAATACTTTAAAGTTTTACCACAGAACTACACACAATTCAAATATTTTCCACTAATATTCCAATACCCAATCAGTAGTCCACTATCAGCTATGATCTGCCCTGATCCTCAACTGTGTGCACTTACTGAGAAATGTTGGCTCTGCAGACCTGGAACAGCCAGTCCTCCTTTCAGATGTCTGTAATTTAATATCAGGTTAAACAAAACAATTGAAATGTGTAGCAATGTATAACTGCTTTCAAAAAGAAGTGCCTTTAACTTTAACTTAATAAATAAGGGTAAAAGATTTCTAACATAAATGAAAAAGAAATATAAAATTTATAATAAAATGTATAGTATGGCAAAATATTCAGGTATGACAGTTTCACAAGCTGTGAGAGTTTGAGATTTTTAGCATTTGAGAGGTTTCGAGCAGTTTGAGCAGTTTCAGAGGGTTTTGAGCAGTTTGAAAGGGTTTTGAGCAGTTTGAGAGGGTTTCAGCATCAGCTGAACCCTCCCCCCAGGTCTGCACTCAGGCTTGGCACAGAGAAAGAGACAGAGAGAATGAATTGTGAATGTCTTATTATTGTTGTATTACATTATTTTTTACAGTGTTTCTATGCTTTAGCAACACTGTGACTTAACATAGTCCTGCCAATGCAAACAATGTACAGTAAATTTGACTATATAGTAGACTTACACACACAAAACATGTTTAATGTTCTCTGCCATTTTCTTGTTCTTTTTATTTATCTAACTTAATGAGTTGTATTTTTTTCTTCTCATTATAGAACATTACACTGATGTTTTTTAATTGTAAAGTTAGATTAGCCCAATCTTCAATCATCTAACAATCTTTCACACACACACACACACACACACACACACACACACACACACACACACACACAAACATGAGCAAACAAACGTACACTGAGGTATTTCTTAAAGTAACTACACTACTTGTATAACACATTTTAAATAGATAAAGATTTTTTTTTTTTTTTTAGTGTGCAGTATGAAGAGCTTCTTAATGATGATGAATAAATATACAGCAGCGTAACTTGTTCTGTCGTGAAAGATGAAACTAGTAGTGGATCATTTTCCTTGTTATTTTGACTTGTTTAACTCTTTGTTATTTGTTATTTTTCCCTACTCACTATAAATTTTAGTTGACTCCAGAATTTGCATGGACCATATAGTTTGATATACATTTATTTATATGCATGAATATCATTTATATATCAAAATATTTTGTGATGAATAAAAGTGGACATTGGATTTTGATCACTTGAGAGATTTGTAAGAGATTATGTTTAAGTTTTCAGTAATAATTAGTTACTGTTCTAATACAATTCTCACTAATTGTATTACTTCAGTGAAGGACTTTCTGATAGATATGTGAGCTGAGGTGTAGATCTGCCTCCTGTCTGCTGCACTGCGATCAGATATTTAGATTACAATTTGTAGATTTAGATTACATTACATTTTAGATCATTTTTTAGAAAGTAATCACTAACTTTACTTGATTACTTTTTTGAATAACTTACCAATCACTGCCCACAGGTATATATGAATGTGAAATTTTGACATAATCATCTTTAACATACTGAATTTCACAGTGTCTGAGTACTACATGTATTGTGAATGCTATGCAACATTATGTATTACATGACAATTTAAAGTGACTGCACATTGAATTTTTCCAACAGATCAAAAGTCTCTGATTATTGAATTAAAAAAACTGTTGAGGAAGCAATTATTCAACACGCACTATGGATAAAAGTATTTAAATAGTTTTTCGGAGGACTTCTCCCTCCTGTAACCTTTTTGGTTGTATATCTTTTTGATTATTTTAATTTTTAACATTAATTCTACTAAATTAGTTGGTATTACCAAGACCCTGCTGTGCAGTGGTTGTGTGTGATCCAATCAGGAATACTCACTTTTCAACACTGGAAGAACCAAGGCTGTAAAACAAAAACAAAACAAAACAAAAACACTTATCAGAAACTGGCAGGTCAACTCAAACATTAAATAAATAAAAAATCTGAATGGCACAAGAAGTTACCATTTACTACATTCCATTGTTTTTACTGATACATTCAACTTTTTTCCATCACTTGTCTAAATGTCAAACAAATAAACCACTCAGACTAACATGCCAGACAGAGTTTTGATAGAGGACCAGAGAGTTTCTGGACAGCAGAATAACTGTAAGAGAAACTGAAAACATTCATTAGACAGCTGTTGCAATAGAAGAAATTCAATTAAGCAACTTCTACTTGAAATGTCACTTAATATCTTCACATGGACAGAACCTAAAAGAACGATCACCTCCATATACCCCAATTAAGATGACAGCTCCAGTTGTTGCCAGATTTATGTGAAAAACACTGGTGTTGTGAAATTTGTATGTGGGGCTGTTTAGAGTAGTGTTTCAGTTAGGGTTGGGCGATGTCTACAGAACTGTCATTTGACGATGCCCACAGTGAAACATAGCAATGGACAGTGATATGGGGGGGTGGGGTTGATAAATTACTCTTATTGGCTTTTTTCTCGCAAAGCTTTTATTGGACTTACAGTAACGTAACGAGTGTATTTGTCGTCAACTCGAGTACTTCACCTTGTTCACCATCTCTCCTCTGCTCTGCTCAGAGGACACTCACACATGCACAGAGCGCTCAGCCCTGCCTGCAGTGAAACAGAGAAGGAGAGAAACTCAGCATGACCATAAATGACAGCAAAGCACAGTAGACACTGTTTTATTATGTTATTTACTTAATTTATGTGTACTCGTTTCATTTCAGCTCAGAGTGAGCGTCTACTGCATTTTGCTGTCATTTAAGGTCGTGCTAAGTTTCAGTTCTCCTCTGTTTCACTGCAGGTGGGCCTGAGCGCTCCATGCATGTGTGTGTGCATGTTCCCTGAGTGGAGCAGAGGAGAGACAGTGAACCCGGTCGACTTGAAGACAACTAACTATACTTGTTGCGTTACTGTAAGTGCAATAAAAGCTTTGTGAGTAAAATAAGAGTAATGTAATCCAAGCAAAAGATGGGGGGGTAAAAATGATCTCAGTAAGTGTGTATGAGAAATGTCTGTAATCACTAATTTTCCATTCATGTGTGTGAACTTACTGTTGAGTCACCACAGTGTCACCAACACTGATAAAAAAGTCACATAAACACAAAATAAATAAATCGTGTGTGAATCTAAACAAAATAAAAGGTTCACAATACTAAATAGTTATACACAGTCAAGTTATGTGGTCTATTGTCAATTTCAGTTACATTATGTCCATACTTACCAACAAAAGCGCAGATATCTATGAATTTCTCTTTGTCCAAGAGAGGAAACAATATGTTATTGTCTTCTGTGTGCATGTGTGATTACACAACAAAAGCTAACAAAATTACAAAACACCCACAACAACACAGAAGGCAAAATACTGCTCCATCTCAGCTCTTTGTATACTTGGGGTCCGTTTCACAAAGCAGGTTCAACAAACTCTGAGTCTAATCCTGAACTCTGAGTTGATCTACTCAGAGATAGCAAACTCTGAGTTTCCGGTTCCAGAACAGCTGATTTGAGTCAGTTTAATCAACTCGGAGTAGTTTCACTTGTAGTTAAGTGCATGCACCACAATTATAAAAAGCCAGCATCAATGGAGCCCCGATTCAACAAGTCACCATGGCAATGGGGAAGAAGAGAGCTGCATTCTTCACCCCACTAGAACTAGAGATCTTAATGCGCTCATACTGCAAGTTTGAACATGTTTTCAGAAAGAAGTGCAACACCGCTGCAGCTGCAAAAGAGAGGGAGATGGCTTGGGAGAACATTGCTGCTCGGGTCAATGCGTAAGTTTAAATGTAGTCCTTTGCAATCACAATAATATTACAGGGGAAAACTGCTTGAATGGTAGTCTATTAATTTATTTCATTCAGGAGCAATCCCGCAGGAGAGAAGCGCACTTGGCAGCAGTTTAGGATGAAATATAAAAACATTGTTCAAACAGGTGAGATATTGGCATAATCTCATGGGGGTACCTCATTTTGATCATGTTTTACATTATAAAGTAAATATTAAGTGGCTGTTTGACTGTGCAGTTGTTTTATCCCCAACATAATGCTGGTTTCACACACATAAATGTCTTCTCATCTGTATTATGTTCTGTTATATAATTAAGCCTATTTAAACTAACACAGACTTCTACTCATCCAACAGAAAGAAGGCAGATGCCCGTAAAACGGGTGGTGGCCCAGCACCGCCACCTCTAATGGAGGCGGAGGAGCTGGCCCTAAGCCAGAATTTAGGAAGGCCAGTGGCTGAGGGAATCCCTGGAGGGAGCTCATCCTCTGAGCCCAACCCCCAAGACACAAGTGCCTTTATAAAATGTAATATGCCTAGGCCTATATATCTTTTTTTGAGCCTATTCATACAAATATTTATTTCCCTTTCATGTCTTTTTTCTTTTTTCCCAACAGACTCTGATGGTGCTATCTGCCTGGTAGAGCCCCCTTATGCCACAACAGACCTTGTAACTATAAGTAGGCAATACTCCAAAGATTTTGCCAAATGGTAGTTTAAGTATACTGAAACATATCACTCATCTAGGATGAAGAGGACGAGGAAACTGTGTCTGCTGCCTTTACTGAGGGGGATCCAGAAAGGCCTATAGAGGTAACATCTCGATATGTTACTGATAAATCTCTTCCCATTCACATTTCTTACCATTCTGGTGGAATATAGAGTGTGACATTTAGCCTACACTGAAATATTAACACATTCTCATCCTTTTTAACAGAGCATGGCTGGGCAGCAGCAGGAGGGTCTCTCAACTTCCACTGCACAGATTGACACAGTGAGATAGATGTTCAGTAAACACCAGAGGTTCATTCTGTGGAATTCATGTGCAACTGTATAATTTAATGTCCTCCTTATGTATTCTAAGTTACCAGTAAAAGAAGTTTACAAAATTCACGAGCTGAAAAAAATAAAGAAAACGGATAAAGAAATGCTGTACTTGGACCGCCAGATTAGGAGGGCAGATCTGGAAATTGAAACACTGGAGAACAAGTTAGAGGTGGGTGCATGGTCACAGGTGTTAATTATGTTAACTATTGGAACGTTAACTAAACTGGCTTTTGTATTTGTAGGAAATAAAGAAGACCAAATGAAATGTGTGTTATGCCTTTATTTGACTGCTGTGGTGATGATGATGGTGACTTAAACTCTAAAGTGATTATGGCATATGGTGTCTCTGACTGCTCTGCCGTCCTGGATAGCTGGCAGGTGGATGGGGTCATCATCAGGATCTTCAATTTGTAAGGCAGGGTGTTGCTCTCCTCTAATAGTGGCAATATTATGAAGAACAACACATGCCACAATAATATCACAGGCCCTCTCAGGGGTCACCCTGAGGTGACGTAGGCACTGGAAACTGGCTTTCAGCAGGCCTATGGTCATCTCCACTCGGGCTCTCATCCTGCAGTGAGCCCGGTTGAAGTTCTGTTGGGGGCCTGATTCAGGGTCAGGGTAAGGGGTCAGCAGCCTAGGTTGGCATGGGTAACCCCTGTCACCCAGCAGATGGCCATCAAACTCTCCTGTAATGTATAGTGGATACATTAGAGTGTATTAAAGGAGGGAGACAAGTGAATTATATTGTGCAAATCTTAAGGCTATGCTTACCACATTGCAGTCTATTGCTAAGGTAATACTCGCGATATATCCTCAGGTCATGAACAGACCCAGGCCACTTGGCCTCCACATTAGAAATGATGTATGCAGCATCACATATGATCTTGACAGTGCAGAGAATGACAAATGTTAGTTGAACTATGATGCAGTCTTTAACATTTTGAAACCGTAGTCAATCTACATGTACCTGCATATTTATGCTGTGAATGGACTTCCTCTTCACATAATCTTCATTATGTGAGGGAGCCATGATGGGAATGTGTGCCATCTATGCAGCCAATCACTGGGAAATCCTAAAAGAAATTAAAATTACTAATCTCAGTCTGAGGTTGCAGCACAGTGTCATTAACAGAGTATAATTTAAAATTAATTTAACAGATCTCTACATCATTCACCTGCAATCCTATGGAACTCCTCCTTGATGGCTCTGACAGGTTTGTGTCCAGGGAAAACGACAAAGATGGGTAAAAGCTGTTTCAGGGCGAGGCCCACTTTTCTGACCACCCTGCATACAGTTGCCTTACTCAAGTGCTCAGCATCTCCGACATTGCACAAAAAACATCCGTTTGCAAAGAAACGCAGTGCAACACACAATATCTGCTGGTATGTGAGAGCATGACTACGACTGGTAATGTTGCAAAAGTAAGGACGGATTAGGTTGTGTATGTAGATGATGGACTGTGACGTGAAACGGTACCGCTCAAAAAGATAATTGTCTGGAAATGCTATAACATCTATGCACGGTCTGATAACCATCTCCCAACGAATATTCAATTCTCTGCGCAGTAATGCTGCACCTTCATCTACGGGATCGTAATCAAAAGGACATGCCATGTTAGTGAAAAAAGTCGCCACCTACTGTGCTTAAAGACTTCTAATATTCTGACACTGATTTTTTAAATGATTTTTTGTAAATGACAGACGGCAGAACTAGGCTACGCCAAAACTCGCCTGCTGACTGAATGAATGAGGAAATCAAATGGAGTGAGTGGCTCTGAAAGAGGACGGAGACAGATAGAAACTCGAGGTTCATTGACAAAAACGTGGTCCTGACTAGATTAGGTTCATAGAGTCTGTTACTACGGTAACTGACCAAGAGCTTAAGTTACCCCTCTCTCTGAAACAGGCTAGAGTTACCCCTCTTTCTCTGGTTTGAGTTACCTCCCTTTTTGAAATGGAAAACTCAGAGTTTCCCTCATTTCAGGGTTAACAGACCCTGAGTTTTCACAAAACCTGCTTTGTGAAACGGACCCTGGGTATGCTTTAATACATGAAATCAAGTATCTATATTGTTGTCTCTGCATTATTTTATTGGATGACTACTGTTTAATACCATCAGCATCATGGAACCAAAGGTTATGTGTAAATCAAGGTTGAATTCAAGCTCAGCCACAAGTAAAGTTTGTTAAGTGTGTGTGTGTTACTTTTGGTTTACAGGTACATGCACATTCAATCACAAAGTGGCCAGAATGCAGGGAGCAAATAAATGTCAGTTACAGTCCATCCAGTAAGATTACACACAAATCAGCAGGCATGTGTTTGGCAAAGGACAAATAAAAATATACAGAGTACAGCACAGTCTGTACGGTCTGCTCAGTCTGTGCGGTGTCAGAAATCAGCTAAAAATGTCCATGTCACTTTTGTAAGAGTCCAAAGTGACATGTTTGAATGTCTTGTTTTGTCCAACTAAAACCAAAAATAATGTGTTAACAATATAAAAACTGGGAAAAAAACAAACAAACCCCATCAAATCTTCAAACTGGAGAAGCCAGAATCTGCAAGTTTTAAGCATTTGTGCTTTGAAAATAATTCAAACAATTAATTGATATAATTGATATGATATTGAATCAATAGTTCTGTCAATCAACTAATTGATGACATGACTATTTGTTTCAGCCCTAACTCATGTTGTCATAAGCAGTCATTATTTGTTAAACCTCCTTGTTGATAAAATTTGTGCACACAATTCCATTTAGACATTTTTTTTTCTATGACAACAAATAATTTCTACAGATTTACAAAGGTGCATTTCTTCAGCAGAGTTTTTGACAGGTTTGAAGAATGATTTGCGAGCAAATACTTACTGATCATTTGAAAAGCTCAAAATTTGAAACTTTGAGACCATAATTTTTAATCTGAGACAACTAGATAAACTATTTGTACCCAGGTTCACTGTAAACTCTGACTCATCGATTTCACTGTTAAGAAGAAAAAAAATAACTTTGTTTCAGGCTGAATACTTTATAACTATGCAACATCTGTTAGTCCGGCAGTTTAAATTCATGTCTTATTACAGTGTTGGTGATTAACACCGGGAACACATACTGCATGAAAACTGGACTTTCAGCTTCGTCAGAGAAAACTTTGCTGGGTTCAGACTGTTTACTTACAGCTCAGCTGCACTGACAAATAATCAAGCCTCAAACCTGCCTGTCAAACAACAAACAAACCATAAACCTTCCCTAGACTGTCCGGATCTGAGTGGAGTCGCACAGGGATCAACAGATGTTGAGTCAGTCAGGTGTTCGCTGTGCCTGCATGCTGTTGCTGCGGGTCAGTGGCTAACAAGTAGCGCTAACTGCCAACAGCTGGAACCAACAAACTCCACAAATTCATTCAACAGCTCTGCTATCCACAGTCAGACAAATACGACTGCTTATTTAATACCAAAGTACAGCTAAAAACTTGCGAAACATCCTGGCGCCAACTATTTACTGGCATTTACCAACCTGTTGGTGCTTTGAGCTCATACACCCCAACTCTGATTCCGGTATTCCAGATAAATCCAATCCTGGTTAGGTAACCAAAAATAGCTCCGACCATATTAATTACTCATGGTTGAACAGCTGTAAGTGCTGGTAAAAACTAAACAAAACTGTTTTTTTATAAGTTAACTCTTACTTCTTACTAATAACGTTACCTCTATGACTGTACCATAAGAAACAACATTACTACTTATTTTTTTTGCAACCTTAGTATTGGTGTCACAATAGTTGGTTGGTTTGGCGGAAATAAAAACCCTTGTTTTTTGACAGCAAACATGGCGAAAGTTCCCGTTAGCAGCTATACTAGCGTAAGCACGTTGCTAATATTAGCTAGGTGACTGTAAAAGCTTTTGTTTCACCAGGAAGATGTGTTGCCCTTATCGTTTAATTCGGACTGTATCTGAATTATAAACCAATTGTAATGTCATTATAAAATACCTAGCCTGTGTTTGTAACGTTAAAAAACTTGTGAGCTGGGACAGATAACCCTTGCTTCTCACCACAAGAGACGTCTAGGCCTCCCTCCCTCCCTCTGGCTTGTTGCGCAGTTAGATTTGGATGAGGTGTTTATGGGCACTCAGAAATTAAAGTGTCAAAAACGAAAGCTAGATACATCAGAGGCCGTACTACGAAGCAGGTTTTGGGGTGAGCGACGTAACTTCAGGTTTAACTCTGGGATTTCAGTCCTACAACGCTGGTTCACGTCTTATCAGGGTACATCACCATGGTAACTTATGATGAACAGCTAACCTGCACTGGAGCAGGTTAACTTCAGAGGATCGGATCACAACCTGTTAACACCCCGACCACTGACCAATCAGATCACTGGAAAAAAAGGGTCATCATTCCTACAAGACCCTGACATGGACAAAAGTCCTGAATTTACAATAAAGTGACAAGTAAAAATGATCGATTTATATTTTCATAGATCAATAGAAACATTTTATTGTTCAATGTTTCTTTGTCCACTCTGGTTTTAAAACAGAGCTGCCAACAAATGGAGAGATTGTTTATGCAGCTCAGAATAAAATGAGACAACTGTGTGATGATAACTGGAAATAAAAACGAAATATTGTCTTTTATCAGAAAAATAATCCAAACACTGTTAATTGGCTCCACAATTGTAAATGCAACATTTCAATCAGATAGACTCATCAGTCCTTAACTACTGTTTCACTATTTGCTTTGGTAGCAGAAACAGTCTGACATTACTTTTAAGTTTGTTTTTTTATGTGAGATATTCAAATGGTTTCTTCATCATCCAGCTAAATAGCAAAAAAATCTGTCTGTACGTAAGTCATATATAATAATTCCTACATGTATTTTAGGTTTTAGCCTACTTTTAATATGTGGAAATTATTGCTAATGTTTCTACATCATCTTATTCTGTTGTATGATTTCAGGCTTGTTCACATTTCACTTGGTTGAATATGACTTTTTGTTTTCTGCAGGTTCTTGGTATCACCGTTTCATCTCATATCATATGAAGTACTTCATTCATGGTTCTGATGATGTCACTCGTAATTAACAATCCGCGTCTTGACTGAGCTAGTTGATAACCAGCTTCGTAGTACTGGTTATCTGGACGAACAATGTTACGCTCAGTGAATCTAGATAACGAAAAGATACCCTGGGTATGTTGAACTTGCTTCGTAGTACAGGCTTCAGTTCTCACACACAGTTTACCCAGCAAAATTAAGAAAATTATGTGATCTTTAAGTATACTATAAAGCAACAGAACTTGTTTTTGAATTATGATTATCATTGTGACAATTTTATACTTTTTTTCAGTCCTTTTCTGAGTTTATAATTGCTATCTATGAGAACTGCTCACCTTGTCATGGCACCCACTAACAAAGATAACAAGTAGAAATAGGCCTACTCCTTGGAGTTTTTGGTAGTTCAGTGTTGCAAAGAACAGTTGCTGATAAAAAGGTAGGCTAAGGCCAAGTTCATGTTTGACTATCCATAAAGTCTGTGGGCAAAGGCATAGGTCAGCATTATGTAATCTCTTTAATTATACCTAATCCAGTGCTTTCATAATTGAAAAGCATAATTCAGTGGACAATATAGTTATCATTATCATAGGTAACAATGTATCAAGGCTACACTTTCAGTCACAATTGCGGATTTTAATATGCTTGGTGTTTGACTACTGTTGACCCATGACAAATAAAATGAAATGTTAATCAGGAGGGGGACATCAAGTCCCAGTGCCTCAGTGGGCCGATGGGCAGAATACTCGTTTGACCTCTGCCTCCTCCAAAGAAATTACTAACAAACCATCAGCAAAGGAAAAGGTTTACAGGTTACCAAGGAATTACAGACATCTACTAATTC